>NC_090695.1:66860927-67482712 GCF_013368605.1 Nyctibius grandis | reverse complement strand
AAAAGAAGAAAAAAAACCCCAAACCCAAGAAATGAAGGTAGAAACTATAGGAGATAGATGGCTAATAGCAAAAAACCTAAAGGTGTTGAATTAAGCTATAAAACTGCAATAAAGCAAAGAAAATAACAGGATCAGTCACAGAGCTAGGAAAATGTGGAAAGACTAGTTGCAGGAAGAAATTTTAATAACAAAGGTTATGATATTTTAAGCATATAAATGTCTCTCTAAAGCTCTAAAAGCCCAAACTTCTAAGTGGATAGGATCTTTTAAATTGAATTACAATTACAACGAAGTTCCATTTAAAATAATTATTTCTGAAACTGTCAATCCACAGAAAACGAATAGTATTTTTTTCCTCTTCTAGTTATACTAATTGTGAATGTGACTTACATCCTTATAGATTTGTTATAAAGAGTTAAAGGATAAAACTGTGTGACTAAGTTTATGCTGACTTTCTCTTCCTGATAAAATACATTTTTGCCATATTAAAGAAGCTGTTATGATCTTGGTGTTTTCTGAATGTCAGAGCTGTAACGTTGAAAGCGTATGTCAATTTATCATAGTTCTTTTTTATTTCTATACTGAGATGACTCAGCATTAATTCCTTACATATCAAACTGAAAGGGGTCTACAGGAAAGACGAGGAGGGACTTTTTATCAGGGAGTGTAGTGACAGAATGAAGCATAATGGTTTTAAATTAAAAGAGGGTAGATTTAGATTAGATATTAGGAAGAAATTCTTTACTGTGAGGGTGGTGAGACATTGGAACAGGTTGCCCAGAGAAGTTGTGGCTGCGCCCTCCCTGGCAGTGTTCAAGGCTGGGTTGGATGGGACTTTGAGCCACGTGGTCTAGTGGAAGGTGTACCTGCCCATGGTAGGGGAGTTGGAAGTAGATGATCTTTAAGATCCCTTCCAATGCAAACCATTCTATGATTCTAATCCCCTTCTCCTCCATACTTTCTTCCCTCCCCCCAGTAATTAATCTAATAATTGCAATAATAATAATGATCCGTTCAGGTTTAAGTTTATCCATTTGGTTGGTAAGAAAGAGCCCTTCATCTAAAAACAAGCTCTGTGAAGAAGAAAAGTAAACCACCAGTGTGTTACAGAACTACTGAGACATCTTCAGAAAAGTAACAAGGGATTTACATTGAATTTAATGGAAGCTGTGAAAAGCAGTGTTTTTGCCTGCTTCACTTCTCAGTGGACAGCAATTGTCATTTATTTGTGTTTGCCTGCAGTTGTGAAATAGAGTTGAAAAGCAAAACAACAGATTTAATTTCTCAATTTCAGTAACTATCACAGGGGTTTTTTAAGCTTTATTTCTTCAGTGCACATGAATATGAATGACTGAGAAGTCTTCATACAGGTGGATGTGCAAAATAAAGAAAATGTAAATTTCTGCATCAGACATGGATTTATAAAGACTGATTGAAATTGCTGTTGCATAAGCAAGTCATATTAACAGTTATTACAGTAGGGTCTCATTTGTGCTTTCTCTGTTTATAAGGAACATTTCTTCCTTGAATGTATCTGCTGTCTTGCTAAACCATTAACATTTGTCAGATGGTGAGATTAGACTCCTAACTACTTGCAGATGACATTCAGCCGTAGCAAACGCTCTTCAGTTGTTGACAGTTTGTCTAGTAAGTGTGTTCACTGCTGACATTTAGACAAGAAAATGCCTGTGTAATGTATATTCTTACAGAATATAACTGAAGTTGATCTTAAACTTTCTGAGGCTTAGGTTTTGGTGGGGTCTTTGTGTGTACGTACATATTCTTTGTCTTTTGCTTGCAAACTTTCACAAGCAGAAAGATTATGCTCTGCCCAATCCCTCACAAATATAAAAAGTGTTGATATATAAGTTAATTTTAAAAATGAATTTTCAGAAGGATGAAAAGAATTATTCATACTGAAAATTTTGCCTCATTTTCTGTTTGCAAATTGTATTTGCAAAGGTATTGTTCTAATAATTATTCTATTATTGTTCTAATAATATTATTCAGATTTCTTCTCAATTTCTCCTTATTATAAACAATTCATTTCAAACTTTTTAGCTATATGAAATTTAAGCCTGTTTGATTGGAAAGATTACACAAATTTCTGTTTCCAGATTGGGATGGTTCTAAATCAAGAGTCTACATAATTTGTTTAAAATTCATTGTTTTGAAATATATTTCAGCTAGCAACTTCTTGCTTGCAATTTTGAGTGGAAAAAGTCTGCAAATAAATCAGGCTCACCTAAAAAATATTTACTCAAAATTTGCAGTGACATTTGCAAATGTCCTCCACTTCAAAAACGAAAAGGCAAATATTAGGAAGGAAGATACATTTTCCTCAATTTTCAGACATATATTTTTTTAATGAGTAATTTTAGTAATTTCTATTGTTCTGTAAATTCCATAAGAACACTTTCTTTAAGCTCAATTCTTATAAAGTGCAGATTGTTGCAAAAAAGAGTAGCAAATTATTTTCCTCCACAGAAGTATGTCTGCATAAAGTAATTGACTATACAGTCTGACACAGATTTATTAACTAGCAATGATCAAATATTGATTAAATGTTTTGTCATTTTATCTCAAGATGCTTTGCAAATTGTTCCTATGAAATTCCACAGTAAGGTTTTTAACATGTTTCTTTATTGCTATGCTTAAAGCTTACTTAAGAAAATTATTTTTATTTTGTAGCTTTTTCCCCCTGAATTAACAATTCTAAATATCAGCTTTATCTGGTTGTATGGATATTCAACCTGTAGTTGATCTTTTTTTTTTTTCTTTTTACTCAGAGAATTTTTTACTTTTAGTAATTTATAGCTTGATTAACATAGAAATCCTAAAGCATAAGCTAGGAAACTGACATAAAAATATCAGTTTAGCATTAAAGGACCTTGTGAACTTCAGAAAACCAGAATAATTCACAGAGAATTTAAATTACACAGATTTCTCAACAAAGCTTTCAAAATTCTCTTCATACTGTGTGAAATTCCTACTATCGTCCTACTTCTGCACCTAACATCTATGTCTTGGTGTAAAAAAATCAGCAAATTACTTCAGGGCTGAGTAATGTTTTAAGAAGAAAATGAGTAAGTTAAAATCAACACTATTTAATATGTGATTAAACTAAACTTGCCGGGGGAAGGGAACCTCAGTCCATCCCACTCCTCCCAGTTTGATGCCAGGGCCAGAAATAGACGCCCAGAGCCTGGAGAAGGGTGGCAGGTCAGCAGGAGAGCACCTGAAGAGCAGCACAAAGGAATTCCAGCCAGTAAGTCAGCTTCATTGGAGGCCCAATTGAAGTGCCTCTCTGCAAATGCGCGTAGCATGGGGAATAAACAAGAGGAGTTAGAGACGTGAGCATGCCTGCAGGGCTATGATCATATTGGCATCACAAAGACGTGGTGGGACAGTGTTGGAATGGAAGGATACAGGCTCTTTAGGAAGGATAGGCAGAGGAGATGAGGAGGAGCTGTCACCCTCTATGTCAATGACCACCTGGAGTGCATGGAGCTCTGCCTGGGGATGGATGAGGAACCAACCGAGAGCTTATGGGTCAGGATTAAAGTGAGGGCAGGGACAGGTGACATTATAGTCGGTGTCTGTTACAGGCCACCTGACCAGGAAGACCGAGAAGATGAGGCCCTGTTTTGACAATAGATGGGGTCAGCAAAAAAGGCACAGACACCAGGTTCAAAAGATAAGCTTACTTTAGCTTCAGTTTAAAGCAGCAGTAGAATAGTAAGGGAAATAATACAGCAGGAACAAAACAAAGCAAGGTGATGCACCTAATCATTACTACATAGAATTAAGCATAGTGATTAAGAAAGATTCATCACCAATTGCCTTAATACCTTACCATTATACAGATCTGTACATCATCTGGAGAGTCTCTGTTACAGCGAGGATTTGGAGAGCCTTTCCTGGCAATTGGGAGGTCCTACACAGTGCATCCCACTCATAGGTGAGGTCTCCAAAGTCGCTGTGAGAGAGTCCAGCTTCTATAATATCGAATAAAAATGCTTATATAACTTAAAATACGGAAAGTCTCGTTTCACTCTGTTAAATGGCACCAAAAGCCTGGTCAGGGCTTAAGGAGGAACTAAGGGAGTGTCTCTATTTGGCTCTGCCTACATGTTCCCAGACAAGGCTGAACACCTGGTTTCCCAGCCTTGACAGCCTGCCTCTAAACAAGGAAAAATAGTTACATTCTCATAACATGGATACATTCTCATGACTTTTCACTTTCACTAAGGTTTATATTTTACCTAAGTTACATCTTTTGTTAATAATAATGCATATTTCACTAATAATCAGATACTAATATTATATAATGTGTGGTTGGAGGTTCATCTAGAGGTCAAGTTTAGTTCAGGGCCTGTTGCTTAGGCCTCAGCAATTCAAGCCCTCTATAGACAGATTGGAGTAGCCTCATGTTCACAAGCCCTGGTTCTCGTGGGGGACTTCAACCACCCCAATATCTTTTGCAGGGACAACCCAGCAGGGCACAAGCAATCCAGGAGGTTCCTGGAATGTGTTGATATTAACTTCCTTCTCCTAGTGACAGGAGGAGCCAACGACGAGAGGTGCTATGTTGGACCTTGTTCTCACCACCAAGGAGGGGCTGGTGCGGAATGTGAAGCTCAAGGACAGCCTTGGCTGCAGCAACCATGAAATGGTGGAGTTTGAGATCCTTAGGGCAGCGAGGAGGGTGCACAGCAAGCTCACTACCCTGGACTCAAGGAGAGAAGACTTTGGCCTCTTCAGGGACCTGCTTGGTAAAGTACCCTGCGTAAAAGGCTGGAGGGAAGAGCGGCCCAAGAAAGCTGGTTAATATTCAAGGATCACCTACTCCAAGCTCAGGAGTGATGCATCCTAACAAAGAGGAAGTCAGGTAAAAATGCCAGGAGACCTGCATGGATGAACAAGGAGTTCCTGGACAAACTCAGACACAAGAAGGAAGCCTACAGAGGGTGGAAACAAGGGCAGGTAGCCTGGGAGGAATACCAGGAAATTGTCTGAACAGCCAGGGACCAGGTCAGAAAAACTAAAGCCCTGACAGAATTAAATCTGGCCAGTGACATCAAAGGCAACAAGATGGACCATTCAGTGTATTAGTTTACAGCATTGGTAGATAAAGGAAGAGTGACTGACGTAATCTACCTGGACTTGTGCAAAGCATTTGATGCTGTCCCACATGACATCCTTGCCTCTAAATTGGAGAGACATGGACTTGATGGATGGACCACTCGGTGGATAAGGAATTGGCTGGATGGTCGCACTCAAAGTGTTGCGGTAAACAGGTTGATGTACAAGTGGAGACCAGTGACTAGCTGTGTCCCTTAGGCGTCAGTATCGGGACCAGTGCTGTATAACGTCTGTGCCAGTGACACGGACAGTGGGATTGAGTGCACCCTCAGAACGTTTGCTAATGATACCAAGCTGTGTGGTGCAGCCGACACGCTGGAGGGAAGGGATGCCATCCAGAGGAACCTTGACAGGATTGAGAGGTGGGCCCATGTGAACTGCATGAAGTTCAACAAGGCCAAGTGCAAGGTCCTGAATGTAAGTCGGGACAATCCCAAGCACACATACACGCTGGGCGAAGAATGGATTAAGAGCAGCCGTGAGGAGAAGGACTTGGGGGTGATGGTTGATGAGAAGCTCAACATGAGCCGGCAATGTGCGCTTGCAGCCCAGAAAGCCAACCGTATCCTGGACTGCATCAAAAGAAGCACGGCCAGCAGGTCGAGGGAGGTGATTCTTCCCCTCTACTCTGCTCTCGTGAGACCCCACTTGGAGTACTGCATTCAGCTTTGGGGACCCCAACATAAGAAGGACATGGAGCTGTTGGAGCGAGTCCAGAGGAGGGCCATGAAGATGATTGGAGAGCTGGAGCACCTCTCCTATGAAGACAGGCTGAGAGAGTTGGAGTTGTTCAGCCTGGAGAAGAGAAAGCTCCAGAGAGACCTTCTAGCAGCCTTCCGGTACCTGAAGGGGGCCTACAGGAAAGCTGGAGAGGAACTTTTTACAAGGGCATGTAGTGATAGGACAAGGGGTAGTGGTTTTAAACTGAAAGAGGGTAGATTTAGATTAGATATTAGGAAGAAATCCTTCACTATGAGGGTGGTGAGACACTGGAACAAGTTACCCAGAAAAGTTGTGAATGCCCCTTCCCTGGCAGTATTCAAGGCCAGGTTGGATGAGGCTTTGAGCAACCTGGTCTAGTGGAAGGTGTCCCTGCCAATGGCAGGGAGCTTGGAACTAGATGATCTTTAAGGTCTCTTACAAACCAAACCCTTCTATGATTCTATGATTATTGGCAATGTAATCCTGGATACATTTTCTTAAATTCAATACAGCCTACTGTAGAAATAAATTACTTGAAAGAAAATGTTAGAATCTGCTTTTCTAAATGTGAGATGACAAAGTGGATTTCAAGATTGTGTATCTTTGCCACAATGTTTTGGCTTTTGGGCAGTTATAGAGTAGGAACATAGTTAAGAAAGGACTGGAAATCAGATGACTGAAACTTGACTGACAGATTGCCTGAGGAGTGGACAAAGTGTCTGCATGGTGGCTGCCAGATATGCCACCCCCAAAGGTTAGGTGCACAACACAGATAAGGAAAAACAAGGGAAAACCCTTCTGTGACTTAAAAAAATAATTATAGCTTCCAACTGGACAAATGTTTAATTTACACTAAGGGTTTGTGATTTTATTGCAAATGAGTATAGCCATTATGCATTATTGAATGAAGGAAGAGAATGCATGTGTATGTGTATCTCCTTTTTGAGTAACTGATTTGCTCTAGGTGGGAACTGGAATGATATCTAAGATGGCAGCTGGCAAAGGCTTTGCTGTTTTCAAAAATTTCATGTGCAGATCTGGTTGTGGCTTTAGAAACTGTTTAGTAAACATGTAATAGTGAGAAGATGATAGCATGAGTATCCTTTTATTTTTTGACATATGGCAACTGAGTAGAAAATTAAGTTCTGCAATAACATGGGGATGTGAGGATCACACTGTAAAAGGAATAGTAACATTAATTGGCCAGCAGTAATCAAATTCAACAGATTTGTAGGGAAAGAAAACAGCGGGGGAGGGGGGAAGGGGAGTGGGGAAAGAGACAGCTAGGAATAAACCAAACACTTCTGAACCACTTGTGAATTATCAAGGTAATGGATACGAATTATTTGTAGTGGCTAACAACTTATCCTTCCAAAAATTTGTGGGATCATATCTCCTTGTGGATCATCCCATTTAGGCAAACTGGACAGACACAAATCCATGGGTCCCTATGGGATGCAGCCACAAGTGCTGAGGGAGCTGGCAGATGTTATTGCCAAGCCACTCTCCATCATCTTTGAAAGGTTGTGGAGAACAGGAGAGGTGCTTGAGGACTGAAGGAAAGCCAATGTCACTCTAGTCTTCAAAAAGGGCAAGAAGGAGGATCCAGGAAACTACAGGCCGGACTGCCTCACCTCTATCCCTGGAAAGGTGATGGAACAGCTCATTCTGGATGTGAGGCCACATGTGGAGCACTGTGTCCAGTTCTGAGTCCCCCAGCTCAAGAAAGATAAGGAACTACTGGAGAGGGTCCAGCAGAGGGCTACAAAGATAATTAGAGGACTGGAGCATCTCTCTTATGAGGAAAGGCTGAGGGAGCTGGTTCTGTTTAGTCTAGAGAAGAGAAGAGAAGACTGAGGGGGGATCTTATCAATGCTTACAAATACCTTAGGCGCAGGTGTCAAGGGGATGGGGCCAGACTCTTCTCAGTGGTACCCAGTAACAGGACAAGAGGCAATGGGCACAAATTGAAACATGGGAAGTTCCATCTGAAAATGAGGAAAAACTTCTTTACTCTGAGGGTGACAGAACACTGAAACAGGCTGCCCAGGCGACCCTGTGCAATGTGCTGTTGGCGAACCTGCTTTAGCTGGGGCTTGGACTAGATGATCTTCAGAGGTCCCTTGCAACCCCAACCATTCTGTAATTCTGCGATTCCATAGATTTTTCTCAGTTGGTGTTCACTGTCATCTCCAAACATAAGCCAAAGTACAAATATTGAGGAACTTATCCTGAAGGCTGATGCTGCTTTTTTGCCTCGCTTCCCCATCATAGTGGCTGCGATTTTCTGGTGTTTCGACCCATGCAATTAGATCTTCCACAACAGAGACCGGATAAAGGAAATGGAGGTACAACCTATGAGGAAAATTAGCACCATTGTTTCTATCTTTGTGGCAACCATTTGAGATCGAGCAAAGGTTTGGACTGTGTTAAATTTACATTAAAATGTATGTAGAGTCATGTACTAGCAAAATGTAACCTAATTTCTCAAGTGCTCTAAGCTGTAAAATATCTCCTTTGTTAACCAAATGCCCCTAAGAGCCACTGAAGATTGTGTCTGCATGTAAAGTGTTAAACAAATGAATTCTTTTCATTCCTGCAGAGAAACTTTGCATTTTGGAGCAGCACAACTTACTTGCAAGTGCATTGACTTGTCTCAGCAAAGACATTGGTTCCTGTTCTCAAGTATACATCTTTTAGTGCCCCATTGGTTGCTTATATATATACTGCAATAGGATATTCTTCTAATACTATTTTCTTAGATTTTGAAGTTCTAAATTCAAATGCAAACCAGAGACAGTCAAAGCCACAACCACATGTACATATCTATGTCCATGGAGAAGTGGGAAAATAAGGGGAAAGCTTAGTTTTATAGATTTATTTAATGGCAGTTTCCAAGACATTGATATCAAGGTGCTAGTAGAAATTTGCAGGTATTTTGCTTCCCATGATTCTTTACACAGAAAACAGCGGGTGGCTGGAGAATGACATACCCAGTGATATTCTGGAGAAAGCTGAGCAGCTGCTACAGTAGAAGTAACAGCTTCAGAGATCAAATCTTTAGTTATTTCTGATGATTTTGTTCATCTTTGTGTCTGACATTTGAGATAATATTGTCACAGCAGACTTGAAGGAAGCTCTTGAAGCTCTTGTCTGTAATTACGCTGGGGCAGAATCATATCAAGCTGAATCAGTGATTTGCCACTGGAGGTATATTATTTTCAGATAAAATGTTGCAGCACCTTTAACAACTATTCGCAGAGGGAATGCAGTTGGCAAAGGGTGAGAGAACAGTGTCTAAACATATTAAGCTGCTGCATATGGGACAGGTCTACAGGTCTTTCTACTCTGACGTGAAGCTGTTGGATCAGGGGACCACTGGAGCACCATGAAAAATTAAACTAGTATTTCTGCATTACTGTGTACCCAATCCTAATCTTAACTAAAGGTCTGGTCAAAGAATAGGTTAATGCGCAGGTGACCACTGAGATGGCCAGCCTGCAATATAGCCTGTGAGGCCCAGGCGCACCCTGATTTTACTAGCCTCTGTCCATCTGGACCCAGCCTCCCCTATCCTCAATAGTGGAAATACCCAGGTTGCCTAGTTTGATACTGTTCCTAGGCTCTATTCCTAGAGCATCAGCTCCTGTCTCTTCTAAATTTACCATTGATTTTAACCCAGCAGCTAATCAAATTTGAGCAACAAATATGAATGCAGGCATCTGGCCTGAACTAATGCCACAGTTAAAACGTATGCTGGTACCTGCTCTATCCCACTTCTCTGTCAGTGTCACTGTAACCTCAACTTTGTCCCTAACCATGGCTTTGTTGAGCAACCTTCTTTAATGTCCGGAGTGAAGGTAGCTTATACAGCCTGATGGCTCCTATACTTCCTTTCACCTTGTTCAGCTTCAGCAATTTTTTTGGCTTTTCATGGTTAAACCATAAACTTACTCGGTGATCCCAGTCAGCTGTTAAACTTCATGCCTATAGATGCATGACTTTGTCCCTGGAGCTTCTCTCACCCCCCCCTCTCCCCCAAACTCATCCGTGTGGGCATACCCTGGCTCCCGTCTTGGCTAGGGTTTTAGTACCAGCAGCCTTCAGCTACTGTTCCCCTCTAGATTCGCTCCTAATCCCTGAATGTTTGTACCTCAAGTGCTCATGCTCTTGCCAGTTCTAACTCAGCTGAAGCTTTATGTGAGAGCCTCATTTCTAAACATAAGCACTTGATTCCCAGACCCAAACCACACATGTTGTCCCTTTCAAATTCAATCCAAATTCTTACTCATCCACCATATATAATCTCAACCTGTTCCTGAATTTGGTCCAATGACTATCATCTCTATTTTTAAAAATAGCCGTTTGGTATCCTCTGAAGTTGACGTGGCCTGAATATTACTCTCTTTTATGACTACAGTCCTACATGTTTCTAAATTCCAATACTATGTATTTCCTCTGTACACATATAGACACACAGGCAGAAGGGATTAAAATTTGCTGAAGAATGTTACGTGTACCAAAACAGAACTAATAGTGTTTGGTGTCAAAGAAGCAAACAAATATAAACAGTAACTTCATAATCTGAACTCCCTTTGTGACAATAACAGTAGTTAGTATTTTTTTCCCTCTTGATTTTAAATTGTAAACCTAAACACACAGGGAAGTCTTAAAATCAATTTTCAATTTATAGTACACAAATTGCAAGATACTTTACATTTGCATTGAAGCCATCTGTTTTTCAAGGGTAATTTTTAAGTGATTTTCGTTCATCTGCTTTTACTTTAAGAGACTATAAACCATACCCGCTTTAGATATGCTTTTAAAATAGGAAAGATTCAACAGGCCTGTACAGAATAATTGAGTCATGTTCATAGTGAAATATTATGTTTATTCAATGAATTTGTGGCTTGAAACTTACAATAGCAGGAATATACATTACTGTGTTACGTAGCAGTGGAAGATAATCTTGGATTTCAGGTAACTAGTAATAAACTCATGAGAACTTTATATATTTTCTTATAATCATAATTATGAATAATTGACAGCTGTTGACAGCGGCGGCAGCAGCGACAGCGGTGGCAGCGGCAGCAGCGACTGAGGTGAGTGCGGGGGCGAGGGCGACATCAGGCTGTAACCGGGCGGTTTTCATACTCTGGGCCCCCCGAGCAGCAGCCCCGAGCTGCTTCCCCCCGCCCACCCCAGACCCGGAAGTTCCCGGCAACAAATCAGGAGAGGAGGGGGCGTAGCACCACCCTCTATTGATTGGGTGATAAAGAGCCTCCTGGAGGACAGGGACTAGTCCCTGGCCAGAGGGTAGAGGGGGAGTCAGCAGTGACTGGGTGTGTCCCACGGCGGGAGAGGCCGCAGCCATTTGCAGCTTGTTGGGGAGGGCGCTGACTCCCTCCCAGTGCACAAGGCGAGGAAGGCGCCAAGGATCTGTGAACCAGGGGTGTCACCAACAGGTATTTCCCAGCTCAGTGAAAGAAGTTGAAGGTTGAGGGCAGCCTTGGTTGTAGTGACCATGAGATGGTAGAGTTCAGGATCTCATGTGGCAGGAACAGAATAGCTAGCAGAATCACAACCCTGGACTTCAGGAGGGCCAACTTTGGCCTTTGCAAGCAATTGCTAGGGGAAATCCCATGGGACAGGGTACTAGAAGGTAAGGGGGCCCAAGATAGTTGGTTAGCATTCAAGGACTGCTTCTTCTGAGCTCAAGATCAGAGCATCCCAGCAGGTAGGAAGTCAAGGAAGGGTAGCAGGAGACCTGCATGGTTAAACAGGGAACTGCTGGGCAAACTCAAGTGGAAGAGGAGGGTGTACAGATCATGGAAGGAGGGGCTGGCCACTTGGGAGGAATATAAGTCTGTTGTCAGAGGATGTAGGGACACAGATAGGAAAGCTAAGGCCTCCTTGGAATTAAACCTTGCAAGAGAGGTCAAGGACAACAGAAAGGGCTTCTTCAAATACATTGCAGGTAAAGCCAACACTAGAGGCAATGTAGGCCCACTGATGAATGAGGTTGGGGCCCTGGAGACAGAGGATAAAAAGAAGGTGGAGTTACTGAATGCCTTCTTTGCCTCTGTCTATACTGTTGGAGGCTGTCCTGAGGAGCCCCGGACCCCTGCGGCCCCAGAAGAAGTCAGGATAGAGGAGGAATCTGTCTTGGTAGATGAGGGCTGGGTCAGGGACCAATTAAACAATCTGGACGTCCATAAATCCATGGGTCCTGATGGGATGCACCCGCGGGTGCTGAGGGAGCTGGCGGAAGTCATTGCTAGGCCACTCTCCATCATCTTTGCAAAGTCGTGGGCAACGGGAGAGGTGCCTGAGGACTGGAGGAAAGCGAATGTCACAGAAAACAGAAGTTATATAACTGATCAAATGCTGATCATTTATAACTATAGACCGGTCAGCCTCACCTCCATCCCCAGAAAGGTGAGGGAACAACTTGTCCTTGGTTCTGTCTCTAGGCACATCAAGGATAGGGGGATCATTAGGGGCACTCAGCATGGCTTCACCAAGGGGAAGTCATGCTCAACCAACTTGATAGCCTTTTATGAGGACGTAACCTGGTGGATAGATGATGGTAAAGCTGTGGATGTGGTCTATCTCGATTTCAGGAAAGCGTTTGACACGGTCTCCCACAGCATCCTCGCAGCTAAACTGAGGAAGTGTGGTCTGGATGATCAGGTAGTGAGGTGGATTGTGAACTGGCTGAAGGAAAGAAGCCAGAGAGTGGTGGTCAATGGGACAGAGTCCAGTTGGAGGTCTGTGTCTAGCGGAGTCCCTCAAGGGTCGGTTCTGGGACCAGTTCTATTCAATATATTCATTAATGACTTGGATGAGGGAATAGAGTGCACTGTCAGCAAGTTCGCTGATGACACAAAACTGGGAGGAGTGGCTGACACATGGGAAGGCTGCGCAGCCATTCAGAGAGACCTGGACAGGCTGGAGAGTTGGGCGGGGAGAAATTTAATGAAATATAATAAGGGCAAGTGTAGAGTCCTGCATCTGGGCAAGAACAACCCCATGTATGAGTACAAGTTGGGGGCAGACCTGTTGGAGACCAGCGTAGGGGAAAGGGACGTGGGGATCCTAGTGGACAACAGGATGACCATGAGCCAGCAGTGTGCCCTTGTGGCCAAGAAGGCCAATGGCATCCTGGGCTGTATTAGAAGGGGTGTGGTTAGCAGGTCACGAGAGGTTCTCCTCCCCCTCTACTCTGCCCTGGTGAGGCCGCATCTGGAGTATTGTGTCCAGTTCTGGGCCCCTCAGTTCAAGAAGGACAGGGAACTGCTAGAGAGAGTCCAGCGCAGAGCCACAAAGATGATTAAGGGAGTAGAAGATCTCCCTTATGAGGAGAGGCTGAGGGAGCTGGGTCTCTTTAGCTTGGAGAAGAGGAGACTGAGGGGTGACCTCATTAATGTTTATAAATATGTAAAGGGCAAGTGTCATGAGGATGGAGCCAGGCTCTTCTCAGTGACGTCCCTTGACAGGACAAGGGGCAATGGGTGCAACCTGGAACACAGGAGGTTCTACTTAAATATGAGGAAAAACTTCTTTACAGTGAGGGTGACCGAACACTGGAACAGGCTGCCCAGAGAGGTTGTGGAGTCTCCTTCTCTGGAGACATTCAAAACGCGCCTGGACGCGTTCCTGTGTGATATGGTCTAGGCAATCCTGCTCCGGCAGGGGGATTGGACTAGATGATCTTTCGAGGTCCCTTCCAATCCCTAACATTCTGTGATTCTGTGATTCTGTGATGTCAGTCTTGTGGTTGATATATAAACTATTTATCTTCAGGTTGTATTTATTGAGTCATTTAACATCACATGGATAAATCACGACTATCCATTAATGAAATGGAAAACACACAGGTAAAATCAGGTCTTCAGTTTGGAGGAGATCTTGACAGGAATATAAAAACATATATAATTTCTCATTTAGGAAAATCAGTTGTCCAAGAGTATTTTTACAAATACTTAAATCAAGAGGTTTGTAGATAAAGGGAAATGGAGAAATACTTTTTAAAACATACTTTTGTGTCAGAAACTAAACTGGAAAAATTGGCTGGTGAATTAGGTAATCAGGACACTGACTTCCAATTTTGTGTCAATGGTTTGAATCTGTCCGTTAGCAGATTTCATATACCTCTCTGTGATAGAAGAGAAAACTATAGCTGCTCAGAAATATTTCACAGAAAGTCACTTTAAAAATCCTCCTTTTCACAATATTAGGTGCAGCTTGCTTTTCAAAGAGAAAGTTTATTGGTAAGAAAGGTATATTGTATGCACTTTAATTGAGTTTTCATATCCTTCTTTTCCCTTTCCAAGGAAGGAAAAAATGCTCACTTGTTTGCTTTTCAGTTTGACATTTCTTGGAGTAAATGTTACTATTCATTTTTTTTGTTTTTTTCTTTGGTTTAGTCTGTGGCACCACCAAAAATTATTAAGTAAAATTATCTCTGTCTGTTACTTACAGGGCAGAGGAGTCTTGTTACCTCAGCAAGAGGAAAGAATTTGAAAAAATTGGAGAGAAGTGCCTATAAATAATGTGATGCTTCCTTGTTTGAGTTGAGACTAAGTTGTTCTGCATTTGGGAAATAGTTCCTTGTCACCCTTCTGAGGTAGTCAGTCTTGTACTGATTATTAAATGGAAATTAGATTTACATTAACTACACAATTTCAACTCCAAAGTGTCTTATAATTTTCATCTTAGACAGTACGAATTCTTCTAAATCCACCAGTGTTGTGGATTTATGCTGGCTATTTCTTGCCGGCTGTTGCTTATAGATCAGTAGAGGGTCTTAAACCTTAAAATATTTCTGTTTATTATATGTATTGAGATATTTATTGTTTGTATTTTGATGAGAGAACCAAGATCATCGTCCCATAATATAAGCCAACTAGTGGATTGAAAAAGGCATACGGTCTAAATAGTGGAGCATTGCAGACACAGACTAAGTGTGAAGAAAGACTAGTGAAAACGTGGACCCACTCCGTAAGGAAATAGGAAACCTGGTTACCTGGGATATGGAGAAAACTGAGGTACTCAATGACTTTTTTGCTTCGGTGTTCACTGGCAAGTGCTCAAGCCACACTACCCAAGTTGCAAAAGACAAAGGCAGGGACTAGGAGAATGAAGAACCACCCACGGTGGGAGATCAGGTTCAAGATCATTGTCACGGTTTAAAACTGGGCTGGCTATTAAATTGGTGTCAGATGCTCTCTGTTAACCCTCCCTGCCCCGCCCCAGAAGGGGAAGGAGAAGAGGAAAGGGAGAGAGACTTATGGGTTGGAAAGTTAAAACAGTTTTAATGAACTATAATAATGAAAAAGAGTATAATAATAATAATGGAAATAACTAAATATATACAAATACATAAAAACCCAAGATCGAGCTCCCCTGATGATGGTCATGTCAACACCAGCACTGCAGGGCAGGCTCCATAAAGGCCCAGACTGGGCCTAGTGATGGACAGGGACTGGATTCAGGAGCGCATGGATTGGGATCGAGGGCAGGAGAAAAACGGACAGAGTCGTCTTTGGACTCTGGCCATAGCAGAAGAGAGCGAGACCCTCGTGATCCCCCCCACTTTATACTGAGAATGACGTGTATGGGATGGAATACCTTGTTCATCAATTTTGGGTCACCCGTCCTGTCCGCTCCTCCCTGGATGTGTGACCCTTCTACGGCTCTTCACTTGTAATTAGTGAGGAATTTAGCAATGACCTTAGTTTCTCTAACAATAAGTACAGCAAGAGCCTTTCTGCATAACATCCCTACCGGTGCCTCAGTGATAACCATAAACTTTGAGTCTTATGAGCCCCAGAAGCAGACATTGTCTGGAAAACACACATTTAGTTTTAGAAAGTGCAGTTACTTAGAAGCAGCTTAGCTGAAAGTAAAAATCACTGGAAGGAAAATTCATTCTGTTTTAGGCCAAACCAGGACAACCATCTAAGAAACATGAAGGTGTACAAGTCTGTGGGACCTGAAAAGGTGCATCCATGGTCCTGAGGGAACTGGCAGATGAAGTTCCTAAGCCACTATCCATCATTTTTCAGAAGTCGTGTTAGTCTGGTGAAGTTCCCAATGACTGGAAAAGGGGAAATATAACCTCCATTTTCAAAAAGGAAAAAAAGGAAGACCTGGGGAACTACAGGCCAGTCAGCCTCACTTCTGTGCCCAGTAAGATCATGGATCAGATCCTCCTGGAAACTATGCTAATGCACATGGTAAATAACGAGGTGATTGGTGACAGACAACATGGCTTCACTAAGGGCAAATAATGGCTGACAAACTTGGTGCCCTTCTGTGATGGGGATATAGAGTTGGTGGATAAGGGAAGAGTGGCTGATGTAATCTATCTGGATCTGTGCAAAGCATTTGATGCTGTCCCATATAACACCCTTGTCTCTAAATTGGAGACACATGGACTTGATGGATGGACCACTCAGTGGACAGGGAATTGGCTCAATGGTCACACTCAAAGAGTTGTGGTCAAATGCTTGATGTCCAAGTGAAGACCAGTGACGAGTCATGTTCCTCAGAGCTCAGTATTGGACCGGTCCTGTTTAATGTCTGTGATGTTGGTGATATGGACAGTGCCCCCTCAGAAAGTTTGCTAATGATACCGAGCTGTGTGGTGCAGCTGACACACTAGAGGGAAGGGATGCCATCCAGAGGAACCTTGACGGGATTGATAGGTGGACCCATGTGAACCGCATGAAGTTCAACAAGGCCAAGTGCAAGGTCCTGAATGTAAGTCGGGACAATCCCAAGCACAAATACAGGCTGCTAAGAGAATGGATTGAGAGCAGCCGTGAGGAGAAGGACTTGGGGGTGATGGTTGATGAGAAGCTCAACATGAGCCGGCAATGTGCGCTTGCAGCCCAGAAAGCCAACCGTATCCTGGACTGCATCAAAAGAAGCACGGCCAGCAGGTCGAGGGAGGTGATTCTTCCCCTCTACTCTGCTCTCGTGAGACCCCACTTGGAGTACTGCATTCAGCTTTGGGGACCCCAACATAAGAAGGACATGGAGCTGTTGGAGCGAGTCCAGAGGAGGGCCATGAAGATAACTGGAGGGCTGGAGCACCTCTCCTATGAAGACAGGCTGAGAGAGTTGGAGTTGTTCAGCCTGGAGAAGAGAAAGCTCCAGAGAGACCTTCTAGCAGCCTTCCGGTACCTGAAGGGGGCCTACAGGAAAGCTGGGGAGAGGAACTTATTACAAGGGCATGTAGTGATAGGACAAGGGGTAGTGGTTTTAAACTGAAAGAGGGTAGATTTAGATTAGATATTAGGAAGAAATCCTTCACTATGAGGGTGGTGAGACACTGGAACAAGTTACCCAGAGAAGCTGTGGATGCCCCCTTCCTGGCAGTATTCAAGGCCAGGTTGGATGAGGCTTTGAGCAACCTGGTCTAGTGGAAGGTGTCCCTGCCAATGGCAGGGAGCTTGGAACTAGATTATCTTTAAGGTTCCTTCCAATGCAAAACATTCTATGATTCTATGATTAAGTGATTTCTTTAAAATCATATGAGATTTGTGACACCTCAGAAATGAATCCAAACTCTTAAATCCTAGACCTAGCTAATGACTCCCTTATAATTCCTTGTTCCTCTTTTATTCTAAGGAAAACATTTTGAAGTTATTAAATATTTTAAATTGGATATGTGCGACAAATAAAAATGAAAAATTGAGACTGCTACAATACTCTTGATGTTCAGTATTTCAGGTGGTGAGTGAGACAACTAAGGAAGGCACGCTGCTGTATCCCTTGATTGTGAACAGAGGACTTTCGGGTGATATGATAGTTGGAGGCCATCTTGGACACAGCGTCCACGAAATGATAGAGTTTTTGATTCTTGGAGAAGGAGCAGGGTCAGCAGAACTGCTACCCTGGACTTCCGGAGGTCAGACTTTGGCATGTTTAGGAGCCTGGTTGACAGAGTTCCTTGGGAGGTAGTCCTCAAGGGCAAAGGAGTCCAGGAAGGCTGGACAGTTTTCAAGAAGGAAATATTAAAGGTGCAGGAGCAGGCCGCCCCCATGTGCTGAAAGATGAGCACCGGGGAAGATGACCGGCCTGGCTGAACAGAGAGTTTTGGCTGGAACTCAGGAAAAAAAGGTGAGTTTATGAATTTTGGAAGAAGGGGCAGCTGACTCAGGAGAACTAGAAAGATGTCTTGAGGCTATGCAGGGAGAAAATTAGAAGGACCAAAGCCCAACTAGAACTTAATCTGGCCACTGCTGTAAAAGGCAATAAAAAATGTTTCTATAAATACATTAGCAACAAGATAAAGGCCAAGAAGAATCTCCATCCTTTGTTGGATGAGGGGGGAAACAGAGTGACAAAGGCTGAGGTACTTAATGCCTTCTTTGGCTCAGTCTTTAGTAGTAAGACCAGTTGGCCATACACTTTGGCCATAACATCCCAATGCAATGTTACAGGCTTGGGGAAGAGTGGCTGGAAAGATGCCTGGCGGAAAAGGACCTGAGCGTGTTGATCGATAGCCAGATGAGTATGAGCCAGCAGCATGCCCAGGTGGCCAAGAAGGCAACAGCATCCTGGTTTGTATCAGAAATAGTGTGGTCCACAGAACTAGGGAAGTGATCATCCCCCTGTACTCGGCACCTCAAATACCGTGTTCAGTTTTGAGCCCCTCACTACAACAAAGACATTGAGGTGCTGGAGCGAGTCCAAAGAAGGGCAACGAAGCTGGTGAGGGGTCTAGAGCACAAGTCTTATGAGGAGGAGCTGAGGGAACTGGGGTTGTTTAGTCTGGAGAAAAGAAGGCTCAGGGGAGACCTTATCACTCTCTACAGCTACGTGAAAGGAGGTTGTAGAGAGGTGGATGTTAGTTTCTTCTCCCAAGCAACAAGTGATAGGACGAGAGGAAACAGCCTCAAATTGTACCAGGGGAGGTTTAGATTGGGTATCAGGAAAAATTTCTTCACAGAAAGGGCTATCAAACATTGGAAGAGGCTGCCCAGGGAAGTGGATGAGTGACTATCCTGGAGGTATTTAAAATACATGTAGATGTGGTGCTTAGGGACATGGTTTAGTGGTGGACTTGGCAGTGCTAGGTTAGCAGTTGGACTTGATAATCTTAAAGGTTCTTTCCAACTAAAACGATTCTATGATTCTATGTTATTACACCGTAAACCTTCTGAAGGAGCATTGTTGCAAGTAGTTGAAATCTTTTTCTTTATGAAGGCACTGATTATTCTTATCTGAACCATGTGTCTTGAATAAGAGCTCCTAGCACTTATAATCAGGCACCTGTGCCTTTAAGATATGCAAAGCTGATAAATGATCAGAGATAGTAAATGTTTGAGTTAAGGCTTTCTCTAGCACCTATCTAACTAATATCCAGAGAAAACAGACCTTTTTTCCTCCAATATTCTGGTGAGGTTAGTTTTTCCACTGACTTTCTATCCAATATACTAACTGCAACAGCTACAGAATTTTATTAGGATTTAGAAGTCAACTTGTTGATTATGCTGCATAAAGTGTATAACTCTCATAAGGGAAAGACATAAAAAGCCACCAGGAAATGAAATGTGGAGTAGTTGTACTATTTCACTTGAAAACCGATTTCTGGGGCTGCTGTATTTCATTTTACTTCATACAAATCCCACAGATCTAAAAAATTTTCTTTTAGCTGACTAGAAGCAATAGTACTTGATGCAATTATTCTAAAGGCCTTTTTGCTCTCATATTCCGAATCCAAATCATCTCCAGACCTTAGCTGCTCTTGACCTTTTCTAGTGCCAATACGTACAGCAAGAAATGTCTAAAAATGATAATGATGAAGTGAGCCAGGACTGAACAATTCTTTCTTCTGTGATCTCTTGTGCTTCCTTCCAGGGAGTGTTCAATACGGCGAAATGTAATTGCATGAAGTGGATGGTTCATTCCCAGACTTCACAAAGGACAGAAGTTACAGTAACGGGTGATGCCCAGAGTGATATAGTGCAAGAAAGTAAGTGTACATGAAAGGTATGTGAAGAGGTGGTAACATAGATATGAATATATAACTGGCTGGCAGTTTATTACTTGCTGGCTGTGAGGAGGAGGCTTCTGAATGTTTCTTTTAATGCATGGTTGAAAAGTCACTGGTGCAGCAGCCAGCAGAGGAACAACAATCAATAATTAACAGGTCAGAGTGCATACAGAAGCTCTAAAATGGGATAAATTAAGCAGTGTGGAATAATGTAAGATTTTGAATTTGGAGAGATTTCTGCCATATATTATTGAAAATAACAGAAAGCTGCTACTTGAAGATAATGTGATGTGGTTGCATTTACATGAGTATGTGGTGCAACACAGTGAAAAAGTTGATCGGTGAGACATAATTCTAGGACAATAGGGGAAAAAATCCTTTGTGAACTGACAAAAACATGAATTTTTAGTTCTAGAGGAGCAAAAAAATGTTGGATATTGTTTATAGTTAATTAAAATGAAAGCTGAGGTTATCTAAAGTGCAAAAGAACATTGAGAGCAAAACATGATTTGTTACTGGAGGTAAAAGTTCAGTCAGAAGACCCTTGTGCAAAGGCCATACCTGAAACATGAAGATAAATGTGTTTGTATAATTTGATTGTTTAGACACAGACACAAAAAATCAACATACTAAAACACAGAAGAGGCAAAATTGTCGTGCATGCTGGAAACTTCAGACTCAGATTAAATACTCAAGTAATATATTCAAGCAGTAAGGTAGAAAGTAGAAAACCTAAGGGCTGACAGCAGGAGTTTCAGAAAATATCTCTGACTTACAAGGAATGTATAGTTAAAATACTAATAAAATAAGTTTAAAATAAGTTAAACAGTTCATTGTTGTTAAAAAAAGAAATCTCCATTTTCGTCATTCCTCACCATACATTCCAAGGCTGAGCTCCAGTGATAAGTGATCTAGTGATTAAAGATCAACCCCAGTGATTCTGAGTTCCTTCTACTGTTGAACTGGTGGATTTAGTCATCCCAGTGAAGGATCCAGCAGACACATGGGCTGCTACAAGATGTGAAGGACAGCTCAAGGAGTGGCTGGAGGAAAGAGGGAGGAAGGACACAAAGAGCAGCCCTTTCCCAGCAGCAGCAAGCTGTTAGATAAGCATAGCTGCTTGTACACTCATGCCTTTAGGCTAAAGTTTCACTTTACAGCTGGGCTAATCAAGCAGCTAACAACCACAGTGAGAGGCTGTCCTGCAGCAGGTGATGAGGGAGTGGAAACAGGATTGTCCTTTTGGGCAGCAATTTAGCTGTTGTGTATTGCCACAGTTTTACAGTAAGCAATGCATTTTTCCCCATCTGTTGTAACCTATATCAATTTCTACACATACAATCATACTTGATGGGAACTTTAAGTAGCATAAACCTATGTTGCTAATTTCTGTTGCTCTGTGGAGTGTGATCAAAATTGTAATGAATGACTTTTGGAGTTACAGTGAACCTCGAATGGACCTGGGGTGGCTGACATGTAGCCCTCTTTTCCTGAATACACTGTAGCAGACATAGTAGAAGGATCTCATGCATCCTCCAAGGGCTGTGAACCTTAGCCCAGGAATCAAGTGCAAATACGGTGGTGAAGTCTAGAAAAATATATAATATTCTGTCATGTTTAGTGGCATGTATGAGGTCATTGACAATCCTTGTCACAACTCCTCAGCCTATACAGTATGAAGTTTTTGTGGTATTATTTTTTTGGCTTGGAGGAAGCAGAAGTATGTACCTATCCCTTCAATGTTTCTTTGCCAGTGTAATTCTGTTCAACAGTACCCTGTTGGAAGAGAGCTGTGCTTTCTAAATATATGTCACTGGAGTATGTATGAAACTGTTCTAGCAGAAGAGTGTTGACTGCCAGCATTTGCTGCATCTGCACTTGAGTCTACTGAGCAAGCACAGTTACAATAGAAGTTCAGGAGAGACAGGGCTTGTGCTTTTTTTGTAGTGTTAAATGGATTTTGAAGGGTGCTGTACAAAATAGGAAGGTAGAAGGAGGAGGTGATTTGGGCAAAAGAGTGGCTACTTCTGATAAAACAGAGCTTTGTAGAGCTAAACTAATAATTTCATTGTCCTTTCTAATTAAACCAAGTATGTGTAATCAAAGAGCAGAAATTTAGTTCAGTTTCATGATTTTAGGGAGCTGGAAGCTTGGTGTGACAATATCTGTTTATGTATTCATATTATACAGCTGAAAGCTGTCATTCCTAAAAAAGTTTAAGTTTTGATTGTTTTGAAAAAAAAGGTATATTTTTATTTTTCCTTTGTAAAGACTATTGAGTTTTTGCAGTCCTCCTCCTGTTTGGATCTGAATTGTTTTCATTATAAACCTGTTAGTGCTTTTCCAGCCTTTCTGCAGAAACAGAGAAAGGGTTCTTCTCAATCCCATCACAAGCTGGGCTATTCAGCAGTGAAATAAAGTCTTTAAATGATCACAGAATCACAGAATCACAGAATGTTAGGGATTGGAAGGGACCTCGAAAGATCATCTAGTCCAATCCCCCTGCCGGAGCAGGATTGCCTAGACCATATCACTCAGGAACGCGTCCAGGCGCGTTTTGAATGTCTCCAGAGAAGAAGACTCCACAACCTCTCTGGGTAGCCTGTTCCAGTGTTCAGTCACCCTCACCGTAAAGAAGTTTTTCCTCAAATTTAAATGGAACCTCCTGTGTTCCAGGTTGCACCCATTGCCCCTTGTCCTGTCAATGGATGTCACTGAGAAGAGCCTGGCTCCATCCTCATGACACTTGCCCTTTACATATTTATAAACATTAATGAGGTCACCCCTCAGTCTCCTCTTCTCTAAGCTAAAGAGACCCAGCTCCCTCAGCCTCTCCTCATAAGGCAGATCTTCTACTCCCTTAATCATCTTTGTGGCTCTGCGCTGGACTCTCTCTAGCAGTTCCCTGTCCTTCTTGAACTGAGGGGCCCAGAACTGGACACAATACTCCAGATGCGGCCTCACCAGGGCAGAGTAGAGGGGGAGGAGAACCTCTCGTGACCTGCTAACCACACCCCTTCTAATACAGCCCAGGATGCCATTGGCCTTCTTGGCCACAAGGGCACACTGCTGGCTCATGGTCATCCTGTTGTCCACTAGGACCCCCATGTCCCTTTCCCCTATGCTGCTCTCCAACAGGTCTGCCCCCAACTTGTACTCATACATGGGGTTGTTCTTGCCCAGATGCAGGACTCTACACTTGCCCTTATTATATTTCATTAAATTTCTCCCCGCCCAACTCTCCAGCCTGTCCAGGTCTCTCTGAATGGCTGCGCAGCCTTCCGGTGTGTCAGCCACTCCTCCCAGTTTTGTGTCATCAGCGAACTTGCTGACAGCGCACTCTATTCCCTCATCCAAGTCATTAATGAATATATTGAATAGAACTGGTCCCAGAACCGACCCTTGAGGGACTCCGCTAGACACAGACCTCCAACTGGACTCTGTCCCATTGACCACCACTCTCTGGCTTCTTTCCTTCAGCCAGTTCACAATCCACCTCACTACCTGATCATCCAGACCACACTTCCTCAGTTTAGCTGCGAGGATATTGTGGGAGACCGTGTCAAACGCTTTCCTGAAATCGAGATAGACCACATCCACAGCTTTACCATCATCTATCCACCAGGTTACGTCCTCATAAAAGTCTATCAAGTTGGTTGAGCATGACTTCCCCTTGGTGAAGCCATGCTGAGTGCGCCTAATGATCCCCCTATCCTTGATGTGCCTAGAGACAGCACCAAGGACAAGTTGTTCCCTCACCTTTCCGGGGATGGAGGTGAGGCTGACCGGTCTATAGTTATAAATGATCAGCATTTGATCAGTTATATAACTTCTGTTTTCCGTATTCACGCAATTTAATTTGGAATGCTGTTTACAAAATACCAAATGACCATTTGTTCTCACAAACCAGTAGAGATAATCAGTAACGGTTTCTGATGTTTTATGTGGGTATTCTTTCTAACTCTGTAGAAAAACGATATCAAGTTGATGTTTTCCTGCCTTAGTTGTAATTGCTAATAAATCACTCTGCTTGCACATCATGCTCTTCAGCACACATCAATTATCATCTGCTCTCTTCTTCAGGAAATGGCTAGAGGTGCCTCTGCCTTAAAAAAAACAATGTTCTCTTGATCTTTAAGACTGATTCTGAGGAAAGATGTTCTAATCAATCTGTCAGCACCTGGCTGTCTTGGGTATTCTAGGTACATGCTGATTTCCCCTTCAGTGCAAAATGTCTTCAGCTGTGATCCTTTAATTATGTGCTAATGTGACCAGGAAAGCACAGCCTGAGAAAAAAGAAAAAGCGACACATTTTAAAAACATTTTTTTAGTAGAGCCTGATATAGGCTGTGTAGCTTCTGTAGCCTAGGAGCACAGCAATTTTGGATTTTTGTATCCCATGTGTCTCTAAGTTCATTGGATCCTTCTTCCCCACATCTTTCTTGAAACAATTTTCAGAGTCTGTGGCTCCAAACACATTTACAATTAAAATAAATACTTTTATACTATCTGTCTCCTTGGATGGATAATGTTATTTCCCAGCACTTTGCCAATAGCTGGGGTTATTATGACTTTTAGCTCTTATTATGTCAGAACACAGATCTCAAACACACGTAAGTGGGACATGATGCATTGATGATGGAAAGGCCGTGGTCATCTTTCTGACTCTTGATATACAACTTAGGATCTCTTTAATTTAGGATCTTGGGAGAGAGCCTTCTCAATTACCCTTTGGAACACCCAGAGATTTGTGCACTTAAGTGTCTAGGTTTGACACTGCTCTCAAACTGGACACATTATTTTATAATAATTTAAACATATTTTAATAGAAATACAATATAAATATAATTTAATAATATAATTTACAATAACATAATTATAAAGATGTTTTTTGATAAGTGTTAAAATATTAAGGGGCAATATACTTAGGCATAATGAAACTGGCAAAGAAATTTTGTGGACAGTTGTTATTTAATTTGAGCTGATTTTATTTTTGTAGAGTGTTATGAGTTTCCCTTACAAGCCAGACTAAGGGCATTTGTCTCAAATGTTATCTATACAACCATCCCTTAAGAGATGTGGGCAAGAAGCTGTGCTTATACTGTACCTCTGTGCAAGGGTTTGTTACCTGGTATTTATATTCTACGGTTCTTTGCTGAAGTGTTTGACATTGTCTCAATATTTTCAGTGCACAAACACTTATGACATGGTTCACTATTAGCTGAAGTGAATGACACTTTCAGTGAGCACTGAACTATAGGCCATAAGCAAATCAGATTGGATTACCACGAAGGCATGAGAGAACAAGTCAGTAACTTGAAGTTCTCCAGCTAACTTTTAATGTGGTATTGCTAATAATTATGTACACAGCTAAAAAATCAAGTGATAAGGGTCCCAAGCCTACAATCAGTTTTTTTTTTCTTTTTCCCCACTGCAACCTACCTGAACAATTCTGGAAAACGGTTTGTCAGGAAGCTGTGAACAAACTTACTGATGACAAAGGGATAGCAAGACTTCAAAATTTCAGACTTCTGCCTGTATGCAGGTGGAAGTAGGCTTGGATGGGAGTAGGCTTAAACTGTCCTAATCTTCATTTTCTCTCTTCTGAACTCTGGCATACTCTCCAAGACTTTTTTTTTTCCCAGTAAGTACTTCTGTTATTCCTGTAGTCCTTCAGTGTTTTATTTCTATTGCTCTTGACTGCCCAGACACTCCTTTTTTGACCACTTGAACACCTGAACCTCTGCTTGGGAGAGATGAGATCCACCTCACTAAGGTGTAAAATTATTTTTGCCAGTAGGATGGCTAACCTGGTAAGGAGGGCTTTAAACTTGGAATGACATAAGAGGAAGAGAGTTACCAGCAGCCCTGTGAAGGAGTGATAGACAGGGCTGATGAGCAAAGAGCCTGGGATGATGGGACAGGAAAGTCTCAAAAAATCAACAACGTACCCTTAATGGAAGAGGATCAGGTCAGGGAATACTTTGGCAAACTGAGAGACCTAAATCCCTGGGTCCTGATGGGATGCGCCCACAAGTGCTTAGGGATCTGGGTGATGCCATTGCAAGGCCACTCTTGATAATCTTTGATCTGTCATGTTGACTGGGAAGAGTGCCTGAAGACTGAAGGAAAGAAAAAGTCACCCCGATTTTCAAGAAAGGAAGAAGGAGAACTAAGGAAACTACAGGCTGGTCAGCCTCACCTTGATTCCCAAGAAGATAATGGAGCAACTGATCCTGGAAACTGTTTTTAAGCACATTAAGGACAAGAAAATCATCAGCAGAAGTCACCATGGCATCACAAATGGGAACTCAAGTAGATTAAAACATGGCTGAATGGCAGATTCACCCTGGACACAGAGGGTGGTGATCAGTTGCACATGTTCCAGTCAGAGGCCAGTAACTAGCAGCATATGCTAGGGGTAGGTTAAATGAATATGTTTAACATCTTCATTAATTATCTACATGATGGGGCAGAGTGTACCCTTGGCAAGTTTGCAGATGACATCAAACCATGATGAGTGGCTGATACATCAGAGGGTTGTGCTGCCATCTAGAAGGACCTTGACAGGCTGGAAAAATGGGCTGACAGGAATCTCATGAAGTTCAACAAGGAGAAGTTCAAAGTCCTGCACCTGGGGAGGAACAGCCCCATGCACCAGTATATGCTGGGGGCCACCCAGCTAGAAAGCAGCTTGGCAGAAAAGGCCCTGGGAGTCATGGTGGACACCAAGTTGAACATAAGCCAGCGATGTGCCTTTGCAGGAAAGGTTAATGACATCCTGGGCTGTATTAGGAGGAATGTTGCCAGCAGGTCAGGGGAGGTGATCCTTCCCCTCTACCTCAGCATTGTTGAGGCCACACATGGAGTACTGTTTAGTTCTGGGCTCCCCAGCACAAAAGAGACATGGATATACTTGTAATACCGGAGCAGAGACTGTAAAGAAGATGGAGCCAGGCTCTTTTCAGTGCTGCCCAGTGAGAGGACCAGAGGCAATGATCACAAACTGAAACACGGGAAGTTCCCTCCCAACATCAGGAAACACTTTTTTTACCATGAGGATGTGGCACAGGTTGCTCAGAGAGGTGGTGGAACCTTTATTCAAAACCATCTGGATATGGTCCTGGGCAAGTGTCTCTAGGTGGCCCTGCTTGAGTAGGGGTGTTGGACAAGATGACCCCTTCTAACCTCAACCATTCTGTGTTTCTGTGACCCTAACTTCTTTTCTTTGCTCTCCTCAGGTGAAAACTTTCACGCTGACTTATTATCCTCATTCCCCCAGAAGCTATTCTCATTTTCTTTCTGATTTTTCTTATCCAAATTTATGCATTACCTCCCTTTACTCATACTGTATAGGTTCATTTTAGTCTTTTCTCACTGCTAGATGTGTTTCTCCTGTTACACCTGGCTAACTATTCTGTCTTTCTGATTCTTGTCTCTCCAATTTCTTGTCTGCTATCGCAGTAGTTCCCATTCACAGGACCCCACAATTCCAATCCTAATCTTGCCTCCTCTTGTCAGTTCATTTCCTACCTCTTTCTCCCTTATGCTCCTTCTAGTATCTCAGATCTGATTTCCTTCCCCAGTCCTAGACACAGCATATGCATGCCAAACTTTCTTTTCCTTTTTCTTGTTACCCAGACTACTTGCTCTAGGCTATTACTATTCTAAGTCTTGAATAATCAGCCTCTGTACCTGCAACTTTCAAATTATCAAATCTTTCTGTAGTGTTTGAACTTCAGATGAGACCACTGACCAGCCCGTTTTTCCTTAGTTCATGTGGTTGGTTGGCAAGTCATATATTTGCACAGTCTGAATCATGCTTGTTGCAGATAGGATCTAATTTACTGGCTAAGAAAGAAAGAAAGGAGGGACCACTTTAAGATCACTTCTTCTATTTCCATCCCTACTGCCTTCTCTCCCCACTCTCCCCACCCCCATTTACTGAGGAATAGCCAAAAAGAAAAAAAAAATAAACTCATAGAATGAAACTGAATTTTCACGCTGGAGTGAATTTGTTACTCATCTTTCATTCATTCATCTTTCAAAGTACTTTAAGTCAGTCCGCAGCTTGTAAACAAGAGAAATATGTTGCATACTGATGGAGAAAAGCAAGAATTGATTGGTTAAGAAGGGTACGTAGTTTGTTCATATTTAGAATGAACTGTGGGACTAGTTACTCTTTTATTCATTGAAAGCTTAATTTAAAGAAGCAATTTATTTAGTGCTACTTACATGATCACCTTTAAACCACTACAAAGGGGTTTGATTTTTTTTTTGAACAAATATAATTACAGTTACAGTTGACTAGGAAGTACTTAATGTTCTAAAATGTCAGTGAAAGAATTATTTTTTTTAATTTTCCTTTCTCCATCTTTAGTTGTTTTCTATATAGGTACAGAAAAGTCTCATGAGTAGCAGAGCTGTATCTAACAGATACCTTTATTCTGAACACTTGTTGTGTTAGTGCAAATGGTATGCTAGTGATACACATAGCAGTTAAGTAAAAGTTTCTGTCCTGGAACTCATCCTTAAATGGGGTAAAAATCATGGCAGCAGTGTAAAGAATGGATGGAAACAAAAAAGTGTTTTGTTTATGTGTCAAAGATGATAGAGTTATATGGACATTTAGACAAGCAACTTCTTTCTAAGGTTCATATATGAACTCACACAAAGACTTTGATATTCTGTTTTCCCCTTCATCTCTTTCTGTTTCTGTTTGATTCTGTGCTGGTAACTATAACTCATTATTTCTCTTCTGGCATATAGTTCACCCTAGAATGAGTATTATAATTTACATTGTTAAAGCATCAAAATGTTGAATGTTTTGAAAATGTATAGTACAGACATACTTCAAAAATTCCCCCAAAATTGTACAGGAAAAATGTAATTGTGTAAGATAAAATGAAAGGAAATTGCAGTCTGTAGCACAGAATTAATGAATTTCCACCCTTTTCCTTCCTTCATTCTTTACCTCAGTTTCAAATATTCTGACCTTTCTTTTTGGAATAACCATAATTCAAGATTCATCTCTTTCTATCTTTCTACCTGGCCTTTTTAAAAAATGGCTACATGGTCTGAGAAGTAAATGACTAAGCACTGTCAGAAGTTTCAAATCTCCTGCCTCATTTTGCTGTTGCTTGCATTGCTGAGGAATAAGAAAGGCAAGGTCATTCACTGTTTATTCCCTTTTCTGGAATATTTTTTTAACTCATTAAAAAGAAATGTATACAATATAATATTTGTAAGTACATAGGTTGCATTTTTTTGTTGGTATAGATCTGACAAGAAGAATATTGCTTTACACTGCATAAAATAGGGATAATGAGAGAAAAAATGAAAACAAAATATTGTTTTTAGTTTTCTTGCTAGCTGTACATAGGAATGGATGCATTTTCTCTATCTTCAGGCATCTACAACATACGTGTCTATATCTAGTTCTTTTTCTAGGCTCCCTTTGTAAACAATGGAGAGAAACAGGCTCTTTCAGGGTGCAATTCATCTCATTTTAAGGGTGATAACTAAAATAGGTTGGATGAATTGCGCAATTTAGGGGTACCTGTTTCTTTCTATTGACTAGAAATGGAGGCTAACAAGTTAGTGTAGATATCAGTGTCTAGAAGTCAGATGAGATATACTTCATTTCTGATGACTAACAAAAGAGCAGTTGATGTCAAAGAATGGTCTCAGCTTTGTTAACGTGATGATGTTCTACCCTATTTCTTTTGGAGGTGTTATTTTGACACAGACAAAAGGTTACTTTTATTAAATATTGCCCTTGGAAAGTCCTGCAGAAGCTCAAAACAACTGAGATCTATTTTTCCTGACCTCTCTGCCTCTGCAGCTGTTTTTCTTCTCTTGGTGATGGTTTATCTTGTCTGACTTTCCTGCTTTTCATTGCTGTTATATTTTGGTCTTTACGTACTGACGAAAAGGTAAGACTTTTGTTTTTCTCTAGATTATAATTTACATTTTAAATGTTTTTAAACATTTAAAATTGTATTCTTTATTTCTCAGAATTTTAAATTACATCATAAGACAAGTGGAAGGAGATAACAAGTGTGGAAAAAAAATGTTTTATTGCATTTTTACTGGTTTTCAACAGGTTCTACCAAATGACATCACTAACTGAGTAGGTGACTCCTCCTTCAAGACCTATCCTGTGGCAGTATTTCCATAGGAAGCCTTGCATAATGCTGAATGCTTCCTCTAAGCCCACATAAAAGTGTTTAATTCCCTCTGAACTCAATATACACTTCACGAGAAGAATACAGGATAGAACTGGATTTTAAGCAGAAGCTAGTTAGGAAGCAGGAAGGATCTCAGTTTGCAGAGTACTGATCCTATTTCTGTCACTTCACTTAAAATCTTTTTCCTTTTGAAGTAACATGCAAACAACATTTACAGTCTACAAATGAAATCAATTAAGAGTGAGACTTGAGTTGTTTACAAAACTAAGGGGCTGTGAGGTGCCAGAGAGAAGTCTAGTTGTCTGCTTGAAGGTTTTGCTATCACTCTGCTAATAAAAAAAGAAATAAATTATAGAATGTCTGCAAAATAGCAATTAGAGGAAGAAGGGGGAACCCATATTAAACATTAGAAGACAGTTTTGATTTCCTGTTTGCATGCAGATTAATATTTATTAGTATAAGTTTAGATACTGAAAGGTCTTTTTAATCAAGGTGAGAAGTAATTTTCATTAGATGATCTTTAAAAATGGATAAATATTCATGAACAGATTAAATATCTGAGTCATCACAAAATTCTAATAAGGATCAAAAAATACATTCCTATGTAATCCACCAAAGGAATCTACATTGCTTTTCTCCTCAGATGAAGAGCCCACAATTGTGAAGCGTTAAAAAAAATGAAGGAAGTGGATTATTTTTCATTAGAATGCAAGAAGAAATTATTCAGGAATAACTTATATGGTCAGTGGACCATTGCACTGGTAGGCATTTCAGTTCCAATCACAGTGAATGCACTTTCATTCTCACTTTAACCAACTGTTTTGATGTGCTATTGCTGACAGCACATGTCAGAGGGCTCCTAATTTATCCTTGGAGCAAAGCTATGCATGCCACTGGCTTTGCACTAAGGATAAATATGACCAGTTATTTGTGAGCATATAATAAGTTACAATAAGTAGCCCATTACAGTGAAGTGATCAAGAAAAGCCTTGAAACTGAAACTTATAGCTTGTTGCGTATCATAGAAATTATCTTGTGGTTTGAGACGAGAACTGCATCATACTCCAAACACATATTTTGAAGTTATCTTTGTCTCTAAATTCCACAGTTCAAAATGACCTGACAAAAGTTTGGAGGTTATATATTGTACATTAATTGATAGGAGGATGACCTAGAATCCAGATTTCATACATTATACAGTAACACTACTATTACACTACACTACTGCCACTCTTGAACTGTAGCGCATTATCATATGTAATGTTGTAGGTCATTGCATTACACTTTGGTGAGCCATAATGTCAACGTGACATTAATTAGACACTATAAATTTTTTTCTTCTCCCGCTTCATAAGGGAGCGGGAAAGAGTATAATAAAGTTTCTGACCTGGAGATTTGTTTTGCTGGAAGTGATAGGTTGAGTTTCGCTTCTAGGAAGAAGGGATGAGTAAGTTTATTTTAAGGTTAGCATGGCATCTCTGCAGCATCCTGCCTTGTGTTTCAGCTCCAGAGTTTCAAGGCTCTGAGTGCATCTGAAGTAGGTTAATCAAAAGAAGTAGAGACAGGGCAAACTGCTGTCAGATCACAAAAGCAGTTGTCGTGGTTTAAAGCTGGGCTGGCTATTAAACCTGCAGTAGACGCTCTCTGTTAACCCTCCCCCCCCACCCGAAGGGAAAGGGAAAAGGGAGAGAGACTTACGGGTTGGAAAGTTAAAACAGTTTTAATAAACCTATAATAATGAAAAAGAGTATAATAATAATATTGGAATAATCAAATATATACAAATATATATACAAAACCAAGATCGAGCTCCCCCGATGTCGGCAACGTCACCACCGGCACTGCAGGGCAGGCTCCGGGAAGGCCCAGGCTGGGCCTAGCAACGGTCGAGAGCTGGATTCAGGGATGCACGGATCGGGATCGGGGGCAGCAGGAAAACAGTCGGAGTCCTCCTTGGACACCGGCCATAGCAGAAAAGAACAAGAGAGCGAGACTCTCGTGATCCCCCTGCTTTATACCGAGAATGACGTGTATGGGATGGAATACCCTCGTTGGTCAATTTTGGGTCACCTGCCGTGTCTGCTCCCCCCTGCAGCTGCGACCCCCCTTCGGCTCTTCACTCATAAGCAGTGAGGAATTCAGCAGTGACCTTGGTTTCTCTAAGACTAAGTACAGCAAGAGCCTTACTGCACAACATCCCTACTGGTGCCTCAGCGATAACTACAAACTTCGAGCGTTATCAGACCTGGAAGCAGACACTGTCTGCAAAACATGTAGTTAGTTTCAGAAAGTGCAGTTACTTAGAGGAGACTTAGCTGAAAGTAAAAATCACTGAAAGGAAAATCGGCCTGGTTTGGGCCAAACCAGGACAGCAGTGTAGTGGAAAGATAAACAACTTATTAAGAAGAAAAATAAATAGGGAATAAGACTCTTCAGACTGAGGAAAATGAGAAAAACCCACAAACCAACCATGTGCAGGTGGCTATCTTACCGCTTCTGCTAAGTGGGGCTGAGGAAGAGAAGAACTGTGCCTTAATTGCCTACCTTGTTTTGTTCACAGATGTGACGGACAGAGTTTGTATGCCTTAAACAACTTGTTTTACAACCCTGGCTGGAGGTGGGGATGGGTGCTGCAGAGGCTTGCAGCTCTGGCTGCAGGAAGAGATAAGTCCTGCAGAGGCAGAATGGTATCTTTTCCTTGGGGCCAACCTACCTGTGCAATATCTTTGCAACATAAAGATATCAACCACGCTAGTGCAGAAGCAGGGTCACACAGCAGACACCACAACTATGGGGGGGATCCTGACCACCAGAGACCCCTGGGGGACCACTGACTCATTTCAGGAACAATCTAAGACTACAAATGCACAGGCAACCCAATTGGCATGAGAAATGAGCTTAGGGCAAGAGGGATGTTACCACCCTCTCCTAAGTCACATGCAAATGAACTAAAGTATTTTAGAACTTCCCGCTTGGGTTGCCATCGATTGCCCGCCTGTCACCTGAGGACACATCCTGAAAGGAATTTACCTGAGGACTGATCCTGCAAGCAATTTACCAGAGGAGCAACTCTGACCTAAGGACCAAATCTACATACAACTTAAGTCGCTGGATCCAAGGGTGGTGATATCTCTTTTTCTCTCTCATATTCTCTATCCTCTTTCTCTCTTCCCTTTCTATCTTTTCTCTGTTTCTTAAGAAACCTAAGACACTTATGACCATGCTGCTTTCCCTGTATTAATAAATTGTTCTTAGTTGCATACCAGTTATTTGATGTCATTTCACCTTAATTTGCTCCAAGGGATTCATGAACTAGTTGTGACCAGGTCATAGCAACAGGTGTCCATGAGATCTGAGCACAGCAGCTCCTGTCTTACTTTTGATTTGAGTTAACCACAACTCCTTTAGAAGGCTTCCTGTATGTGTTTAGTTGCCAGCTATAATAATAATAATAGTTAGACATGAATCCAGCTGCTGAAAGTGAAATAAAAATGAAATTTCAGAGCATTACCTGACTATTTACCTAACCTCTGAAATACTTTTTTACGTTCCCTTCCCATTATCCTTACCTTCCTGCAGATGTAGGACAATTTCTGGGAGGAGGTGGGGGAAAGCATAACTGCTATAGCTGGTTCAGGTATAAAATCTTGACTGATTGAATCCCTGAACAGGCTTAGCTTCTTCTTCTGGTTGGGACAGCAGGCAGAAGTGACTCACAGACTGTTCCTGTGACACCTGAACTAAAGCTTGGGAATGTACTGAGGGCCATCGTTTCCTGCCTCAGCTGAATGCCTGCTTATGCTGGAGAACAACAGTGTTTGTTGTTTTAGTTGCCTTGTAGGGCTTTCAGAAATGCTGACACGGTGGCCAGGTAATATTTCTGAAATTTTTTGTGGAGAGAATTAAATGATGATTGAATGAAATTCGATTGGTCTTCTTGTAGCCTTTCCTATATCTTTTCTTTCTCTAAAAAGAAGCTAAGTAGTTTAGTCTTCTCTCTTTGGAGCACTTACAAATGCATTTCTCAGAAAGGATGCTGGTAGTAGAAAGAGAAATGTTCACTATTGAAGGCATATTTTATTCTCCTTAAAAAACAGCTATGTGAGTTGTTTTTGTTGTTCTTGTTTTGTAAATGAGTAATTTTGACTTTTTATTTATCAGAAAGAGCCTTGGAATTTCTATTTTATATCAAAGAAAAGAATTTTGGAATATTCATATCTTGAACAAAAAAGAAGAAGAGAGAATTTTTGTGTCTCAGTGATCTAAAGCCTTCATTAAGAATGTAGCCTTGTATCTGGAGAATGAATTCTGAAAAAAAAAATCGCCAGAGATTAAGTTAACGAAAAGACCTTATTCTTTCTTTAGCACCAATGCCACTCAATTTTTTTTTTTTAGGCTGTGTTGGATGTTCTTACACTTTCTGGTGAGTCAGTAGCTCATTTGTATCACTATTATCAGCATTTTCTTTATGGAACTTGCTTGGGTTTCCCCCCGCCCACAAGAGCATGTCTTTATTTGCATTTGTAATTCTTGAGCTTTGGCACTTACTTTACATAAGCTATTACATATATGCATCAAAGGTATGCATAATGCAAAATAAAATAGTAGAATATGACAAAGATGGGTACACTTTAAGGCCAAAATTTGTACCTAAACTCTTAGGATCTAGTAAATCTTCTCTGAAACTATTAGGATCTAGTAAATCTTCTCTGAAACAACAGCTATGCTTGATTGTTATGACATACAAACTCAGCTAATCCCTTCCTTAGAAGAAACAAAGCTGTTGTAGTTGTCTCTTTACATCTGTGTGCAAAAGCCAGTCTTCGCTTACAAATCCTGGAATCTCAGTTATCAGAACTTTGACCAGATGATGTGATGTCAAAGCATTTCAGTGCCCAGCTTTTCCTGTCAAGTGACTTTTTGACACTGTAGATGTTACATGCCTGCATAAACCTCATGAAACTCTATATGACATCGCATAACCGTACATTACACGTGCATTAAAGATTCTTGATTTGACATGTACATTGCTGGGGCAATGGGAGGCAGCTTTTCCCTAACCTTCAATCATCTTTGACACAAGATTATTAAGATACATAAGGCAGAGTAAAGAATTAGACAGTATTTAATGTCTTTCAACACAGAGCGGATGGGTAGAAATGCTTAAATGGAATCTAGCCTCTTCCAAATATATTGTGGCACCATAAAATTCAGTCTAAATCATGGCCAGACTCTTCACTGTTACTGGCATGCAGTATAGGATGACACAGAAAAGGAAGGCAGATCAAGGCCTGAAATTCGTATTAAAGTGTTTTAGTCCATGCAAAGGACAAAGAAAAATAAAAACCAGAATCTGTTACAAATAATGCACAGCTCAGGGAATACAGTCTAACTAGTGAAAACTATGTAAATGTCATCACCAATCATACCTTGTGAGATGAATGAGGAAACATATACCTCACTGTAAAAAGTAGGGTGACGGGAATTAGCAGTTTAAAGCAACTTGACCCTGAAATGAACTTACCTGATGATTATGCAATTTTGGTATAGATTCTTAAATTGTGTTGTTTTTTTTTTTGTCTCTCTGTTGGTTTGTTGTTTTTTTTTGTTTTTTTTTTTTTGTTTTTTTAAATATCCTGCTCTACACTCTGAATCTGAAGTGACAGAGTAATGTTAAGAGAAAGTTGCATTTTTTCTTTTTTTCACATCAGGAAGAGAAAAAAAAACCTCAACAGTCTTTTCTCACTACTTGAAAACTCAGGTCACAATTCAATATAGGAGAAGGCACCTAACGATTGACTTGCACTGCTGGAAAATTTGCATATAACAAAATCGTTCAAGACAAAATTAAATTACGTATAACCTGTGGCATGATAACCTGTTCAAGCCAGAATGAAATGTCATTGTCATGTGGCATGCCTGTGGCATGACAGAAATGTATACACATTTCCTATTACATTCTAGTTCACATTTTAATACAGACAAGATAACAGAAGATAGGTAGGAGAGAGGACAAAGCTCTTGTTAGAGCTTATCTTGTTTGCTCTTTCTAATAGTGTTCCTTTAATTGAACAAACCTGGAGACAAACTTGGCTAAATCAGATCATAGTGACGCTACAATGAAATGAATTCTTTATTACATGTGACTCAAAACTGAGTCCCAAGGAAAGGCACACTGACTTCAATAGAATTAAGGAATGCACTTCTGTATATCTGAAGTTTGTTCACTGGACATTTGTCATACAGTGATTTTAATAATACTCTTGACTCCACAAAGATTGTAGGCTTAAGTCTATGAATAAAAACAGTGCATCAATAATGTGACTTTATAAAGCACTCTTCAACGGACCAGTCCAATGAAGAAGACAAATATCCATAGTCTAGAGAAACACTAACTTAATGTTTGTTAAAACTTAGTTCATGAGGATTGAATTCTCAGTTGTGTTTGATCTAAGGATCTGAAAATGGGATAGTCTAAGGTTTCAATCAGAAATTTTCTTTGCAAGTTGGAACTTTAGGTCTCAGGGAACAGGAGCTGTTATGCCACTGTTCTAACAACGTAACACCTGTGTTAAATTCTTAGATAAGTCTGTCCCTGTTAGGAAATATTGCACAGGGTTAGCACATCACTGTACAAAATTAATTGCTAAGTGAAAGTTTAATGAAATTGAATGACAGGGAACAGAACTTCCACTCTTGAGGCTCTGAGAGTCCTGTGGTCTTTATCAAGTGAGAAAGCTGCCTGCAGATGACATTTGATGGCACAAAATGGAAATGGGTCCTGTGGAAGATGGGACCTTCAAAAAATGAGGGAGCTTTCTCAGATTTTGCCTGGACTTTTTCTGTAAGGTACTGACACTTCTCTTCCTCTACCTTCATGACCCTCATACTTTTCTCCTGTTTGCTCTGGCATAGTCATTCACTTTACCCTTCTCTATGTGTAACCTTGTACGTATAATTTTGGTTTAACATGCTTGCTGTCATTTCATATCTTGATCCTCAATTTGCGTATCTCGTTTATTCAGATGACCTCTGAGCTATGAGCCATCTGATAACATTGGACCTAAACCAAAACATACTTCAGGCCCATAGACTAGGTAAAATTGTGGTTTTGATGATCCACAGGGACAAAACCTGTCCATTTTATTGCTACTGAGATACTGTATTCTGCTTCCACCTTAACTCTCAGAGAAAAAGGACAATGATCATTTCCATAAAGATCCAGACATCTTGCAGAGTAAACTGGTATAGGCTCTATGAGGCACATACATAAAGAAAGGAATGCTTTAAATTTTTGTAGTGTGCTGAAAATTCTTTTCCCCCGGGTTTATAAAACACTAATTTTATTTTTTATTTTACTATCTTTTTTTTAAATTTTAAATCAATAAGTAATCTAGGACTAGCATTTGTTTTGCTAGCCCCGGTGTTGCTCTGTACATAAGCTTCAAAGATTCATTTCCTTTTTTTATTTATTTTATATTTTGCAGTGTTTTTCTCAATATTTAATAGTTTTTCCATGTTTAGATTTTTTTTTCTTTGGTGAAGCGAAGTTCTAGATTGTACTTGAGGGGAGATATTCAAAAGCAGCAAAACACAGTTATATTGTCAATGGTAATTATAACTCACATTGACTACAGCTTATGAAAAAAATCTAACTGAAACTAAGCATATTAAGAAAGGTGCACTTGCTTTAAAAGAGGTGGAGCTTGCTATTTCTTATGTTTGTATTAACACTATTATCCAACACTTAGGCAGACTCTAGGCATTCTGGTTGTTATTTTTTAGTTATTCTCTGATAAAATTTTCAATGTTTATTTTGCACTCTTCAAAAAAAAGTTACAGTCTATAGAGTCCTTTTTTTTTTTTTACCATTAAAATGATTCATTTGGACAGTCTCATTGACAGTGCATACTACCAAATTGAAGATGAACTCTTGCATTATAAATCTGCATTTGATTATGTGCTTCAGTTGTTGGGAATAAGGCTATAAATTGATGCGAGTTATGTTTACAAAACATGAAACCATTTGTGTAGACAACTTGAGACTCTAAATATGTCATTTGTGGTTGTTAGGAGTAACGGCAATTGCTAAGTTGTCAACTGCAAGGAACATATATGGAGCTTAAAAGGGAAAGGGAAATGGGAGTTTTTGTTTTCTTTACTTCAGAAACTGAGATAATTTGGTTTTAATTTTTCATAAGGATGTTTTGAGTATTCCACCTGACCACAGTACCCTGAGCAGGTAGTGATTCATGCATGTTTGCATTTCTGAATACTAAATCACTGGCATTATGAAGTAGTCCAGACGCTGTTGTCTTAAACCAGGGCAAACCCACTAACCTCCTTAAAAACACAGTAATTTGCTTTAGCTGTATTTATTTTGCTCTGTATACCTACAAATAGTGAAAAAAATTAGAAGGAGGAAAAATGTAATTCTAACATCTTTAAAATATTCAATATGCACTGTTACTGTAAATCATAACATTCAGTTGTCCTATCCAGGTACCAAAAAACCCAGAGGGATAATGAAGGAGAGTAAATGGCCTGTAAATTAATCCTAAAATGAAATTATGCCATATATTGTGCAGATTATTCCTATAGCATCTGACATAAAAAATTTACCATGCTGTCAATCACAGAACACCTGTTTACCATTTTTTATCAAATTGATGTTGTTACTTTGAAGTGTCATTCTCTGCTCAGTATGCATTTGCATAAAAGTGACACTGGAATTAACTAAATTAGCTAAATTCTGATCCATCTTTGTTTTTTGAAGTCTGACATAACTACATCGTCCTTACTTATTTGTATGCAAGTGAAACAGAATTTCTACTATAACAGGAAATGCCACTCAGATAGCCTGGACCACATGCATGTCTATTCTACTAAAGAAAAAATGGACTTTTGTGATTATATCAAAAACTGCTTAAATTCCTGTTGAGAACTGGATCAGGTCTAAACACTCATGAGTTCTGTAAAGTTTAACTAAAAAAATTTGTGAATTCTTGCTGGGTAGTAAGAATTTATACCATTTTATAAGGTATTATTGATGATAAATGTCTGATTTCTTTTTTTTTAACAGGCAAACCCAATTTTTTAATATGTAACTTTCAATGCCATCAGTCCAGAAAACTCTAGTATATCTTGATCATACCTCAAGTATACAAAACTAACCGTGTTCCCAGGTGATCTTTTAACTTCTGTGGGATTAGCTGGCTGGTGGTCATATCACTGAAGTTTTATCCTTCAAAATATTTTAAAATATCTCTATGAGATGAAGTACTTGCTAAATGAATAGAGTAGATCAGGAAATAAATTAATATTTTCCTATATTCTAATTGTGAGATTGTTTTATATCATCCAGATAATTTTTGAAGGATTGTTTCCTGCATTCATATGATCAGCTAATGAGGATTTTTCCTGTCTCTATTCAGAAAATCAGATACCTCAGTTATCTTACTATATGTTTCCCCTTAATGCACATGGATATCAGAGCAGAAATTGCTAATTTACTTTAAAACTTGTTTTTACAGGTTTAACATTTTGCTGCTTTGCACTTTGTGTTTTTCTTTGCAGGGAGATTGGTTGGTTGGTTGGTTGGTTGGGGGGCTCTTTGTTTTTTTTTTTGTTTGTCTGTTTGCTTGCTTGTTTGTTGTTTTTTTTTTCTTTTCCACATGTGCAAAGTAAACACAAGTTGGATGAAAACTGTGACTGTAAAACTGCATCTGTTGTATAACACTAAATGGTCTCCCAAGAAAATGTTCAACACCTGGGAGAACCTATGAAGAAATTTTGCTATATTTAATTACTTGTTGAAAAAAGCAACATAGATATAACATATGTAGAAATTCATCTGCACTAATGGTATGTAAAATACTCATGTAGATATGAATCATAAATATGAATGATATCACCTTTTATCTCACCTACAGAATCTCTAAAAGGTAAAGTTTTAAGAAAGCAAATTAGCAGGTTACTAAACAGAGACATCTCTGTCTGACTGCTTTTTTTTAGGTAACTTAGTACTTACAATTTATTAGGCTTTACTTATACATAATGTGTTGGAAAAATAAGTAGCTAAACAAACTGGATCTTGACAGCCTTCTTTGTGAAAAACACTATAGACATTATGGTTGGGGGAAAGTTGCTATGGAAGCTAATACTGTTATGAGTATCCACCGATTTTTGAATTTACAGAAGGAAATTTCTAAACCACAAATGCCACTTAGGACCAAATGGCAGATTATGTAGAAGAACCTTTTGCCAGCTTCAGAGATTTCACCAAGCTAGAAAATTGTATTTTATTTTTTGAAAGAAGTGCAAGTAATGATCCCAGACCATGATTTTCAATGTGTTAATATATATTGACATTATGTAGGTGAGCCAGAGAAATAAATTTCATTGAGGAGCTGGCATTAATAAAACACATTTTTCATGTAACAATCTTAATTCAAACCCTGAATTTGAAATTTGCCCATCACTACACTGAATCCAACTGTCAAACTGCTCCATAGAGAAAAACCCTCCTTGAAAAGAAAACATAAAGAAAAGATCTCCCTATCAGATAAAAGCCTCCTTCAATGTGCCTATTTCTCTATGTAACATCAGGTTAGGTGTCTCCGTGTTGCATATATGGAGTGATTAAGATGGGAAAAAATATAATTTTACTGTTCTATTAAGCTATAAATAAATACTTCATGTAAAGCTTATTTTAAACTCTAGATAACTAAAGTCAAAATACCACATCTACTAAATGGAGACCTCAGACTTTTTACAGCAGTAAAAATTATAAGCAATAAAGCTAATACATGCCTCCTGCCTTTGTGACTGTAAACATATCAGGCAGCACTTGCACCAGTGACAGATGTGCATGGGTGTATTTAATGTGTATAACTGTTCTTCAAGAGAAAAGAAAGAAACTAAAAAAACACTACATTGTTAGTGGAATACAGTCACTGTTGCTGAATGAATGAAATAAAGAAAGCAGATTCCAACTTCTCCAAAGAATGCCACAACTGCATACCAAACAGAGTGTCAACATGTTAAAATTTGACATCATAAATTGGTATGGGAAATTTGTTGTTGTTGATTGGGCAGCCCCCTAAAGAAAAATCTTCATGGATGTGCATACAACAACGAAAGTATGAATTTAAAGTAAATACAGTAAGTTGTAATAGCAGCTATCCTGGGGTGTGTCTGTCACTGACTGCATATCTCTGCTAAAGTATCCAGAGGAGCCTTGAAAATATTTTTATGGTTTCAACATGGAAGTATTTGGAATGAAGCTAAAAAGCTCATTTTCACAGCACTAATCTTAAATATAATCATGTAAATACAAGCATGCATTTTGAGATTTGACTGTACTACAGGAGTATAGGTTGGATCAGCCATTGAGATCTGCTCTTAGAAATGTTATTTTGTTATTGATCACAGTCTGTTTTCCAGGAATTTAATGTCTTTTTCCTCTCAACTTAAGTTTACTTATCCAAAGACTGAATAACTCCATTGATTCTAATCTGAAGCTCTGACCTTGGGGTCTTCTTAACAGGGAGCTTGCTTTAGGTATTAACCACCAGAGATATCAGATTTCATATGTTAAGTAAATGCAGTCCAAGCTGTAGCAGATTTAATGTAACCAGTGGTTACCATTAACTCACCTTAAGTAACCAACCTTCATTAGTTCCCTAAACATTGATTGCAAATAATATTTAGTTTCTGATACTGGAGAAATTCTCAGTACCCTTGAAGTCAGTGAGATTATGCCATAAAATTATTTTTTTTTTCCCCAACTGTTAACATGTCTACTCTAAAAAACAGACCATTACAAATAAAAGATTTTTTTTTTCAGTCAACTGTTAAGGTTCAGGAGCTGGTTCAAAAACCTTGTGGGCTAGCATTGAGCTGCCTACACCATCTTGTGATTCATCATTGCAGTATTACCATGTTCAAAACATTGCCTTTGAAATCATTATTCTATACTCTCTTTGTGTTAAGCATGTGTCATCTTCTTCAGGTGATGCAGCATTTTCAGAACAGGCAATTAATCACTCAGGACTGCTAGGCAATTCAAAGATGTCCATGGGGAAACAGTATCAAAGATACTGCAAGCTCTAAAATTAACATCAAAGTTATTACATCCAAGAGAAAGACTTGTACCTACTACTGCTTTCACAGCTGCAAACATTTCATTTAGAACATTTTGTGTATCTCACAGCTATGTTGTTCACAGCTTTTCTGAAAGTTTTTTTGTTTTTCCCCATGGAAGCAAGTGATTATTAACAGGAGATTAAAAAAAAAAAGTCATTTAAGTGTGCATATCTGTTGAAATCTGGTTGGATGTGACCCAGAAGCTGCTGGGTAATGGGTTTTTAAGCCTAAGCAGTAATTGTAACTCATCACCAGTATGTTATGCAAGACTGCAAATAATGGTTTCATTTGAAGAATTATAGAATTATCCAATCTTGTCGTCCCTAAGTAAAATTCTAATTCAAAATGCTACAGTGAATGGAAGCCCAGATGTGTAGGCTTACTATTGTCATTCAAATATCATCTGAGACTATTTATCACAGCAAAAAGAGGAGAACATAAAAAAATATTTTTTGGACAGTTGTCAAATTTCATTCTTTTGATTCTTTCATACGTCGTAGTTAAACACAAGCTCTAAAAGGTTCTTTACCCAGAAAAGCAAAACTGATTATAGATCTTGTGACTGTGAATACAATTTTAATGGTTGCATAAAAGATTAGACACAGAAAAGATCTTCGTTTCAAAACAACTGAAAAAAGCCGCAACAACCACCTCTTCCTGCTGCACCCCTTGTTTTTTGACTCAACACTGTCACATAGGTTGTCTGGTTTGTTCAAAGTCATATTGTTTTGTACCTCTGTAGCAATATTTTGCTTTTATAATAACAACTCATGTTTAAGACAGTCTAGAAAAGTTCTTGAATAGTTTGATGTCTAGAAAAGCTGAGCTATTTTCACAGCACAGTCTCTGTTTTGTGGGTGCAGAGGAGGCCCAGTAAGGTTCTCAGAGCAATAGACACTTAATACTAATTGATTCTGACTTTTGTAGTTCAGAGATAGTCAGAGAGATGATGATACAAAATACCGGAAGAAAAGGTAGTTTGGTATTCCTCCAGCGGAATGAAAATGAGAAAAGAGTCTGGATTCGGACAGATATATGTTAAATATGACCCCAAATTTGAGTTTTTCAGTGCTAAATGGACAAAAGCTGGACAAAATCCTATGGGTGATTGTAGTAGATGAAAGGAAAGACTAAAATTAAGAACAAGATAAAGGACTTACGATTAGAGTGTCTGATTCTTAAGATTTTGATGCAAAATTGAATTTACGATATTGGTAGCTACCCCTTTTTTTCTAGGAGTTATATCCACCAGATCTGCATTTACCACCACATACCAGTTACTTGTATCTTCCTATTTTTTCTATAAACATAATTTGAACTACTGTATTATGTCCTTAGTGGGTGACACCTGTTGTGTTTAGATATCACATTGATGTGAAAAATTTCTGAGAGAGTTCTTTAATGTTGAGCAAAGTATTTATGCAATATGCAAAACAAAGTCATTTCACTGAAGTTAGCAAAAGCATGCATGTTTGGAAGAGTTCTTTCAACCACATTCACAATAATAATATCCTCTTTGGAGGCTGAAGAGAGTGGCTAGTTTTGTGCTATGCTGTGTTGGGTAAATTTTTCTACTTCTATTATTTTTATCACAAAATATTTATTGGACACAGTGTGAAAGACTCACATGCAAAAAAGAAGCAACGTGGTAACTGGTTCTTTATTTTCGCCATACAATATTCCTGCGTGCTTTTGTTTTTTTAAAAAAATGTTTGCTATTATGATGCTTTGATAGCAAATAACTTGTATGCTGAAGTAACAAGTAAACTGGACAATCATTTCTTCTGACTGTATGCAGCTGACACACACACACAAAAAAATCTAAAAATTTATCAGTGCAGAGCACTGCTGAATGCCAACATAAAGCGATGAGTTATCTACAGGGAAGATTTTCAAAATCACTAAGTACCCAGGAGAAGCAGTTGAACTGAAAGTTAATGGCACTTGCATTCCTAAATCTCTTGGGTGTTTTTCAATGTTCAGCTTCTACATGAACATGTTACAAATAATGCTATTGGAATACTTGGAAAGATCTGTTTTCCAGTTCTCCCTTTAATGCTCAATGATTCTTGTGGTCAACATTTGCCTTCCAAAAATGTGTACACTTAAAAGTCATTAAAGTCAGTTTATTATTTTGCCTTGCTATTCCTTAATCAACCTGCAGATCTAATTTTCTGGACACATGTTGAAGTTATGCATAGGAGATAATGTTTGTTTTCTGATGACATTCTGAATTCTGTTTATCTTGACTGGATTTTTTGCCATGAAGAGATTTTTTTTTGTCAAATTTGGTATTCTTTATGAAATACAGCTAGAGTATCTCAAGGCTAAAGATTCAGCCATCCATTGTGTGTCTCCTTAAAACAAGGAAGAGTTTCAAACCCAGTATCTCAAGTTTGTGAGATTAGTCCTGGGTACAGCTAGCTTGTTTCTCTAACTAGGCAACATGATATGTCTTCTGAGCATATTCTGTTAGAGCTCTCATCTTCCATGAAACTTGATACTGTTGTCTGATTTGATGCTTGTTAGGTTTATGGTTTTAAATGTCTTATTAGTTTTTACATATCCCCAATGGCTCTGCTTGTAAAATACTCAAGCTATGTATTTGGCTTGTATCAGGGGACTCTGGGGATAATAAAAGTGTCACTTGCTTGCTGTTTTCATAGCCTTGATGATTTTGGCCTACAATGCTGATAGGAAGAACTTCAGTGATGCAGTCTAGTTACTTAGTGCTCTATTAGTATTAGTCTGAAGTCATGTCAGGTGGCCTAAGTCACTTTAGTCCCTCCTCCCTTGCTTGTAATACCTGAGGAATTAATAGTTTCCATCTATGTGGTACCTGATATTTAATTTCTGTTGTTTCAACCAGTTTCTATGATCATTGATTGTAAATTTTCATCACTTCTGGTTTTGGTAGGAAAATGACACTTAGTTAATTTTATTTTGTTTTGTTTTGTTATTTTTTGTTTTGGGACTATGCCAAATATTTTGACAAACATGGGCAGGAAGGTTTTTCATAGGACAGAATTTCATGTAAGGAGAGATTTTGTTCAAGAAAAGTCTATGCTGAAACATGAACCAAACACTTACCTTTCGAGAGTGTCTGATTTAGATGATTAATCAGACTTCTTGAATATTTGCTAAGTGGCCTGATGATTATGTTACAAGACAGACTTTGTCTGTCTAGCAGTCTGTATATTTAATATTTTAAGAAATAGAGCTGCTCCAACAGGAAACATAGAGATAGACTGCTCTACTTTATTTTTCTTTTTCTGATGTGTCTGTGCCCTACCCCTCCCTTCCTCTCAGCTAGATCTATTTTGAAACATACAAGCAAGCGCCTGGTGTGGCTGATTTTTCTGACTGCATCTTTTTGCCATTACTGGCTGTTAGAATATTCCTGTGTCTGTGTGTTGTGTGTGTTCATTTCCAGAATTAATTCTTCTCTGATGAAGAAGAGTCAGCATTCAAAAGTTAACAGAAAGCAAATTCACTTTTCTTAGGATACTGGGCACATGCAAGCCTGGTAATTCCTTTTTAACACACTTTGTGTTAGAAAGGGTCTGTCTGAAATCTGACTTAACTGAGCAATCATGGAATGGGGTACTGACAACACTACGGCATTATATTTAATTAGTGAGGACAAGATCCTTCCTTTTGTGAGTCCTTAATTTGTTGCATTGATCAGCCCCTAGCAAATTCAAGGACGAACATAATTACGTCTTCTCTGTCAAAAATCTCTGTTAACAAATCCATTGCTGTTTGTAATTCCTGAATCTTTGGAATTTGACATAGACAGCATAGTGGAAAGTACACAATAAAAATATTTTCATTTGACTTTATTGGCTTTGTTAGTTACTAGTAGACCATTTAATGAAGTTTGTGAAATTAGGTTTTTATGAAATATACTTTATCATAGTATACTACATAAAAATACATATTTTAATAGAAATAGAAAAATAAAAATTAAGAGTAAAGTATAGAAAATGATTTATTGTGGATGGCTTTGTTAGTGTAATGACTAGAATTAAAATTTGCTGTCATACAATCCTTAAAGCAGCCTGCCTTTGGCAGTAAATCAATGAAATATCACATAGTAGTCTAATCCCGTTGATGAATGAGCAGTGATCATGAGTTGAACATATACTGCAGTAATGATCCAATAACACGACAATATGTATTTTAAAAATATTTTTTGTTCAATATAATGAGATGCAGTGAAGCTTCCTTTTGGTCTATATAATGATTCCACTGGCAATCATAGGACATATAATTAAAGAGGAATATCAAAAGAATAAAGTTACTATGTGCCAGATGTAATCTTAGCTATGAGTCCTCAAACAAAAATGGAATGAAACTTTGAAAATTAAACACCAAAAATAGAAATTCATTAAAAACTAAAGACTCAGCCTGATGCTGTGTGTCATTTTGTTTCTGTTTTTTTCTTCCCCTTATAATGCCTTAGTAATGTGAAATAGTCATGCTGAGGCATGGTCTTTTCCCACACCCTGAGAGGGTGCATGGTTCTGTCACCCGTTCTCTGGGCCAGACAGCAATTAGCCTTTGATAATTAACAAAGTGTCTTTCAGGTGTTTGCTAGGTTTATCACTTACATTATGCATATAGGGGAAACCTTCTAGACAAACAGGTTGTCGAATGTATACATGCAATTCTTATGAAATGTCTGCTATTTTGGATAAGCAGAGACCCAGGGTTTCCAGAGCTCAGAGCAGAACCTACTTCAGTTTGAAATGAAGACTCAGCTCTCTGTGTAGAAGAACTGTAGGAGAACATGTTGTCAAAGAGCTAGCAGATACGGTAATGCAGTTTCTAATGCATTACATTTAAACTTTCATTTGCAAAAGGCACATATATAAAAAGAAGGCTGTTAATAAAACAATACAAATAATGGTAAAGAAATTTTGTAAAAAAAGAAATGGACTTCTTAATAGCACTTGCTGTGCTAGTATATGTGTATACACACCACTAAAGTAGAGCAAATGTTGGACAAATACTTTTAACTTCACTACATTTAACTATGCCACACACCTGATTTAAGCTTTTTCTAGATTCTAATTTTTCTGACTAATTTTTGGACTCCCTGAAATCATTCTCATACTGGAAGGTTTTCCATAATTTTATTTTTAGAGTTCACCTTGTACGATGCTTATCTGTATGGCTAGGAAATTCCTTTTCAATTACTGCTAATTGCTTCAAACTTCTTGCTTTGAGACAGTAAATATCTCTGTTCACTCACTTATTTTTACATGACATTTTTTCCAGAATGATAAAAATCCTGTTTATAGAAGTAGCAAGATTTTTTTCCTTATCTTTGAAATATCACCAGTATTTTCCAGAATACAGTAGCTGTGAATAATCATGGCCATTTATCTAGCTGTAAGTCCAACAAGTGAAGCTAGACTTTTGATGTTTGTAAGAATAGTTAAGTTTAGGTAACCGAAAACCTGGTAGCATTTTGGTTTATTATGACAGATCAGTTGTTCAAATAAAGGTATTTCCGTAATTCACACAGGGAGGACAATGAATCTGCTTTTCTGTAAGATTTTTCGTTTTCTAGCCATATAGACGTATTGATTTGGTCTACAATCTCAGCGTGCATATGCCTGGATGTACTAATGAGACCTGCAAACAGGACAAGTTGCTATGGAACAGGAAGGTAATGAAATTTCCAAACCACAAAAGTTAATGTATTTACAAAATACCAAAGGAGGTGGAGTGATGTTAATATCCAATTTTTTTTTGCCCTGCTTTGGTAACTTTTCATTTACATATTTATTAGCTTACGCTCAATCAATATTTGTTACATTGATAGGCAGAGCAAATGAATTAATTGTCATTAATTTTATTGGAATGAATAATAAATGAATATTTTTGCTAAGCCACTTATCATAGAATAGTCTTATTACTACGTAATTTTACTCAAGCATCAATGTTTTCATTTTAATTTGAGAATACTTGCACTGTGTTATTTTACAGTGTTCCTGCATTCTTAGGAACGTGAAAATCCACTGTTTATTTTATTCTTTCTTATACATTTCAGTTGAGACAACTGAACAAATTATTCGTTTTCTGGAAGTCATGTACTTTCAGTAAGATATTAACATCCCAAAAAGGTAAGCCAGAACAAAGGTCTGAGTACAGAAGGCTGAGGTTGGCAGGGATCTGTTGAGATCTTTTATTTCAATATCCCTGCTCAAGCAGGGTCAGTTGGAGCAGGATACGTAGGGTTATGTCCAGCTAGGTTTTGAATATCTCACTAGATGGAGACTTCAAAACCCCTCTTGGCAACCCGTTTCACTGTTAGACCACCCTCACAGTATAAAACAGTTGTCTTGTTTTTAAGTGGAATTCCCTTTTTAAAAATGTGATTCATCTTCTCCTGTCAGTTGGCACCACTGAGAAGAGTCTGGCTACTTCTTCTTCCTTCCCTTTTATCAGTTTTTTATATACATGGATAAGATCTCTCCAGCCAGGCTGTTCTTCAGGCTGAAGAGTCCCAGGTCTCAGCCTGTCATCATATGACAGGTGCTCCAGTCCCTTAATGATCTTTGTGTCCCTTCACTGGACTCTCACTAGCACATCCATACCGCTCTTGTAGTGGGAAGCTCAGAACTGGACATAGTACTGCATGTGTGGCCTCACCAGTGCTGAATAGAGGGGAAGGATCACCTCCCTCAACGTGTTGGCAACACTCTTGCTAATGCAGCCCAGAAGGCTGTTGGCTGCCATTGCTGTGAGGGTGCATGACTGGCTTACAATTAGCTTGTTGCTCACTAGGACTCCCTGGTCCTTCTCTGCAAAGAAAGGAAAGTAAAGCTGCTTTCCACCTGGTTGGTCCCCAGCAGGTACTGGTGCCTCGGGTTATTCCTCCCAGGTGCAAGACTTTGCATTTCCCTTTGTTAAACTACATGAAATTCCTCTCTGCCAAATTCTCCAGCTTGTTCAGCTACCTTTGAATGGCAGCACAACCCTCTGGTGTATAAGCCACTCTTCCCAGTTTTTGCCATCTATGAACTTGCTGAGCGTTCATGTTTTCTGAAAACCCAGGTCATTAATGAACAGGTTAGACGGTATTGGCACAGGTATTGACCTCTGGGGTGCACAACTAATGACTTGCCTGCAACCAGATTTCCTGCTGCTGATTACAACTCTCCAGGCCTGGATGTTCAGCTGGTTTTCAATCCACCTCTCCAACCACTTGTATAACCTTTACTTTGTCAGTTTGTCTATGAGGATGTTACAGGAGACAGTGTCAAAACCTTCCTAAAGCTGAGGCAAGCAGCATCCTTTTTACCCTCATCCACCAAGCTCTAAACCTCGTTGTAGAAGTCTGTAAATTAGGTTAAACATGGTTTCCTCCTTACAAATCCATGCTGACTACTCCCAATCAACTTCTTGTCATTCATGTATTTGGAAATAGTTTCCAGGATTAGTTGCTCCATCACCTTCCTAGGGACTCAAATCAGGCTCATCTGTTGTTCCTCAGACTTTCCTTCTTGCATTTCTTGAAGATAGAAGTGATATTTGCTGTCTTCCAGCCTTCAGAAACCTCTTCCAATTGACATGACCTTTCAAACATAATTGAGAGTGATGTCAGCAAGCTCTCTCAGCACTCATGGATGCATCCCATCAGGGCCATGGACTTGTTTCTATGGGTTAAGTGTTCTCTAACCTGGTCCTCCTCCACTGAGTGTCTTCCTTCCTCCAGACTTTCCCTCTGGTCTCAGGGCCTATGGATACATGAAGGGCAATCTTACTGGTAAAGATTGAGGGAAAGAAGGCATTAGGCATAAGGCTTTTTTCATGTTCTTTGTCACCAGGTGCCCAAACCCATTGAGCAATGGGTCCATGTTTTCCCTAGTCTTCCTTCCTTCCTTTTTATGTAGTTGTAGTATTCCTTCTTGTTGCCTTTGACGTCCCTTGCCAGATTCAACTACAGGTGAATTTTGGCTTTCCTAACTCTATCCGTGCATGAATGAACAGCATCTCTATATTTCTTCTGGGTCATCTATCCCTCCTTCCACCCCTTGTACGCTTTATTTTTATATCTGAGTTCAATCAGAAGCTCCTTGTTCCTCCATGCAGACCTCCTGCCACCATTGCTTGATTTCCTGCTTGTTGGGATGGACTGTTTTTGAGCTTGGAGGAGGTTGTCAACCAGCTTTCCTGGACTCTTCTCTCTAGGGCTACAGCCCATGGGGTTCACAGGATCACAGAATCAGAGAATGGTTAGGGTTGGAAGGGACCTCTGGAGATCACCTAGTCCAACCCCCTGCCAAAGTAGGTTCCCCTGGAGCGTGTTGCACAGGGCCACTTCCAGGCGGGTTTTGAATATCTCCAGAGAAGGAGACCCCAAAACCTCTCTGGGCAGCCTGTTCCAGTGTTCTATCACCCTCAAAGTAAAGAAGTTTTTCCTCATATTCAGATGGAACTTTATGTGTTTCAGTTTATGTCTGTTGCCCCTTGTCCTCTCGCTGGACAACACTGAGAAGAGTCTGACCCCATCCCCTTGACACCTGCCCTTAAGGTATTTGTAAGCATTGATAAGATCCCCTCTCAGCCTTCTCTTCCCTAGGCTAAACAGACCCAGCACCCTCAGCCTTTCCTTGTAAGAGAGATGCACCAGTCCTCTAATCATCTTTGTATTCTTCTGCTAGACTGCCTCCAGTAGTTGTTTCCTTGTCTTTCTTGAACTGGAGGGCCCAGAACTGGACACAGTACTCTGGGTGTGGCCTCACTAGGGCAGGATGGAGGGGGAGGATAACCTCCCTCAATCTGCTGGCCACACTCTCCCTCAAGCACCCCAGGATACCATTGACCTTTTTGGCCACAAGGGCATATTGCTGGCTCATGACGAGCTTGTTGTCCACCAGAACTCCTAGGTGTTTCTCCGCAGAGCTGCTTCCTAGCAGGTCAACCCCCAGCCTGTACTGGTACATGGGGTTATTCCTCCCTGCGTGCAGGACCCTACACTTGCCTTTGTTGAACTTCATGATGTTCCTCTCTGCACAGCAATCTAGCTTGTCCAGGTCTCACTGAATGGCAGCACAGCCTTCTGGTGTATTGGCCACTCCTCCCAGTTTTGTGTCGTCAGCAAGCTTGCTGAGTGTACATTCAGTCCCTTTGTCCAGATCATTGATGAAAAAGTTAAAGAAGACTGGACCCAGTACTGACCCCTGGGGAACACCACTAGCTACAGGCCTCCAATTAGACTCAGCACCGCTGATCACAACCCTCTGAGCTCTGCCATTCAGTCAGTTCTCGATCCACCTCACTGTCCACTCATCTAACCTGCTCTTCCTGAACTATGATGATGTTATGGGAGACAGTGTCAAAAGCCTTGCTGAAGTCAAGATAGACAACATCCAGTGCTCTCACCTCATCTACCCAGGCACTCAAAGAAGGACATCAGATTGGTGAAGCATGATTTCCCCTTGGTGAATCTATGTTGACTATTCCTGATAATCTTGTTTTCCTCCAGATGCTTAGAGATGACATCCAGGATTAGCTGTTCCATCACCTTTCCAGGGATGGAGGTGAGGCTGACTGTTCTGTAGTTTCCTGGGTCCTCCTTCCTGCACTTTGTGAAGACTGGAGTGACACTGGCTTTCCTCCAGTCCTCAGGCACCTCTCCTGTTCTCCATGACCTTTCAAAGATGATGGAGAGTGGCTTGGCAATAACAACTGCCAGCTCCCTCAGCACTCGTGGATGCATACTATAGGGGCCCATAGATTTGTGGGTATCCAATTTGTCTAAATGAGTTTTGATTTAGTGTATTCTTCATCTGCACTCATCTATTTAAGAAAATGAAATGTCACTATCCAGTAGTGCTTCAGTAGTTATATATAGAACTTAATAAATTACTTAGAATGCTTTCTGTGTAAGTTATGACTCCCAATCCCTTAACAAACAACATCAAGTAACAGATATTTAAACTGATAAGTTTTTTGCTAGATTTGTTTTTTTAGGAATAATGAGTTGTTTCATATTTTGAATTCTGGAAAACCTTCCCTACTGGCAATGTTGCAGAAGACATTGTACTTGAAGAGTTAGTGATCTTGAAGAGGCCATGCCTGCTCTATTTGGGCTTGTACTTAGGGCTTGAGAAACCTGTGTGTTATTAATATAACTTGCAGCTTACAAGATCTTTGGGAAAGGTAAACTGTGCTTGCATTTTCCACTTTGTATGTGATAGTACAGCTTAAGAAACAGCTAACTGCTAGACATGAATGATAGATTCACAAAGTTAATGTTGTTACAGCAATTAGGTACTTTTATCTGGACCAGAACACGGTAAAAAAAACATTAGACAGATTTGCTATGCATGAAGAACATAAAAACTATTTGTGTATGATTCCAAGAGGGCAGACATTAACTGGAAGAAAAGCATAGCCTTGGGGTATTGTAAGAAGCCTCTGCTTTCAAGAAGATGATGTGCTTGCTTTCTTTTACTGCTGCTTTTCCTTTAAACAATAATTGAAATATAAAGCTTTTAAAGAGTAGTGACTCCTTTTCTTTTCATAATGCTGCATCTGATGGTTCAGCAGCAGGGTTGCTACATTTTGGAAACACCATGTTAGTGTCTAAAGTGGACTAATAGTTTCCATGTTTTGGGGTTTTAGAGAAAAATGTACTCTCTGCTACTCAGTACTATTCATCAACAGTGGAAGTTTACATTGTAAACATATATGTACATATATTTACAGCAGAGCATTTATAGAGAGTGACTATGACCAAGGTATTGTCTCCATGTAAAAATGACATTATTTTTCTAAAGCATAGAAGGTATTGTTAATAATTCTTTTATTTAGATTTAACTCCTCTCTCTTTTTCTACAGTGTATGTGTATATATATATATATATATATATATATAAACCGCACCACAGTAAGTGAATCTTCTGCAATTGAAAAGCTTGCCCAGAACAAACCTAACACATATGAAAATGGCACTGACCAGAATAATTCTTCTGCTTATTTTAAAGAACACTTTACAATATGAGAAAGCTGTAACCAATGGTCCTTAAACATGACAGCTCTGCAAGGAGAGTTCCTTAACGTTCTGGACAAATAGCATTTACAGCTCAAAACTGATCCAACGTATTTATGCAGGCCAAAGGTCCTGTCCATGAGATCAGAAAACAAACATGAAGATGAAGATATCTGAATGTGAGCAGGGATGATGTTTTTCACACTTGGAGGACATTCTTCTGGCTTTCTAATACTTAAAATTACCTCAGATATAGCTGAAGTCTTTTATGGAGATTAAGAGTTTGATCTGTTTGGATTTGATAACTGAGAACACCCTGGTGTGTGTTTTATATTTGCATTTCAGGACCACTTTAAATGTGCACCAAATGCAGATTCTGGACCTATTTCTCCTCTGGGGCAGATGGCAGTGTAGAGAGAAATGCTGCTTTTCGTCTCTCTGCATGGGAACAGCCCCTGCAGAAGTTTGAGCCGGTGGTGCCTCATCATTGTCTGAGATCTGTGGGACTTGCAGCAAACTCCACTGCAGTGCAATTAAAGGTGGCATTTTCACAAATGGCTCCACAAATCATAGGCATGTTGGTAAGCCACACATCATCATCCAGCAACATGTATTTCACAGAGAATGGACCTAGTTGAGTAGAGAAAGGACATTGTTGGTGTAAGAGCTGTTTGATCCTTAAAGAGGAAGTCATTATAAATTAAAACAGGCTTAGCTATTACCTAGTCTGGCCCTAAGAGCTCTAATGCCCTAGGCTAACAAGAAAACATCCCTGCAGCCTGGCATCTAGATAGGCATGCAAGCAGTCAGCAAACATTTTACAGCCCTGCTGTTTTGTTGCCCTAGGCAACCAGCTGTTCCCAGGCAGTATCAGCGGTCCTGCCAACCACACAGCTAAATAACCTGCAAGATGGCATAGTCTCTCCTTTTATCTTTATGCTTATATTATCTGGAATAAGATTAAGTAGTACACATCTTCACAAATAATTATTAGGTTTATTAATTGTTGGTTTGTGCTCATTTCGGATAAATACTTCATATAATAGGATGGGTATTATTCTCGTGGTATCAATGAGAACAGTGTAACTTAGCTGAGATAAAAATAACTTATTGGATACAAGATTGAAAAAGTTCATTTTGAAATGACAATGCAGTCACTCTATACTCTGACATCCTTCTTCCCCCTTTGAATTATATCTGAATGCTAAATACTGTTAGTACAAAGATGGTGTGTTAGAATTAATAGAGAAAAAATAATGTCAAGTGTTGTCAGCTCCTTTTGTCACCTTAGCATGGTCTGCAGGACACGCAGGATGTAACATCACTGACAAATGGCCGATGGTGGAATGATCTGAATTCATGACTTCCGGTTTTAGCATGTTCCAAATATGATTAACCAGTAGGGTACCAGTTCAAGTGTGTTCATTTTCTCTGAGTGATCAAATAATGACTGTCCCCAGCCAGACGATGACCAGAGGGGATTGTGACTAAGAGAGCTTTTCCTGTGCAGAGATTTTATTGTGAAGAAGGGACTATTCTAAATTGAATGATTTTCTTTTGAAAACTTTATCCTGGAACTACGCTAATGAAATAATTTTCAGTTTAAAAAAGTAACTTTGGGCCATTTGGTCAGCCAGTGCAATTTCTGGAGCAGTAATAGACACTCTTCATGAAAAATGTTTTGTTTTGTTAAAAATCCTATTTTTTCTCTTAAAGAAAAGAGCACAAATACCTGTAATATACTCAAGTCTAAAGAAAGGCAGATGATGAGGATGGAAATGTTAGCATAATGATTTTATTCTAATGAATTCAAAGAACTTTTAAAGTTTATTATGATTATTGTCTGTTTACTGTTTGTTGCTCTCACTCACAGTGCAAGGTTTAAGATTCAATTTTAAGTCCTGTGCGTCGTCCACTGTGTCTTTATTCATATATAAAGTGTCTAGCTTTATTCAGGACCTATATGTACAGTAATGGCAGCAAAATTCAACCTTGACTTGTTGGAATAGAATTTTCTTTGATTATAATAGGACCCATGGCTATATCCGCAGTTCTGAGTTCAGTCTGCCTTCCCTGTGTCTACACAACAATCAGTCTTTAAATGTAGTTTTATTTCAGCGTCTGACAAAGGCAAAAAGCAGAACATAATTAATAGCTGCATTCTATTTCCCAGAAACAGATTTTGATTTCTTATAATACTTAGCATACTGGTTTTGGCTGGGATAGAGATAATTTTCTTCATAGTAGGTCATATGGTACTATGTTTTGGATTTTTGAGCAAAACAGTGCTGGTAACGTAGCAATGTTTTAGTTATTGCTGAGCAGTACTTGCACAGTGCCAAGGCCTTTTTTGTTTCTCATACTGCCCTACCAGCGAGTAGGCTGAGGGTGGGTAAGAGTCTGGGAGGGGACACAGATGGGACCGCAGACCCCATGTTATCAAAGGAATACCCCATACCATATGATGTCATAGGCAGCAATAAAAGCTGGAGGGAAAGAAGGAGGAAGGGGGTGCCTTTGGAGTTATGGTATTTGTCTTCCCAAGTTATAATTATGTGTGACGGATCCCTGCTTTCCTGGAAATGGCTAACCAATTGCTGGCCAATGGGAAGTAGCGAGTGAATTCCTTATTTGCTTTGCATGTGCGTGCTGCTTTTTCTTTACTTATTAAACTGTCTTTTTCTAACCTACAAGTTTTCTCATTTTTACGCTTTCGTTTCACTCCCCCATGCCACCTGGGAGGAGTGAGGGAGCGGCTGTGTGGGGCTTAGTTGTTGGCTGGGGTTAAACCATGACACAGGTAACTGAATGTAGCATACAATGTTCTTGACTTGCTTTTTCCATGTTTAGTCTTTTCATTCCAATTTTATGGAACTTGATTTTTTTAATATGTCAAGGAAGCCAGCTATGCTAGAATTCATAAATGCATTCACATATTTTCTGACAGGAAGCACCAATATATTTGATAGAACAACCTGAGGTCCAATCAGCAAGAAAAAGTGGTGTCAGTCCTGTAACATAAATAATAATAAAAAACCACCCTTATTAAGAAGCTTGATAGGTATGTCCAGAAATAGTTATATGTTTTGACAAGACACAAAATATACTGCCTGTTAAAGGAAAATAATAACATCTGGCTTCTGTGTGGTTTTCCAAGTGTATACCCTATTTTTCAACCTTCCACATCCACACCCACAACTCCCTGAAACATCACAGTTTTTTCTGGGTATAGTTTGACAGTGTTTTGTTTTGTTTATTGTGAAAGCTAACTATGTGCATCAAAGCAATGTGCATCAGTTAGTTCAGCAGAGGAAGAATTTAACCAAGGTACAAGATCAATAAAGGTCCAAGGACAAAGTACTAATGCTGGTATTAAAGCCACCTATAAATGTCTTACTTAATCATTCAGTGAGATATAGCTTTCTTTATTGGAAAACACAGAAGTAGCTTAATAGTGCATTGCGTCAAAACACAACGGTTCAGAGCACACAGTTGGACTAATGTTGGAATATATATGTAATATAAATGTAACAGATGTGTTTTATTGGAGTCTAACCTGGAAGGATTATTGGTGTACAAAGATGAAGGCAGAAATTTGGCCAGAGAATAAAGAATTTTAGTCCTTTTGGGATATTGTAAGTATTCAGAAGAAAAGTTGATGTTAACTGGAATAGGAACAAAGAATACTGTATTATTTCCCTTCAAAGCTCAATTTATGTGGAGATATAATAAGATATCTCACCTCATATCTGACAGAATTAATTATTTTAAAAAATGCTTACAACATAAAAATGGTGCTGATTACAGCATAGTGTATAAAAGTGCATAAAATCGCATGACAATTAGAAACATGAAACTAATTAGATGTGCAGAATGTTTTGCTTCAAAACTAGAATGAAATAGAGCTCAGGTGATCAAGATACCAAAGGCTTTCTACAATAAGTGTTTGATTGGATCTCTAATTATCAGAATGGATACAGTTGAACAGGCAGCAAAAATATAAAAAATACTAGTGAACAAGGTGGTCACACTTGCAGAAGCAGTGGTAGCAGCGCCATGTTTTTTAACACTAGAAAAATCATGTAAATTAAGTTATGCACTTGTTATGTTATCTTTCCCTTTTTCTTTTTCCTTCTTCATCAGGAGAATTACTACAGAAAGTGGTAGCCTATGGCAATATGTAAGAGATGAGACTGTCAAGTACGGAAAACTTCATATGAAAAGATGAAGTTTACGTTGGGGAACTTCTGTGATAGTCAGTTTGTGTTCAGATACAGCACTCAAGGCATTAACAAGAGAGCAGATAAGGAACTCCTAACGAGTTCTATATTCTGTGTTAAAGGAACACTCTGCACCCATAATTATCACCTCAGTAATTTAATGAACTTTTAATAATACTTTGATTGCATTATACTGATAGTCAAGAATTTGGTCAATATTCTGTAGTTTAGCTGAGAAAACATCTAAGGGGGTTAATTGTAATTACACCTGTAAACTCACTAAGAGTGAAAGATGAATGTTTTAATATATTTAACTATTGTAATTTAGAGTAGGCAAGTATGAACATATGGAGAAGAGAGGAATGAAGGATAATGAGGGAAAAGAAAGGCTTCTCGTTGTGCTTTTTTATTGCAAGAATAAAGATACTTTCAAGGATTTTTGAAGGGAATTACTTTTACAACTGATAAAAGGATTTTTTATAAAGCTGCAGAGTTCAGTTGCAAAACTTACTACTCCTAAATATTTTTAAGGTCAAGAGCTTGGCATATTTTAAAAGTGAAACAGGTGAAATAAGGGCATAAGGAATATATACAGTGTTGTACTAAAAAGACTAAATAAAGAAAATGAAAGAAAGGTGTCTGGTTTCATGACAGAAACAAGTTATTTTCTTTCTGTATCTTAGGAAGAAACTTTACCAATTGGCCTTGGGGGATTTGTGCACCTTTCTCCGAAGAAAATATTCTCTGAAGATACTGAATTGAAAAAGATCTTGCCAACATGGTATTTAGCTATCCCATGTGCTCTTAGTCCTTAAAAATAACTTTGGCAAAATATTTTGCCCTCATTATTTAAACTTTTAAATCAGCTCCCCATGCTTGACATTGAAAGTGTTTCAGATAAGGAAGACAAAGCACTTTTTTCTGTTATGGATTTCATATTTGTATTAGCAGTGAAAGTAATCAATTCAGTTTGTACACAGAAAGTGGACTGGAACATGAGCTTTGTTTTGGAATCTTAATTTATCAAATGTGAACTTGATGGATCACAAATGAGATAATTACATTACTTCTGTACTCATGAAAAGTAAACGTGAAATAGGTCCAGGGTAGGACTTTAAAATCTGCCATAAAATTGTGATGTAAGTCAGGGCATTGAGAAACCCTGATACACACATTAGAAACCCTTATCAGATACCTTAGAAGACCGCTTACTGCTGTGTATTAATTGAATAGTTATTCCAAAATACATTATTGTCACTGACATAAATATATATACAACATTACTCTTAGTTTAAACATGAAGGTAGCATGGTTATAACGTGGGGCAAAGCTGAGCCCTGACGTAATCGAATTTGGCCTGTTCCTTTCAAAAATTTTCTTTGCATGTGCAGCTCGGATATGCAAAATTAGTCTTTGCCAGTATCAATCATATTTAAATGCACGTAGGGTTACTTTTGTGCTTTTTATCTGTGCAAAATGTCTTAAGAACTTGTTTCTTTCTGTTCTGCATTTACAAATACAAATTAAATTGACACTGTTATAAAAAAAATAAATGCTGTATTTGCAAACTGAAAAATTTTATTCTGAGTTTCACTCCAGTGTAATTTTTACAGCAGACTTATAAAGTATTGAAAATAGGATTTTTAATGGAAAGGCTCACAGCCCCTTCACTGCAGTAATGTGAGCAGCAAAGTCATAACCTAGTGCTTATAAGACTTTCATACATTTTGCAGTGGTTTGTTTAGTATTCTAATGTATTTAAAATATATTCCTTTTCAAACTGGTTTTAAATACTGCGATATCATATTTTTACCAAGCAGATGTAAAAAACATACTTATTTTTTATATTTCTTTTGCTGATATCCATAAATCAGATATGCTCCAAGCAAGAGCAGTGTTGGATAGAATTTGTATTTAACCTCTGAAGACCTGATTCACTCTAGTCTAATGCCAAATCACAATTGCAGGAGTTAGTCATGATGAAAAAAGAGAAAAAGGAAAGGGAAAGTCAACGTGCAAAATATTATCTCAGCTACAGAGGTTAAGTGGAACATTATTGTACAGTACAATTCACTAAGGTCATATATGAGATGGATGGTACATTTTTAATGCAAATTTTAAGCAGTGTTTAGAAATTAAGCTATTATATGTTTTGTACCTTAGTGAGAAAAACCTTTCTTAGATCTGAAACAATTTTTGAAATGCAAATATAGCAATTGCGTGCTACTGTGACCAGATTCACAAGATCATTTATTTCTCCTGGGAGCGTAGTCTGATAAATGCAGTGTAAGACCTTGTGCCCATATTCCGGTGCCCTCTATTGTATGTTGTATTTATCATAAGGAATTATCTCTGAAACTGTGGTAAACAAATTGATGTTAATCTAGGTATAAATTTTCTTCATGTCATTACATTTGAATTTATGCACAAGATAAATGATTATTGTCATACCTTAAAATAGGAAAAAAAAATGTTAGAAGGATGCGGTCATTCCTGCGATCAGGTCTGTTCTTGCATGAAAAGTTGTCCTGAAGCTTTCTATAGTTCATGTGTTCAGTCCATCTGAATATGGTTGGAAGTCTTATATTCATCATGGAAATCATCTACCCGCAAATGAGGTCTCTGAAGCCACGTTTCTCGTACAATCACCTTTCTTTCTTTGTCCTTCCCTGTCATAGTTTGTTACTCTTACAGTTTTCATTCAGTCTTAAATTATTGTGTTGAATCTGGGGTGGGACTATGTTTTTCTGAAATGGACACAAAGAAATAACCAAGAATCCTACTAGAGATGGGACTTCAGTCTACCAAAAGCTTGCAGAGCTGTTGTCAGTCACCTAAAGTTCTTGTTTTGTTTTACAGGACACCTCTATATCTTTCTCTATAGTTCCTGTAATTCTTTACAGCACATCAGAAAACCTGTAACATTAAAAATCTCTGTGACATTTTGATGCCTTGTAACTGGTTGGTTCTAAGCAATGGAGTGTGCAAGTTCCGCGGTTGTGGCCATCAGCCCTGGTTCCTTCGCTCTCACCTAGTTTTGGGGAGAGATTTAAATGTAATCTCCTCCACTCCAGGGAGAAGAAGGTGCCTCATTCACACCCAGGTTCTCATCCTTACATGCTTTTAAGGTCAAACAACAGCTCTCCCAACAGGGAGCCAGAAGTAGAAGAGAATGCCTTGTCCCTTGATTTAGATGAGCCAAAGTTTCTGCTTTAGAAAAGCTCTTCAGCACATGCTGAACTCATAACTCTTCAAGAAAGAAAGAAAATGAAACATTGATCTCTTCCTGAAAAGAAATATTTTCTTCAGCTTGAGTAAATCATAATATTTCAAGAATTATCCTGTCTTAGTAACTTGGCTTACATGGTATGTACAATGTTATTAACATTTGCTAAACTGTAGCTAAAAAAAGGATGGAAAAAAGATTTTTGTGTTTTACAAAATTTTTGATTTACAGAAAAGAAAAAATTTAAACAAGAAAAGATTCTTTAGCTGGTAAAGAAAAATCTGACATAAGCATGGTGGAGAAAATGAGCAAACACACAAAACTAACACACTACATATTTTGCAATATTGCAGCCCTGATACGGATTTGTATTATAGTAGTAAAAGTTACAGACAGAGTTACACCATTCAAACAAAACTTTATCTTTCATTGGGTAGAAAGACTGAGTAGAAAGACTGATGATGTTCTTGTTAAAAAAGGAAGAATAGCTGTTTTCTAAATGATGGATGAATAAGCTGACTGATGACAATTATTTTAGAAAGTGACAGAGGACTAGGAATGACACAAGAGAGTATTATTAATTAAAATATAGTCCCAAAGTAAGGGTCCTCTTTTGGTAGACATGCAAACAAATGTGGAATTTTAATGAAATTTTACAAAGGGTGGAAGAAGACGAGGTGGAAATAAACCACAGTAGAAAGCAAACTGGTTACCTACCACATGACAAAGGTGCACATCATATTAGCTATGCACTTGCTATGCCACCTGCTTCCCCTCCTGTTGCTTTCTATTCAGCCTTAAACAGGCTGTGAACCCGATTCTCACTCCCTGTTTTATGAAGAACATTAACATCCCACACATGGAATGTGTCATGCTGACAGTGGTGGTTCTCATTCTTTTGCAAAACAATATGAAGTCCACTGATATTTTAAGACTATATGACTTAAAGTGAAGTAAGTGTGGGCTTACAGAAAATCACCCCGTTGTTGTGTAATCAATTTTACTCCCATGAAGACAACTCCTAAACTGAACAAATCATGTAGATTTGCTTATCGTGCTCTGGAGGTTTCAAATACTAAGATGGGTAAAAATAGGCAAGGTGGACAAAGAATGGAAACAACACATTTTCTGCACCAGGACATACAGAGCTAGACAGAAGGTCCCCTCACGGAGACAACTATTTAGAAGACTAGAAGATCAGGGTGCTGCTAGTGACCAGACAGCCAGTTAAACCTATTGTGTCAGATGTTTGTTGGCAGGACTTTGTTCAGCTTCATTGAGTTGAGCCACCTTGTACCAGATGAGAGCCAAGGCCAGTGTAAGGACATCAAGAAAAACGAGAGAACAGAAATAGTGGCTGCATTTTCTGTTTTTCAGTCGCTTGGTAAGTAAGATTTACAACATAAACTCTCACATGTGACCAACTTTCTGTCAAGCAACAGTGCTGCCCATTGAACTATCATGAAATTTACTCTGAATGGGGCATCTGATTGTACTTTTCACCAATGATAAGCAACAAAATATATCAGTCAGGTATTGACTTTACATTATTAAAGGTATATAGAGTAATAGGAGTTAGAGCCCTGTGAGTTCTCTAAATGACAAAGAATCTCAGTAACAAGGAATTCAATCCAATTGTGTCATACTGTTTGCTCTTGTACTCATTCATTATCATCAAGGTATGATCTCAGTGACCCTTGGAGTTTTGCAAGGTTCACCAGGAATTATTTCAACACATTAATTTTAAGAAAGACTTGTCTTTCTTCTTGGCAGCATTCAGCTGTAAATGTGTTCTCCTTTTCTTAACTAAAGTTGTAATACTTATCACTTGACGTGGGAAAGAGGGGTGCTGACAGCATGAGTCATACACAGATGAATATATGGGCTTCTAAATTAAAATATGCTCAGAACTCTCCAAGAATTTCTGAAGAACTTTACCAAGTGTGATGAGATCTTCAAAAGAGATCAAGCCTTTTTACGGGCACATCCTGTGATAATTTATTAAACACAGATTAGGAGTCCGTTCACCTGCTTTGAAGTTTATTGTATTTTCGTTCACTGAGAGATTAAAAGGAAGGATAGGGTCCTCATTCACTGAAGAGTTTCCTGACTGACTATTTTCAAGGAAAATTGGAATTGACAGTGTACTGATATCTATGACAAATATTTATTTTACAGTTAACTTATAGGAAATGTATCTCTGGGAGGTTGCAACTAAGGATTGAACAGAATTAGAGAGAGACATGAAATGGAATAGGAAAAATCTCCCAGGTGTCTGAATGACCTACCAGGCCTTTTGAAGTGACAAAGAAAATACATTTAAAAGGATGAAAAAAAGTGTGTCTGATATATTATTCTCTTGTCTCCCAGAAGAGGTCCTCATTACCCAAACCAAAACTGGGACAGGACTGCAAATAGGACTTCTAACATCAGCACTAGACAGAATATGCTAACAGTTGGAAAATAAGCTTCTTTATTTAAAGAAAAAGAATCATGTCCTCTTGAAGTAGTGTCTGATTCACTGTCTCTCCTATTCATTAATTCCATTGGCATATGAATTTTGTTATACAATTGGTGTTCAAACAGCTATACCTTGTCCTGCAAAACAGAACTGTTTACCAATGTTTTAAGCGTTTCTTAGAGGTTAAATTTTCTCTTCACAGGGAGTCAATATAAGGTGTGTGCATTGTTCATACCAGTTAATTTCTGCTAAGGCAGAATTTTATTTTTATTGATCTAGAAGTTCAAAGAGAAATTTTAAGGGTACTTTTGGTAATTACTCAGAATGTAAGGTGGAATAGAAGGAATGAGGGTTTTTTTCTAGTTAATTTAAACTTATTTTTGACTTACTGATTTGATATTATATCAGTTTCTGTTTTAAATCCATCTTTTACAAACTAGAAGGATGAGAAATGCTATGGATAAGGCTACACTTTTTCTTTTTTTCTGACCTGCTTTTTACATTTTCCTTCTTGCAATGGGTTTAGAAAAAACTCAGTGACAAGACCAGGTTCTCTGCGGGCAGATAGACCTGCAGCACTCAGGGCTGCAAGGCTGTTTGGTGAGCATAAGACAGCTTTTTTTAAGGCAAACAATGCTTTCTCCATAACAGAAATTCTGAGTATCATTCAGTCCTATTGAGTAAGTCAATTTGAAGCTATTCTCATTTAGATTGAGAAGTTTGCCATGTGTTTACTGTACAAATAGACATGACAGTGTGAGTACTTAGAAAAAAATTTCCTCTTTGGAATCCTCAAAGTTGTTGTTAGTTACAGAAATTAATAGTTGTTAAGAAAACTTAGAAAATATGTTAACAGACAGGAGTGACCCATGTTTTGTTAACAAGGAACACCTTATTAACAAAACAAACTGTGTAGCCTGCTTTGTAATTCTCTTCCTCTCATGCTTCTCCCTCAGCAACAACACAAAACTCAACTTCCAGCATCCTTCGAATGGACTGATATCATGACTGCAATGGTGACAGATAAAGTCATTTACAGCATCTGCTGGTAGGTACTTCTGCATATGTAGGTAGCCTGGGGGTGCACAAGAATTTGGGAGGGGACACAGCTGGGACAGCTGACCCCAACTAACCAAAGGGATATCCCACACCATACAACATCATGCTCAGCATATAAAGCTGGGGAAAGAGAAGGAAGGGAGGGACGTTCAGAGTTAGGGCATTTGTCTTCTCAAGTGACCATTATGAGTGATGGAGCCCTGCTTTCCTGGATATGGCTGAACACCTGCCTGCTGATGGGAAGGAGTGAATGAATTCCTTGTTTTGCTTTGCTTGCACACGCAGCTTTGCTTTACCTATTAACGTGTCTTTATCTCAGCCCATGAGTTTTCTCATTTTTACCCTTCCGATTCTCTCCTCCATCCCACCGGGGGTGGAATGAGTGAGCAGCTGTGTGGTGCCTAGTTGCCGGCTGGGGTTAAACCACTATAGGGAGCAAGCCACCTTCTACTATAGACAGTTGACCAAACTGGATAGAGAAAACCAAACTTTTTCAGAGGACATGGATACGCCTTTTAATTTATTTTTTTTTTTTTAATCCTGGAAAAGAAGCATAATTTCAGATCTTGCTGTGGTGTAAAGAATGTCAGATGGATACTTCAAATACCAGTATACAGTATGTGGACTACTGTAGCTGAGTTGGAGTATACCCACTCACAAGCCTTGCACATGTCTGGCAGAGATATGAATTAAATTGACTTGCAGGAAAGAAATTCAGACATGGAATATCTGCTAGCTTCAATTTCTTAAACCTTAATATTTATTTTTTATCCCATACCACATCTACTTATATCTCTGAGATTACTAGATCCTTCATGCACATAAATCCCTAGTAATCAACTTTCACAGAGATGACTGGGGAGCCAGAACTGAGTATGCAATGAGAATTGTGGGTTTGAATAAACAATTTCCATTCTTTCAAGAAGAATTCTACAGCAGTATTGAAACCTTTCCTTTACTAATGCTAATGAAACCTGACACATACATCTTCTCAAAGGTGTCTGTAAACTCCTATTATGTAGTTCATTGAGCAATATTGCATTAATGAATATTTTTAAGAGCCAGGATGATGATTTGTTTCTATTTTGAAGTGTTGTGTCTTTCATTACTAACAATTCAATCTCATTTCCTTATTTATACATGGGCAACTATGTGTTTACAAACAGTAGGCACTTATTATTTATCCTACTTAGGGTAAGTGCAGAGGTCATTCTTCCTTTTTAATATTTCCAAAAGTCTAATTATTGTCTTGCAAAGAGAATATTTCCACTTATTGATACTATTTTACATATCAAAACAGCTGACCTCATTTATTTTGAAAATGTTTCATTTTATTATCTTCAGGTATTCTCTTGGTCTTGCATTCAAATATTAAAAAGCTGGAAGTAAGAAACTGCGGTGCTAAAACCCATAATGTTCTTGTTCTGACTGCATGGTTTTCTACTCTTTTCATTCCTGTACTTCACTGAGAAACTAATTTCTTGCAGGCTTCGCAGCATCTGGAAGACGACCCTTAATCCAGCCTTGCTTTGTTCATGCCCCTGCACGTGTCAGCAGCCCAGGGCTCAGCTGTAGCTCCAGTGAGACACTGGCTTCCTTTGGCCTATTCTTACTGTAGGTAAGCATAAACACGAGGCCCTCTCTAGAAGGTCTGATCCACTTTTGCCTCCTCCAGTGTTACTAGATAACAGTTTTGTGTGAAAGTCACGCTTTGTTTCCTCTTGTTGGGATGGAGCCAGCTGTGTGCGGGGAAGGCACCAAGCTCCTCGGGCAACATCTCTGCTCAGACAGATTCTCCTTGTCTGCTGCAGAGCAGAGTTGGTGATCTGGATATAATGTTTAGACCCAACATATGTATACAGCATAAAGTGTAAAATTTGCTAACAAGCTTTTTTAAAAAGGATTTTTGGAAGTATTTTTATTGTTATTGTTAGTTGATCTGTTTTCATGCCTGGCTAGTTTTGCTGATAGAAAAAAAGAGCTTTTTGAAAATAAGGCACTTTTCTGAAGAGGCTTCAAAAGGATCTAAAAATAGACCCGTGTGAGCATTGAATAATTTTTTGGTTCACAAAACCGATAATCAGCTACAATACAAATGGAGGGATTGAACCAAATTTGGAATTTTATCATCGCCAAAATGAAAATAATTGAAAATACTTGAAGTTTATGTTCAATTTGTACGTGTTGGAGTTGAATTGACAAAATGCCTGTTGGAGTACTCAGGAAAGAAATGTTCAATTAATTCCTCTGAGAAAGAACTGGACCTTCTTTTCTACCTTAAACATCAGATGGTCAGGTATTCTGGTGCTGTACTGTTAGTCTCTTGTATTGAACATTTATTTAAACACTGATTTAAACATTGTCTGAAATAGGAATTTGAACCCAGAAGACCATTCTTCCTTCTCCTTTTCTGTGTGAGTATCGCACCACGTCATTTTTTACTTCCCTTTTAATATACTCTTGGATGCTATAATAGTAAAATATTTCAAAGGGGAAAGAGTGAATAAAAGCAGTAGATGAATATTTAAGTAACACAATCAGGTATTTTGAAAAAAAAGCCTTTTCTCTCCAAGAGGAGCTTCATAATCATTACCTTATTCTGAGCTTATTCTGAATCTTTAGGTATACTATTAGTTGTCATGAGCCAGAATCTTGGTGAGAGAAATTCTTACAGAGGTAATCATGGTGAGCTGGAAAATGAAATCTCATGTTGACTTACCCTGGCAGTATTTATCTGGAAAGCCAGCACCTCCCTTTACCCTTTGGGATAAGGTTAAGTTGTGATAGAATAGAATGCTCTTACCCAACAAATGTGTATAAACATGAAGTTAAACCTGATAAGATGTACAAAATCTCCACCAGACTGATTTTTTTTTTCTCCATTCTCTGGAGCATGTGACCATGTAAATATTCAGTTATTAACTAATATGCAGACCTTTGTGAAATAAATGCCTTCAGAATCCTGCAGTAAACAACTCAATCAAAGCAGGCTATCAGTTTCATATTTCCTCCCCATTTATAGATCTAATATTCTGCTTGTAGGCTTGATTGGGGAAAAGTGATTTTTATACAATAAATAGTCTAAGCACATACTTCATTTATCATCAAATGAATGAAGTTAACAAATGATAAGCTAAAATAAAGACAATAACTTCTAAGATTTCATTTAGCCATGTCAATGTACAGAACTGTAAGTGAAGGTAAAAAAGCATTTATGTACAGACAACTGGGATCAAGGTTCTCTCTGGTACTTCTGATGGCTACCTGGCAGTGGGCATAGATAGAGCCCTTAAATAATAGAGGAAGATAATTAATTTTTTGGGGCTATATTTTCTGAATTTTTCTTTTCAGAAGGGCAGCTGGATTCAGAAGTTCTTTAGTCAAATACAGAGTATTGGGCCCTGCATTTAGAGAGCTAGAAATTATAGAAGAAAAAATCCAAGTAAGATGATCTTTGAATCTCTGCATACTCCACTGTAGGTGACAGTTAAGAAAATATTCTCTCTCTCTCTCTCTCTGAAGGACGTGAAATGAAAAGTTAAGGGTGGGAAGGGGAAATTACTAAGAATAAGCAATTTCTTCAGCCTAAGCTGAAGAACCGAAAGTTCCATAGGGTTAGAGTCAGAACACAGTACTAATATTTGATTTACAAACTCTTTAACATTTGCCTATTCTGTACATTGCCTTTGCTGAAAAAAATGGCTATGATATTTTTTCAGGAAGCTTCACTTCTGTTTCTCCAAAGGGATTTGAATTTTCATGGGCTTCCTCACTACTGGGAAGAGCAACTGGAATCACACTTTGCATCTTTTGGGTAAGGTGAAGATGGAAACGAATGGCCATGGAATGAGGAGATCATTAACATTTTCTTGTTTAGTTTGTGTTTTCGTGCTTTTTTTTGGGTGGGAGGTGGGGAAAGCTGTGCAGGAAGGGCAGTAATTTTCCATTAAAAAACAGTAAGATCTCTTCATGGAGGCTGGTGATTGTCTGACGTGTGAATTATAGACCTACTTGATTAACCACTTATCTCTGCAGGATAGTTCTGTTGTCTGAAAATTCATGTGGCAGTGGAGGAATAAAAGATTCTCACTGCTTCTTTTAGGGATCTTGAGGATCTTCTTGTTCTGTGATTACATTAAAGGTATTTGAAATAGGTGTTATACATTCAGTAGCCTAGTGATATCCTGAATTTTTAAAATTATTTGATAGTAGTTTTGTCTCTAAGACATGGAGAAGAAACAGCATGCAGATCTTTCTAGAGAAGGTGATCTCTAGAATGAAAAGCTTTACCTATACTGAAAGCTCTGGGGACTCTACATTCATCTCGGTACAAAAGTGAAAACATGGCTTTTATTTTTTTATGGGACAGTATCTGAGAGAGAGTTACTTTTATCATTGTGTTGGTCTTGTCTAAATGAAAAAGTATGGCAATAGAATGTGCTGAGTTTTTGAGTAGTCTTCCCCCAGGAAACTGGATGGTCTTCTAGTGGAAGTATTTAAGCTATGAAAAGTCGCAGCTTATTTTTCCTGTCTTACAGACTCTGTAGATGTATCATAGAATCATAGAATCACAGAATGTTAGGGGTTGGAAGGGACCTCTGGAGATCATCGAGTCCAACCCCCCTGCCAGAGCAGGACCAGTCTAGGGCAGGTTACACAGGAATGCATCCAGACAGGTCTTGAAAGTCTACAGAGAAGGAGGCTTCACAACCTCTCTAGGGGGCCTGTTCCAGTGCTCTGTAACCCTTACAGTAAAGAATTTCTTCCTCATGTTGAGGTTGAGCTTCCTGTGCTCTAGCTTGCATGCATTGGCTCTTGTCCTATTGCAGGGCACAAGTGAAAAGAGGTTGCCCTTTTCCTCTTGACACCCAGCCCTCATATAGTTATACACATTAATCAGATCCCCTCTCAGTCTTCTCTTCTCCAGACTAAAAAGCCCCAGGTCTCTCAACCTTTCCTCATAAGGCAGGTGTTTCAGTCCCTTAATCATCCTCGTAGCCCTCCATTGGATTCTCTCCAGTAGATCTCTGTCCCTCTTGAACTGGGGAGCCCAGAACTGAATGCTGGGCTGATACTCAGGTATCAGCAGGTTTTGTTTCTGAGTAGAACACCTGAACTGCTAAAGGAATAGCGATCTTTCCTCATGTTCTCTTCCCATCCTCCCTTTCTATTTTTCTCATCAGGTTTATTGTCAAATCAGGTTATTGTATAGTATGTATGTGAGGAGTAGTTGGAGATTGTGTTCAGTTAAATGTTATAGACCCAGATAAGAAAGTGCCTCTAGTCAGAAGTCAGATGTGAGAAGTGTTCTATCATGCTCTAAAAGACCATGCTCTTGCTGTAAAATTACTCATCTCTTATTACAATAAGAATCAACAATTCTTATCTGTTATCTGAAGGATTTCCAATTTTTACAGTTTTTGTTGTTGATCTAAATTAGAAAGGTCTTTCACTGTTTTTACAGGGGGAAATGTATGGCAACACAATGTACAAAAATGCCTATAGGGCAATTTAAAAATTACCCAATGATATTAATTAACATCTTAGCTAGAAAGTAATGTGTGACTCACTATTCTCCTTCTTTCAGCTCAATAAAGTAGAGGAGAGCCAGTTTTGCTACACACAGAGCATCTTCATACACCAGATTGGCTGCACCAGTCTATGTAGCCGTAGACTACATGATTACCAGATGCATAGCTACCCCTAACATAGTCTACCAATGCTTACACTATAAACTGAAGGATTTCAAAATACAGACTAGTTCCATTGCAAGTACTTCAGCATTTATTATGAAAGAGTTGAGTAGATCTATTGGCTGATGTAATGGATGACATTTTAAATTTCTTCATGTTTAATAAGTCTTACAGGACTAGGAAAAAGAAATGTGTAGTTTTAGCCCTCCTTCCTCTATAATCTCTTTTCCAGTGTAAGAAATATTTTGATAGAAGGACAAAGCTTTAGTGATCTGGATAGGTTTTGCTGGACTGACTCAACATGATTCATTCCCCTCAAACAAGTTGGCAAATCCATGACATATATTAAGAACTGTCAATATGAAGCATGAGTAAGCAATGAGTGTACACTGAAGTGAAGCTGAAAGGCTGGCGAGGAAAGAGATCACATTTGTAATACAAGGGGAGCTGCTTAAAAACATTAAATAAAGGTATTTTCCTAAGTTCAGAAGTTTCCCAGGCTTATACATAGCTGGTTTGTTTGTTTTTTTTTTTTGTATGCGCAGAAGTGCTTTGGACTTGATAGGGCTGAATCCCTCCTTGTCCGACTGCTCTGGAGCCAGCACCACCGAAATCCTTGGGAAAGGGTCTGCCACCCAGTATCACCACTGTCATATTGAAGAGGCATAAGACCTTGACCACAGTATCACATGCACCCTTGCTTTCTTTTTCTGGCAAAGGAACCAGGTATTACTTTCTGCAGTGTGAGAAAACTTCTGCAGAAATTGTTGAACTCAGAATCCTTATTGTTAAAATTGCCAGATCAATGAAGTGGATTGAGAACTGGCTGAATGGCAGAGCTCAGAGGGTTGCGATCAGTGGTGCTGAGTCTAGTTGGAGGCCTGTAGCTAGTGGTGTTCCCCAGGGGTCAGTACTGGGTCTAGTCTTCTTTAACTTTTTCATCAATGATCTGGACAAAGGGACTGAATGTACACTCAGCAAGCTTGCTGACGACACAAAACTGGGAGGAGTGGCCAATACACCAGAAGGCTGTGCTGCCATTCAGTGAGACCTGGACAAGCTAGAGAGTTGGGCAGAGAGGAACGTCATGAAGTTCAACAAAGGCAAGTGTAGGGTCCTGCACCTAGGAAGGAATAACCCCAAATACCAGTACAAGTTGGCGGTTGACCTGCTGGAAAGCAGCTCTGCAGAGAAAGAGCTGGGAGTTCTGGTGGACAGCAAGTTCACCATGAGCCATGAGTGTGCCCTTGGGGCCAAAAAGGTCAATGGTATCCTGGGGTGCTTGAGGGAGAGTGTGGCCAGCAGGTCAAGGGAAGTTATCCTCCCCCTCTACACTGTCCTAGTGAGGCCACACCCAGAGTACTGTGTCCAGTTCTGGGCCCTCCAGTTCAAGAAAGACAAGAAACTATTGGAAGAGAGTCTTACAAAGATGATCAGAGGACTGGTGCATCTCTTTTACAAGGAAAGGCTGAGGGTGCTGGGTCTGTTTAGCCTAGGGAAGAGAAGGCTGAGAGGGGATCTTATCAATACTTACAAATACCTTAAGAGCAGGTGTCAAGAGGATGGGGTCAGACTCTTCTCAGTGTTGTCCAGCGAGAGGACAAGGGGCAACAGACATAACCGAACACGGGAAGTTCCATCTGAATATGAGGAAAAACTTGTTTAGTTTGAGAGTGACAGAGCACTGGAACAGGCTGCCCAGGGAGGTGGTGGAGTCTCCTTCTCTGGAGATGTTCAAAGCCTGTCTGGACATGGCCCTGTGCAACATGCTGTAGGTGAACCTACTTTGGCAGGGGGTTGGACTGGGTGATCTCCAGAGGTCCTTTCCAACCCTAACCATTCTGTGATACTGTGATTCTGTAATCCTGGCTTTGCTATTACCTAGGTTAATGCTATGATTAGTCTTCTTACTTACTTCTGTTAGGGGTGCTGCAGATTCTGTTTTCCTGTATTATTGATCAGTGTCTTTATTTACCATTTCACATTGGTTCTAAATGCTCCATAATGTATTACATAGGAAGGAAAATATAGATAGGACTTCCTTGAAAGGAACATTAACGGTTACAGTGAAAGGTTCACTGAAGTCAATGGAATGATTTCCATTAGGCATTGTGTCAGGCTCCGGAAGATACATAATCACTCTCTCAAGGTGATTAGGAAGTAAAATACAGAGCTGGAGTCCAAGATGACAGTGAGTCAAAACATTTTTTACTTTGTGAACCAATTTTCAGCTGCTCACTCTGCAGAAGTATAGTATCGGTAATGACAGCAAATGTTGGTTGGTCATTTCTTAGTGTCCCAATTTCCATATATGGTCATATATGAAGTCAGATTCAATATGATATTTTGCAATATCTCACTTACTAAAATGTGTCAGGATTAGGCCTTGACCAAGCTTTCTGCCCCTTCTATTTCATCACTTGGATATTTTACAGTTCATCATTATTTTGAAAAAAACCACCCCTCAAACACTCTCTGGTGCTTTACTTTCTCTTGGCTTCTTCTATGCTTTCCTTATGAGAGCAGAAGGAAGGACTTAAAAATTCCTTCTTTGTCTTCCTGTCTAGATCTATGTACTCCTGTGAAGGCATTCTCTGTCCCAAATCACGATCACGACTTCTCTCATTTCTCTCCTTCATCTCTCCACTTCCTTCGTCTCTTTACAATATAGGAATATATTTGCAAACAAGAAGTAAAAAAGAAAAATTCGTCGCCCATCCAGATGAAAAGAGTAACTTTTATGAAGAATGCACATAGAGTATAAATAAGATTAAATGGTTATTCTTTTGATAGGTCCTTCCTCCTTCAAAGAAGAAGTGAGTTTATATTTTTTGCTTCTAAACAGCTAGTCCAATGGAATTATCTAAACTGTAGTTTCTTTCTGCGACTAGAAATTTCCTTCTTAGTCCTAAGAAGTCTTTTGAGTTGAGTATCACTAGTAGGTGTGGGGTTCCCACAGGATAATGGTCACGTACTGAACGAGCTATGTCCAGGCATGTCCAGCGGGTGGTAATGGGGTGGTGATGAACTAGCCAATCATAATACAGAACAAGGGCCTTGGCTATGAGACCAACAAGATATGGGGGAAGTTGAGGACCTTGGCTATGAGAAAAATAAGTTATAGGGAAGTTGAAAAATAAGAAAGAATGCTGCACCTGCAAGATATAACTTTTTAGCATAAGCCAATCAGAACTAATATAGAGGCGTGTGAACAAAGTATACTAACCAATCATAATAGAAATGACATGTACACAGAGTGTGTACAAAAATAGAATAGTATAAATGTACCCTCAATAGAATAGTATAAATGTACCCTCAGATACGTAAATAAACGAGATCTGCTTAACGATCATATTGGTCTGCATGCATTTACTCCGTGCCCTCTCAAGCTAACGGCTACAAGTAGGAAAATAATCTGTTGCATAGCTGCCTGCACATTATAGTTCTGTCCAGAATAAGTCATGCAGAAAACATTCTAGTTTCTTTTGTAGGTAGAAACAATGATCAACAGTATCAGACTGAAAGCAGCAGTAGGAAAGAAGTGCAAATAGGTGGAAATTTCTTTTGTGGCAAGAATTTTCTGAGAAAATTCTAAGAAAAAGATGCATGATAAAATTTTAAATATTAAAAAAATCAGCATACAGATCTATTACAAACAGCTTAAATTTTACTTAAGGTTTTATCATACACTGAGTTGTCCATATGGAGGAAATCACAGAATCACAGAATCACAGAATGTTAGGGATTGGAAGGGACCTCGAAAGATCATCTAGTCCAATCCCCCTGCCGGAGCAGGATTGCCTAGACCATATCACACAGGAACGCGTCCAGGCGCGTTTTGAATGTCTCCAGAGAAGGAGACTCCACAACCTCTCTGGGCAGCCTGTTCCAGTGTTCGGTCACCCTCACCGTAAAGAAGTTTTTCCTCATATTTAAGTGGAACCTCCTGTGTTCCAGCTTGCACCCATTGCCCCTTGTCCTGTCAAGGGATGTCACTGAGGAGAGCCTGGCTCCATCCTCTTGACCCTTGCCCTTTACATATTTATAAACATGAATGAGGTCACCCCTCAGTCTCCTCTTCTCTAAGCTAAAGAGACCCAGCTCCCTCAGCCTCTCCTCATAAGGGAGATGTTCCACTCCCTTAATCATCTTTGTGTCTCTGCGCTGGACTCTCTCTAGCAGTTCCCTGTCCTTCTTGAACTGAGGGGCCCAGAACTTGCAGACATGGAACTTGCAGTACCTATGGAATCAGAAGCGTAACTGAAATAACAGAAAAACCAGAAGCCAGAGGAAACACAAGTCTTTGGAAAACTAGTCACCGGTAAGTGATCAGTACATTTTGTAGTGTCTTGTATAAAACAAAAAATGAGTCAGTAAGTTTCCTTCATTGAAATAATTTAAATTATGACTTTCCACCAGTTTGAATGGTGCACTAATGGTAAATAGAGTGTTAAAAATAAGCCACAGGATTCTGAATGAGAGCTATTTATGCAAATATGGGAGTCTTTAAAATGCAAAGCCTGCAGAAATATGGAGAGCCTGATTATTGCGCACAGAACTGGTGGGTCACTGAAAAGATAAAAACTAAGATCTATATATTTTAATAACGTTACGTTATCCCCAAGTAGGATTTACAACTCCTTTCAGCTCTGGTGCAACCCTTTCAGTTTCAAGAGAAGCCAGATTATAGTCGAGGACAAGTAAGGTGATACAGACTGAGATCTGACAGTGATTACTGAAATGATGAATCTATTGAATTTTCTTTAGATCAAATGCCCATTTTTTTCTTGGACATCTGAGGATCTCAGGGTTCCTATCTTGCAGGCTGTGTTTGTTGTAGTTCAGCTGAATCCACATCTTCTGTGATTTTTTTTTTAATGTAACTCCTATAGATAGGAGACACTTGTGCCTCTAGCTAATTGCTTGTTGATGTATTAATTTCCTTTAAAAGTTTGTTAAATAGAAGACTAGATATGTGATGAAGGAATCCAACTGCAAAACTCAAGGAACACAAGCAAAGGACATTCATCCAGTAGCTTATTTCATGTTACAGCAGATAAAAGCAGCTTTTATGTAACTTCCTCATTTTTACATATTCTCAAGCTTTTTATGCAAAGACTTTCAGTGTCAGACATTGAACAGTGTTAAGGGTGAGAGAGAATAAACAACCTGTAGGGAATCTGGATACTGGGATTTATTCAAGTAACAAGATTAAAGCTTTTACCTTACTTGATTAACTTGTTTGCTCAAGCCCAGCCACTCCTACATCCAAGAGGTCTTGACTTTCCTGCCCAGCAGGAAGGTCACTGTGGGCCTGCAATGCCTGGGCAGAAAGTTGTGTTGGTTCTTGCTGTGTTGCTGCTCCCAGTCTCAGGCATTTGGGACTGAGGTCCCTGGGCATCCCTGACATTTGTCTCCACACAGATGTCTGACTTTCAGCATCTTTTCTGACTTCAAGGATCTTTCTTCCAGGCAAGGTCTTCATCTTCTTTCAAAGGCCACTCCTTCCTTTTGGATACTCTTGGATTTGGCACTGGCTTCTCCTTCTGGAAGCTCCCAAACCTTCAGTTTTCCCAATATAAACAGTCTGTATCCAGAAACACAACATGTGATCAACATCTTAATTGGTGTTTTTGTCTCATATCTCTTTATCATTTGGATAATTAAGGACGTGTCACTTCTGTTTAGCCTAGGTGTTGTCAAAATTTACAACTAAACTGTACCAGTTGCAGCTAGCAAGTAAAAGGCTTCTGTATGAGTGTTCAAAATTTTAATTTTCGACAGTCTCCCACACATGCACCCAATTATCTGCTACCTAATAACATTCATAACCTAAGAAATATTTTCACCTATGACAAATAGCTGCCAGCAAAATCAAGATATAAACCTATCTTCCATTCAACAAGACAGCATTGTATGATTCCACATATGTACAGCAAAATTTAAGGAAAATAGAAATTAAATGTACTAAAAATATTTAATAAATGCACTACAGGAAGCATTTTATTGTGGCTATATTGGCCACATGCCTGGGACCGTTCTTTGAGAAGAAGAAAAACCTGGATTACATTTTATTTCTCAGTGAATAAGGGCAACAGAGGTCTGAAGCTATGCAGTCACTTTCGCAGCTGAATGTTTTCACTGCTGAACTCAGTGACACAGCAAATCCGTACATATAACTCATGCAAAGTGGATGGGCTAATATAATTAGTGAGATTCAGGGATGAATTTACTGAGTTTGGACAACTCTGTCCTAAAAGAAAAACACTGATTAAAGAAAGCTATATTTTTATTCCTGTTCCATCAACACACCCCCCTTGTGCAGATGAAGAAAATAGAAGTTTTAGTCTGGATCAATTATAAAATGTTAAATACTGTTTAAATAGGTGCAGCTACGGTATGTAGGTTCTCCAGCCTTCTTATAGACCAGCCTAAGGTCTTGATTGTACAATGTAGGTGTGTCTGCAGGATTCGTTAGCACCTCAAAACTGTCTATGCTTAAATCATGATTGTAAATTTCAATAAGCGGTTACATACTTTGAAGTTAAACAGTGCAGTAAACTGCAACACTTGTCATTCTTGGACATTTTTTTCTTATTGTGTTTAAGTAAAGGTAAATTGCATTGTCTACAGTGAAAGTTATTTTTAGACATTACAGTAGTATAGTATGGATTTTGGAAAACATCAACTGCCACTGTATTTTCTCATAGCGTAGCCATAGTAGTTTATATTTGTTACTGTTTTTCCAATGAGAGTTATGAGGAAGGAAGAGAAGAGAAATGGATTTAGGCACAACTATTTTCTTAGAATACATAGTATTCTTCTGCCACTGTCATTTAGTTCATCAAGTTGGATACAAAGTGACAGCCAGTGATGCACCTTCTATTTATTATATGACCATATCTTTAAGTGCATTGATTTATCTTCTTGGAAGGAAATTGTCTGAATATATTTATATTTAAAGCTGTTATAAGGAAAGGTTTTAAAAAAATTGTAGCTGTTGCAATAGTTTCACTAATGTGACCTTGCAGACAAGGTGGTAGAAACAAAAAAAAACCCCACAAATGCGGAATTGTACTGGGTCTGGCTGCTATGCAGAAAGTTAACTCCATCCTAGCCATGCCATGTGGCACTCTGTTTTTTCCTGTGTGATCAGGGAGAGGACATGAGGAAGCGGGATGGTGAACCTACCTTGAGGCTACAAGCCCACATACACAAAATAGGGGAGAAGAGACCTGTTAAGAAAGGCGTCATCCAAGAAGGCTGTCACTCCAGCTGCTGCTGAGACAGGAGAAGGCAATCAGTGATTCCTCAGACACAGAAGAAAGACTGAGAGTGACTCACCTGATTGCGGTGAAATGACTTCTGGTCTGACACTGCAAGTGGTTACTCTGACCAGGAACAGAGGGTCTCTGCCTTATGCCAAGAGGAGGAAAGGGATATCTGGATTTACTAGACCGTGTGGATCTATCTTATGTCTTGGCACATCACGTCCACAGAAGTATGAGGCTTTGGTGGACACCAGTGTACAGTGTACCCTAATGCCATCAGGATACAGTGGGGAGGAACCCACCCGGATTTCTGGAGTGGCAGATGGATACCAACAGTTGTCTGTGTTGGAGACCGAGGTGAGCCTGTGTCCTGGTTTGGACTAGGACAGACTTTTCAGTTAAGTTTCTTTTAAGTGACTATAGTTTCTGAAGTTGTCTACACACACCTGTTGCCATGGGAACTAGGCTACCCGTTGGGTCTCTTTGTTCCACAAAGGAAAGTACTATAAATTGTCGCACCTGAGGGGAGGGGTGGGCAGGACAGGTGACCTGAACTAGCCAATGGGATATTCCGTCCCACCCAGGTCATACTCAATTTAAAAGATGAGGGACGACGAGGGTTGTGCTTTCTTCCCCTATGGCTGACATCCTGGGAGGACTCTGCCCGTGCTTCTGCCATCGCTCCTGAACCCAGTTCCTGCCTGCTGCCACATCTGCTTCGGGACTGCCCAGCGCCTGCCCTGCAGCATCAGTGGTGATGTGGTGGTCATTGGGGGGAGCTCAGTAGCAGTTCTGTATACAGTTCATTGTTCATTATACTTTTTCCTTGTTATTGTCTATTAAAACTGTTTTAACTTCCCAACCTGTAAGTCTCTCTCCCTTTTCTCTTTTCCTCTTCCCATCTGGGGAAGGAGAAGGTTAACAGAGAACATCTGCTACCTGTTTAACTGCCTGCCCAGTCTTAAACAGTGACAGCCTAACTGGGGACAAGTGGCAAAAGAATTCTATTGTGACCAACCAAGAGGCCACATGTATTCTTGGTGTACACTACCTCAGAAGAGAGTACTTCAAGGACCCAAAAGGGTATTGATGGGTTTTTGATGTATCCATCATGGATACAGAGAAGACTAAAGAGCTGTCCACCTTGCCAGGCCTCTTGGAGGATTAACTCTGTTGTAGGATTACTGTGAGTCAAAGATCAGCAAGTGTCAATTTCTATATATTGCAATTTCAAATTGCAGCATAATCCATATACATTTTCTACTTACTTTTTTATTCTGTGTTTACATAGCATGTAGTAGTGATTCTTCATCTGTGACTTGGGTTCCTAGCTACCACTAAAGATCTACAGCATCCTCATACAAGGTTCCAAAGAGCTACAGAAAAATCTTCAGGTTTTTTAGAATATGCTATTTGATGTTTTTCCTCTTTTTAATCTTTATTATGGAATATATTTTTTTTTTTTTTTAATTTGCTCTTCCTTTACTATTTTTATTTATTTTCTTTTAGGGAAAATGCAATAAAGGAGGATCATACTGGAGAGCATTAGGTGATTTTGTCCAGCTCTCTGCATGCATTTTCTTTGTTCTTGTATCTGTTTTGTTCTTAGCTTTGTTCTTAGCTCTGATTTTGCCATTCTTTTCAGGATGCTTCCGTGTAATTTTATATGTTGCTTCCAAAATATTGAGTATACCTTGCTTTATGTTAAACCAATTAATATCATATCAATAAAATCTTAACATAAAATGTTGGGCATGTTGGAGAAAGACTCATTTGCTTTCAGCTTGATGGATGCACTAGAGGCCTCATGATAATTTGTTCAGCAGATGTATCTTCAGCTGCCTTCAAGGGAAAAGAGGTTAATTTTAGATAATGTGGGTTTTTTTAAAACTATGATCTGAAAAGTATTACAAATTGTGAAAAGGTTAACACCCAATTTCAGATTGTATGTGTGGGGAAACCCTTTCCTATAGCAACACCCCTTACCTCCATTTTGTTCTTTAGAAAAGTCCATATCAAATTAAATATATCATCTTCTAAGAAGAAGTTTTTAGAAACAGAACAGTGTACTCTTACAATGCAGAAAAAGTTTCACTCATTTACTTCTAGTATGCATCAATCAAGCCTACAGTATTCTCCACTGAGGTAATTTCATTGCAATGTCTGTTATAAATATGGGGTTTTCATCATCCTGTACTTCCTCACTAATTAACATTTAATGTTATGGTAATACCTGGGACTAATCGACTTCCTTCTGACCTGCAGCCTGGTCTCAGTCAACAGTGACCTTTCTCATTGCAATTTCATTGAGAACATGCATATTATTTTGGGCAACTGAGAAAATGGTGCATGTTCCACAGATTCATTCTAATTAAGGTTTAAATACTCTACACTGATAGTGCCGACCATCTCTGTTCATTAGCAACAAACACATTAGTCAAACTATTGGTTTTTCTGTTCCTTTTGTCGTACTTGTACAGTCTGAAGCTCCAGATTCCTAAGCAGTAGGATGAATCTGCAGAATTTTAGGATTTCCTTAGCTGCAGGCAACTGGCTGTGAATCAATAATGTAACTTTGATATGACTTTACTTTTCATGCTGGATGACAGAATTCTACTAGTAAGTGTTTTTTAAAACATGAGCTGGGAATAGCCTTGGCTTGAATCAAATCAAATGTAGATACCAGATTTGGTATATGTTTACTGAACTGTTTAGAAAATATTCCCATTGACTTCAGTCAGTTTTGTCTTGAGTCAATATGTTTGGTTTAACCAAGCACCAACATATCTTGCGCCCCCTCCCCCAATTTGGCACTTTACTAAATAACTACAGTAAGAGTACATGTTGAAAAACCATTCTAAATGGGGACTAGGGGTGAATGGAGTGAAAATTTAGAAAGAATTTGGTACTTGTGTTCTCGTAATTTTTTTTCCACAAGAAGCAGTAATTGTTAAGTGACAGTAACCTTTACTGCTAGTCTCAGGAACCACCTTTAAGTTTACAAAGCTAGTAATATGCAAGATAACCAGTAGAAATGACTGAATGATTTCAAGCAATCACAACTGTACTATTTTCAAATTACTTATTTTCATGGAGGCTTCTTAGAGGATGCAAAAATTTTAATTATCCAGAGAAAACCAAGAATCTAAACTAAAAAACAAAAGCAAGACTTTTGCAGAAAGATGATTTCTTGTACAAAGGCAGGACAAGATTCTGCTCTTTTACATCTGCACATTTAATGTAGTGTCTTCCTACCTACTTATCATAAAGAGGCCAAGGTCAATTGTTCTGCTTGTTTTCTACCCAAACTGGTGATTTTTGTGTCCACTGATAGTGGATTCTGTATAATACGTCATGTAAAACTAAGCGATATTTGTATTAAGTTGTTTTACTGAGAACTCCAAATGAAGAAAAACAAAGATAAAAGAAAACCATAAAGCTGAAGTGTAAAATGAAAATAGAAAAACGCTGTTCTTGTATTTTTTTCCAATGGTCTCAACAGTAGTGGTTGCTTAAATTTCAAAAATAGCCCTCTCTTCTTGAAAAATTCTGAGTTTTCAGTATAAATCTGGTGACTGAGTAAGCGTGACAATGTAAAACAAGAATGCTTTCAATAGACTGTGGAGAAACGCACTCCCATGAGGTAAAATAAAGAAGATTTTTTCTTAGCGTAACTTAGTGGAAAAATATTGAATATACTTTGTGCTTTTTTAATATTGTCCTTTCATACATGTAAAAATATTAGATTGGTATTTTGAAAAGAATCATCACTTGCTTTATAAATCATTTATCAGCCAGATGATCATTCGCTAACTCTTTATATGTTTTTAGCTAAAAAAATATTTATGGCACAAGTTTGGGAAGGAATCTACCCTGCATATTTGAAGAGGCAAAAATGAATCTCCTTCTAAAAATATATTTAATTTTTCTTATTAAAGTTATTTTCATTCCCCAAAACAGATTCACTCCAACACTTTCTTTGTCATGACTATATTCACAGAATCATATAAGTTTTGAGACTGTTGATTGACATGTAAATTATGAAGAAAATCATAATAAGACCAAGGTAAGGCACAGTGAGAACACACTGTTTTTTTTTAAGACAACATTCTTTTCATTTCACAGATTTCAATGTGTCATATGCATATTTGTGCCAAAAGGAATGATAAATGTTAGAAACAGTTAAAATAATTGTAGAGTGTGTAAAAGGAACTCCTGTCTGTTAAGGAATGTTAATGTGAATATTGGGATTTTTATGCAGGGCATTTAACTTCTGGTTTAGGAGGATGAAGCGGATGAAAAAATTAGATGTTTCATCTAATACACAAGTTGTGCTCAATTCCCTTGTAGTCTGAACCTGATTTTTTTTTTTTAATACCGAATTGGTAGCTGCTGGACTAGGCTTATGTACTGTATAGCCCACATTTTTAAGGGATCTTACACAATGGTTCTTGCAAAAAAATTTTTGCTTGTATGTTAAAAAAATTTTCTGCTGAGTTTGTCCACGAGACGGTTTCTTTCAAGGTACAGCATAAAAGCTGTACTACTTTCTGGGCATTAAAAACAAACTTGCATATTATTTTTGATGTGGTGTTCCAACCTTAGTAGGCAAGGTCTCACTGCTGGTATGCATAAACTGAAAAAACAGCATACCAAAAAATGTTAGGAGTAAAGTTTGTGCAACATATAATCCACCTCTGATTCCCTTCTGATGGCTTTGCTGTGACAATACTCAATATTCTATGTCTGGATGATGATTTTTGGACACAGTGCTTTTTATTAGCTTTCAGCAGCACACATTAAAAGTAAGTTACACAGTTCTTAATGAGGCTTATGCATATTGTATCTACTTTTTCTTCATTTTGGTTTTGATGGCTTATGCTGTCAAATTCAGCACTGCTGTCAGAAAATGTTATGCAAAGTCAAATTGTTTCATGTTATGAATATCTGTGTTATCATCTGCAATTTGTCCACCCCTGTTAAATCAAAGTTATATCTTGCTGGGTTCAGAGCAGCAGAACAAAGGGGAAATTGAACCCTTTATCTTAGTCTTTATTATTAACTAAAAATTTAAGCATCTTTCTGTGCTATTGCTAATACTCTGGAGCAGTTTTCTGGAATTTGTTGAGCCGAAGAACTTATTTTGGAACCAGCATGTGGGAAGTGATGGGAAAATATATTCCTTGAACTAAAGACTATTGAACTCTATCACAATGTATGATGGATCAGAAGGAAGTGAGAACTCAAGTCTAAACCTAAAGTTTTATTAGTGTATGGCAAAGATTCAGCAAATCTCAACCAACAACAAAGGGCACCATGCAGATAAACATAGCTGCATGTGAAATACAGATTTTCTCAGCATTTTTGAAATACAATGTGATTAATTTTTTGTGTGACAAGAGACAACCACCATTACAACCGACTTCTTGACTGAGCTTATTTGCAAGGCAGACCTGCTTCTGGATCTGTTGTTACAGTGGGAATTTTGGCTGAACACAACTATCCCTACCAAAAGTATTGTGTACACAGAAACATCAACAGGGCATGATCCAGAAAATAATTCTATGTTGTTTAGAGAAACTATACAGAAAAATGGCAATATGATAAATTTAACACTATCTTAAGCTTAATCCTTATTTCAATATTTTGAACTGTAGCCATCAGACCTGCTTTCTGGAATTCTCACAGGATAATGAGGATATTACACATTCTGTATTAATATGCTTATACATTACCAGCTCTCTGCATGGTTAGTAAAATCCTTGCAGTGGGTTTTCCACCTTGTATGATATATGGTGTCTGTGATTACAATTGAAATCTACATTTAGAGAGCCTGATGGGAGAGAATAAGGGGAAATTCTTATGATGTTAGGGTTGTTTCCTCAGAAGGACTTTCAGAGTTTTCCCCTCTAACACTGTACTTGTTAGCATATAGTAAATGCTTTACTCCTTTGGGGAAACATCCCTCTTCCTAGGAATATGTACTGTGAATGCTGAGAGCTGCTTAAAACATGCACGTCTAGTGATTCCAGAGTTTGTTTGAAACTCAGTGAAAGTTAGGTTTCAATATTCAACAGTTCTCTTGTGAGTCAGAGATCCTGGTTTGTGGAGGTAGGCAAATCTCCTTATTTACTAGGTCAGAGGGAGACTTCCTCCAGTTTCGCTATCAACGTTGCATTCTGCAAACAAAAGTAAACTTTCAGTTGGCCTGAATTTTCCTTTATAGAAGGCAGAAGGTCTGAAAGCCTTAATTTTAACACCTGTGATGACCACAGTAGTAAAAAGTTACATAAAATAGGGTAAGATTAAACCCCTGTAAACACAATGTAATCATATTTTCAGAAGAATGCCTCAAAACTTTACTAACAATCAAATGCAGACTGGCAAACAGATTAAAAAAAAACCAATTAAACATGTGAACACTGAAAGCAGAAGTTGCAGATGTTTGAGTCTTTGTCTTTATGCTGGAGTGCTTTACTAGATTAAAAGTAATTCAGTTCTTTACTTCATGCAAAAAAATCTTGTTTACTTTTTGAAATGTATTTACACCAAGCCACAGAAGAAAGGAGTGATGGGAGGCATCCTAGACCTCCCTCCTGAAATCTGCTAAGGTGAGCTTAAAAGAGATCCTTCTGCAGGAGCGTATCTGTCATGAGTGGTGGGTAACCTAGTCTGCCTGCATTTGGCACATGAAAAGCCCCAGGTTTTGTGTCTGCTTGTCAGCTGCATGTGGCTGTACACCACACTAGTGCAACTGTCAATGAGAATCCTTCTAGCTCAGTAACCCACTCTGGCTACCCGCTGGCAGACGTGACAACCTTTCTTCAGGTACGCAGATAGGAAGTGAGAGAGCAGCAGAGCTGAGCAGCAGAAGCAAAGCTTTGCAAATAAATAAATAGATGATGAGGGCACAAGTGCAAGGGCCTCCTAAAATGGAATTATCACAGAATCACAGAATCACAGAATGTTAGGGATTGGAAGGGACCTCGAAAGATCGTCTAGTCCAATCCCCCTGCTGGAGCAGGATTGCCTAGATCATATCACACAGGAACGTGTCCAGGCGCGTTTTGAATGTCTCCAGAGAAGGAGACTCCACAACCTCTCTGGGCAGCCTGTTCCAGTGTTCGGTCACCCTCACCGTAAAGAAGTTTTCCTCATATTTAAATGGAACCTCCTGTGTTCCAGCTTGCACCCATTGCCCCTTGTCCTGTCAAGGGATGTCACTGAGAAGAGCCTGGCTCCATCCTCTTGACACTTGCACTTTCCATATTTATAAACATTAACGAGGTCACCCCTCAGTCTCCTCTTCTCTAAGCTAAAGAGACCCAGCTCCCTCAGCCTCTCCTCATAAGGGAGATGTTCCACTCCCTTAATCATCTTTGTGGCTCTGCGCTGGACTCTCTCTAGCAGTTCCCTGTCCTTCTTGAACTGAGGAGCCCAGAACTGGACACAATATTCCAGATGCGGCCTCACCAGGGCAGAGTAGAGGGGGAGGAGAACTTCTCTTGACCTGCTAACCACACCCCTTCTAATCCACCCCAGGATGCCATTGGCCTTCTTGGCCACAAGGGCACACTGCTGGCTCATGGTCATCCTGCTGTCCACTAGGACCCCCATGTCCCTTTCCCCTACGCTGCTCTCCAACAGGTCTGCCCCCAACTTGTACTGGTACATGGGGTTGTTCTTGCCCAGATGCAGGACTCTACACTTGCCCTTGTTATATTTCATTAAATTTCTCCCCGCCCAACTCTCCAGCCTGTCCAGGTCTCTCTGAATGGCTGCGCAGCCTTCTGGTGTGTCAGCCACTCCTCCCAGTTTTGTGTCATCAGTGAACTTGCTGACAGTGCACTCTAATCCCTCATCCAAGTCATTAATGAATATATTGAATAGAACTGGTCCCAGAACCGACCCTTGCGGGACTCCGCTAGACACAGACCTCCAACTGGACTCTGTCCCATTGACCACCACTCTCTGGCTTCTTTCCTTCAGCCAGTTCACAATCCACCTCACTACCCGATCATCCAGACCACACTTCCTCAGTTTAACTGCGAGGATGCTGTGGGAGACCGTGTCAAACGCTTTCCTGAAATTGAGATAGACCACATCCACAGCTTTACCATCATCTGTCCACCAGGTTACGTCCTCATAAAAGGCTATCAAGTTGGTTGAGCATGACTTCCCCCTGGTGAAGCCATGCTGAGTGCCCCTAATGATCCCCCTATCCTTGATGTGCCTAGAGACAGCACCAAGGACAAGTTGTTCCCTCACCTTTCCGGGGATGGAGGTGAGGCTGACCGGTCTATAGTTACCCGGGTCCTCCTTCCTGCCCTTTTTGAAGACTGGAGTGACATTCACTTTCCTCCAGTCCTCAGGCACCTCTCCTGTTGCCCACGACTTAGCAAAGATGATGGAGAGTGGCCTAGCAATGACTTCCGCCAGCTCCCTCAGCACCCGTGCGTGCATCCCATCAGGGCCCATGGATTTATGGACATCCAGATTGCTTAATTGGTCCCTGACCCAGCCCTCATCTACCAAGACAGATTCCTCCTCTATCCTGACTTCTTCTGGGGTCTCAGGGGTCCGGGGCTCCTCAGGACAGCCTCCAGCAGTATAGACAGAGGCAAAGAAGGCATTCAGTAACTCCGCCCTCTTTTTATCCTCTGTCTCCAGGACCCCCACCTCATTCATCAGTGGGCCTACATTGCCTCTAGTGTTGGCTTTACCTGCAATGTATTTGAAGAAGCCCTTTCTGTTGTCCTTGACCTCTCTTGCAAGGTTTAATTCCAAGGAGGCCTTAGCTTTCCTAGCTGTGTCCCTACATCCTCTGACAACAGACTTATATTCCTCCCAAGTGGCCAGCCCCTCCTTCCATGATCTGTACACCCTCTTCTTCCACTTGAGTTTGCCCAGCAGTTCCCTGTTTAACCATGCAGGTCTCCTGCTACCCTTCCTTGACTTCCTACCTGTTGGGTTGCTCTGGTCTTGAGCTCGGAAGAAGTAGTCCTTGAATGCTAACCAACTATCTTGGGCCCCCTTACCTTCTAGTACCCTGTCCCATGGGATTTCCCCTAGCAATTGCTTGCAAAGGCCAAAGTTGGCCCTCCTGAAGTCCAGGGTTGTGATTCTGCTAGCTATTCTGTTCCTGCCACATGAGATCCTGAACTCTACCATCTCATGGTCACTACAACCAAGGCTGCCCTCAACCTTCACCTCTTCAACCAGACCCTCCTTGTTAGTGAGGATAAGATCCAGCAGTGCTCCTCTCCTAGTTGGCTCATCCACCATTTGCATCAGAAAGTTATCATCAATGCATTGGAGGAACCTCCTGGACTGAGGATGGCGGGCTCAGTAGGCCTCCCAGCAAATATCAGGGTAGTTGAAATCCCCCATGACAACCAGGCCCTGTAATTGAGAGACTGCTCTCAGCTGCCTGTAGAAGGCCTCATCACCGTCCTCATCCTGATCCGGTGGCCTGTAATAGACACCCACAACAGTATCACCCCTGCCAGCCTGCCCCTTAATTCGCACCCACAAACTCTCAACTCGCTCCTGATCCGCCTCTGGACAGAACTCAATACATTCTAGCTGCTCACTCACATAAAGAGCAACTCCACCACCTCTCCTTAGTGGCCTGTCTTTCCTGAACAAGACATAGCCATCCATGACCACATTCCAGTCATGCTAGGCATCCCACCAAGTCTCTGTAATTGCCACTAAATCATAGCCCCCCGACCGAACACAGATTTCTAACTCCTCCTGTTTATTCCCCATGCTGTGCGCATTGGTGTACAGGCATTTGGGGAAGCGAGCTGAGCACACCGATTTCACCCCAGGGGGATGGAAGGCCTCCTGGTCTACCTCAACACTAGAGCGTTGCTCCAGTGGTGCAAGACCAGCTACTACCCCATCCCCCTTCGAATCTAGTTTAAAGCTCTCCGAATGAGCCCTGCTAATTCCTGTCCCAGAACCCTTTTGGAATGTCCTGGTTTGACCTAAACCAGGCCGGTTTTTTTATGACATAAGCCTTTCCCATGTATTATGGGCACGCCTGGTGTCTTATAAAACCAGCCATTATCAAAGAACCCAAAGCCCTGCCTGTAGCACCAGTCTCGTAGCCAGGCATTAATAGAGAGAATCCTACTATTCCATCCCACGTCATCACCTGAAAATGGAAGGAGGGAGGAGAAAACAACTTGTGCCCCAGACTCTTTCACCACCCGTCCTAGGGCCTTGTAGTCTTACTTCGTCCCCCTCAGACTACGGGATGCAGCTTCTTCCCCACTTGTCTGGAAGATCAGCAGGGGGTAGTAGTCTGTGGCCTTCACCAGACTTATGATAGGACTTGTGTAATAATAGTAAATAAAATTTTGCTTTTTAAGTAAACCTATATGCCTCTAGTATCCATAAGCTAAGAACATGTCATTCACTCACACATTCATTGATGGCTCATTAAGATTGGTTTCACCTGAACAACTTAATATCTGCATAGCCTCTGTCATTTTGCTGCTGCCAGTCCCAAGCATCGACGGTATCTTGAAAATGCCAGCAAAAGATACCAATCTGATGTGCAGCAGCATATCCTCTAGGAAATCTGCCATATGCTCTGAACAGGTTGCATAGTTTCAGTAGTAACCACCACACAAATTGGAAATGCTTTCCTGAAATGCAAGAAATGGAATTGTTGTTTATGCCATAATTGCACATGTCTTTCTTCAACCTCCAACTTGATAATGAAATTTGTGTATAAGGATATTAGAAATGCCCAGTTGATAAACTAAGCAGACTTTAGTATTGGTTGGACTGCTGTTTTATGATCTCAGTTATTTTGGAGACCTACCTGCATAAGGGCCAGATCAAGAGAAGCAAGGGAAACTTAGGGATGACAGGCAGTTATGACTTATTGATGACTAATAGGTAATTCTGCTTACCAGAATTATCATACTGAAGAATGAGACATGTGAGAAAGATACATATTTGCAACAACTATAGCTTGCATATGTGGAACAGGTATGTATATTTTTTCTTTAAGTTTGTTTTAACAACTAAACCTTACCAGTGCTCTTTTTCAGCCAAAGATCCATGGTGGAATTTTATGCATTATACAAGAATGAATCCAAATCCAGAGATCTTATGTTTACTTTTTAAAGGTCTTAAAATCATATGATTAAAATTATTATAATAGAAACCTACAAAAATGTGATTCAAGGAAAGGGAATGTAATAGAAGAGAGACAACGACCCAGATAAAGGATCTAAATTAAGAAAGTGGAAATTTATGTTAAAAATTAAAACGGTCATGAGGCTTTTCAAAGACAGGCTGGCCAATAAATGGTACCATATATAGGAACAAACTTGAATCAGTTTATGCTTATACAATGTGCTAACTGTATCCTTCTGCAAAGACATAGTTTTGCTATATTTTTCAATGTAACTGTATCTGTATCTTTATTACCTTCAGGAACAAAATTTTATTCTTTTTTTGTTTCTGTCAGTTCTTATCCATCTTTTTGTGGAATATTTGAGAAATGAGAGGAAGCCATACGTACACATTTTATTAACTGTATTGCCTTTCTATAAACAGCAGTGTAGATTTCATCACTTGATATATGTTTCGTGCTCTAAATACATTTGTTCTGAGAAAATGTAATAGTAGATTGACTGAAGAAAGCAAATACTGCCTACATAATAGAAAATAATTATGCTTTCTCATAAAATGTTACAACCCCTTTTCTGTTCTAAATGAATGAGAACGCCATAAGACTTAATCTGCTTCATTTTGTTATTGATCTTATTTTAAAAATACATAATAAATATGTATTTCTCTTTCTTTTTGTACATCTGTCACTCTTTCTTATTCTCCCCAGTTACAACACAATCTTTACAAGAAAGCCATTTCTCCAGATTATGAGTGAAACATCTCCAGTACTCTGGACAAATTTTACTGTCTGGCCATCATTTCTTGCTAATGTGTGTAGCTTTGCCAATATAACAGATGCGTGGGTAGCACCAAACCCACTTACTTTGGTTCTATTAGTGGAAAATATAAAAATCTGTGGGAGAGTGCTAATAATTTAATCCTCATAGTGAGGCAATAGTTTTGAAAGTAAAATGATGCTCTGGCCAGCTCTGGCTCTAATTAAGAAAGTTGTTGAGGAAAACATTGCTATTTAAATTTTTAAGATGGAAGACACTAATAGAAATCTATTACAATGTGCAAGTAAGGAATGGAAGAGTTTTGAAAACAGCACTGAATTGCAAATAAATGTTCTTAATTAAACTTGAGTAGCTTCTTGAATAGCAGTTTTCCCAAATTGGTTTTGATGGAAAATAGTGTTAAATGGACATTTATATAGCATTAATGAATATCAAATGGATTCAAAATCCCTTGCTGAGTTGGTGGTTAAATGATTTGGTACCAAAATGAATTTTAAAATATCACTTTCAGTAAATAATTCTAACGGTTACAATTTTAAATATATCTGCTGTACCAAAGTTGCGGTCTGCATGGAACACTTCCTTTAAGGAGTTTTATCTGTCATATGAGCAGTGACCATGTATTTAAGGAAACTGAGTGCAAGACTGTGTGTGTACCGTAACTCTACACTGTCCTTCCATGAAAATGCAAATAATAATTTCCCTATGTAACACATTTTTGTAGGCATGCACTACAAATAAATAGAAAATTAATTTCCTTTGTAAAAGAGAATGACGCTTCAAGAGTCAAAAAGTTCCAATTCTGTAGAAATCTTTCCACACTTAAAATATTCAAATCGTAATGCAATCAATATTTTCTTTAAGTATTTCAACCAACATTCTCTGTTCAAAAGATTTATTTATGCATTCTGTCATGAATCAGCATTAGCCATGACTAAACAATGTGGTTATAACTATTCGTGTGTAAGCCAAATGCAGTCAGATAGGACACCAGGTGCATTTTGGGGATTTATTACCTAAAATTTATTATTATGATCCTTTTTGATTAAATTTCACATTGTCTGAACAGCTAGTGGTTGGAGAGATTTATTATGCAAACAGAATTACTCAGTGGTAGTATTATAACTCAGTGTCACTGATTTGGAAATTTCAGGGCCTGTATACAAAATGCTTCTCATTTTGAAATTCTTTCTAAAATCATCAATTTCTTGACTCTAGAATATGCGAAGATATTAACTCGTTGTTTTGTTTTAGTCAGTATTATAGATCAGTGTTTCATGATCTATAGGTGTCTAGGGGGTATTGTTTTATCTTGCTGGAAATTATGATCCTGAAATATTAACTGAGCCAGATGAAAAATCATACTGTTCTGCTGCTCAATGAAGCCCATACCTTTTCCATCACATGCTATAAAGATATTGTATTCGTTTTATGTACTTATGGATTTGTGAATGTATATAGAGCCTTCAGAATTTTAACAGTTAAAATCTGGATATTTTCTGTGATGATTTAAAAAAGAAAAACACAACCTTTTAATTTGTTTTTTATTGACTTTTTTTTGCAAAACTTAGTCTTAAATTTAAACAGAGGAGCGTGAATTTTCAAATTATTTGAGGACATGTGCAGGTAGCAGACATTTTCAGAAGCGCTTAGTGTCCAGATAGTCAAAGATCTGTGTTAAAATCTTCATGAGATAAATAGGAATTCTATTAATCAACATTTTCATGATTCCTTTGAGTCATCAGTGAGTACTTTTGTAGGTTTTTAAGTTACTGTGCACACTCTAGCCCAAACATTAGGGCTGTTCCTCATAACACCTATAACAGAACTGAACATTTTTGAGGAGAGTTATAGTTTGTTTTTATCGTCTTATTTTTATAACACTATAGCACTATATACAGTGTTAAACAGGTAATGGAAGACACGCTGAAATTCTAATGCAGATTTGAAAAGTTTGAAATAACTCTAACCTCTCATCTGTTTGCTACAGGAAAACTGGAAATTTTCTTTTTACTTGGGTCTGTGAGGAGTTAAAGACATTTAGAAACATATCTTGAATATATATTTCTATTAAGTGTAAGTAGGATATATTTTTGAGTGTTATTAAAGGTATGTAACAGCTCTTGAGAAAACATTAAACGGCTGTAAACTCAGGTGCTCCAGTTAAGTGTGAATATGATTGCTCAGGAGATGAGCAAACAGCCAGGTCAAATGACTTATGCAGGGAGGGAATGTGAGAGCAGAGAATAAGATGAATTTTTCTTTTTTTTTATTTTAAATCCACCCAGTACATTTTCCACGGCACCGTGACTTTCCTCTGTGTTATTACATTAGGTTGATCATGTTACCGATTAAGCAGAGGAGGTGTTTTAGCTTCAGGTAGGTTGTTCATTATTGTGAAAGCTCCCTATAGCTGCAAATTCATCTGAGAGTGTAGTGGATTTTATAGTTCCCAAAACCAGGTCCTCCTAATGATAATAGTTACAAATACTTAAGAAAAAGAGATTTGTTTATATTGTCAATCTTATATTCACCCAGAAAATAAAGTGGAAAATTAAAAATGGAAGCAGTGATTGCTGGGCATTTTAATGGGAAAAGGGAACTGATTTCTGGAAGCTACAGATTTTGTGGAACTACAAGATTGATTTTAGTTTCATATAATTGGAATTCTGGAGTTTTTAAATTCAGGAGCGTTGTACCAATTTGTTGACTGATTTAAAGATTTTTTAACCTGTCACCAAAGCTGTGATACAAATATATATTACAGTAATCTAATACTGTGTCCTGGTTTGGCCTAAACCAGGCTGATTTTCCTTTCAGTGATTTTAACTTTCAGCTAAGTCTCTTCTAAGTAACTGCACTTTCTGAAACTAACTGCATGTTTTGCAGACAGTGTCTGCTTCCAGGACTGATAACGCTCAAAGTTTGTAGTTATCGCTAAGGCACCGGTAGGGATGTTGTGCAGTAAGGCTCTTGCTGTACTTAGTCTTAGAGAAACCAAGGTCACTGCTGAATTCCTCACTGCTTACGAGTGAAGAGCCGAAGGTGGGGTAGCACCTGCAGGGGGGAGCGGACAGGGCAGGTGACCAAAAATTGACCAACGAGGGTATTCCATTCCATACACGTCATTCTCAGTATAAAGCTGGGGGATCACGAGGGTCTCTTGCTCTTTCTGCTATGGCCAGTGTCCAAGGAGGACTCCGTCTGTTTTCTTGCTGCTGCCGATCCCGATCCGTGCATTCCTGAATCCAGCTCTCGACCGTTGCTAGGCCCAGCCTGGGCCTTCCCGGAGCCTGCCCTGCAGTGCCGGTGGTGACGTGGCTGACATTGGGGGAGCTCAATCTTGGTTTTGTATATATATTCGTATATATTTGATTATTTCTATTATTGTTATTATACTCTTTTCCATTATTATAGTTTATTAAAACTGTTTTAACTTTCCAACCCGGAAGTCTCTCTCCCTTTTCCCTTTCCCTTTCCCTTTGGGGGGAGGGGGGGGGATAACAGAGAGCATCTGCCACAGGTTTAATAGCCGGCCCAGCTTTAAACCGTGACATACTGTTAATTTACTTTTCTCTAATACAGTAAGTTAAAAGTGTGTCTGTTTAATCTATTTTAATTTTGGTAACTACAGGATCATTTTAGAGGGGAAAAGGGCTTAAAATCTGAGAAAATCTGATTGAAAAGATGAAATTGAAAGGACATTCTTGAAGTTGAAGTCAGTGATAATGAAAGATGCTGAAGTGACAGATGTAGGGGTGAAGACCTTGTTTTAGTCAAAGGGTAAGCTGCAAACGTTTAAAATTGCCTACAATATTTAGGTTTGAACTTTAAATCTGATTTAAGTCTAAGCCAGAAATTCTGGTTTATCATTATTCTTATCAAATATCTGTAGTTTGCACTCCTTCCTTCAAACCCTTAAAGGTCAAACTTTAAAGGCCAAGTCACTGTGCTATTGTTCAGTATTGATAAGTTTCGTACTCATGTTGTCCCTGAAACCTATGAAAAAGGACTGTGAGGTTTCAGATCTAAGCTGTTAACATAAACATTTTAAAAATTCTGAAAGAGCTGGTTTTATGGTGTATTTATAATTTACCTTTGAAATATGATTTTTTAAATTTAGAAAAAGTTACAGTGTAATTTTTACAGATGCCTCACGAAATGAAAAACTTTGAGTTTATAATTTACTACAGTTTTTACTATAATTCTGACAAGATGTTTTTAACAAAAATTTCACAATTTGAATAGTCAAACACTGGACAAAGCTGCCTAGAGAGGCTGTGGAACCTCATCCTTGGACACATTCAAAGTTTTACCCAAGAAGGTTCTGAGAAACCTGGCCTTGCTCTGAGTGGCAGGCTGGCCCAGAGGACCTCTAGAGGTCCACTGCAGCTTAATTTATTCTATGACATTCATCACAGTTGTTAATCATTTTGCTTCTTCGCTTTAAAAGTAGTAGACACTTTAAACTCCTCCAAAAAGAAAATGCAGAAGTGCATATTTTCCTCTACTAATTTAAGACTTGAGTTTCTCTTTTTTACAGCAGTCAGAGTCTGTTTTTTTAAATCCTTAAGGTTGTGTCATCTTCCTCGCATTTGTGTGTGCTGTAGGCTATCTATGAAACTAATTTTAGAGATACACTCAGACATCTAGCTTCAGCATGTACCTGCTGGAAGTGCTATGAAACTGCTCATGATAGATGATAAATTTGTTATTTGAAAAAGGATGCTGTGTATTAGCACAGCAGTCTTCACATCAATATTGCTGGAAACCTGGGACATGCTACAAGGCCTTTTTTTATTACTTATTTTGATGAAATCTTCTAGGACAGTGTATTTTTTAAGGCTGAAGTTTACAAACTAACTATATTTACCCAAACATACTAAAATATTTCATTTTAAGTTATTATCCGCTCATGATATTTTAGTAGTTTTGTTTAGAAATATAGCAACATCTAGTATCTTCTGAGTGTGTAACTAACAAGAAAATGTATTAAGTGTATATAAATACATAAATCAATACGTGCTCATCTGGCTGCCAGGTTAAATGACTGCTGTAATGATTACCTCAAGACAGAAAGAAGCAGAATGTGTTTAGCATACTAAGTATTCATGTTGTGCTAAGATGTTATGGTGGATGAATGTGTGTTTATGTGAGAAAAGTTTTTACAAATCATAACTGGTTGTACTGGAAATACTTCCCTTATCCTTTTCTGAAAGCATTATTGAAAAATTAAAAAATTTCTTGGGGGGCCTATGTTCTAAAAGTATTTTGATGTTCCCAATCTTGCTGGTGTACTGTGTATAAGAGCATAAACACGTGTTTAGACCACTTTAACTGCCTTGAAATGAGTGGAATGCAAGTCCACAGGCTTTACTTGTGGCCTTACTTGAACTTCAGTATCTCAGAGTCAGGACTGGATATGTTTTTGTCTCTCTAGTGAACCCTAAATTTGATGTACTGTTTTGTTTTTTGTCATATTACCTACATACTATACCAAAAATAAATAAATAAATATTCATCTCTTAATTAGTCCTGTAATTTCAATTTATAAAGTATGTGGGTTTTGTATTTAATTTATTTTTATAGGTAGTAAAATACATGTTGCTATGGTATTAATTTTATTTTGTATCTCTTTACACTTTGAGTGAAACAAATTCTTCGTATAATCTAATAAAGTAACAGAATTATGTCAGGGTCTTTGTGGAATAACTTGCATTAATATTGGTTTTCTAGCCTCGTTTTTTTAATATTCATGTCTTTACTTTTTAAAAGCCCCAGTTCTAGTGGCTCAAGAACTGTTAGAATTTTTTAAATACAATGAAACAAAAGCAATTCTGATTATAAACAAATATAGAGTCCTCTTTTCATGCTGATTTTAAATTTTGGTAGCAAAAGAAAAATATATAACCTTGCAGAGTGTACAATTTTAACAAACAGGTATAAATTAATGATGTTTACCGGTCTGATGCCACAAACATTTGTATTCTGCATGTCAAGCACTATGCAAAATACATTTATAAAGTTATCATTAAATCAAGATTTGTACCTGAGGATTAAATAATGAAATGAATTATAATATTATGCTTCTTTCTATTGTACTTCATGCTGGCTCAAGCTGCCCGCTATTTCTAAAAACATGCTTTTTCTCCTATAAAAATAACAGAATCACAGAATCAACCAGGTTGGAAGAGACCTCAGGGATCATTGAGTCCAACCATTGCCCTGACACCACCATGTCAACTAGACCATGGCACTAAGTGCCATGTCCAGTCTTTTCTTAAACACATCCAGAGATGGTGACTCCACCACCTCCCTGGGCAGCACATTCCAATGTCTAATAACCCTTTCTGAGAAAAAATTCTTCCTGATGTCCAACCTGAACCTCCCCTGGTGAAGCTTGAGGCTATGTCCTCTTGTCTTATCATTAGTTGCCTGCGAGAAGAGGCCAACTCCCACTCCACTACAACCTCCCTTCAGGTAGTTGTAGACTGCAATAAGGTCACCTCTGAATCTCCTCTTCTCCAGGCTAAACGACTCCAGCTCCATCAGCCGTTCCTCATAGGTCAGACCCTCCAGACCCTTCACCAGCTTGGTCACCCTCCTCTGGACTCACTCCAACACCTCAACATCTTTCTTGAAGTGCGGGGCCCAGAACTGAACACAGTATTCAAGGTGCGGCCTCACCAGTGCTGAGTACAGAGGGACGATCACTTCCCTAGACCGGCTGACTACACTATTCCTAACAGAGGCCAGGATGCCATTGGCCTTCTTGGCCACTGCTGGCTCATGTTTAGCTAGCAGTCGATCACCACCCCCAAAGTCTCTTTCCGCTGGGCCGCTCTCTGACCACTCTTCCCCCAGCCTGTAGCACTGCATGGGGTTGTTGTGGCTGAAGTGTAATACCTGGCACTTGTTCTTGTTGAACCTCATGCCGTTGGTCTCGGTCCATCTATCTAACCTGTCCAGATGCCTCTGTAGGGTCTTCCTACCCTCCAGCAGATCGACGCTCCCACCCAGCTTGTTGTCATCTGCAAATTTACTGAGGGTGCACTCAATCCCTACGTCTAGATCATCTATAAAGATATTGAACAGCACCGGCCCCAGAACTGAGCCCTGGGGAACACCGCTAGTGACTGGCCACCAGTTGGACTTTGCCCCATTCACCACCACTCTCTGGGCTCGGCCATCCAGCCAGTTATTAACCTATTTAAGAGTCCACCCATCCAAGCCCCAGGCAGCCAGTTTGTCTAGGAGGATGCTGTGGGAGACAGTGTCGAATGCCTTACTGAAGTCTAGATAGACTACATCCACAGCCCTGCCCTCAGCTACTAAGCGGGTCACTTGGTCATAGAAGGAGATCAGGTTGGTCAAGCAGGACCTGCCTTTCATGAATCCATGTTGGCTGGCCCCGATGCCCTGGTTGTCCTGCACGTGCCATGTAATGGCACTCAGGATGATCTGTTCCATCACCTTGCCTGGCACCGAGGTCAGGCTGACAGGCCTATAGTTCCCTGGATCATCCTTCCGACCCTTCTTGTAAATGGGCGTTACATTTGCTAATTTCCAGTCAGCTGGAACTTCTCCAGTTAACCAGGACTGCCGGTACCTAATCGAGAGTGGTTTGGCAAGTTCATTTGCCAGTTCCTTCATTACTCTGGGGTGAATCCCATCCGGGCCCATAGCCTTGTGGGTGTTCAACTGGCACAGCAGGTCACTAACCATCTCCTCCTGGATCATGGGAGGTTCACACAGCCCCCTGTCCCTAACTCTAGGCTCTGGGGGCCGAGTCTCCTGAGGACAACCGGTCTTGACATTAAAGACTGAGGCAAAGATGGCATTGAGCAGCTCTGCCTTTTCCTCATCCCCTGACACTACACTACCCTCCTCATTCAGCAAGTGGTGGAGGCTCTCCTTGACCCTCCTTTTGCTGTTGATGTATTTGTAGAAACTTTTTTTGTTATCTTTGATCGTAGCAGCCAAATCAAGCTCTTATTGAGCTTTGGCCCTTCTAATCTTCTCCCTACATGACCTGGCAATGTCCCTATAGACCTCCCAAGTTACCCGACCCTTCTTCCAGAGCAAGTAGGCTCTCTTTTTTTCCTTAAGTTCTAGCCTAAGTTCTCTGTTTAGCCAGACCGGTCTTTTTCCCCGACGGCTTGTCTTCCTACACATAGGGACAGCCTGTTCCTGAATATTTAGCAATTCCTTTTTAAAGCACCTCCAGCCTTCCTGGACTCCTTTGCCCTTCAGGACCGACTCCCAAGGGACTCTGTCTACCAACCTCTTAAACAGGCTAAAGTCTGCCCGCTGGAAATCTAAGGCAGAAGTTCTGCTCTTGCCACTCCTTACTTCCCCCACTATCGAAAACTCTAATATTTCATGGTCGCTATTCCCAAGACTGTCACCAAGCCTCACATCTCCCACTAGTCCTTCTCTGTTCACAAACAACAGGCCAAGCAGGGCCCCTCCTCTAGTGGGCTCATTTACCATTTGCATGAGGAAGTTGTCCTCCATACATTCTAGGAACCTCCTAGATTGCTTCCTCTCTGCCATGTTGTATTTCCAGCAGAAATCCGGCAAGTTGAAGTCGCCCACGAGTACAAGGGCCGGCGACCGGGCGGCTTCTGACAGCCGCTTGTAAAACGCCTCGTCCGCCTGCTCATCCTGGTTGGGTGGTCTATAACAGACTCCCACCGTAATGTCTGCCCTGCCGACCTTCCCCCTGATCTTTACCCATAGCCATTCAACCTTGTCATCCTCACCAACTTCCTCAATTTCAACAAAGTCCAAGCACTCCCTAACATACAACGCTACCCCGCCACCTCTCCTGCTTCGCCTGTCCCTCTTAAAGAGCTTATAGCCATCCATAGTTGCACTCCAGTCATGAGAGTCATCCCACCACATTTCTGTGACGGCAACCACATCATAACCTTCCTGCTGTACAGTGGCTTCTAGCTCTTCCTCTTTGTTGCCCATACTGCGTGCATTGGTGTAAACGCACTTCAGCTGGGCTAGTGGCCTTGCCCCCGATGCAGGCCTGTCACCCCTAGGTTCATTTGTGGCTGCCCTGGTCTTATCCCCCTCCCCCATTGAACCTAGTTTAAAGACCTCTTAACCAGCCCTGTCAACTTCTGGGCCATAACCCTTTCCCCTTTCTGACTCAGCTCTTCCCCATCTGGTATAAGCAGGCCTGGTGCCATGAAAGCCACCCCGTGGTCAAAGAACCCAAAATCCCACTTGCGGCACCAGTCTCTTAGCCACGTATTAGTCTGTTGTATTTTCATAGTCCTTTCCCTATTTTCACCTAACACCAAAGGAATTGAAGAGAATATAACCTGTGCACATACCCCCTTCAACAAACTTCCCAGGGCCCTGAAGTCCCTTTTGATTGCCCTGGGACTTCTCCCTTCAATCTCATCCCTACCCACCTGGAATACTAATAGTGGGTAGTAGTCAGACTCACAAGTTCGGGAAGCCTCCTAGCAACATCCCTTACCTGAGCCCCAGGGAGGCAGCAGACTTCCCTGTGAGTTGGGTCTGGCCTGCATATGGGGCCCTCCGTTCCCCTTAGCAGGGAGTCGCCTATAACAATTACTTTTCTTTTCTCCTTTTTAGAGCTGGTTGCAACCCTCCTACTTGGTTGCTTCTGTTTATGTAGCCCTTAAATTAGTCCTCTGATTACTATTCATATACCTCTAAACAAAAAGAGGATAAAAAGAATCGATGTAAAATGTAGCTCGTTGAGATGAAACCATCTAACACTTACTTTAAAAACCAAAACCAAAAGCTATTTTGTAAGAAGCCCTCATCAGTTTTAAAGGCTAACATCTCTTTTTTATAAGAAAGAATCACTCCATGTTGGGTTGAATGAAGAGGAGTATTATTTTCATCCATGTCATTACATAAATAGCAAGCTTTCTAAGGAAATAAACAAAACCAAGGTTTCTGGGTACGTGAGTGACTAAACCTCAGTCCTGGTTTAGACATCAGGCAACTTGGAAATGATTGCAAGCAAAATGTTACTGTGTGTGTAAACAACATGGTAAAAAGTAATGAACCTACTCTGTATTTGATGGTAATAATGTTGTAAAAACAGTTTAAGCCAGCAAAATTTTTGAAATGAAAAAAAACAACTTGAAGTTTGAAAATTTTGTTTGAATCAAGGCTGTCTGATCATGTAATGTGGTTTTGTTCCTATACTGAGGGACTGAAGGAACTTTCTGTATGAAATGTATTTCCGCTGTTTTTTCAGGTCATTGACATCTGTGTGGTATCCATCTGGAGAAGGTTCCTTCTCCAGAATTGATTTGGCAGTTGTCTCAGCAATAGTTTTGCATAACATGTGAAAGAGATGCAAAAACATTAAAAGAAAACACTTTTTAAGGATTAGGTTTTACGTTGATGAATTCAAGGAGAGTGCAGAGCTTCAACATTCTTTTGCTTTGCACGTTGTGGAGAAAAATAAACCTGACACTTAAGAGAGCTTAATTCATGGCTGATGTTTCTGCTTGTGTCTTCAATGATGCTGTCCTGGTGGAATCTGACAGCACATGTTACATTGAAGTTTTGGCCAGGTAACTGGGAATGAAGCAAACAGGTTAGTTTTCTTATTAAGATAATCACCTGTACGGTGATTGAATCATTGGTCCCACAGTTTAGCCATACATTAATATTTCTGATTTCAACCCCAAAGAGTTCTTCAGTTGTCTCCAAGTAGGACACAAATGCAAATCTTGGTACCTTTTGTCAGAGTCCAATGTTCTCTGGGCAGATTCTGGGTTTTTTTTTTGTTTGTTTTTTTTTTTTTCCTTTTGCACTCTATGTTAGGCTGAGCCTTGTATACACTTCCCCGCGCTGGTCTTGGCTTGCTCAGGGAGGCAATATTGTCTATTCATTAACTCAGTGAAGGTCATTTACACAACCAGTTGAGCCACTCAAGTGATATAGCCAGTTGATCCACTTATACAGAATTTTACAGAAAAGAAAGCCCACTTTCCAGTCCCCTTTGTGTTGAGATATTTCTAGTTTTCGTTGCAACAACCAGTTACTCCCACCATTCATCCTTGAGCTTTATGAACACATTACCTGTGCCCTTCTCTGATTCTTTTCCCACTGTAGGGGTTTGTTGCTCCATTACACATTTCTCTGCATGTGAAACTTGGCTAGTCCTCAGAAACTGTTGGAATTTCCATTTTCAGATTAAGTAGCTCTCAGAAACATTGATTTTTTTTTTTTCCTCTTCAGTATTTAGCCTTGGAGTTTATGTATTCAGGTCTGGGAGCTACTCACTAGAATTAACAGGAGAAAACTTTTCAAGATATATATAAAACCCATGCACTGAGAAAGCAGTCCATATGAAAACAAAGGTATGTGACAATATAAATGAAGATTACAAGATAATGTGCACATACTTAAGAGGAAATTAAAGTTACACTGCAAATCTGCATATATTTGAAGATTATTAGTGTTTGACTTTGCAAATTTGAGCTGGGTGGTTAGGTTTTTCCATCTGAATTTCGTCTTAACTGGAATACACAAAGTGAATGTGCTCTTAACCAGTCTTTAAGCCTGACTTGCATATAAATAACCTTCTGTGATCAGTTAATGGCTATATAACTAATTATAAGACTATTTAAGAAAACCCTCTAAGATAAGAAGGAAACAACATATAATGTTTCTGGCTCAGATTTTTTCCAGGCACTTCTTAGCAACATTCCTGCATGTTTTAAATGGTAAAGTTCCCCTCCAACCTACTTTGATAGAAGGCAAAGTTCAGTATCTCAGCTCAGTATAGTTCAACTTCATGAACATAGGTTATACAGTTGTAATGAATAGATCTAGTCATGTTTAATGTTAAACATTTGTTTTATAAAATATTGACATTAGTCTGTAGCAGTGCCATGCTTTTCTCAGATTTTCTTTCATTGCTGAGGATTTAAATTCTGGAAAGTGGAAATTTGGCATCCATTTGAACTACGTGTATTGATTTCATCACTGAATTATGTATTTCTTTGGGTATGTGTGTGTATCTGTAAGCTTTGGAAGCTTTCATTATGCTGTATCAGGATGTTTAACTTGTGTTATAATACTGTTGACAGTATTTTCTATTGCCTCACCCTGCGTCTAGCATCTCTGTAGAAACCTACCTTTTTGAAGTGGTAGCATTTCATTTCTGAGAGGACAAATGGCTGTAGAGAGAGGCAAAACACTGGATTATTGGATTTTAAGCTATAGGTCCTATAGTATTACTCTCAGTTCAGATTAAATTTTAATGAGAAATTCCATACATACGAATATGTTACCTAAAAGTCATGCAGATGACCCTCTGTAGTACTTAAAATCTAGAATCAACTTTTGTTATTGTTCTTATGCACTGGGTATTGATGAGCATGGAAAATTTCAGGATTACCTCAGCCTCTCTCATACAATCATGTACTGGCTTTTTTCAGTGTCAAGTATTTTATTCCCTGTTTTGATTATGCAATTTTTACTTCTGTTTTGGGCTTGACTTTGAATTATCATATGTTTGTAGGATTATGATTATTTTAAAATAGAACAATTTTACATGTAAAATCATTGCTGCAAGGATATTTCTCGGTAAATCTTAGATATTTAGAATTTACTTATCCTTAAAGGCACATTTAGCATCATAACAGTCTCTGATAAGCAGAAAGAGGGTCACGTTATCGAAGCATCACAAGGATATTTGAAAATTTCACAGTTTTATGACTTGCTAAGCCACTATCCACCATTTTTGAGAAGTCGCGGCAGTCTGGTGAAGTCCCCACTGACTGGAAAAGGGGAAACATAGCCCCCATTTTTAAAAAGGGTAAAAAGGAAGACCCAGAGAACTACAAGCCAGTCAGTCTCACCTCTGTGCCTGGCAAGATCATGGAACAAATCCTCCTGGAAACTATATTAAGGCACATGGAAAACAACGAGGTAATTGGTGACAGCCAACTTGGCTTCACTAAGGGCAAATTGTGCCTGACAAATTTGGTGGCCTTCTATGATGGGGTTACAGTGTTGGTGGATAAGGGAAGAGCAACTGACGTCATCTACCTGTGTCCTGGTTTGGACTAGGACGGACTCGTCAGTTAAGTTTCCTTTAAGTGACTTTACTTCCTGAAGTGGACTACTCAGCCTGTTGCCACGGGAACGAGGGTTCCTTCCTCCCTCAGAGGAAGGGACTGTAAAGTGCCGCACCTGTGGGGAGGGGCAGACAGGACAGGTGACCTGAACTGACCAATGTGGTATTCTATCCCACTCACATCATACTCAGTATAAAGCTCATGGACCACGAGGGTCGCGCTCTCTTCCCCTGTGGCTGACATCCTGGGAGGACTCTGCCCGTGCTCCTGCCATCACTCCTGAACCCAGTTCCTGCTGGCTGCCGCGTGTGCTCCGGGACTGCCCAGTGACTGCCCTGCAGCATCACTGCAGGTGATGTGATCGTCATCGGGGGGAGCTCCGTAGAGGTTTTGTATACAGTTCATTGTTTATTATACTTTTCCGTTCCTTGTTACTGTTTGTTAAAACTCTTTTAACTTCCCAGTCCATAAGTCTCTCTCCCTTTTCTCTTTTTCCTTTCCCCTCTGGGGAAGGAGGTTAACAGACAGCGTCTACTGTCCATTTAACCACCCGCCCAGCCTTAAACTGTGACAACCTGGACTTGTGCAAAGCATTTGACACTGTCCCGCATGACATCCTTGTCTCTAAATTGGAGAGGTGTGGACTTCACGGATGGACCACTCAGTGGAAAAGGAACTGGATGGATAGTCACACTCAAAGAGTTGTGATCAATGGCTCGATGTCCAAGTGGAGACCAGTGACAAGTGGCGTTCCTCAGGGGTTGGTATTGGGACTGGTGCTGTTCAACATCTTTGTTGGCGACATGGACAGTGGGATTGAGTGTGCCCTCAGCAAGTTTACCGATGACACCAAGCTGTGTGGTGTGGTTGACACATTGGAGGGAAGGGATACCATCCAGAGGGATGTTGACAGGCTTGAGAGGTGGGCCCATGTGAGCCTCATGAAGTTCAACAAGGCCAAGTGCAAGGTTCTGCATGTGGTTCGGGGCAATCCCAAGCACAAATACAGGCTGGGCGGAGAATGGATTGAGTGCAGCCCTGAGGAGAAGGACTTGGGGGTGATGGTTGATGAGAAGCTCAACATGAGCCGGCAATGTGCGCTTGCAGCCCAGAAAGCCAACCGTATCCTGGGCTGCATCAGAAGAAGCGTGGCCAGCAGGTCGAGAGGGAGGTGATTCTTCCCCTCTACTCTGCTCTCGTGAGACCCCACCTGGAGTACTGCATCCAGCTCTGGGGCCCCCAACATAATAAGGACATGGAGCTGTTGGAGTGAGTCCAGAGGAGGGCGATAAAGATGACTGGAGGGCTGGAGCACCTCTCCTATGAAGACAGGCTGAGAGAGTTGGGGCTCTTCAGCCTGGAGAAGAGAAGGCTCTGGGGAGACCTTTTAGCAGCCTTCCAGTACCTGAAGGGGACCTACAGGAAAGCTGGAAAGGGACTTTTTACAAGGGCATGTAGTGATAGGATGAGGGGTGATGGTTCTAAACTGGAAAAGGGTAGGTTTAGATTAGATATTAGGAAGAAATTCTTTACAGTGAGGGTGGTGAGACACTGGAACAGGTTTCCCAGAGAAGCTGTGGATGCCCCCTCCCTGGCAGTGTTTAAGGCCAGGTTGGATGGGGCTTTGAGCAACCTAGTCTAGTGGAAAGGTGTCCCTTCCCATGGCAGGGGTGTTGGAAGTAGATGATCTTTAAGGTCCCTTCCAACTAAAACCGTTCTATGATTCTATGATTCTAATGATAATATTTTGAAGAGCACTGTAAATTACTTCTGTACTTAAAGTTTGTTAAATCACATTTGGCTAGGCTTGACATAAAGGAATGTTGTATTTGCCAAAGTCCAAAACATAAACTTTGATTTAATCAAGACTGCCAAAGCAGTTGAGTACTTCACATTTTAATGTATTAGCTGTGTATTTATGATCATTGTCATCTGATATTTTGAAATGGGAGAATAGATGAATTTTCACAGAGTATTTTCCAACCAGTGATTACCTTTTGCAGAGATTAAAATGTTGACCACCATATTGAAAAAAAAGTGGAGAATAAAACTCCTCCCTCCTCCAAAGCAAAACTTAAATGGGTATCTGACAGTCACTATCACGCCCACACAATTTTGTCCACATCTAATGAACCTATGAGCAATTAAAATATTTGGGCAAGGCTCAAAACTATTGCTATGAAATTAAGGTAAAACAATATAACCATTGAATACAAATGAATTTGATACTTATTGTATCACATTTCGTATCACCTAAAGTTATCTGACTCCAGTACTTCAATTGCAGGAATAATAGACTTACACTCTAGGTTTTTGGCATGTTTTATCGGCACTTCAAGAGGGAAAACAGTCCTTTATTTTATGCTGTTTATTAGCCCTCCTATCTCTAACACTATAGATTACTCTGCTTACCTTTTCCTCAACTGTTAAGGTCGAAGCCAGGCTCAATGCTTTCTTTGGCAATTTTGTCCCTTCTGGATAGAAACTGATGTCTGAAATTCTTTGTCCTAAGAGAATTTTTTCCGTTTGTTGAGTCCACTGTCAAACTTGATCAGCACTGGAAAAAGTGCACAAAAGCCAGTCCCACTAATGAAATCTATTCGTTTGTCTGCAAGCTGGCCTTCCTTTGCTCCTACCCTGTCTTTCTATTAAGAGGAAAAATACAAAAGTCTAATGTGAGGTTAACTGGCAGAAAACAAAAGATAAGGTGGCACACAGGGAGCACATCAGTTAAATAACACTGACAGTCCAAATTTGATTACTTCAGTTCTTTTTCCTCTTCCCTTAGGCATTGCTGTACAGTTACTATATGATCGAAAAAGGCAGAATTTCAGTGTTAGGACATACAGTATAAAAGATCTTAAGCAATCTTATTGAAGACAACAGATTACTCCAATCTACTTCATTAATCTCTATGATATCTAATATTATCCTTCATACAACTGTTCTTTCAGATTTGTCCATATTTTGGGCATTTTTCAAGATTCTTCTGTTTTTTTCTTGCCTTATGAAGAAATGAGAATTTGAGGACTGAGGATGCAGTAAATATAGATCTGAGGCTATTCTTACAGCTTAGTGGTTTGTGTATTACTGATAGCACCTTTTGAATCTTCTTAATAATACTACCTAACCCATTTCCACAGCATATTTTAAGGAAGTTGACTGTGTTTTACAAATGGGAAATGGATGCACTGAAAAATACTTATTATTCTTAGGAAATTATTGGAAAAAAAATCCTGTAGTATGAAATGGCTATTGAAAAATCATTCTTTTTTTTTTTTTTAGAAGAAATAAAATATGTTAGTTAATAAAGTCATTCTGCTTGCATATATTTTTCTGAAGTAATCAGTTTTCAATCATGTTGTAGAAGTAGAAGTTACAATTACTTGTTAAAGAAGTCAGTTTGCTATTTTTAGTGTTGCTTTTGGTGTAAGTAGACTAAAAATTCAGAGTTTTAATATTGTTCACCGGTGTATATTTCTGAAGGGAAAATGTGTTAAAAATTTTGTATGTGTACATACAAAAGATCAAAGGGTTGACCATTTCATAGGCTTTGGATCATTACACTACTTTTCTGCTGTTATTATCAAAATAGATATTTTAGAATCTACATGAGTAGAAACCTAAACTTTTTATGTTTTGTATGATCTCTGAAGCAGACCATCTTGTCAAACTTGCTGGAAAGGGCTTTCATGCAAAAATGAACTCCTCTTCCCATGAGGAGAATCACAGAATCACAGAATCAACCACGTTGGAAGAGACCTCAGGGATCATCGAGTCCAACCGTTGCCCTGACACCACCCTGTCAACTAGACCATGGCACTAAGTGCCATGTCCAGTCTTTTCTTAAACACATCCAGAGATGGTGACTCCACCACCTCCCTGGGCAGCACATTCCAATGTCTAATGACCCTTTCTGTAAAGAAATTCTTCCTAATGTCCAACCTGAACCTCCCCTGGTGAAGCTTGAGGCTATGTCCTCTTGTCCTATCGCTAGTTGCCTGGGAGAAGAGGCCAACTCCCACTTCACTACAACCTCCCTTCAGGTAGTTGTAGACTGCAATAAGGTCACCTCTGAGCCTCCTCTTCTCCAGGCTAAACAACTCCAGCTCCCTCAGCCGCTCCTCATAGGTCAGACCCTCCAGACCCTTCACCAGCTTGGTCGCCCTCCTCTGGACTCGCTCCAACACCACTCTTCCTTAAAATTTCGACTCTTCCTTAAAACTAAACTACCTCAAATCTACACTTATTTTTCATAAGTAAATGAATAAATGATATTAAATTAATGTTTTTTTCTCTAGGAGAATAGAGCCTTTGAGGTCACTCTGTGTGTGAGAAGTATGTGACAGGAACTTTATGACTGATGTGACCAAATTTTAGGTGTTTAAAACACAGATGTCTGCATCTGAGGTACTTGTCTGGGTTGGCACTGCCATAAGCGGAGCTCTACCCCACAGATGCCATCCAGAGTGAGATCCAGCTTCTCAAATATAAGTGTTTATTTGTGTGTGTGATTATTACTGGAGTTCGTGTGAAGCTGGAAACAGTTTTTGTTTTCCTTTCAGTTCTACAGTTCACACTGGTAAAGACAGGAATGGGAAAAGTTGTGCTTTGCTTGAGTCATGAGGCAGCTTTCAGAGGAGCTGGGAACAGAACCCTCTTTCTGACTTTTTTTGTACTTCATCTTCTAGCAGAGCTGGGCAGGAGACTACAAGAGTAGATTTCGAGTGAAGACAAATAATTTTTTTAAAAACTGTCAATCTGAATTCAGAGGAAGACAAAACAGTTATTACCTTGTTTATCACCTTTTCAGTAACTTTGTTTAATAGATATTTGCATTTTGAATGTTTTCAGGCTGAAAATTGAAACTCAAGACATCTAAGCCAGATATTTTCGCATTTTTAAAGGGTCAGTCTCCAAAGCACAGATTCTTTTCCAGAGAGTTCTGATTATAAAGAAAATTCTGAATAACTTTATTAACTTCTTAAATCACTTCTTGCCTAAATTGAAGAGAAATAGATTTGCGCTTCAGATCTGAGCATGCTACGGAGCAGGAGCTAATGCTGAGGTTGAAATTCCCATCACAGTCCCATTAAAGTTTAGTCAGTATGGATTTTTTTTTTTAACTTTTAAATTTACCTTTTCGGTAGCAGTTTTTTTTTCAAAGATTTGAATATTCAATTTGTTTTCCATTAGTGGGATATGCTAATTGGCTTAATTTCTGTTTTACAGGTTTTATTTCTCTATACATATTAGCATGTTTATATTACACTTATTGTCCTGGATAATTAGTCCTTAATGTTCCATAAAATTACAGGCTACCAATATTTAAATATCCAGGCTATGAAATACAGCAACTTATCATGTTTTTTTACCAATTACATTGATCTCATATGTCATTTAAGGCTTAATTATGATTAAGAATATTTAATACTTTCTAACTCACTTTAATAAATTGACCTTACATTTGCTCAGACTTTATAAAGGACTTCTAAAAATGAACAATTTGAACTGTTATAGCTCCAATGAGAAGATTTTCAAATAAGGGTTATGTCTTCCTCACACTTTGGGTAGCTGACCAGACTCCTATTCTTATTGTTAAAGCGTTTCCTTTCAAAATTGTTGCTTAACTTTTTTTTCTGCTTAGTCATGATAAACTTTGAATAAAATTTGTTAATTGAGAGGAACCTTCCTTTCCTCCATGAGACATCATGAAACCTGTCTGGCCTTTGTCCTTATGGATTTGTGAACAACAGGTCTTTAGCTTTGAAAGACCCACAGTTCAAAAAAGTAAAATTCCTATTAATTTATACTGAAAATAACAACAGAAACAGATACAGATGCATGGATGTCCATGCACACACTCCTTTGCATAAGTAGTGATCTTTTTCAGATTGACAGGTGTTATACGAGTGGGTTTAGAACCTGCAGCAGATCCCTTCTGATATCATGTAGCTTCATGTCTAAGAGAGTTAATGGCAAGTATTGGGATGGTCACACTTGCCCTTCTGCCAGTAGGTCCTCAGCAACGTAAAATTGCCTGGAAGACAATAGACATTTTTGGATAATGAGAAGGGCTTTGTATTGGGCAAGTCTTAATGAGAAATTTACAAAAGAAATTAATAAAAAAAAGAAATTAATAAAATCCTATTCCCTATAAGATCCTTGAAGGAAAATAACAGAAATAACCCCATGTCTATGGGCATGCCTGTTTCCACTGCTTTCCTTTGTTCCAACTTCTTCACAGTACCAGCTGGTTGGGGTAAGACACGGTTCTATAGTTTTGTGAGCTTGGTGGCATGCAGTACTTATGAAACCTTAAAATATGCATCTACTCTACATTTTTAAAAATCTTAAGAGAAAAGGATGGAAAAGGGATTTTTCAGAAGGAAGTTAAATGATGGACCAAAGTTGTCTTTCTTGTGTTTGTGCCTTCTACTTGGGCTTGATACTCTTAGGTTTCCTACCTCAATCTTATTCCTTACTGCCCAGGCTGTATCAAGGAACTACATACTTTTGACTGTACAATTTTCTTTAAAGGTTGAATTCATTATAATAAATTGGAGTTTTAGATAACACATTTAAATACGTCCTTATAAATTCATTCTTTTTTAAAAACTAGAGTAACCACCAGAAAAAGGATAATAGAAAGGCTGAAGTGGCAGTTAAAGAAGGAAAATCTTTGTTCAAATCAAAGAACTGTAGATTCCTACTGTGATTCTGAGTCATCGAGTATGTCATGACCTTATATTATTTTACAAGTCTGGTTGTAACCTTAGTAACCAAGTATCCATAGTAACATATATATTCCAAGGTAATCGTTTGATCAAAACCTTTTTATGGTCTGATATCTGAAGTTCTGATACATTGTATTACTCCTTTCAAGATGAAATTAGAGCCCAACATTTCCATTTTTTTGAATATTCTTTATCACACCACAGATTACCTTTCCCAAAAAGTATCTCCTCACAGACTTTTGTCTTATCAATAACACGTATGGCACTGTGTATCATTAGGGAAGGCTGAGATTGTTGTATCTTACAGTACATAGTGTGAGTTGAAAGTGAATACATAAAGTAAACAGAGTAGTTTAGAACATAACTCATGGATGTGCTTATTTTAACATACAGTAGGAGACACTTATTATACTAAAAACATATTTCCTATACTATGCCAATAGAAATAAATGAAAATATTGTTATAGATGCATTTATGTTAATTTTATGTTACCTTTTACTAAATATGAAAAAAAGTCTTTGCAGTTTTATAACTTTAAAACCAACATAAAATACTGAACTGCTAAGAGATGATTTGAGCATTTTGAAATAATAAAAAACCCACAAACAACAATGTGCACATACAGTATCAAAATTAGAATGCAACAACACCCAGCTAATCATTTACATTCTGAAAGAGAGTTAAGTTGGAAAACACTTTCTGCCCCGAAGCCATCAGTATGAGCATTTTAATTCAGGGAAAGCTGGAAATGCTGAACATCTGTTGGATTCATTGGGCTTACGGTTCTCACGTTTCATAAAAGTGGGAAATGCAGTAAGTGATAAATTACAAGAGAGGATATTGTCAATAGAGACATGATAATCAGGTTTACTACTCTGGCACTTTGAATTTTAGATTGTAAACTGGATGCTCTTTTGACTGGAATATTTCTGGATCATATGTTAGCAATCAACATTTAATTTAAAAATGAGTATTCTCTCTATAAAATCCTCTTCAATATATCATACAGAGAATAATATTTGTAATATCTAAATTAATTTATACAAAGCATATTATATTGCATTTAATAAAAAAAAAAATCACAACATTTTGCTAAAATCTGTTACCATACATCTCCAAATATTCTTATCACAAGAAGGGCATTTTCTAATTTTTTCCTCAGGTCTTAGGTTCTTCATTTTTCAGAGGAAAAAAAAATCTCCACAACCCACAATTAATTTAATCTGAAAGGTTATATATTTGAATGAATAATACAGCATTTATTATTCGTGAATTTTGTGATTGCATAATATGCCTCAGATGATCTTTTAACATATTAGCATTTTATTTCTTATAACTTTCCTCTCTAATGTAAGGAGGGTTGATATTATTTTACCTTCTGCATATCCAGTTATTTTTAGTCATAATTCTCTACAGTTTTATTTCCTCATTACTGCACTGCAAACACAGAAAACAGGAAAAAGGTGCCCACTAATTCCCCATATTGTCATTGTGATCCAGGTTATGGATGAAATTGAAGAATACTTCATACAGTTTCACCGATATCTTTCTACTGCATAAATATGTACAAACTCCTTCTCTCTGCAAGTCATGCTAAGTCTATGACTTTAACAACCAGTCTCATCACAATCATTGTGATTTAACTGTTTTTTCTCTCTTTCTAGCAAGTGCTTTACATTGCTATGGGGAACCTGGCCATGGCTCAGGATTGTAAAACTTCATTGTTGATTCTCAGTATGTCTGCAGGTCTATACCGAACTTGAATCCACTGACTTGAAGAATCAGGTAGAATTAAGATAAATATCTATGGAATCAAAAGGATGTTCTGTTTTGGACTGTTTAATGGTATTATAGTTCTGTTTTAACTTCAGCAATACTGGGCTCAAAATCAAGATTAAGAGATCTAATTCTCAAGAAGGAAGTAGTATTTACCTTTTATTTTCTTACTTTTTTTCAGGGAGATGGACTTTTCTGTGCATTGTGTTAGACAGACCTTTCTGCTGACACTTAATATGAATTGTTCAATTAAAAAAATATGAAACCTGCCCTACAAAACTGACAAACTAAATTCAGAGCTGATACCAATAAAAGTGTATGGAGATGGCAAGGTTATTTACCCAGCAATACATAGTGAAAATAGTAGATGTTTACTGTATTTATTTATTAATTTGACTGGCAAGTTTTTTTTGGGTAAACTGACAAAATTTAGGTGACTTAAAATTAGAAGGTTATAGACATATAACAGGCTATTTGAATCCATTTGATTTTGACTGAGAATGAGGCTCAATTTTTAAAGTTTGTCATGCTCTTGAATAAATAGAATAAAAAATTAGCTAAATATACAGTCATTAATGAATATAAATTAATATAAATATAAGTTGAACACACATTTTCCCATGGAGGAAAAATTATTAAAAAAACCCTTTTGCTATAATACTTAAAGCAGTGTTTAAGAAGAGTGAAAAATTACTCCATCATAGACTTGGTTATAGAAAAATATTAATTTTATGAAAGTATGAAAACATTGTGCTGACATCTTGATTCTGATAACTATTGATAAATACAGGTTTTGAAGAGATGGCTAATATACATTCCTAGTAGCTACTGCTCATAATGTTCATTTTGAGGTTAACGTCACCCAAACAAATGAAAGGGATATGTTAAGTAACAACATACTTAATCTATGCTGTTAACCAGAATACAGTAATAAATCACACAGACTTCTTTCCCTTTATGTTGGCTTATTTCTGCTAGGAAAGGAGATCATCTCCAGTCTCTGTGTTCTCTAGCCTTCATTCAAATCATTAGACTAGTCTCCACAAGAAAGAAGAACATACTGTATTCTTGTTCCTTTTATGTGCCATAAAGTTACCCATTATTTGTAAGACTAAGAGAAATCCTAAATCAGAAAAGAAAGAGGCCAGGTGTGAGGTGCATTATGTAGTTGTACTAATAAAGAATTCTTTTGACACAATTTTTGATCAGAAAAGCACAGCTTCATCAAAACTGAACCAGTTTCTAAACAGCAGTTCTAAAATGTTGTTGAAACATTGCCAGTTGAAGACTGCTTTTCAATTTAAAATGTAATTGGTGGGATAAAATTGTATATTTCATGTAAGAAAAGAAAATATTTTGGTTTGGTCTATAATCAGGAGATAAAATTCAGGTTAACAATATAACAATAAAATGACAGCCAACGGTGACGCATGAACAGGTCATAAGCATTAGTAATGCAGACATAAGTGATCTGTGATATGCTGAACCACAATAAAAAATTTCTGAAAAAGCATACAGATAAAATAGCTGCTTAAAGCTTTCAAATGTAATATCTGAACACACTATTTATCACATTATGAGATAGCATTTAAGTGAAACCCAGTCTGAAATATGTTTATTCTGAATTCAAACTGAACTTCAGAATATACTGTCAATTAATTAAAAAAAACATTTATTTGCCTCTTAGAAGTTACTGTCTTAAAAGATCTGATTACAGATGAATGTTTTAGTGAATATAAAGAAGACACACATTTTTCATACATTCAGAATGTCCACTAATGTAGTATTTCTTACCTGTCTTTGGAATCTTTTTATTGTGATCATGATAATCAGAGATCCCACAAAGTTTTCCTTTTTGAATCCTGTTTTCATAGAATCGTAGAATCACAGAATGGTTTGGGTTGGAAGGGACCTTTAGAGGTTATATAGTCCAGCCCCTCTGAAATAAGCAGGGATATAAGGTCTCGCTGGAACCTTCTCTCCTCCAGTCTGAACAACACCCACTGGACCTCCTCCGGACTTCTCCAACAGGTCTATGTCTTTTCTGTGCTGAAGACTCCAGAGCTGGGTGCCGTACTCCAGGTGGGGTCTCACTAGAGTGGAGTAGAGGGGCAGAATCACCTCCCTCAACCTTCTTTTGATGTGTCCACGCTTCTTTTGATGCGCCCATGCTTCTTTTGATGCAGCCCAGGATGCAGTTGGCTTTCTGGGCTGCAAGTACACACTGCCTGCTCATGTCCAACTTTTCATCCACCAGTATCCCCAAGTCCTTCTCTGCAGGGCTGCTCTCAATCCCTTCGTCCCCAGGCTTGTATTGATACCAGCAGGTTGCCACAACCCACATGCAGGACCTTGCAGTTGGCCTTGTTGGAGCTCATGAGGTTCACATGAGCCCACATCTTGAGGTTATCCAGGTCCCTCTGAATGGCATCCCACCCCTCAAGGGGTTTTCATACCTTCTGAAGTATATCTGAATATATAGAGGCACATCAAACTGAAGGACGACTTAAGAAGGATAAAGGTTCTACAATCTTTGAACCTCCATTTAAAAATTAATTATCTGTATTAACTGAAATATGACAGCACTTCTAGAAGGAGAGTATGTGATTAATAACAGATGAAAACTGCTAATGAATTTTATATAGTACTATAAATGTTAAGTGTGTTGTTATTGTGACATTTGTATTAAAAAAATTCTGAATGATAGCAAACTGATTTTTCAGCATGTCCCAAGTATGATTAGGCACAACACAAAATAGGGAAGAGGGAAAAAAATGCAACATGGAAATACTCTTATTACAACAGAAGAGCTAAATGCTTATGTACATGACTGAAGTTTTCTGAAGGTGACAAGGGCACTTGGTGTTGGTAACTTGAATGCTGCTTGAAAGAAACTGATTTTGTAACGAAGCTGTTTGATGAAACAGATCATCCTGAGTGCCATTACATGGCACATGCAGGACAATCGGGGCATCGGGGCCAGCCAACATGGATTCATGAAAGGCAGGTCCTGCTTGACCAACCTGATCTCCTTCTATGACCAAGTGACCCGCTTAGTAGATGTGGGCAGGGCTGTGGATGTAGTCTATCTAGACTTCAGTAAGGCATTCGACACTGTCTCCCACAGCATCCTCCTAGACAAACTGGCTGCCTGGGGCTTGGATGGGTGGACTCTTCAATGGGTTAAAAACTGGCCAAGCCCAGAGAGTGGTGGTGAATGGGGCAAAGTCCAACTGGTGGCTGGTCACTAGTGGTGTTCCCCAGGGCTCAGTTCTGGGGCCGGTGCTGTTCAATATCTTTATAGATGATCTAGACGTAGGGATTGAATGCACCCTCAGTAAATTTGCAGATGACAACAAGCTGGGTGGGAGTGTCGATCTGCTGGAGGGTAGGAAGGCCCTACAGAGGAATCTGGACAGGTTAGATAGATGGGCTGAGACCAATGGCATGAGGTTCAACAAGAACAAGTGCCGGGTCTTACACTTCATCCACAACAACCCCATGCAGCTCTACAGGCTGGGGGAAGAGTGGTTAGAAAGCGGACCGGTGGAAAAAGACCTGGGGGTGCTGATCGACAGACGGCTAAACATGAGCCAGCAGTGTGCCCAGGTGGCCAAGAAGGCCAATGGCATCCTGGCCTCTATTAGGAATAGTGTAGTCAGCCGGTCTAGCGAAGTGATCGTCCCTCTGTACTCAGCACTGGTGAGGCCGCACCTTGAGTACTGTGTTCAGTTCTGGGCCCCGCACTTCAAGAAAGATGTTGAGGTGTTGGAGCGAGTCCAGAGGAGGGTGACCAAGCTGGTGAAGGGTCTGGAGGGTCTGACCTATGAGGAATGGCTGAGGGAGCTGGAGTTGTTTAGCCTGGAGAAGAGGAGGCTCAGAGGTGACTTTATTGCAGTCTACAACTACCTGAAGGGAGGTTGTAGCGGAGCGGGAGTCAGCCTCTTCTTGCGGGCAACTAGCGATAAGACAAGAGGACACAGCCTCAAACTTCACCAGGGGAGGTTCAGGTTGGACATTAGGAAGAATTTCTTTACAGAAAGGGTCATTAGACATTGGAATGTGCTGCCCAGGGAGGTGGTGGAGTCACCATCTCTGGATGTGTTTAAGAAAAGACTGGACATGGCACTTAGTGCCATGGTCTAGTTGACATGGTGGTGTCAGGGCAATGGTTGGACTCAATGATCCCTGAGGTCTCTTCCAACCTGGTTGATTCTGTGATTTGTGATTCTGTGAAAGAGAAAATTCTAACAGAAGAAGGAAGAAAAAGGCAGAAGTCTACTCTGTTTCTAACGTGAGGGACTCTACAGGAAGCACTATCACATGGACAGTAAGTACTTATTAAAGTCATATTAAATTGTGGACCCTCATCCTCTGCATCCAGAGGAAAGGCTGAGTTTATAACAACAGTTTTGTAAGAAATGGTTGTCCATACTGCAGAAAAGTATAAAATCATGGGTGATACTTCACATGCTTCCTCTATGCTTGGAGGAATGTAGTTAAGAACTTCCTGGCCTGGATGTCGTGCATTGCTACAACTCCTAGAGAATTTAGGGGCAAATCACAGGAATCATAGAGATTAGGTGTGGTGTTTCTAAATATTTTACTGCATTTAAGAGTGCAAAATTTTGTATTAAAATATAGGGTATATATAGGTGGTGATATAGCAGAAAGGTGTAATTTTTTCATGGTTAAAAGCCTAAACATTTAAAGATGTGGTAAAAATGGAGAGTGAACAGGTAAAGGACGATATATTTGTGAATATTTTGACCAACAATGAAGCTGAACAGAGAAAGTTCCACTGGTCTCTGCATAATTAACATAAGAAGAAACATATTGGCTGGGGAAATATTTATGAAGTATGTTATGAGATTACCTAGCAGAGTTCCAGTTTGATTACAACTGTACTTGGGTGCATGATGACACAAAATTCAATGACAAAATAAGATAAATATGTGATATACTGTACTGAGCTATATAGCATCTTTTTTTCTCCACTCCCCGCCCTGTGGTCTGTTCTTTCCAGTTCTTATGGATTCTCTCTTAAGCTGTTTTTGACAATGTTGTCACCATTCATGATTTCTGGCATATTATAGAACTAGTAACACTTTTTCCTATCTTTCCCTGTTTTTGTCTTCCACAAGTTGCGTGGTTCAAACAGAGCTTGCAATAAAAATTCTCCATAACTGTATGTATACATATGTAGATTTTTCTTCAAGTACTCCCTTCCCTTCCCTTCCCTTCCCTTCCCTTCCCTTCCCTTCCCTTCCCTTCCCTTCCCTTCCCTTCCCTTCCCTTCCCTTCCCTTCCCTTCCCTTCCCTTCCCTTCCCTTCCCTTCCCTTCCCTTCCCTTCCCTTCCCTTCCCTTCCCTTCCCTTCCCTTCCCTTCCCTTCCCTTCCCTTCCCTTCCCTTCCCTTCCCTTCCCTTCCCTTCCCTCCCCTCCCCTCCCCTCCCCTCCCCTCCCCTCCCCTCCCCTCCTTTCTTCTCTTCTCTTCTCTTCTCTTCTCTTCTCTTCTCTTCTCTTCTCTTCTCTTCTCTTCTCTTCTCTTCTCTTCTCTTCTCTTCTCTTCTCTTCTCTTCTCTTCTCTTCTCTTCTCTTCTCTTCTCTTCTCTTCTCTTCTCTTCTCTTCTCTTCTCTTCTCTTCTCTTCTCTTCTCTTCTCTTCTCTTCTCTTCTCTTCTCTTCTCTTCTCTCTCTTCTCTTCTCTTCTCTTCTCTTCTCCTTTATTCTGTTGGAGAATAATGTTTATTCTTGGTAGTAAGAAAACCAGGGTGATAGTGAACTCCATATAATTGACATTTCATTACTGTAATTCCCAAAGACATTTTAAACTAATGCATCTTACTGTATAATGTGTGTCAGTACTAAAAAGAAACTATAATAATCCTTTGGTATGATCATTTACCATCTGTCTCTGTCACCAACCTAATTGCATTGAATGATCTTATCTCTGACAAATGAGGTCAGGAATAAAAAAGCTGTGTATCTTACATGTTCATTTTCATAAATACTAATCATTCAACACAGGAATGAAAAATGGGCTTGTCACCATTGAATATGCCTTGAAAGTATCAGAAAGTAAGAAACACAGTTGCTGAATGCTGATTTAACAGGGTTAGCTTTCTGTCTTCTGTTTTGTTATCAATAAACAACAAGAAATGCTGCTGCATTCTATGCTTAGATTTAAGTCTGTTGCGTGTCATTGCAATAATTGACAGCTGCAGTGTCAGTACAGATAAAATAAAGAAAAAAGAAGTTTTCTGGTAATTTTCTGGTCTAGGATGTACATGTGAGAAAAACTTGAAAAAATTCAATTATAATAATAGTACCTGCCACCATGGCAAAAAATAGTTTTATCAGTCAGGTGTTCAAAAGCAGCATGCTTTCTTTACATGGGTTGTTTTTTCCTGTACTTTGTCCTTTCTACTGGCAACATCTGGCAAGTTGGCTTTGTAGCTTCACTCCTAGTGTGCCAGAAGATTTTACAAATTATAAATTAATCTCTGGAATACATATTGGTATCGTTATACGTGCCGCACTGTCCTCTCACCCCATTGACACCAGGGTTAATCCAAAATTACACAAGTGAATCCTGCAAAGCTGTAGTTTGGATTTACATTGGTCAGACACTGGCTGTCAGTGCCTGATCATAGCATGGGTCTTAGAAGCTAGAGAGAAACTGAAGACAGTCTTTCTTACAATCAGGAAGGTGGTCTTTGATGCCATAGTTCACTCCAGGTTTTGCACCGGCTCCTGACACTGCAAAGAAACCTGGGGCCAGTGGCACTATGTGTCACACGTGGTGTAACTGCCAAGTTTTTGGCAGCTCTCCTATATGGCATCTCCTTTTAGGACTCTTAGGTCCAACTGCACCCCAGGAAGTCTGTCACCCTGTGTCCCATATAGTAGTTATGCACACCTCTAACTAACTCCTCAGGTCTCCAAAATCAGTTTAGAGCCTAGGGTAAATAAGCTAGGCCAGGCTAAACTCCCTGATCATTACCTCACTGTGCTAACACTCACAGAATCACAGAATCACGGAATGGCTGATGCTGGAAGAGACCTGTGGAGTCCGCCTGGTCCAACATTGGAATTGCTGAATGACAGGCTTGTTTGCAAAGTCTGAGGCAAAGAAGGCATTCAGTACCTCAGCCTTTTTCATATCCTGTGTCACCAGGCCTCCTGCGACATTCAACAATGGGCCCATATTTTCTCTACTCTTTTCCTCTTATGGATTTAGAGAAACCATTCTTGTTGCCTTTGGCATCCCTTGCGAGTTTCAGTTCCAGGTAGGTTTTGGCTTTTCTAGCCGTGCATTCTCCTGCATGCTCAAATAGTGTCTCTGTAATCCTCCCAGGTTACTTGCCCTTGCTTTGACCTTCTTTATACTTATTTTTTATGTTTGAGTTTTGTTAGAAGCCCCCTGTCCATCCATGTAGTCATCTTGACATTTTTACCTTATTTCCTGCTCACTGGGGTAGACTACTCTTAATAAAGCCTTGTTAAATACTCTTGTTAAAGCCTGCCACCAGCTTTCACATCCACAATCAGTTTTTTCTTGTTTGTGAGTACCAGTTCCAGCAGAGCACATCTCCTTGTTAGCTCCTCTGTCATTTCCATCAGGAAGCTTTTGTCCATGCTCTCCAGGAAACTCTTTGATTGCTTATGCCCTGCTGTGTTCTTCCTCCGGGAGATTAACAGGGGAAATGAAGCCCCCCGGGAGGACCAGGACCGAGCTGTCTGTAGAAGGCATCATCCACTTGTTCTTCCTGATCAGAAAGCCTATAGGAGACATCCACTACATTGTCACCCATACTGGTCTACCTGTGAATCCTTACGCGTAAGCTCTCAGTTGGCTCTTCATCCATCCCATGGCAGAACTCCATGCATTCCAGCTGTTCTCACATAAAGCACGACTTCCCATCCTGTCCTTCCTAAAGAGCCTGAATCTCTTCATTGCAGTATGTCACTCACATGAGCCATCCCACCATATCTCTGTGATCACAGCAAAACTGCAGCCGTGCGACTGCACACAGATCTCTAACTCCTTGTACTTATTCTCCATGCTGTGTGCATTATTGTGCAGGCACTTCAAAGAGGCACTCCAGCATGCTGATTTCCCAGAAACAGTCTGTTTTGGGTTTGAGTTTTGTTCTTTTTTTTTTTTTTTTCCCCATAATTGTGGCTTGTAGTCTCTTCACATTTACTTATATGCAAATACTTGCGGTCACCTCTCCTCAGCCCACTTTCGTTGATTTTGTATTCCCTTTCATTCACATTGCTCCAGGGTTTTTCGCTTGTTAATCCTGTCCATCACTCCACCAGAGGGCTGCTGGCATCTGTCCCCCTGCCCTCATTCCCATTTTAAAGCCCAACTTACCAGATCAGATCAGCCATCCTCCTGGCAGATACCTTTGCCCCACTTAGTGAGGTGAATCCCATTTCTACCGAGCAAGTGTTGATGGTCAAGCAGCATCTTACAGCCACAGAAACCAAAACCCTGTTGTTGATACCAGCTCTCCAACAAATTGTTGACACAGTGTCTTCTTAATAACTCTTCCCCCTCACCAGCCCAACTGAGGAAAACAGCACCTGGACTTCCATACCCCTGACTATCACCCCTAGGGTTCTGTAGTCACTTTTGATATAGTCCAGGTTGCTCCTGGCAGTATCATTGGTGCCCACATGGAAGAACAGCGGGAGGTAGTAGCCAAAGGATTGGACAGGCCTTGACAGTCTCTCCACAACATTCTGGGTGTGGGCCCTGGCAAGCAGCAATCCAGTGCTATTGTTTACTGTTGCAGAGTACTGTTGATTTGTGCAGAAAAAGTAACCAGATTTCAGTGCTGGGTGAAACGATTACTCGGTAGCTCATCAATCAGTGTAAGAGTTTGGGTAAAAGGCACTGCAATGTGATAAATATCTATTCATTGTAACCTTGGCTTTCAATAAAGGCAGTAGAAGTAGCAAGACAGTGCAACTTCATCAGAAGGATTTGATATACTGTATTACAAAATATTTTAATACAGTGCAAATAATAAAAATTAGTTTTTCTTATTGTCATGCCTCCAAAAACTCCCTTCAGTCTTTTGTTTCTGCAGCAGATTTATTTTCTAGGTTATCAATTTGATTTCTCAACACATTATAGTCTTCAGTATTCTCAGTTAGGATAATGCTCTGTACATCAATCAATTTGCCTGAGAGATCACATTTCTCTCAAGGTTTTTTATCATAGTGAACCAGTTTCTCTTGTGATAACTTCGGAATAACCTTCAGTAATGATGGGTTAAAGGCAAATTTCTTATTAACCAAGACACTCAGGAAGGTGTTTAAAGCCACAGAGGAACTGTAAACCCCTAACATTCGGTAGGCATGTTGCCTCAAGAGTGGCGCAAAGGGCTGTGAGTACCCTTAATTTGCTGAGCAGTGAACAGGTCCTGTACCTGGACCTGCCTGTGACCAAAGGTTTGTATGGAAGTGAATTCTCAGCCATTGGAGCCTGGGCACGAGATTCATCGTTCCTTGACCTTGCAATGACTAGATCTTGGTGATCTAATGCCAATTGTCTGTAAATTGAAAATAGCTTTTGGGAATATATTAGCTTTCTGGCCCTGTTAGAGAAGTACATTAATAAAAATATTTGTGGACAGAGCTTTTCAAGGGTTATAACAGCAGCTGAAAAGTTTTACTGATTTTGCTATTTATACTTTTCAGATCCCTTATTGTTTGATTCCAGGATGATAATGATTTCATGACTGCTAAGTTAAAACAGTAAAGAAGGAGAGAGGTCTGAATCCTTCCTATGCTCACAATGACTCCCACAGCATCCTCCCACAGCATCTCCCACAGCATCCTCCTGGACAAACTGGCTGCCTGGGGCTTGGATGGGTGGACTCTTCAATGGGTTAAAACTGGCTGGACGGCCGAGCCCAGAGAGTGGTGGTGAATGGGGCAAAGTCCAACTGGCGGCCAGTCACTAGCGGTGTTCCCCAGGGCTCAGTTCTGGGGCCGGTGCTGTTCAATATCTTTATAGATGATCTAGACGTAGGGATTGAGTGCACCCTCAGTAAATTTGCAGATGACAACAAGCTGGGTGGGAGTGTCGATCTGCTGGAGGATAGGAAGGCCCTACAGAGGCATCTGGACAGGTTAGATAGATGGGCTGAGACCAATGGCATGAGGTTCAACAAGAACAAGTGCCGGGTCTTACACTTCATCCACAACAACCCCATGCAGCTCTACAGGCTGGGGGAAGAGTGGTTAGAAAGCGGACCGGTGGAAAGAGACCTGGGGGTGCTGATCGACAGCAAGCTAAACATGAGCCAGCAGTGTGCCCAGGTGGCCAAGAAGGCCAATGGCATCCTGGCCTCTGTTAGGAATAGTGTAGTCAGCCGGTCTAGCGAAGTGATCGTCCCTCTGTACTCAGCACTGGTGAGGCCACATCTTGAGTACTGTGTTCAGTTCTGGGCCCCGCACTTCAAGAAAGATGTTGAGGTGTTGGAGCGAGTCCAGAGGAGGGTGACCAAGCTGGTGAAGGCTCTGGAGGGTCTGACCTATGAGGAATGGCTGAGGGAGCTGGGGTTGTTTAGCCTGGAGAAGAGGAGGCTCAGAGGTGACCTTATTGCAGTCTACAACTACCTGAAGGGAGGTTGTAGTGAAGTGGGAGTTGGCCTCTTCTCCCGGGCAACTAGCGATAGGACAAGAGGACATAGCCTCAAGCTTCACCAGGGGAGGTTCAGGTTGGACATCAGGAAGAATTTTTTTACAGAAAGGGTTATTAGACATTGGAATGGGCTGCCCAGGGAGGTGGTGGAGTCACCATCTCTGGATGTGTTTAAGAAAAGACTGGACATGGCACTTAGTGCCATGGTCTGGTTGACATGGTGGTGTCAGGGCAACGGTTGGACTCAATGATCCCAGAGGTATCTTCCAACCTGGTTGATTCTGTGATTCTGTGATTCTGTGTGACACTAGTTCATGCATGTTTGAAAGAAAAATGAATGTTAAAGGAATGAGAAGAAAAATCTATAGGGCTAACACTTAATGTGATTATTCTTTACTTATCATAATCTTGCCTAAAAGTTAAGAATAGTCTTTGAATTCTCCATTTCATTACACTGTATCTTATAATGACTTTATTTTTTCTGTTCTTCTAACACTGTCCATGACCAGCCATTTGCTAAAATGGAAGAGTGACTGGTGATTTTTGTTTTTTACCTTCAAATATACTCATAGGCTACTTTTTGTAGAGTTAGTACATTTGGAAAATCACGCTCCACAAAGAATACCAGACTCCATAAACATTTGTTAGTTCAATCTGCACCTCTGTAGTAATTTTCCATGGTGAGGTATAGCCCTTCCTAATCAGGAGGGTGGCCCTCTGTGAAGAGGAGACAGTGTATCTCAGCTCTTCCTGCTTGCTTGCAGGGTCCTGAAACATTAGGCTGAGGGATCATGGATGTTTTCAGGCAAGGATATAGATATGCAGTTCAAGGCTTCTGTCTTTCCGTATGCTTTAATCATCTTAATGACATTAAACCTATATTAAGGCAATAGGAATGACTTCCTGAGAGGCAAAATTTTAGTCCCTCATCATCTACAGGAAATTGTAAAACCTTCATTTTAATAGGGAAATGGGTATGTGTAATAACAGGCTTAAAGAGCAAAAACATTACAAGGTCTTGTAGCTTTTACAAATATATTCCGTTTTTCTGTGAAGTATTTGATGGGAAAAATTAATCCGCCTGTAGTACTTAATGCTAATATCTCAATGTGACTTGCAGCGCTGATGCTTCCACATAACCAATGCTAACATAATAGAATTGGAGAAAGAAACATAAAGCTTTACTTTGCTGTTTACTCATGCAGCCTAGAGCAATTATTGCTCTAAATTTTGCTTTGAGACTACAGCAGCTGTGAGGAACAGCTCAGTTTGGGGCTAATCCTGAAAGGTGACTGATGCTTGTAAATCCTTTGGTGCACAGCAAATGCCGTTTCAGAATCTAGTCCTTTGATCACGGTCAGCATCTCAAATAGTGTGAGAGACAAATTTATAGTTTTTCAAGATGGAGAAAGGCATATGTATTCAATTAAGGGAGGCAGTTTTCTTCGAAAAACTTTGTGGAAGAGGACCTCGGGTAATTAACTTGTTTGTGAATTAAAATGAAGTTATTGAATAAATTCCTTTGAAATTTCAGAATGAAGCTGAGGTTAATGAATTTTTTATTGCAGATTGGAAAGAAATAATTGAAGGAATTGCTTCTGATGTCTTGCAAAGGAGCTTGTTCTAATTAATTTTTTTTTATTGCAAACAAGAATGAAATTGGTGAATGGATTTGGCTTTTGGGGGGGTTAGAAGTAGAACTGATTGGCTTGTTTTTAGGATCTTAAACATTGCTGAAAGGAATTAAATTGTTAGATGAATTAATTTTGTTTCTAATTGATCCTAAATAATGAAACATTCTTTGTCTTTATTTCAGCATGGAGAAGAAATACTGTAACTAAAATTACTGCTTTTGATGTTTTAGTAGAACAATACAATTTGCAGTGTATTAGTTTGGGGCTTGATTTTTATTCAGGTAGTAGGCCCTTGATCTCAAAAACTTTTTTTATGAAACTGTCTCTTACAGTCGTATTTGTGCTGTCAAAACTACAATTCTCTACTATTGGCTATAGAAACCAGTGTATTTATATGACTTTTTAATCTGAGAGATCAAAAATCTCCTCTTGATTAAGCTTGTCATGTATTTTTACATATGTTTTCCTGTCAAGGTACAGGGATCATATTCCCCACAAAGAAAAATCAATCTGTGATAAAAGGAATGCTGTCTGTAGATAGAATTGTTAAATTCTTCGTTCATCTAAATTGCAGACATGGAGTCAGGTCTTTTCTCCCTGTCTCCCTGTGTCAGGACATTCTAATAATCAATATACATAAAGTAGACTTTCTGTAGAGAAGAAGGATTCCTAGGTGACAAATTCTTGACAATGGTTTTATACTGCTTACTTTACACATGTCGTGGAGTGTGCAGTTGTGTAACTGTTCCTTGTGTATCTATCATTGTTAGTTGAACTAGAACTCTCTTTGTTGGATGAATTACAGAGCGGTACTTACATTAATAATTTTTTAAAAGTGCTTTATCATTGCTATGAAAACAGTGTTAGAACAATATTCAAGACAGAAAAGAAGCCTGAACACTTATCCATCTATCCCAGGATAAAAAAAAAAAAAAAAAAAAAAGGAAGATAGCTTTGTCTGAAGCTCTGCAATGAATTTTTCTCACCTCAGTGAGAGTTTGGCTTCCCATCAACATAATCCTCATCCCTTATGAGTAGAAAACAAATTAAACAAAATATCTGCATCTAATTAACACAGCAATGAAAAGGAAACATATCCCACATGTGCAAAGATAATCCCTGAAAACTGATAATTATGTTTCATAGCTATATTGTCTATTATGAGAGTAAGAAAAACTGGAAATTCTGTTCTTGTATGTATGTTTAATTAAGGCATATAGCAGCTTTCAAAGAGAATGAGTTTTAATTTATATAAGCTCTTATAAAAAGTTAAGATCAAAATGTTTTTTTGAAAGGAGAGGTTGGAAAAAACAGATTTTAAAGCTTTCAGATATTTAGTTATTACTAATCACCTTGTATCTCATACTTACTAGCATACAAATATGGGCAGAGGCCAATGGCTTCCTGCTAATGCTTAGTCTTGGGTTCGGATGTCCAGCAAACTTATTTCAGTTCTTAATTATCAATGCTGAAACTCAAGCTTCAGTGTACTATTGGGTTTGATGAAGTCACATTGATTTTGAAAAGATTTGAGGATTATTTTCATTGCTTAAGTTTATGGATAATGTGGAAAGTTTTAGGCTTTAGGGAGATTACAGGAATCTAAACTTATGTTCTACATTTCTTGCTCTTTTGATCTCTCCTTTTTTTCTTCTGTAATATATAATGCAACAGAATACAATTATGCTATTTCTCTATGCCCAGAATATCTTTTTTTTTTTTAATAGTTAACTTGTGTTTGGCTATTTCTGACTTCGGCAATATTTAAAGTTAAGTATCTCATTACTTGTCTAAAGTTCACAATATTTCTATTGAGAATTCACTTATTGATTTGTTGTTATTGTTTTAATTTTCTTTTACATTTGTGGATCAAATATGAGTAACGCAACCCCTCAAATTCAATAAACTGTTATGCAAACAAGTTTAAAACTATTCTACCAAAGTACTTCTCGGTATGCGTTGAAATTTACTTGATACACTTCTGAAGCCTGGAGGATAAAACATAATTTAGAAGTAAGGCTGTCCAGATCATCTCAATACATTTAATTACAGACATGCTTCTGCTTTTGTAGAAGATCCCTTCCTCTCTCCCCAGAACCATCCCTCCTGGTGCATCATGCATGTCTACCACACAGAAGGCTGAGAAAGTTACTCATATCTAGAGTATATTTTAAGATTAAAGACCACCTTACACTTTTTTTTTTTTTATTGGAAGTATCCTGCAATACGTACATAAAGTTAGGAGAACAATATTATTAAAGCCAAAAAAAAATCAATCACTCAGAAGCTGGGAGATGGAGAATTTGAATTACCTTGTTTTAGTCATTTTATTTGTACACATGTAAAGACAACTTAATTATAGGACACTGTATCATCTTTTCTGTCAAATGTCTTACTGTGCAGGATAAAAGGAGTTCAGGTAATGAGCTTTTTGTTGATGAGCTTGGGGTCCTTGGCTGTATTTGCTGAACTCTATGCAAGCTCTACTCTATTGTAAAGATAGGTGGGCTATGGAAGGAAGAGAAGGCTCTGGCTGGATCCCACCTGGACTACAGTGTCCAGCTCTGGAGCCCTCAGCACGGGAAAGACATGGGCCTGTTGGAGCAGGTCCAGAGGAGGGCCACAAGAATGATCAGAGGGATTGAACACCTCTCCTATGAAGAAAGGCTGAGAGAGTTGGTATTGTTCAGCCTGGAGAAGAGAAGGCTCTGGCGAGACCTTATTGAGGTCTTCGGTACTTAAACAGGGCCTACGAGAAAAATGGGCACAAACTCTTTAGTAGGGCCTGTTGCAATGGGACAAGGGGTAAAGGTTTTAAACTAAAAGAGGGTAGATTCAGACTAGATATAAGGAAGAATTTCTTTACAATGAGGGTGGTGAAACACTGGAACAGGTTGCGCAGGGAGGTGGTAGATATCCCATCCCTGCAAACATTCAAGGTCACATTGGACAGGGCGTTAAGCAACCTGATCTAATTGAAGATGTCCCTGCTCATTGCAGGGGGGGTGGACTAAATAACCTTTAAAGGTACCTTCTAACCCAAACCATTATGTGATTCTGTGATTCTATGATTCTATAATCTGGTCCAGGTACCTCACTGGGACCAGGGAGATTTGAAAAAGCTGTGGTGTAAGCAAAGACTGAATGTGCCTAAGCCTGGAGTAAGCCTATACAAATGTAAGCTTTGGAGACCTGTATAGCAGAATTGTAGTCGAATCAAGCATTATACTATAACCAAGGATGTGTTCCAGAAAAAAAGTTTGACAACTTCTATAATAAGCAGTGCTAATAATGCTACTTATAATTCACCTTTATTGGAAGAGAAAATGAGTAGATGACATTGTGGTATTAAAGTAACATATCATCAGTTCACAGATTCTTCTCTTACATTTCACATTTTTGGCCTCACACTGCAGAACAGAGAATAACAAAGACTTCTATTAAGAGAAATTCCTTGCAGATTTTTGGAAGGGACTAGAGCAACTAGGACTGTAGTCTTGCCTGATTTTGCTCTTTCCTAACAGCCCAGTATTGGCCAGAAGCTAGGATTGGATTGGGCTAGGTTGATCTTGAACTTCCACCACAACTGGGAAGTAACAGTATTGCCTGTCTTCAACTGCTGCTTGTAGATTTCGCTCTGAGATGTGTGGTAGCTGTGGCTCTGTTTTTGCTGCAGTGATACACCAAGAAGGGAAATCACTTAATCAGCTCTGAAGAAGAGCCTCAGTTGTACAGACGGTAGAGGTGATCTGATGTCTGAACCTACAAGGACAGGTATATTGTATAAATATTCAGTCTTGGTTTCTGGCCATGTGATACAATCAAGTTGTGGTTTAAATTTATAAAGTCTGTAGGATAACATATGCCCTGTATAGCCTGTAGCATTTGTGCTCCGGCTGTTAGAGGGTTAGGTATCTGAGAGTACCAAGAAATTCTTCTGTGTTCTTTACTGAAAGCAGTCAAATGAACTGTCTTTAAGATCTTAGCTGCTTAATTCATTAATTGTATTAAAGAGTTTGAACCATAGCTATGCTACCACTTACAAGAAATGAAAACTTGTTGTTGCTTGTTCACAGAATCACAGAATCACAGAATCACAGAATCAACCAGGTTGGAAGAGACCTCAGGGATCATTGAGTCCAACTGTTGCCCTGACACCACCATGTCAACTAGACCATGGCACTAAGTGCCATGTCCAGTCTTTTCTTAAACACATCCAGAGATGGTGACTCCACTACCTCCCTGGGCAGCACATTCCAATGTCTAATAACCCTTTCTGTAAAAAAATTCTTCCTGATGTCCAACCTGAACCTCCCCTGGTGAAGCTTGAGGCTGTGTCCTCTTGTCTTATCGCTAGTTGCCGGGGAGAAGAGGCCAGCTCCCACTTCACTACAACCTCCCTTCAGGTAGTTGTAGACTGCAATAAGGTCACCTCTGAGCCTCCTCTTCTCCAGGCTAAACAACCCCAGCTCCCTCAGCTGTTCCTCATAGGTCAGACCCTCCAGACCCTTCACCAGCTTGGTCACCCTCCTCTGGACTCACTCCAACACCTCAACATCTTTCTTGAAGTGCGGGGCCCAGAACTGAACACAGTACTCAAGATGTGGCCTCACCAGTGCTGAGTACAGAGGGACGATCACTTCGCTAGACCGGCTGACTACACTATTCCTAACAGAGGCCAGGATGCCATTGGCCTTCTTGGCCACCTGGGCACACTGCTGGCTCATGTTTAGCTTGCTGTCGATCAGCACCCCCAGGTCTCTTTCCACCGGTCCGCTTTCTAACCGCTCTTCCCCCAGCCTGTAGAGCTGCATGGGGTTGTTGTGGCCAAAGTGTAAGACCCGGCACTTGTTCTTGTTGAACCTTGTGCCGTTGGTCTCGGCCCATCTATCTAACTTGTCCAAATCCCTCTGTAGGGCCTTCCTACCCTCCAGCAGATCGACACTCCCACCCAGCTTGTTGTCATCTGCAAATTTACTGAGGGTGCACTCAATCCCTACGTCTAGATCATCTATATAAAGATATTGAACAGCACCGGCCCCAGAACTGAGCCCTGGGGAACACCGCTAGTGACCGGCCCCCAGTTGGCCTTTGCCCCATTCACCACCACTCTCTGGGCTCGGCCATCCAGCCACTTTTTAACCCATTTAAGAGTCCACCCATCCAAGCCCCAGGCAGCCAGTTTGTCCAGGAGGATGCTGTGGGAGACAGTGTCGAATGCCTTACTGAAGTCTAGATAGACTACATCCACAGCCCTGCCCTCATCTACTGTTCTTCCTGAGGTGTAAAATCCAAGCTGACTAGATCTAAACTAAAAACAACACCATGCTCATTGGACTATAGAAGTCTCGACTCATTCTCACTGCAGGCAGTTTTACCACTTTAGACTACTTCTAGTTCACATCTTCTTTCTGAGTAACCCGCAGTTAAAAATATTACTACTATGGCTTGCTAATGGAGCTAAATGTATCTCTGAATATCAAATGGGAGAGGGAAGTAATATTACATCCATAATTACTCTCTTATTCGTTACACCTTTTGATAATTGGTACTAGAAAGTGTGAGTGGCAGATTGTGTGCAAGGAAGTTCACACTGCAACAGGTAAAGAAGAGAATTTAGAGATCATGGGAATGGAGGTGCCACAGCATCTTTATCTAAAAATATCTCCTGGTCTGGTTGCTGAAATAGTCAGGTACAAAGAAATAATAGTTCTCCCTTGTTTATACGGATGCAGAATACATTTGCAATATTTTAAGAAACAGATAAATCTGTTGTGTATAATAGATGTCTCACAAAGAAAGAGTGCCCATAGTTAAAACAGTGGTATGATGATAAAAACCTCTGATGCTAGCTGAGGAAAGAACAGCAGTATACCAATGTTCCTTGTAAAGAAGGGGGAAAAATCAATATTTTTAAAACAAGGAACAACATCTAAAAGATTATTTTGTAAAGGTAGTTACAAAATGTGTTGTACTAGCCAGAATTAAACACATGAAGTAACAGAGTATTGCATAGCCAGCACACACAGACCAGGATTATTCAAGCACTTCTGGAAAAGATGTGAAAAACAGAGTGAAATTATATACTAAAAATGATCCAAAATCTAGAACTGTATTTGTACTATTTTTTAATAGTTAAAAGAATAGAGAAGCTCTGATTCAAGTAACCATTACATGTGGTGAGATCCTGCTTTCCCGGAAATGGCTAAACATCTGCCTGCCAATGGCAAGTAACGAGTGAATTCCTGATTTTGCTTTGCATATGCACACAGCTTTTGCTTTACCTGTTAAACTGTCTTTAGCTCAACCCACAAGTTTTTGCCCTTTTACCCTTCCAATTCTCTCCCCTGTGAGGGGAGTGACTGACCGGCTATGTGATGCTTACTTGCCATCTGGGGTTAAACCATGATACTCAAGAAATAACTTTTTTTTGTTATTATTTGGTTACAGGAAGATACTATTGAGAAAACTCCTAAATTAACCAAAACTTTTGGAAATATTTGTCAAGCACCGCCATCTGCTATCTCCAAGGAGTAGTACAATTCCCTGGAGTTACTTCTGATTGTGTTCATATTACAGGGGATAAAGACAATACTAAAACTTTTTATTACAAGCATCAATTACAGTAATGTAAAGGACTTTTTTAAAGCTTTTTGGTTCAAAGACATGAATTTAAAAAAAGTAAAAGAAGGAAAAAAAAAGAAAGATAATGAAGGCTAAACCTTCTCTCAGTGATATAGATAAAATGTAGATACACAGTCATTTGAATCTATCCACCTGAAACCAACCAACAGCATACAACTGGACATGATGTTTCCATTCACCTTTGGTTATTGGTTTGATTATGAATCTTTGTTATTTAATAGACAGAGAAGTGGTGCTGGAACTGATTTAATGAAGAAATAATTGAAACAAATTAAGGTGTCTGTGACTTCTGTCTTAATCCTAGTTGTTATTAGCCCAGCTCCCAGAACCTACATGGGGAATGCAGGTGGGCTTGGTCTACATAGCACAATCTCATTTGGGATGGGAAAACCTTCAAATGCTCAGATGCGCTTTAAGGAAATGTCTTGTGCACTTGGCAGGGCTAACACTTGGTGTATTCTAACAAAACTACCCTATGGTTAAAAGAACAGATTAAAATATTTAGGTGATGCCCAAGTTTTCCATGCAGGATCATGTTCATATTCAAGAAGAGACATACAGCATCTAAAACTCACCCAAAGACGGACATTTTCAGTCGTTGATTCTGTTTATTGAACTGGACAAAAACAATTTTCAGTGTCTTTTCAGACTAATGGGTAGGAAAACTGACTAAACGGAAGCAGAAATTCTTAACAAGTAATGCTGAGGGGGAACTTTGGAACCAAGCGGTGCAATTGTCATGTTGCCAAAAAAACAACTTTTTTTTTTAATACCTCTCCCACACATTATACGTCTCTCCTGCTACACAAGATTGGATCAACTCAACATTATGCTAATATTTACAGATGATAATGAGATTGATGAATATACTGTGTAGCTATTTTGACACCCATGAAAAACATGGGGCAACGTAAAAGAGTAGCTGAAAGTCAATGTAATTAGAAATTAAGGAAAGAATTATTACTAGTCGATATGAGACTATTTGTAGTCAAATAACCTTGATGTTGTTAGAGACTCTTGAAAAGACAGGAGCAGAATGGGTCAGCTGTAACTGTTTGAGATGTTCTCGGAGACTAACAGAATTAAAACTGTACAAGCAAAGCTAACTTAAATGAGTGTTGTTCATCATTATATATTCAATCAAGGTCAGTATTTCCCTGTAAAGGAAGAGAGGAACTGGCAAGTGTTTGACAACTGAGTTGGTATAAGGCCTTCTCTACCTTTATACCAGCCGATTTCTCCTGCATAGGTCACATTCACCATTTATTCTCTTTGGATTTATCATGCCAGTGAACACCACCTCTACAGGTAATGTTGATAAAGAAAATAGATATTTATGCAAGAGAATTTTTTCTCAATTTATTCTGTCAGGACTAATGAAGCCTACTGGGATTTTTACAGTGGAATAGAGAGCTTTACACCTTCTAATGAGTATTTGCATAGGGGTAAAAACCGAGACATTAATACTCTTCTTGGTAGCAAGCCCTGGGAGTACAGTTTAGAATTTAGATATGTTAGTCTGTCTAAATGTGTTTAATTGTGTGCTGAATTTTGGAGGTTTCACTTTCTTCACAATAATTAAACCATTGGTGTTATCTGTAGGGGACAAGTACTAATAATTTCATGATTCATACTAAAAAAGAAGAGGTTAATGGAATTTTCCTCTCTGCTTCTATGCCTGGTCTGATCCTCCTCGTTTTACCTCCATGAAGAATGATTTTTCTTTGGACTATATTCTCATTTTTGCTTAACAAACTTCCCTTCAAACTTCATGCAGCATAGCAGCTGGACCAAAAAATTCTGTGCATTCCTCCTGACTGTTTTTCTGCTCAGTAGATTAGTCCAGGTTTAACATATGTGTCTTTTCATACAGAGCAAAATCACACCTGGATTAGTACAATTTGATGAAGGTGGACAAGGGAAGAGTGTGATTTTCCAACATCCAATAATATTTCAAACAGATTTTGTAAGCGGAGTTTAAAAACAATACAGGCATACAACTGCAATATTCCCCTATGGGGAACCTCCTATATTGTCTATGACATTTGTATGAGACTGAACTAGACATTTTCCACTTGAGTATAATTCCACATTCTTAAATTCTTATTCTTAAGAGTTAGAGAGTTTGACACTAGTGACATATAAAATTTAGATATAAATCTCTCTAGGATGACAGCTTTACCAGATCACTAATTATTTATCCTGTTATTCTCCTGTTAAAATCACCGTCTTGTTGTTAGGTTAACATGTAAAATTCTTAAATATTCTTAAATTAAGCACACTTATTAAGTTGCTGACAGCTATATTATGACTTGTATCAGTGTCTCGAAACCTCACAAAACCAAGCCAAACTGAACAACAAACTAAAACCAGGATTTATTTTACAAAATGATAACAACATCAAACTGATTCCTTTGCTGTGTTTAAGGAGTGTACGGAGTGGCTCTCCTCCTGGGAGCAGAATGGGTGGGAAGTTAACAGAATACCTGTATGGCAGAAGGAGAGATGGCAAGATATTTTGGCTATTGCTAAACAGGGAAATTTTGCTATGACATGGGTGGCTCCCCATCAGCTTGATGAAACCCTGGTCAGCCAGTGGAATAACAAAGCTGATGAGTTAGCCCAACTGGCTTCTCTGCAAAGTGAGCCGGTGGCAGATGGGGAGCGATTATTAGAGTGATTGCACCTGAAAAGGGAACATTACCAGTGCAAAAGACCTCTGCTGGGAGGCCCAAGCTGGAGGCTGGCCAGTTACCTGGTTTGCTGCCTGTGGCCAGTGCCACAGTCGGCTGGGCCGGCACCCCCTCCAGGGAATCCCCCCACATCTTATGCAAGGGCAAGCTCTTTGGACTTGTCTTCCCTTTCCTACAGGTGAACCCTTCAAAGGACGATGGCAGAAGACTCCCATGTGGATTTTAATTCCCTGTATAATACTAGTATTCATTGCGTTGTTTGTACATTTGGCATGGATTATATATGATCATGTCCCCAGACGAAGATCAAAACTGTGGTATTGGATCAACAAGGCTGGAAAGGTGGTATGATTCCAAAAATATTGGTCTCACACAAATGATACCATACTAGGTCATATTAGTTTTGGATGTGACTGTACTTGGATAAACAATTCAAAAGTTTGGGAATGTGCTTGTTGTTATTGGAATAGAACAAAAAGAGAATTTATTCCAGTTTGAGGGGACTCCCTGGGAAATAAGAAAAATTTATATTTTTACAAACCTGCAACCAGCAGAGACCACTTTGAAAAGGGAATATGAGTACTAAAAGGCCATTACTGGATTTGTGGCCACTACGCACATAAGGCGCTGCCAGCAAATTGGACTGGGGTGTGTTATGTTGAGGTGATCCACCCTTTATTCTTCCTGCTCCCAGGAGACAAGGACGAAGATTTGAGTATCAAATTATATGCTGCTATAGCAGGTGGTAGTGGCCAAGTGTGGGGAAAAGATGTCTGGCCCCCTATTATGGACCTGCCACCTGGAATTCTAATGAGAAAATCAGGTTTAGAATAATCTAAACCACATAATTTGGCTACAAGCTGTCTTAGAAACCATCACCAATGAAACTGCACATGCCCTGGATCTATTAGCAGACCAGGCCATGCAAATGAAAACAGAAAATTTTTAACATCAAATGGTCCTTGACTACTTTCTGACAGAAGAGGGAAGAAGGGTATGTGATAAACTGAATGATTCTAACTGTTGTTTGAAAATTGATGTTCTTTCAAGTTGTTAAACAGATAACATCAGGAATATGAAAATTAGCTCATGTCCTAGTACAAACCTAGTACAAAAAGCTGTGGATGTGGTCTATCTCGATTTCAGGAAAGCGTTTGACACGGTCTCCCACAGCATCCTCGCAGCTAAACTGGGGAAGTGTGGTCTGGATGATCGGGTAGTGAGGTGGATTGTGAACTGGCTGAAGGAAAGAAGCCAGAGAGTAGTGGTCAGCGGGACAGAGTCCAGTTGGAGGTCTGTGTCTAGCGGAGTTCCTCAAGGGTCGGTTCTGGGACCAGTTCTATTCATTATATTCATTAATGACTTGGATGAGGGATTAGAGTGCGCTGTCAGCAAGTTCGCTGATGACACAAAACTGGGAGGAGTGGCTGACACACCAGAAGGCTGCGCAGCCATTCAGAGAGACCTGGACAGGCTGGAGAGTTGGGCGGGGAGAAATTTAATGAAATATAACAAGGGCAAGTGTAGAGTCCTGCATCTGGGCAAGAACAACCCCATGTACCAGTACAAGTTGGGGGCAGACCTGTTGGAGAGCAGCGTAGGGGAAAGGGACGTGGGGGTCCTAGTGGACAACAGGATGACCATGAGCCAGCAGTGTGCCCTTGTGGCCAAGAAGGCCAATGGCATCCTGGGGTGGATTAGAAGGGGTGTGGTCAGCAGGTCGAGAGAGGTTCTCCTCCCCCTCTACTCTGCCCTGCTGAGGCCGCATCTGGAGTATTGTGTCCAGTTCTGGGCCCCTCAGTTCAAGAAGGACAGGGAACTGCTAGAGAGAGTCCAGCGCAGAGCCACGAAGATGATTAAGGGAGTGGAACATCTCCCTTATGAGGAGAGGCTGAGGGAGCTGGGTCTCTTTAGCTTGGAGAAGAGGAGACTGAGGGGTGACCTCATTAATGTTTATAAATATGTAAAGGGGAAGTGTCAGGAGGATGGAACCAGGCTCTTCTCAGTGACATCCCTTGACAGGACAAGGGGCAATGGGTGCAAGCTGGAGCACAGGAGATTCCACTTAAATTTGAGGAAAAACTTCTTTACGGTGAGGGTGACTGAACACTGGAACAGGCTGCCCAGAGAGGTTGTGGAGTCTCCTTCTCTGGAGACATTCAAAACGCGCCTGGACGCGTTCCTGTGTGATATGGTCTAGGCAATCCTGCTGTGGCAGGGGGATTGGACTAGATGATCTTTCGAGGTCCCTTCCAATCCCTAACATTCTGTGATTCTGTGATTCTGTGAAACCTGGGAGGGCTGGGAAATAGATCTTTTTTCGTGGCTTCCAGGTGCTCCGTGGGGCAAACGTGTTTTATTTTACCTGTTACATGGTTTTGCAATGTTGATGTGCTTACCTTGTATTGTCCCCTCTTTTATACAATTAATTCAAAGTGTTGTAAGTAAAATGCATTTCATAACTGCTCCATCACCGGAGGGCACCAAACTTGTTTGTGTTGTTTACCAGATAAAGCCCTCTGTTATACAAGTTGTTTAAATATCTTGGTTATCAGAAATTACATGTTTAAATGCTCTTTTCCTGCTTTGCTATCCTCTTCCTTCTCCGCCACCATGAGATCCTGAAGACCTCTACATGAGCCGCAATGACAAACTTCGAGCCATGGGGTAGTGTGAGGGATCAAATTGGCAAATAGATGTCTCAAAGTTTGCCTGTGCGAGTGTACCTCTGCTACCTCATCTGTGTGTGCTATTGCCTTTACCCTGCTGTGTCACTCACCGCTGGAAGACAGAAGACGTTGCTGGACCCACAATGGTGACTATCCCTGCGCATCTCTCTCTCTCAGAATGCTCACTTATATTTCCCCCTTTATTTCCCACCTTTTCTATTGCTCAGTTTCCTCTGCCATTATGCAATAAAGCGGCTTGTTTGGCAGCATTTGGCCTCGTTTGTGCCTTAATCTTGCCTCTTGGGATCGCAAAGAACCTTCCCAGAGCCCAGACTCAAATCCGGGCCCTGACAGCCTGTCACTCAGAAACACTCTGGGGCCCCAAAACTCCCCTGCCTCATCATCACTCAGCAGGATCCGATCACCACCAGTTAAAGAGACTCTCCACAAATACTTATGTGAAAACTTCATTTGCAATTCACAGAGCTTGGGTCCTGTTTAGGGAGTCGTGAGAACTGTAGTGCGGCGGTTTCCACCTTGCGGACTTGTATGCCTCTCTGTTTTAATAAGGGGCCTCACATCCCTTTCCTTCAACTCCTCCTCTTCTTCAGAGCTATTTTCATTAGGGTCTCCCCAGCTTTCCCCCTCCCAGTCCTCAGGATCTGCGGCTGCAATCATTTTTTGGATTTGGACGATGCTAGGGGGTCTTTCTACTTTTGCTAGCATTATTTCAATTTTTTGATGTAATAGATGCATCCACTCTCTTTCTCTTTTTAGTTCTCCTTTTAAGCAGTCTATTCCTAATTGTTTCCTTAAATTGTCCTTGCGCAACCTGTCACAATCATTGTTTTTTTCCTGCGCTTTAATCAAGAAGGTGCCTAGGATGACACAAATAGCTCCTTTCCTTTTGCCATCTTGACTCCTTCAGCGGCATTGTTCTATTCTCTCCACAGCTGCTGTTGGGTCTGACCACTTCTCCTTTGACCATTCCATGCCTGGGGAAGAAGAGCTACAGCCGTGCGTCTGTAATAATTCTTCTATAGTCATCCTGCCAACTACGCCAATTTAAATGCCGCAAAACCTCACAAAACCAAGCCAAACTGAATAACAAACTAAAACCAGGATTTATTTTACGAAATGATAACAAAATCAAACTAAGTTTTACTCTAACCAAAACCTCTTAAGACTCCAGCAGACCCTAACAATCCACAGGTTCAGAATGTCGTCTGGGAATTAACACTACACAACTGACTTAAGAATTGTTAAGGGTTTTGCGGCTGATAATCCAAAATGCACAATCACTCACCTAATAAAGGGAGGGCTCTCAACCTCGAGGAGTTTCAGCCAGTTTCAGCCAGTTGGCAATGGCGGCAACGGCAGCAGCGGCGGCAGCGGCAGCGGCAGTGGCGGCAGCAGCAGCTGAGGTTGGTGCGGGGAGAGATCGGGCCATGGCGGGCGGGTGGTTTCCATGCGGTTTCCGTGCTCGGGGGGGGGTCCGGAGCAGCAGCCTGAGACCCGCATGGACCCGGAAGTTCCCGGCAACGAATCAGGAGAGGAGGGGGCGTAGCACCACCCCCCGGGATTGGGTGATAAAGAGCCTCTGGACTAGTCCCTGCCCAGAGGGGAGAGGGGGAGTCAGCAGTGACTGTGTGTGTCCCGGGGCAGGGGAGGGCACAGCCCCAGGGGCGTGGCAGTTTGCGCAACAGTTCTCGCAGGCAGGGTGGCGAGCAGGGTAGGCGGGCAGGAAGGTATGGTTTCCACTCGGCGGGGCCCTAAGTCCCTTGCGGGTGCCAGAAAAGACATGGCAACCCAAAAGGACCTGCTGCGGAAGCATGCGGAGGTGCAGGTGTCAGGCTGCAGGGAGTGCCAGAGCCTGGCCCTGGCACTAGAGGATAATGGAGACCTCACCTGTGTGAGGTGCGAACAGGTCGACGACCTGATCTCCTTGGTGGCCCAGCTCAAGGAGGAGGTGGAAAGGTTAAGGAGTGCAAGAGCATCCCAGGAAGAGGATGGCGGGCAGTGTTGTTCCCTGCCTGTCCTGGGGAAAACCGACAGGCCTAATGCTTCCTGGGTAGTGGAGGATCCTCTTCCTCCTCCACAAGGAGCAGGAGGAGACCTAGGGGATGGGGGGGAATGGAGGCAGGTCCCTGCTCGGGGTGGCAGGCGAATCTCATCCCGACCTTCCTCCTCTCCCCACATCCCCCTGCAGAATAAGTATGAGGCGCTGGAGCCTGAGCATCTTCCTGAGTGTCAGGAAGATACAAATCTAGGTGAAAGACCCTCTACAGGGCTACGTAAACAGAAGCAACCGAGTAAGAGTGTTGCAACCAGCTCCAAAAAGGAGAAAAGTAATTGTTATAGGCGACTCCCTGCTAAGGGGAACGGAGGGACCCATATGCAGGCCAGACCCGACTCACAGGGAAGTCTGCTGCCTCCCTGGGGCACGGGTAAGGGATGTTGCCAGGAGGATTCCTCAACTGGTGAGGGCCTCTGACTACTACCCACTATTAGTATTCCAGGTGGGTAGGGATGAGATTGAAGAGAGAAGTCCCAGGGCAATCAAAAGGGACTTCAGGGCCCTGGGAAGTTTGGTAAAGGGGGTATGTGTGCAGGTGATATACTCTTCAATTCCTTTGGTATTTGGTGAAAATAGGGAAAAGACTATGAAAGTACAACAGATTAATATGTGGCTAAGAGACTGGTGCCGGAGGTGGGATTTTGGGTTTGTTGACTACGGGGCGGCTTTCATGACACCGGGCCTGCTTATGCCGGATGGGGAACAGCTGAATCAGAAGGGGAAAAGGGTTATGGCCCAGAAGTTGGCAGGGCTGATCAAGAGGTCTTTAAACTAGGTTCGATGGGGGAGGGGGATAAGACCAGGGCAGCCACAAATGAACCTAGGGGTGACAGGCCTGTGTCGGGGGCAAGGCCGTTAGCCCAGCTGAAGTGCGTTTACACCAATGCACGCAGTATGGGCAACAAAGAGGAAGAGCTAGAAGCCACTGTACAGCAGGAAGGTTATGATGTGGTTGCCATCACAGAAACGTGGTGGGATGACTCTCATGACTGGAGTGCAACTATGGATGGCTATAAGCTCTTTAAGAGGGACAGGTGAAGCAGGAGAGGCGGTGGGGTAGCGCTGTATGTTAGGGAGTGCTTGGACTGTGTTGAAATTGAGGAAGGTGGTGAGGATGACAAGGTTGAATGTTTATGAGTGAAGATCAGGGGGAAGGTCGGCAGGGCGGACATTACGGTGGGAGTCTGTTATAGACCACCCAGCCAGGATGAGCAAGCGGACAAGGTGTTTTACAAGCGGCTGTCAGAAGCCGCCCGGTCGCCGGCCCTTGTACTCGTGGGCGACTTCAACTTGCCGGATGTCTGCTGGAAATACAACATGGCAGAGAGGAAGCAATCTAGGAGGTTCCTAGAATGTGTGGAGGACAACTTCCTCATGCAAGTGGTAAATGAGCCCACTAGAGGAGGGGCCCTGCTTGACCTGTTGTTTGTGAACAGAGAAGGACTAGTGGGAGATGTGAGGGTTGGTGGCCGTCTTGGGAGTAGCGACCATGAAATGTTAGAGTTTTTGATAGTGGGGGAAGTAAGGAGGGACAAGAGCAGAACTCCTGCCTTAGATTTCCAGCGGGCAGACTTTAGCCTGTTTAAGAGGTTGGTGGACAGAGTCCCTTGGGAATCGGTCCTGGAGGGCAAAGGAGTCCAGGAATGCTGGACATGCTTCAAAAGGGAATTGTTAAATATTCAGGAGCAGGCTGTCTCAGTCTGTAGGAAGGCAAGCCGTTGGGGAAAAAGACCGGTCTGGTTAAACAGAGAACTTAGGCTAGAACTTAAGGAAAAAAAGAGAGCCTACTTGCTCTGGAAGAAGGGTCGGGTAACTTGGGAGGTCTATAGAGACGTTGCCAGGTCATGTAGGGAGAAGATTAGAAGGGCCAAAGCTCAGTTAGAGCTTGATTTGGCTGCTACAGTCAAAGACAACAAAAAAAGCTTTTACAAATACATCAACAGCAAAAGGAGGGTCAAGGAGAGCCTCCACCACTTGCTGAATGAGGAGGGTAGAGTAGTGTCAGGGGATGAGGAAAAGGCAGAGCTGCTCAATGCCATCTTTGCCTCAGTCTTTAATGTCAAGACTGGTTGTCCTCAGGAGACTCGGCCCCCAGAGCCTAGAGTTAGGGACAGGGGGCTGTGTGAACCTCCCAGGATCCAGGAGGAGACAGTTAGTGACCTGCTGTGCCAGTTGAACACCCACAAAGCTATGGGCCCGGATGGGATTCACCCTAGAGTAATGAAGGAACTGGCAAATGAACTTGCCAAACCACTCTCGATTAGGTACCGGCAGTCCTGGTTAACTGGAGAAGTTCCAGCTGACTGGAAATTAGCAAATGTAAAGCCCATCTACAAGAAGGGTCGGAAGGATGATCCAGGGAACTATAGGCCTGTCAGCCTGACCTCGGTGCCAGGCAAGGTGATGGAACAGATCATCCTGAGTGCCATTACATGGCACGTGCAGGACAACCAGGGCATCGGGGCCAGCCAACATGGATTCATGAAAGGCAGGTCCTGCTCAACCAACCTGATCTCCTTCTATGACAAGGTAACCTGCTTAGTAGATGTGGGCAGGGCTGTGGATGTAGTCTATCTAGACTTCAGTAAGGCATTCGACACTGTCTCCCACAGCATCCTCCTAGACAAACTGGCTGCCCGGGGCTTGGATGGGTGGACTCTTACATGGGTTAAAAAGTGGCTGGATGGCCGAGCCCAGAGAGTGGTGGTGAATGGGGCAAAGGCCAACTGGGGGCCGGTCACTAGCGGTGTTCCCCAGGGCTCAGTTCTGGGGCCGGTGCTGTTCAATATCTTTATAGATGATCTAGACGTAGGGATTGAGTGCACCCTCAGTAAATTTGCAGATGATAACAAGCTGGGTGGGAGTGTCGATCTGCTGGAGGGTAGGAAGGCCCTACAGAGGCATCTGGACAGGTTAGATAGATGGGCCGAGACCAATGGCATGAGGTTCAACAAGAACAAGTGCCGGGTCTTACACTTCGGCCACAACAACCCCATGCAGCTCTACAGGCTGGGGGAAGAGTGGTTAGAAAGCGGACCGGTGGAAAAAGACCTGGGGGTGCTGATCGACAGCAAGCTAAACATGAGCCAGCAGTGTGCCCAGGTGGCCAAGAAGGCCAATGGCATCCTGGCCTCTATTAGGAATAGTGTAGTCAGCCGGTCTAGGGAAGTGATCGTCCCTCTGTACTCGGCACTGGTGAGGCCGCATCTTGAGCACTGTGTTCAGTTCTGGGCCCCGCACTTCAAGAAAGATGTTGAGGTGTTGGAGCGAGTCCAGAGGAGGGTGACCAAGCTGGTGAAGGCTCTGGAGGGTCTGACCTACGAGGAACGGCTGAGGGAGCTGGGGTTGTTTAGCCTGGAGAAGAGGAGGCTCAGAGGTGACCTTATTGCAGTCTACAACTACCTGAAGGGAGGTTGTAGTGAAGTGGGAGTTGGCCTCTTCTCGCAGGCAACTAGCGATAGGACAAGAGGACATAGCCTCAAGCTTCACCAGGGGAGGTTCAGGTTGGACATTAGGAAGCATTTCTTTTCAGAAAGGGTTATTAGACATTGGAATGTGCTGCCCAGGGAGGTAGTGGAGTCACCATCTCTGAATGTGTTTAAGAAAAGACTGGACATGGCACTTAGTGCCATGGTCTAGTTGACAGGGTGGTGTAGGGGCAGCGGTTGGACTCGATGATCCCTGAGGTCTCTTCCAACCTGGTTGAGTCTGTGATTCTGTGATTCTGTGATTCTGAGTTTCCTTAGGCAGCATCCCAACCTAAGGGGAGAGTCCTCAACTGCAAGCCCACTACTCTGAAGAGGACTGACTCAAAATGACCCCTGGAGGGGCTACATTTATACCTTTATCGAATCTCATCTGTGGTCAAATATGGTCATGTAGACCCCCCATTGGCTGAGCACCCCGAGCCGTTCAGCTGAAGTGCGTACGTGTTCACCACCACGTGGGTGGTGACAAGAGCTGTGGCGCAGGTTTTTGCGGGCTTTTGCCAGGTCCTTGTCAGGTCTTTGTCAGGGTGGGTGCATCTGCCACAATCAGAGAAATAGAATCTTGCTTAACTTACTCCTCACTCACTTATTCAGTAACATTAATATTTTTCAACAGCAAAAATTTTCCTTTATCTCTTTTTATGCATTGTTCAAGATGACTACTTTTCTAAGGTGTTGTTTTCTCATTGAAAAGGTTTTAGTATAACTCCAACATTTGAATTATTTTATTTGCCTAAAATCAATGTGTTCTTTTTAATCCTTTTGTGAAGAAACACTTTATGGTATTGCTGCAGTTTTTTAATTGAATTTTTAGGTTGAGAGAAAAACACTTTTCCTTCTAATCCTACGAAGCTAGGTAATAAGTTTGTGTCAGATGCAATCTTTCTTTTATCCAGGAAATAAAAACTTAATTTGCCAGCACTTGTGTGTGTGTTTATATTTACCACCACATATAGTAAGGACTGCTCACAGTAATAAAGTTAAGATGTATGGCAGTTTTTGCAAGATTGAGTTTTGTATGGGTCTGCTTCTGACAAGTTTTTCAATGCTGGAGCTTTAATTTTAGAGATTCTTCTAAAATAAAATATTTGTAAGTCATATTTTGGGGTGTGCTGAGATTTAGAAGTTTAGAAACTCTACCTGCAGTGAATTACAATAACTTTCTCTCCCCACTCCCCCGTAACTCCCGAAAATCCAGTGACCAGTCTGACTATGCTCTGATAGTCAACTGGCCCATATGGGTTAGGAGGTATTCATGAGGGAGAATAATTCCATAGAGTTGGTAGATGGAAAAAGAGCTTGGAATTTGATGTATCTATCTTAATTCTTGCTCATGAAGAATATGTCTGCTTTTCAGAAATTAAGTAACAATTGAGCATTTTACTTACTATATTGCCTTAAATATTTATGTCTAACACAGCCTGTTTATTTAAACATAAAATCATGATTTCTGATTCTTACACTGCTTGGAGAAAAAGAAATAAAGACCAACTCTACTTGTGTGGTTTGTTTCTACAGCTGACGTAGTGAATGTGTGGGGATTTGCAGCACACACAGCTGACTGCACAGTGTTCATGGAGAGGCTCTGGCTGCAGGACATCAAGAAGGTCAGCTGCCACAGCCAGACACCATGTATATGTGTTGGCATGCATGGATGCATTGACACTGAAATAAAATACACATTGTAATAGAGGGCCAAAATCTGCCTTCAGCAAATTCAGGTAGCCCTACTGTTTTCAGTAATGTAACTGAATTTTGGTCAAATTATGTCAGATGTTCTATAAAGATAGCATAGTTTCTTTTGCAGAGTATCTTTTCATAGGAACAGAAAAGACAAAGAGATTCTGGATGACAGACATTTTTGTGCTTTTACAGGGAACTTTTTTGGTTGATTTAGAATAAAAATTAAATTTATTAATGGCCAATTCATATTCAGTTATTCATTTGTTATTGAGTTTAAACAACTTTCCTTCCTCCTTGGTTCTTGTGTCTTTGCTACACTTGCTTTAACAAGACAAACTGCCAACAACAGAGAAGCCAAGCTCTTTTCATCTCTTCCCTGGGCATAGACTTTCCTTTCATCATTCTAGTAAGCTTCATTTGGAATTACTCCAGTTTTAACTTCTCCTTCTTTGAAAAGAGGTGTCCAGACTGAAAAGTTGGTTTAGGTATGATATGAGCAAGTTATTGTCTTACCTAGGACTTCTGAAACTGTATTTATACTTTACATTTCAGAGGGAGACAGATATGATTTGTCTTTACTAGAACTATTTTTCATTCATGATTTAGTCATAATCAAATGTATATCTATCATCAACAGAGGTGAATTTTCAGAGCTTCCTGCAAAATGTAGAAAATCTTAAATTCATGGTTCAAGGTACATGACTTTGCATACATTTTTATCTTATTGAGCTTTGTTGTATTGATCCAGCCCTATTCTGTTGTCATTATAAATTTAACACCAGTCCTTCATTTCCTCTTGTTTGACTACTATTTTTCCGTGTAACAACATATCAAATGCTTTACAGAAGTCCAGTTAGACATGCTTATTGAATTTCTCTACTTAAGGAAATCAGTTATAACAAAAACCTATCAGGATTAGTTTATCACAGCTACCCCCCTCTCTCCCTTTTTGTTGCACTTTTTGTCTCTCCTTGACTTCATTTTTTAAAATTATTCTGTCTTTCAAAGCTTGTACTCTAGTAATTTTAACCTAATGATTTGTACTTGACTTTATCCTTCTCCTCCTCTTGCATGCACTTTACAGTTCTCTGGTCTTATGCTACCACTTTTGACAGATCTGCTAGAAAAATGTGCTATTAATTGTACAACATAATGGGTTAGTTGTTTCAGAGCTGTTGGAAGAAAATAACTTCCTTCTCTGTACTCAGTTAATTTGAGTACATAAAATGACTGCAAATTATTTTGCTGCTGTCTCAAATCTATTATTGCTGCCGTCTCAAATCTATTAGCTGTCTGGTACTTGCTTTCATAGTATGTTCACTTTCCTTTCTAAAAAAACACACACCCTCAAAACAAGACTGAAGCATTTTTTTTCTGGTTTTGAACTATGTATTGATTATCTATAATCTTTGCTCCATCTTTACTGTATGATCACCTTGCCACTAATGTTACTGTTCTTTTATATGTCTGGAGAACATCAACCACTTGTAAATATGCTAAAATTTAACTTGCAGCTTTTGTATATATTTACTTACACCTTCTAAGGACACGCAAATTGCATTTTCACTTGTCATCTAAACAGTAACATCTAACATTAAATCTCTTGTGACCTGATGATAGGACGGTGTAGGCGGATTATATAGATGGAAAGATAACAGAATTTACACCCCAAATTTTAAACAAAATTGTCAAGTGGACTGAGGTCTCTGAAATCTGTATTTGGTCTCCATGTAGAAGCTGCCAACATAAAGCTAATATTTGTATTTTAAGTGAGTATAGTGTCAAAACAGTAAATACGTTAAAAGTTTTATCTTCTCTTGTAACATAGCTGTTCGAAGACCAATTTGAATTTACCTAAGTAGTACAAAACTGGTATAAGTGAAGTAAGAAATATTTTATGCTTTCTAGTGGCTCAGTCCTCTTGCCTGCCTTTCCAGCAGAACTCACATATGCATTTACTTTTTGAATGACCAGTTTGTTTCCTTCTGTTGTGTTGCCCAGTACTTAGATGGCTGTTCCAACTGTTGCAATGGCAGCATGTAACCATATAACTGATTTCACATCTAAATGGCAGATTGTTAGTAGCCTTTAGGCATTTTCTATCTACAGATAATTATTTAAATTATTAGACATCTTTAAGCCTAATGGAGGTTTTCTAGTTGTCCAATGGAATCATGAGCACACTGGTGTGGTGAGCTGGCCCCGGCTGGCAGCAAAACACCCACACAGCTGCTCGTTCACCTTATGCACTCAGAAAGATGAGGGAAGAAAATAGGAAAAGTAAGAACATGAAAACTACGGCTTAAAATAAAGATGTCAATATCAGTCAGAAATTATTGTTACAGGCAAAACAGACTCAACTTTGGGAATTCAATTTAACTTAAAACGTTCGTTTACTGATGGATATTGAGAAACAGAGACAACAAACATTCAAATTCTTAGGGAAAACACCTTTCCTCTCCCTTTCTCAGTCTCAGCTTCACTCCAGACACCTCTTCTGTCGCTGTCCTTGTCCCCGTTCCCTTGGTATCGCTGCAGGTTACGCTAACACCCTTAGGTAAGGCAACGAGCAGTGCAGGTAGTTGGGCCTTTTCACAGAGGCCACCTCTGAAGCCCCCCTGCTACCAACGCTTGTCACATAAACCCAGTAAAACTGGTGTCATTTTTTTTTTCCTAAAACACTACCCTGTGGGCTGCTATATAACTGCACGAGTAAACTCAGCCCAGAAAATAGTTCAGAGCTCTTGTACCAGTCTTCTCCATCTTACGCTATTAATTAGCGCTTCCCTGGTAAATGTGGTCTTCAAAAATTACTGTTTGATACAGGTGACTACACCTCCATAGCTGTGAACCACTACCTGCTGGGCTGCAAATGATTATTAATGAGTTACAGCAGGCAGGCCAAAATTTAATTCCTTCTTTCAAAAAAGTCATTCTACTGAGCATGGTGAAAATTTTACTGATATCTGAATGTTGAAATAGAAAACTCTAGAATGGAAAAGCTCATTTGTGGTTACTTTTTTTAATTTTTAAAAGGTTTTGTCCCTTTCCACATACCCATGAGCACTGTATTTCTCTAGAATGACTTCTGCAACTGTCTTTATTCACTAATACTTGTCTCACTGATAGTACTCTCTCCTCCAGCAATGAGTTAAGATTATATTAATACCTATGTAAGTTAGTGAATATGTTTCACTGATTTCACCAATCATTCTTAATCCCGCGAATATGTTTCACTGATTTCACCAATCATTCTTAATCCCGCTTTATAAGCAACCCTAACGTGTGTACAACCTGGTTTCAGATCATTACCCTATTTTTTATTAATGTAAAAGGGCTACATTACAACTAGAAACGGTGAGCTGCAAACAACTAATCCTCTGCTATTTAGAACATTTTAATTCTGAACTTCTGCTGACATAGAGGTGTCAACCATGCTGGTGGGCAGGTAAAAAGGTGAGACCATTCAGCAGCAATATGAAATGAATAGTGACAAGGAACGGCACATATACATGTTTGATTCAGAGTGGGTGCCACCTTCTGCTGTATAGTTAACCCCTGCACGAGACAAAATATAGTTTATATCACTTGAATATTTTTTTTCAAATATAGCATAGTTTTTAAAACCCATGTCTTATAATACATTACTTGAAACAAACGTCAGCAGTCTTGGGAACTGGTGTGACTTAGGCTCTCCAATCTGATTCCACTTTGAAGGAGAGAAGCTGAATCCAGATGAACCTGGATTGAAAAATGCACATGCACAATTTTTTTACATGCAAATATCTGAATAATTTACACTTTAAATGATCTCATATGTTTGCAAATGAGGTAATTGTGCATGTAGATGACTAGTTAGATACCTTGCTAGCTAGATACCTTGTTGCAATTGTACACAATGATTAGGAGTAAGTCCTATGTACGTGTTTTTGAACACTGGAACTGTGAATTCAGAACAAAATAAAAAATTCAGAGGGTGCTTTCTGGTATCCTTTAGTTTTAAAATTTGTTTTAAAGCAAAAGGGAGTGACTTTGGCTAGTTGTGTCATTCTGTTTCTTTGCATGTTCACAGGATAAGTAGATTTTATATGGAAAAGGGATGAGAAGGAAAATATGGCAAGATAAGATCTAATGTGTCAATAAAGCACTTGAAGTTAAAATTACTGTGTTTTAGTTTTGAATGCTGTTATTTACCTATAAAAGAGTAGGAAGTATATGTGGTTTTCTTCAACACAGAATAATTGCACAGTTTATTCCCTAAGGTATTATAGTCTAGATGGTTATTTTTGAAGAAATTGAATCTTACTGTTTTTTTGAGTATTGACTTTTGGAGTGCCCATGTACATTCCTGAAGACAGAATTTGCTGTGCATCCAGACAATAAATCTGAAAACACAGTGTGAGTACAAGCTGCGCATTTTAAGGTGTTTCAGATGTCTAGCAAAATAAATATTTAGTTAGCATAACATTATATAGTTATCGAGTGTGAACAGAAAAATTCGTACAGGCTGTTTATGGACTGTGGTTTTCTGACTCTAGAGACTTTACCAGGTACAGTAGAAGGCAAAGAAACTGATTTTTAAGTAGTCTGGTCTTGATCAAAAGGACACTAAATGATTGTCCGAGGGATCTAAATAGAGTCTAACAATCTGATTGTTTTAATACTTTCATTTGAAAACCTATGCAACCTATTTCTGTTTGTCTTAATATAAGGAAAATTATATAAGAAACACACAAAGAAATGTACATTGGTTTAAATTTTATAAGAGTATCTAACCAAGTACAGTTAATAGAAAAGCTATATTCAGAGATCCTATAGATTAGACATGCCGAAAGAAAAAAGTTCTATGCAGTAACAAAAATTAGTTAAAAGTTCAGAATCACAGAATCACAGACTCAACCAGGTTGGAAGAGACCTCAGGGATCATCGAGTCCAACCATTGCCCTGACACCACCATGTCAACTAGACCATGGCACTAAGTGCCGTGTCCAGTCTTTTCTTAAACACATCCAGAGATGGTGACTCCACCACCTCCCTGGGCAGCCCATTCCAATGTCTAATAACCCTTTCTGAAAAGAAATGCTTCCTAATGTCCAACCTGAACCTCCCCTGGTGAAGCTTGAGGCTGTGTCCTCTTGTCCTATCTCTAGTTGCCTGCGAGAAGAGGCCAACTCCCACTTCACTACAACCTCCCTTCAGGTAGTTGTAGACTGCAATAAGGTCACCTCTGAGCCTCCTCTTCTCCAGGCTAAACAACCCCAGCTCCCTCAGCCGTTCCTCGTAGGTCAGACCCTCCAGAGCCTTCACCAGCTTGGTCGCCCTCCTCTGGACTCGCTCCAACACCTCAACATCTTTCTTGAAGTGCGGGGCCCAGAACTGAACACAGTATTCAAGGTGCGGCCTCACCAGTGCCGAGTACAGAGGGACGATTACTTCCCTAGACCGGCTGGCTACACTATTCTTAATAGAGGCCAGGATGCCATTGGCCTTCTTGGCCACCTGGGCACACTGCTGGCTCATTTTTAGCCGTCTGTCGATCAGCACCCCTAGGTCTTTTTCCACCGGTCCGCTTTCTAACCACTCTTCCCCCAGCCTGTAGAGCTGCATGGGGTTGTTGTGGCCGAAGTGTAAGACCCGGCACTTGTTCTTGTTGAACCTCATGCCATTGGTCTCAGCCCATCTATCTAACCTGTCCAGATGCCTCTGTAGGGCCTTCCTACCCTCCAGCAGATCGACACTCCCAGTTCATATATTGAAATCCATAGGAAAAAAGCTGCAACATGGTTTTTGTGTCTCTGAAAATGAAAATTTTATGGCTTTTTCTGCCAGTCATATTCACTTTTTTAGTTCAGAAGTCTGTGAGGAGCTGTGCAACTCATGCTAAATCATGTCCAGCAATGGAACTCACTGTGACTGCAATTAGAGCATGTACGGTATGTGTATTAAAATAGTGCAGAACTGAAAGGAACCTTGAGAGATAGTGTTCTCTGTCTTCGTGGTCTGAAGTAGTATTAAGTATACTTAAATCATCCCTGTTACTGTTGTTTACATTGTACTTTAGAAACTTCCAGTAAAGATTTTATAACCTTTACAGGCCAGCCTTTACTCTTTTTGCTGTATTTGCAGTAAGCTTTAATTTTTCACCTGTGGTCCCAGAAGACAGTTATTCTTCCACTTTCTCTACAGAAAACTACAGTTTCCTTTGAATTAAAGCAGACAATAGATGCAGTCTCTCCTCATGATGCAACATACTTTTTTCTTCTGTAGATTTGCTTAAATCATTATCTGCTACATCCAAAGCTGAATACGTACTCCAAACGATAGCTCCCTATAATAAGTAGATTAGAATAGCTGTCATCAGTGTCTTACATATAACATTCTTATTAGTACATCCTACAATGGTATCTGCCTGCCATGGTGGTTAACAATAACATTGCACTTTTGACTCATACTCAGTTTTACCTACTCGACATCTAGTTTCTTGTTGCAGCACTTCAGCCCAGTCATCTTCCATACTTGTGTTTGAAACGTCCTTTCCATATGCAGGTCTTTGCATTTATCTTTACTGAATTTCATCTGACTGATTTTATGCCAAATCTCAAGTTTACCAAAACCTTTTTTAGTCCCAGATTTGCTTTCTAAGGTATGTACAATGCATTTCAAGTCAATATTATTATTAAATTTTTTTAACTGCACTTTCTATTTAATCTAGTTACATAAAAAAAGTAATTCTTTCTAACTAATACAGTAGACCTGTCATAAAGACAGCTGTTTAGCATGATTCGTTTTGTCCTGATGAATTCACATTTGCTGCACTTTTTTATAATCTTGCTAATTTTCTACTTGCATGCGAATTGCTTGTAATCATTCATTCTAGCATTATTCTAGGGACTGAAATGTGGGATGACCAGTTTCTGTTATTAAATATGGACATATTTTTTGTTTGTTTCTATCCTCTTAGATTTTAGTAATGTTAATTCAGAAAATGAATTTATTTTCTTAAGCATGTTTCTTATATATATATCTTTAAAAAGGGAATAGAAAAGCATTTTTTGAATTACAAGTTTTTAGATTTGGTTGCTTTGAAATTTAAAAGTTTGTAATAAATATAACTTTTAACCATAAGCAGTATAAAATCACATATTATGCTGTTATGTGTTAACACATCTATCATCTCATTAACATAGAGATTTCTTTTCCCTCTTCCTTTTATAGTTTCTTATCAGTCATGCTCCAGTATGTGAGAATATGGTGGATGCTCAGTGTGCAAGGTTAAGTGTTAAATTTTGCTGTGAAAACTTAAGACTGAAATAAACAGAATTGAGGGCCTGTATTACATAAATTATTAGAAATACTAGATGATGATAAAAATCCAAGAATGAAGGCCTTCACACCAGGAAGAATGTTGAGATAAACTAATCCTAGCCTGTGCCTTGGTACTTTCTGACACTAGGATTCACCTCATTCCTTAGCGGGATTTATCATTGTTTTCTTTTTTCTTTCTATTTTTTTCTTTTCTTTTTATAGTATGTTTTTATTTTCTTTTTAAATAGCTAAGAGAATTAAGTAAGGCTCTTCTCCTCACACATAAAAACAGTTGCTAGCCATTAAATTTCAAATTTCTTTCAAAAACCACTGGGCAGTAGAAGTTGGTCCTTTGATTACTGTGCTTTGTAACATAAAACTCCGTATTGACTGACTGATCCTCAGCTGCCCATAAGATGTTCCAGGAGCCTAACTGTACCTAAAGGGACCCTTGTCCCATTGTCAGAACTGTGTATTAGACCCTGTCTAATTAAGATAGCGTGTGGCAGGACCTGTTGTCATCATGACCATTTCCCATGTTTTTACTTCAGGACTCTCCCTCTCCTTTTCTTCTGCTGGCATATTTACAGACATTGATTGCTACTGGAAAAAAGAAAGGTCTTTCTGAGAATATATTTGTTCCTTCTGTGTATTCTACACACTTCTCTTTTTCCAGGGAAACTGTAGATAGTGTGCTCAAATCGAATTCTGGTCCATTTCCTGCATCCAGCCCTCCCTTCAAGGAATTGCTCAACACTCAATAAACCTCCATCTCTTAATTTGCTTTAATAACAAAGTGAGTCATTCCGTGACTAAAGAGGTAGTCAACTGCTAAGGGCAATAATCATCCTCAGAGTACCTTCCTGGGTGTGAAATTGTAGGTAGCCAAGTTTATAATTCGTGCTAAGCAATATTCTTGGATGCTGCAACCCTTCCCACTGCCCTGCCAGCTGATTAGCAGTGAGCAGAGGTACCAGATAGAGCTGTGTTAAGTTCATCTTGGATGGAAGCTGGTTTTTTTAGAGCTTTCACCAGCTATTACCTGTGCATTGCATTTATCCTTGGTATGTGGTTGCACTGATAGATATCTGCTGGATGTACAACATTCTGTTCCTGTGGTGTCTGGCATGGTGAACCTTATATTTGGCTGGCAACACAGGAACAAAGAAAACAAATTGATGATGGCTGTAGAAATAAGACAGCTTCTCCGAGCACGCAGCTCTGACTTAAGAAAAAATACAATTTTTCTAGTGTCCCAACATCTGTTTACGAAAGGAAATGCTTTCTGATCTAGGGAAAGTTTATTTCCTTCCTCAATTAAATGAACTCCCATCACCTCATTATGAAGCAAGCTGAGGGCTTCTCGGTGCTGCCAGTATATAATGAATGACTGACTCAGCTGGGGAGATGTTTCTGTGGTTGAAACTGAAATCAAAAAAACACTTGCAGGTCATTCCCTTCTACCTTGTAGGTCTCTAGAGGGCTCAGCATACGCAATAATCTTTGGCCTACTGGGTCTGGGCAATGGACTGGGCAAGGTGTTTCTCTAGGTCATCAACATCTGAGAGGTTATATTGTGAAAATAAAGAGCAAAATAGTATTTCTGGTGAATAACACTTCTAGTAAAGTCTGATCTTAGATTTTTTTCTGATCTGAGTATTTATCTTATTGGTTTTGTATTATATTTTTCTTCTTATATATATTTTTGTAAATATATATATTTTCTGTTATATACTAAATCTATATTATATTCTAATTATATATAATATTCTAATTATATCTAATATTGTTTAATTATATATTTCTAATATATATTATATTGCATTATATTTCTATATTTATATAATTATATATTTGTCACGGTTTAAAGCTGGGCCGGCTATTAACCTGGTGGCAGATGCTCTCTGTTAACCCTCTCCCCCCCACTAAGGGAAAGGGAAAAGGGAGAGAGACTTACGGGTTGGAAAGTTAAAACAGTTTTAATAAACTATAATAATGAAAAAGAGTATAATAATAATAATAGAATAATAGAAATAATCAAATATATACAAAACCAAGATTGAGAGCCTGGAAATCCTCCTCAGGCAGAGTTGCTCCCCCAGCACAGGCAGAGGGGAAAACGCAGTAGCTCCCCCTGCCATCACACCTGCAGGCTTTTAACTGGAGAATTGGCAAAGCTGGTACCAATCAGTGGGAGACAGGAGGGCCTGTCCCTCCTGGGTCCCACCTCCAGGAGGCAGTGGGTTACTGATAAATAGGAAAGTGAGAATGACATGTATGGGATGGAATACCTTGTTGGTCAATCTTGGGTCACCTGCCCTGTCTGCTCCTCCCTGCAGGTGCGACCCCCCTTCGGCTCTTCACTCATAAGCAGTGAGGAATTTAGCAGTGACCTTGGTTTCTCTAAGACTAATTGGCCTGGTTTGGGCCAAACCAGGACAATATTATATATATATTCTATATATAGTTCTATATTTGTATTTCTACATTGTCTATATTATATTTCTATCCTATTCTATTACAGTTTTACTCTATATAATTTGTATGATATTTACTAATTTACAATATTTGGAGTTTAATGTAAATCTTTCATTGACTCAGCAGTTGTATGTGTAAGAAAATACAAGATAGCACTATGTGACTATTGCAGAATGCAATCTTATTCATATTTGTTTATATTAGTCTCTAGAAAAATGGCTTCTATTGACAAAAAATTCCCTCTGCTGACATCATTTCTGTCTGACAATTAGAAGTGCCGCATCTGCAGTGTACATCCAAGGCTGTACATTTTCTAGAAGCATACAAGCAGAAATTGAACGGAACAAACCCTGAAAAATTAAATGTGCTAACATAGCACATTTAGAATGTGAAAAAAGTTTGGTTGCTATCTAGTCTGTAAGTCTGTAGATTTCTTTTTAATTCATTCATAAAATATTTTCCTGAGTTAATGCATCTAGACATAAGTTATTGCTATATACTCCTTGGAAATATGACAGATCATTAAAATGTAATGAAGATTTGAAAAAGTTCTACCAACTTACAAGATTGTAGAAGAGCTTAATTCAGGTTTCATTTGCTCTTCCTTGAACCAAAATTGAAATGTAATGATGTAGAAACCCCCAGGATCCTTGTTTTATCATGGTATGCTTTGCTGCTTCCCGTATACATTGAACTATTTAAAACTAATTTAGATGGCTCTAGCAGGTTATCTGTGAATATGCAAATAGGATAGATGGTTTAATATTTGCATGACATCTATTTTCATCTAGTAATTTTACATCAGATAATTTGTATCCCTTGCTCTTAACGTTACTGGCAAGAAAACAAATTGTATGAAGGAAAAACGCCAGGCTAACACCCACTGTTTTCAGCCAGAGCAGTACTCGGTGCAAAGTAGGGTTAGCAGTCTGCACTAAAGTGCATTTAACTGGGGGGCGGAGGGGAGGAAGGTTTGCTAAATGAATATAAAAGTATATCCTGGCTAATATGTGCATTCAGAAACCATCACTCTGCACAGTGCTTCTAGTGGGGCAATTCAACTGTTTAAGTGTTTAGAATTCAATCCACATTCTCTAAGACAAGTGAGAATAATGTACACATAGTAAATGAATGCAATGAACTGAGGAGTACAGTGAATGTGGTTTGATTGACTATAACTTTTGAGGAGTGTCTAGACACAGAAAGGCCGATCTTTTATATTCTGCATAACTGAACAGCCAGTGAAGATGCGTCCTCTTGCTGCACTTTACTTCTTTACACACAGCAGCCTGTATTTTGGAATAGTGATGGACGCTAATAGGAATAGGAAGAGTAGAATGCCTTCCACTCATGTTGAGATATATATAAAGCTGAGTCATATCTGGAAGACATAATATCAGTTTCAGGGACAAAGCAAGAAAATGGCATGAGTATTTCTGCATATAAAAACATTTTTATTGTAATATATAGTAAAATATAAAATATTGTAATTTTTTTTGTGGGAAGAGAAGTGGTAGGAGGGAAGAGTGAATAAGTCCAACAGGATTTTTTTTGTTTTGTGTGTGTTTGTGTATACATACACAGATATACATATATATACATATGTATATACACTGAAATACTTCAATGAATTGTTAATTAAATAGCAATATCTGATGTAATGGCACCGACTAGTTTTATTGACATGGCACTTGCTATTGGTTGTAGCTTGTATATAGCTGTACAAAGACACAAAGTAGAAGGGAAAAAATATTTCTTTATTTGGTTTTCTTACTTTGGAGAGCTAATTATGTCAATCTGATGAATTGTCTAGGGTACAGAAGATTTAATTTCATCTAGCTACTGAGAAACTGTTTCATTTATGTAGCATAGATATCAGATTTAAAGGAAACATATATTAGTATTTACTATGTTATAACTTACATATAAGTTTGATGAACAAGACAAAAAATAACCCCCAAATGAAGGGCAGATATTACAGTTAGCTTTGACAGTGTCAGGGCTTATTTTCATCATCAAGTATGTGTAGTGGTATGCATTTGTTTGAACTCACAATAAAGATGTAGATAAACACTTACTATGTGTGCAGGTTAGATAAAACTATCATGTGAAGATGGAGCTGCACAGCTGTAAAGTTACAGCCACAGCCTTAACTGGTCCCAGTGATGGAAAAAGGTTAAGTAATACATAACTAATATACATCCCTGATGGCAAATTGGTATTGGAGTATGTTCTCAGATCAAGTGTTGAGGTATTTGTAGTTGGCACTATCTGCAACTGTCTGGAAAAAATCTGCCTTTTTTTTCTAAACCGTCTTTTTAAAGTTGCATATGATGCAGTTCAGCTGATTTCTGTGAATATGAAGTAATGAGAGTAACTTGCTTGCCTGTGCCAGATGTTTTTTGGATAAAGCTAGTCATAAGCATAAGGCCATGCTACGAAGAGCCTTCTGCTTTGCTATGAGGCAGAAAATCCCAACAAAGGATGTTCAGAATAAGAAAAGGAAGGAGAGAGAAATATTACTCAATATAAGCCAACTATGTGGAATATGACAACTGGTAGAAGGCACTATGGCAAGCAAGCTGTGTTATTTCTGCTCACTGTCCTGGCAAGAGAAGGCATGGAAGGACACCCAATGACAGGGAAAAGGAGATAAATGGAAATAATAAATACTAGCCAGACGGTCGTTTTCTTATATATGGCCTTTCTTACAATTTCTACTGAATGCAATAAAACCCCAAAATGTTACTCTATATGAATGTCTGTTGAAGTGTTTGGCTGGCAATTTAGCACCAAGTTTTTCTGAGATCAACATAGCCATAAAACAGTTTCAAGAATCAGTTAGAGGAAATCACTTTTATTTTCAGGGCAGTAGATAACCATTTATACTGGAGTTGATGATACCAGTTCACACCACCGTGGTTTTTTGAAGATATATATAAGGATTTACATTCTATGAATGTATCTGTGACTCAGTACATTAAAAGTGTAATTGAGACTGACTGTTCATTCAACTGAGTCTTAACAACCCCAAAAAAGCTATTAAAAACTAAGTTAAATTCACCTGATGTCTCATATTTCAAGTGGGATAAGTTGAAGTGGTGCAAAGCACTTGAGTAAAGTTTCTGTAGCTGATGATTATGACAGTGAACCCATGAAAACAGTGGAGTCAACAGCAATAAGTTAGGCACATAAATAATCCTTGGATTTAGTTTACTTTTACTGATTTGTAATGCTAGAAACAGAAATTTTATACTATGGATACTGCACACAAAAGTATGGTTCTAAATGAACTGCATACAGCCTTCATTTTCTTTTTAAACTCCGTTTCCCATTCAGGAAATCCTGATTTAATTGCCTACTGAGTAGTATCATAAAAATATATACTAAAAAAAAAACCCCAACCAAAACCCACAGCACAAATAAGTAGATGTGTTGGAATGAAACAAATGTAACTTATAGGGGTTAGCTTTATTTCTTATAGGAGTACATGCCTTTATGTTCTTCATTTTACTATTTTTACTATTTTACCACCAATTTAGCATATAGTGCTAGAAGGCAAATCCAGTGGGTTTAACTATAAGTTTTTTAGCTGTAGATTTTTATAGATTCAAAAAAAAGTAATCTTTCTGGTATGATCTTGTAGGGATTGTCTTGGAAAGTTTCTACTGACTCATTTGAAAAGAAGAATTTTTTAAAAAAAACCCATAAAAATATTTAATGACAATGTTTAGAAAGCAGTATTTGAATCAAGCTTAAGAAATGTTCAGCCTTTCTACAGAAGATATAGCAGATTTGATATGATTGATGCCATGTTAATAGATGTCAATTACTGAACATCTATATGAAAACTACAGCAATTCCACCAGTTAAACAATTGGAAAATAATTTGATCCAAACTCTTTGACCAGATCTTTTTTTAAGAAACACTTCTTGTACATATTCTGTCTCCTCACAGCTCTGCAAAGAAAAGATGATAGATGAAATAGATAAATCTTCCTTCAAAGTAACCTACCAGACTTTCCTGCTTTCTTAGTTTGTGACATTTGAAAATGGTCTGAAAAAGCTTCCTGTACTTCATTTACCAGCTTTCATGAAATACTGCTTTCTGATGATAAATTAACATTTTCCTCATTTGTCACTGGTATGCTAGAAAAATTACACAAAAAATGGTTTAGTTTTTTTATCCCCTTAGCCGTGCACTTGGCACACAGCTGGGTTCCCAGAGAAACGCTGAATATTATCTTCCCAGGATGCTTCAAATCAAAGTATATATAACTTACATTCAGTATTTTCATAATGATTTTTCCTGTTTCATTATCCTTCACTTATTCCCTTGCTTCAAGGTCCTTTTGACAAATACAGCTTGAGGTGCTCTAAAGAATATCTATGCTGCTCCAGTCCTACCTGTTCTGATTCTGGGGAATCCAAGTTGAGTATGAAATGTGCCTGCTTGGATGTGGTCAGCTGCATAAATACAAGTTAGTCTGCCATCTTCTCAACTCTCAACATTTTAAGAAAATATTAATTTTGTGAAAAATACGTATCTAAGATTTAGCTGCTTCTTGTTCCTCAGGAATTATGGCAAAAAAAAAGAAGAGATAAACAACTGTAATATTTGCCTCTGCTCAGGACATAAGACAGTAAATCCATGTTTATCTTTGTCTTTCTCTGAGGACTACGTCTTAAAATATATTTCTGTTTCTTGCAGCAGGGACATTAATACACTCAAGAAATACTTTTTGACTTCAGAAACCATAAAAATGAAAAAAAGTAAGGATGTGTTTAAAAAAAACTTCAATGTAATTCAGACAAATCATATTTTAAAATAATTTTCATATTGCTCTGATTTACACTAGCTGAATAAGCTGTTCTGTAATTCTTGATTTAAATCTTCTTGATTTATTTTAGATTTCTAATGACAAATAAAGAAGTAAGTATCTTATTACATGAATGTATGTTAACCCAAACCAATTAATTGCTACTGGATTCCCACTAACAACTGTCAGAGCAGAGGGAGCAAAAATACCTAAAACAATCAACCCTATCCCCAAATCTGATTTTCTGAATTATCACCTCTAGTTACTGTATGTAAGTTATAGCTGTACCTGTAATTTCTTCCTTATCCCTCAAGTTTTTTTCAGTTTGTTTTTGTAAAAATATTTGTTGACTCTCCATCTCTCTCTATGCTCCATCCTGTTCTGAGCCTTTCTCTGATGGAGGGAAGTGTTTGGGACTTTGTTAATTGCAGTATACCTTTCTCTCATTACCTGTTGTGACAAGGTTTCCTCTTTAATATAGAAACAAAGTAGAGATACGTTGAAGAGATACTATGGAATTAACCCACCGAAATCTTAATTAAAGTAGGCATGTTTTAGTCTTAAATACTAGGCCTTACTCCAGATTAAAACCTATTTGAGAATGGAACTAAAGTGCAACATAAATTTGGCAGTGTTAGGTTGCTTTATCTTTTTAGATGTTGTAAATAGAGTACAGTAGGAAAATAATGTTGTGTAACAAACTTTGTAAAACACAAAAAGTAAAGGGAACAGTTCATGTTTTCTCTTAATAGGCCACATTGAAGTAGTATCAGTTTTCACTGGGGCTTTTTGTTTTGAAATATGTTGAAGACCCCTTAAAAACTGCAAGACTGAGAATCTCTCGTTTTCATATGATCCATCCTGCTTTGCTTGAAAGACCACTATATTTTAAAATATGATGGGTGTGTCTATAACCTATGTCTAAATCTTCTGGTAGAATCTTTAGCTAGATAAGGCAACCTGGGTTTGATTAGAAAGGCGGTTTTGTTTGATTGATTGTTTTTTCCAGAACTTGAACAGAGTACTAACGGATGTATCAAAACCACTTCAAATAATTTAGATAATTTACACTTAATTTCATTTTATTGCTTTTAACTAGATTCACCAACAGGACTGTTAAAGGCATGCTTTAAAGCAGAAATCGTCTTATTTTACATTTTGCAGGGTTCTAGGTGCATTGCTACATAATTGAATAAAATAATTTATTTCTTTATACTGGTGTTTCAGAAAATGTAGAAAACTAAACCTTCTCTAAAGATATTTTTATCTTTAGAGCAGAAAATATTTGTACACATCAAAATCTTGAAATCTTTCTCTTTGCTTATCATTATCTAATGGAAACTACATACTCTACTTCTGTCGCGGACAGTTGAGTGGAAGGTAGTTTATCGCAAATTGATATTTTACACAACTTTCAGGTAGCAGCAATTTAGGATTTTTTATTAGGTAAATTACAGGATTAGATTGTATAGTATTTAATGACACTTGATCATCAGCCAATTAACAGAGTGATTCAACAAAAGTTGTTGTAATCAAACAGCTACTTAGTTAAAGATTTGAGAATGGCAAAGTTCACACAAGACTTACAGTGAAGTTTCTTAAATCAAATTACACATGTACAAACACACACAGACACTCTCACAAATACAGAGGTTAACCTATAATTTAGATTTTCTCCTTTGTAAATTGTAATGAATTACTGGTACCAAATGATCTTTAAACTTCACAAAATCCAGTCATCACAGAATCATAAAATCACAGCTATCTACTAAGTTGGAAGAGACCTCTGGGATCTTCGAGTCCGACTTTTGACCCAACACCACTGTGTCAACTAGAACATGTCACTAAGTGTCACATCCAGTCTTTTCTTAAACACGTTCAGGGATGGTGATTCCACCACCTCCCGGGGTAGCCCATTCTAATGCCTAATAACACTTTCTGTGAAGAAATTTTTCCTAATGTCCAACCTGAACCTCCCCTGGCACAGCTTGAGGCTATGTCCTCTAGTCCTGTCGCTGTTTGCCTGGGAGAAAAGGCCGAACACCACCCCACTACAACCTCCTTTCAGGTAGTTGTAGAGAGCAATAAGGTCTCCCCTCAGCAATAAGGTCTGAGTGAATTACTCATCCTTTTCCTTTGTTGGTATCTACCAGAGGATGATCTTTGAACCCTTCTTCTTCTACCCTCAGAGGTGTCCCAGTGCAGGGGGAGATACTGGGTCACAGCCTGCTGCAATCCCGGTGAGCTCAAAGGATCTCACTTAGGATTGTTATATATAGGATCACAAAATGATTGACTCTGGTCAACCTTTTTTTTTTTTGTTTTGGCCACAACTTGTGTTAAGTCATTCTGGTATCTCAGCAACTCTACAATTCCAATACTTTCCAGACTGTACAATTCTGGTATCTACCAGATCAGGCTATGATCCAGGCAGCAGGAATTTTGGGTATAGTATTCAGGCAGCAGGAGTTTCAGATATGGTCAAGCAGTGCCTGATCTTCCCAACTCACTGTACTTGTAACCAATACAAGAAAGTGCCAGATCATTCCAACTCACTGCACTTATAACCAAAACAAGAACATGATGTTGGTTTGTCCTGACATCACATAGTGGCCCAGGACAGGTTGCACCACCACAACTTCCCATGTGAATATTCACTTAATGGAATACTTTCAGGGAAACTCCCGGCCTTATGAAATACTTTGGGATCAATCTGTGATTGAGTCCCTGTGCACTCTGTTTCCATGATTTATGAAACATTTTAGAGTTTGAATTAAAAAAATCAGAGGTTGAAACTTGCAATATCAGCCTTTAAAGCATGGCTTTCTTGTCAAGATCAGTGAGATTTCCAATCAAGCTTTCTCACAGAAAGTAGCTTAGCACATCTAAATGATGCTAGAAATTCAGACTGATTGCTTCTTATACATAACATATATTCTACTTTTCTTCTCGTGGTAGAAAGTTGTGAATTAATAGGTGGAAAGCAAAACACTAAAAAGGATGAAGGTCTGAACACTATGATGGAGGATGAAGATTTTCTTCTGTAATAAGAAATGCTATCTTGCTTTCACTTGATATGGTATTTTAAAAATTGTAAGAAATGGTAAAAAGTAATGATTTGAAGATAGACTTTAGAACAAAAAAAACTGTTAAAAAATATTAAATAAATGTATTACTTACATATATTCTTTCATGTATTTCTTTAACACTCACATTTTTGAAGAAAACTGTTAATATGTAAGTTCCTGTTTTACTACAACCTATGAAGTAATTGGTGTGCATGTTCATACCGTATCAGGCAGTCCTCTGCTAAAATCAGCAGAACTGTTTTCATAGAGAATAATGAGAACTTGCAATGTAACTTTGTCTAATTATGAAAAGTTTCTCTCATGTTGTGTTGTGACTGCAGTACAAAGGGTACTGGCTGATGCTGTCAAAGGGAAGCCAAGAAAGGAAGTCTTTATATCAGAGTTTGAACCATGAGTTCTAGTGGAAAATGCCATGCACCATATACTACTGGGAAATGTAAGTCCTTAAAAGCTCCAAGTATCCTCAAAAAGCATGTAATCCTCTACTACATTCAAAATAATTCAAAAAAGTAGTGCCAAAAGGATTTTGTGATAGGTTGTTGCCACTTAAATCTTCATAGAATAACAATTTCAATGAACTATTTTTCTCCCATGTGAAGATATAATTCTGATAGATTTCTCTATGGAGATGATAAACACCCAAGGTGGCTATGTAAGGCAAAGATATACATATTTATGAATAGAAGTGTTGAAAAGGCTGCAATTAGGCATGGACTTTCACACCTTTCTTATTATCCTAACCATAATTTGGGAGCACTGTAAATGGACTGTGTCTTCCATATGGAGAACATCCAGTGTAACAAATTCCAGCACAAAAGCAAGTCTATCTACGCCTGTATAATAAAGCCATAACTTCAGTACGTATACAGTAGGAGGAGAAAAACAGCCTGACCAGATTAAGCACAATGCCTGTGTATCCTGTTTGAAGGTGTTACCACATGTCTTGATTCAGTGTTACATGACCATTTCTAAAGTTTTGACTGTGACTTTTTATTTCTAGGTTTGTAGACTACACTTAAAAATTTCTGCACCATAAATAGAAGTTTAACTAAGATAAATAAATTTAATCCCATTTTATGCATTCTACAGAAAGCAGGGTGATAGTCCAAAGTAAGTGTGTGTATCCTGAAGTTGTAAGTAGCAGAGTGCACAGGGGTATGAATATGAAGTAAAAAAACGTCAACCAAATGTTTAATAACCATAGTCCCTGAAGTATATATCCAAGTACCAGGGCCATTTGAGTACTCCATGATCTTCTGAGCCCTGTCTTTAAAAAGAGATGGTGGAGTGTTTGACATAGGTTGGAAAGAATTCTCACGTTCTGTGGTGTAGAAGGGGTGAGAAAGAGAGAGAAATTCGGAGCAGTCATGTTTTGTGTGGATTTAGAAGGTCTGTAGAAGGAACAAAGATCACAGCTGACAGGGTTTCTGTCTATATCACATTTTATACCAGTGCAACCATGACCTTTAATGCAACAGTGCCATTATTCTGGATATAGTTTTATTAATATTAAGATGTTTTTATGTAGAGATGTGCAGTGCATCAGGTGAGCTAGAATGGCGCACTGTCACAATGATATTGCTTTCAGTATTAGAACTAGTTCATATCTTTCTGCATGTAGCTCTGTACTGTGTAATGCACACATGCACAAATGCTGCGTGTGTGATATTCAATGTGTTTATATAACGAGTCTTATTTGAGGTTGAAAATGTATGAATAAATATAGTTAACTAATATTTCACACTGCATAGTCATTTTTAATGAATAAGGTTTTGCTATCCAAAGAAGTAACGTTAACTTTAATACAACAGTAAAATGAAAGAGAGTCTCTTGGTTATTTTCTGTTTTTTTTTTAAGGAATATTTAGCCAACATTAGGGAATCTCTTTGTGTGTGTATATAGAGCTATATATATCTATGTATAGATGCATACATATGTGCATCCTTATGTTGGAAATTCAAAGTTAAGATTCCACTTTAATATGAAAAAGAGGAAAACTATGCATTTCATAGCATGAAATGTTAAGATTTACAAAATTATACAAAATTACTTCGGGTTTGACCTATGGAACAGACAGCTTTTTATCCTTCCTTCTTTGTTCTGTTTTTACCAAGTTTGGAAGCTGTTTTATTTTAAGATTAAAAAGTTTTCTGAGAGTTTAGTTTATGGCCAAAGAATATTTTAAACTTCGAAACCAAGACCATTAGTACAATAGCTACATGACCATAACCTCGCATTTTCCTTTCATCCTACTTTTTCTATCTAAGATATTCAGTTTTTAAAAATAAATTCTTGTTATTGTAGATTTATAAATGGGATGTTAAGATATGACATTGGAATTACTATTTCGCTATGAGGTTTTGTTACATATATTACATCTTTAAGATTCTAACTCAATGGTTCATTCCTTTCTTATCTCTTCAGAGTAATTACTTTCTCTCCGTTAAAAAATGCTATAAGTATGTTGGATAAATAGTGTCAGTCTATTTCTTTATTCTTATACAGACAAGTAATACTTTCATCTGTGAAGAGTCTCTTGGAATAGATTAAGGCATTACTTAAGACTACTAAAGTTATATCAATCATGATTTGTAGAGTAATTCTAGAAGCAGATATTAATTTAAGATCTAGTTCTGTAAACAGAATACCTTGTAAATAATATTTATTTTACAGAAGTCAAATACACTTAACATTGAAATCATGGCCATCCCATGATTTGAAAGATACACTTATGATTTTAGAGAGAGAATAAGGTTTTTAACAAACATGAGCAGACATCGAGCTCTCAGTCAAAATCAATGTTATTGCCATAGCACCCTTCCCTTTATGTGGTAAAACAGCTTTTTTAATGAATGAACAAAAGGTAAAAGAGTAGGTCCAGATAGAAATACTTTTCGAGCAAATATTTTCAATCCATTTTAATGAAATTTAATTTCTTGTCAGTGAGTAGAATACTATGGTTGCTACCACCTTGTTTTTCCTGCACGAATACCGTGTTTACTCCTCCGTAGCTGTGAGCAAATCGTGACAATTATTCAAATGTAAAGACTGCAGATATTTGTGATATTTCACAGAATCACAGAATCACAGAATGTTAGGGATTGGAAGGGACCTCGAAAGATCATCTAGTCCAATCCCCCTGCCGGGGCAGGATTGCCTAGACCATATCACACAGGAACGCGTCCAGGCATGTTTTGAATGTCTCCAGAGAAGGAGACTCCACAACCTCTCTGGGCAGCCCGTTCCAGTGTTCGGTAACCCTCACCGTAAAGAAGTTTTTCCTCATATTTAAGTAGAAACTTCTGTGTTCCAGCTTGCACCCATTGCCCCTTGTCCTGTCAAGGGATGTCACTGAGAAGAGCCTGGCTCCATCCTCTTGACACTTGCCCTTTCCATATTTATAAACATTAATGAGGTCACCCCTCAGTCTCCTCTTCTCCAAGCTAAAGAGACCCAGCTCCCTCAGCCTCTCCTCATAAGGGAGATGTTCCACTCCCTTAATCATCTTTGTGTCTCTGCGCTGGACTCTCTCTAGCAGTTCCCTGTCCTTCTTGAACTGAGGGGCCCAGAACTGGACACAATACTCCAGATGCGGCCTCACCAGGGCAGAGTAGAGGGGGAGGAGAACCTCTCTCGACCTGCTGACCACACCCTTTCTAATCCACCCCAGGATGCCATTGGCCTTCATGGCCACAAGGGCACACTGCTGACTCATGGTCATCCTGTTGTCCACTAGGACCCCCACGTCCCTTTCCCCTACGCTGCTCTCCAACAGCTCTGCCCCAACTTGTACTGGTACATGGGGTTGTTCTTGCCCAGATGCAGGACTCTACACTTGCCCTTGTTATATTTCATTAAATTTCTCCCCGCCCAAATCTCCAGCCTGTCTAGGTCTCTCTGAATGGCTGCGCAGCCTTCCATTGTGTCAGCCACTCCTCCCAGTTTGGTGTCATCAGCGAACTTGCTGACAGTGCCCTCTAATCCCTCATCCAAGTCATTAATGAATATATTGAATAGAACTGGTCCCAGAACCGACCCTTGAGGGACTCCGCTAGACACAGACCTCCAACTGGACTCTGTCCCATTGACCACCACTCTCTGGCTTCTTTCCTTCAGCCAGTTCACAATCCACCTCACTACCCGATCATCCAGACCACACTTCCTCAGTTTAGCTGCGAGGATGCTGTGGGAGACCATGTCAAATGCTTTCCTGAAATCGAGATAGACCACATCCACAGCTTTACCATGATCTATCCACCGGGTAACATCCTCATAAAAGGCTATCAAGTTGGTTGAGCATGACTTCCCGTTGGTGAAGCCATGCTGAGTGCCCCTAATGATCCCCCTATCTTTGATGTGCCTAGAGACAGCACCAAGAACAAGTTGTTCCATCACCTTTCCGGGGATGGAGGTGAGGCTGACCGGTCTACAGTTACCCGGGTCATCCTTCTTGCCCTTTTTGAAGACTGGAGTGACATTCGCTTTCCTCTAGTCCTCAGGCACCTCTCCCATTGCCCACGACTTAGCAAAGATGATGGAGAGTGGCCTAGCAATGACTTCCGCCAGCTCCCTCAGCACCCGCGGGTGCATCCCATCAGGGCCCATGGATTTATGGACGTCCAGATTGCTTAATTGGTCCCTGACCCAGCCCTCATCTACCAAGACAGATTCCTCCTCTATCCTGACTTCTTCTGAGGCCTCAGGGGTCCAGGGCTCCTCAGGACAGCCTCCAGCAGTATAGACAGAGGCAAAGAAGGCATTCAGTAACTCTGCCTTCTTTTTATCCTCTGTCTCCAGGACCCCCACCTCATTCATCAGTGGGCCTACATTGCCTCTAGTGTTGGCTTTACCTGCAATGTATTTGAAGAAGCCCTTTCTGTTGTCCTTGACCTCTCTTGCAAGGTTTAATTCCAAGGAGGCCTTAGCTTTCCTAGTTGCCTCCCTACATCCTCTGACAACAGACTTATATTCCTCCCAAGTGGCCAGCCCCTCCTTCCATGATCTGTACACCCTCTTCTTCCACTTGAGTTTGCCCAGCAGTTCCCTGTTTAACCATGCAGGTCTCCTGGTACCCTTCCTTGACTTCCTACCTGTTGGGATGCTCTGATCTTGAGCTCGGAAGAAGCAGTCCTTGAATGCTAACCAACTATCTTGGGCCCCCTTACCTTCTAGTACCCTGTCCCATGGGATTTCCCCTAGCAATTGCTTGCAAAGGCCAAAGTTGGCCCTCCTGAAGTTCAGGGCTGTGATTCTGCTCTTTCAGAAGTTCAGGGTTGCGATTTCTTCCTCTTCCTTTCATTCAAGCTGTCAGCCTAGCTGTTTCCAGAGGACAACGTTTGTGCCCAGTGTTCTTATATTCCTAAGATTCATACCTTGTTATGTAGACCAGTTGATACCCATTAACAACTTATTTATCAGCCCAGATATTGCTTTAGTGTAATTATTGTAATGCAATACTTGCTAAACAATCTCCGCCAAAAAATAAACCCAATTTTTCTTTCAGTGTGAGTTTAAAATATACGTCAACACTACTTTTTCAGTGTCGCATTTTTGCTGGCATGATGGATTGACAACTGCCACACAATAAAACAGCTTTTATCTGGAGCTACATTACAACTTCTGCCAAGCTTCTCAGGTTCAGATTTGCTGACCTAAACAGTTCACTTTTTTTTTTAATTTACCTTTTTTTTCTTTTATCTTTTTTTCTTTTTCTTCCGCCCCCACCCCCTCCCCTCCCGAGCCATATTGTAGCTACCCATTTACTTTGGGGAAAAAACTTCTCTGATTCCTAGAAGCAATGCCTATGGGCCCTCTTCCCACCCCACAATGCTCCCAGAAGGTGTTCAGGTTTTCATAAAAATAAGTTAATATGATCAGAACAATTCTAACCTCAAATTATAACCTAGGGTTAACCTATAGATTTATAATTTTCATGCATATGTATATATAATTTTATAAAGGCTGTGAGTGGATGGTACTTTATTCAATAGGAAGTCTTAGCAGAAAAAAAACCTCTTAGTGGAATTATTCAACTTGACCCTTGCAAATATTAAACCCTGTATTAAGTATGGTCCTTTAGGGGATGAACTACCTGTCTGTGTTTCCCAGAGTACCCATGGCAGATAATCCAGTTTCCTTGCTTTGTGACAGAGCAAGTAGGTCAGTGTGTGTAATACAGTTATTTAGTATCAACCTAAATCAGATGATACTGATTTCACAGCAGATGAATTACAAGGAGAGAATCAAATACTAGTAATGTTATTACATCAGCTGACTTGCTGCTTCTGAGAAACAATATAGATCCTCTGTAATGGACATGACCTTGAAGTACAGACAATTCCTTCATAAAGTCAAAACTCACTACAATTTTTATTTTTAAAAAAAACTCTAATGTTATATAATTATCTTATGTGGATATTCCCCAAACAAGGAGTCTAACTGACTTAACTGCGTATTCGTTTAAATTTTGCATACATGAAGACATCAGGTTTTAACTACAAGCCAGTTCTTTTTATATTTCATATTTTGCAGGCAACAGATTCCTATAACCTGTTTCATGAAGTCTGTTGGTTTATTTGCCTGTGTTTCCTGAAGCAGAACTAGTTTCACTTACCTTTTCCAGCTTGTTTAGATAAATTTCTTTAGATAAATACTTTTTTCCTTCCCTTGTGCTTTCTCTGCCTGTACCACCACTGTGTTTAGAGACACTGGTAATATCCCTCCTGAGTGTGTTCAGCTAGGTAAAACAGGCAGTGCTCCTGTAATTTCATCTGGTAACACAGGCAATCCATTTTATAAAATTCAAGATGCTAAGGGCTAAGTCGTCTCTTTTGTGGAGGATGCAAGAGGCAAAGAACATCGGGATTCCCATTCTTTTAACGGAATTAGGCAGCTCTGGAGCAAATCAGACTGTGCTCTGTCTGAAGTTTAGGGAAGAGTTAAGCTAATGTGACTCCTGAGGCCTCTGCCTTCAAACAGAGCAGAGTAAGCAGGCCAAAGTCTTCGTTGCATAGTACAGTAACAGACTATTCTAGAGGGATCACGTAATATTTCATTTCTAAATGACAGTTTTGCCCTTCATCTGCAGTTGTTGCTGATCAGTCTTCTCCCTCCAAGGGCAACCTTTGGTAACCTTGTGTAGATGCTAGTTTGGAGTAGTTCCTCTGAAACTCCTCACAATTCATTTATTCAGCTGAATGGATTTATGATTTCAATCCTGCATTTTAAGATGATAGATTTTTTCTTTCTGATGAAAAAAAGAAATCCACTTGTTAGAATTTAAACTCAGTGTGAAAGTATTATCTTCGTCTCCCAAATGTGGTCCACACAAGTCTGGCATGCTTCAGACCAAGGGAGAAAAGGTTGTTAAAAGAAAAGAGACATGTAATACATAGTGTCATACTGTACATGTAAACACACACAGTTAGTTTATTTTCCCTTTTAATGATACAATCTTCATTTTCTTAAAAACACTTTCTCCTAAAATTCTTACCTGGTGTTTCTGCTACAGATAAAATCTTCAGTCTTTGCTCTTTCCTTTTTTCTTTTCTTCTTATGAGCATTTTGGCCAACTTGCACAGAATTTGATCTGCTTCTTGTGATACTCTTTTCACTGTTTCTTTCATCATTATCCTTCATATGGTATTTCATAGTCTCTTAAGAAATATATATTTCATTTTACTTTCTGTGCTTTCTGATTCATAGGTACTGTTCATAGAATTTCTAAAATTGTTTTCAAAAAGTGATGGTTTGCATGTTACTTCTAAAGTTGCCTTTTTTTTTCTTTTTCTTTTTTTCTGTATATGTTCACATTTCTAATCCAGCATCATGGGTTTTGCATGGCAATTGACCTGGCTGTAAATGTCAGCCTTGATCTTACAGTCTTTGAAAACAGAGTTAGGTAAGTTTAAGTAACTTTGCAGTATCTTTTTGAGTGCATTTACCACTTTCTATAAAGATGGAAAAACTTTATTGGTCTGGAGCTCTTAATAGCAATTACAAAATTTGTAGCAGAAGTATGGAGCATTTTAGAGTCAAGTATCATATCTAAAGAATGAAATATTGCCACGGTAGAGTTGTGGTTTTTACTTTCCCTCTTTCTTATATCTTACATCTTAATGTACTCCAAACATACATGTGTATAAAAGCAATGTTAAACTATGTTTCTAGGAATAGATACTTTAAATAAATGCACTTAGTTCACTATGGTTTTCATGTCTCATAAAGGGGTTAATAATAGAACATAATCATCAAGTTCCAAACAGCATGTCTTAAAGGGCAGAAACATACATAGTCTGAAAACTCATGTACCCTATGCAAGTACGTCTCTATGGAATATGTATATGGTATACATTTTGAATATGTGTCTGTGCATGCATATGATTTATGGGAAAAAATATATGTCAGGTTTTCAGGGAAAAAAAAGGATGTGCTTTTTTTTTTTTTAAAAAAGGGGATTTTAACCATAGTTCTATAGAAAATGGATACCAATGATCTTTAAAGGAACAAAATGTAGAAAAGTAGTCTTTATAATCCACATTTTCCATATATTTCAGAAGAAATGATAAATTTTGCAGTAACAATAACCATTTAGCGTCGGAAATACTGTGTAAGCACTTATATCAACAGTAAATACAAATAAATTCCATTGGAACGGATCATAACTAAGCAAAACTACAGGGAAAAATAAAAAAGGCCCCTACAAGACCATTTCTGAGATATATAAAGGACAAATTATTTAGCATTGATGTTTTAGCTATAACTCTTTTGAATTTAAAAGCAATAGAAAATACATCAAAATGGAAAGTCATTATAGAAATACATTATAAATGTTATAATGAACACTGTAGCAAATAACCATTTTATCTGGGGCTCTGAGAACAGACATTTAGTTTATAATCTTTCTCCTGATAACTGTAATTCAAGAAAAACAGTGCAAATGAAATATGAATGTAGTACATTATACATTTTATGCACTGATCGACTGAAGATTTCTTTGGTTTGCTTTGAGAAAAATGAAAATAAAATGCAGCTAAATCAGATTTTTAATTCATGACTTCCCAATGGAATAATCAGCGAAGGTCTGCAAAATCCCTGTAGATGTGGAGTTCCCATGATAAAATAAGCATCTAAAAAAATTATTTCTACAAGTATGTTAATTCTGCTGATTCACTTGTGTTAGCAAGAACTGAGATAACATGTTCATTCTGACCCTTGGAGTCTTTACCTCAATGTTTTTTACTAGATTCACCAATTTCCTATGAGTTTTATTTGCAAGTATACCATCATGGTAGGGTGCCTAGGCCCAGGGACTCTTTCACCCTCAAAGACACATACAGGGAATAGCTTTTTCTCAAGTTGGTTATTTACCGCAACATAAGCATAGAGAATAAAATGCAAAATTGAAACATGATATGTGTGTAACATGGACACTAGTTTTTATCCATTTGATCTACAAGTTAGAGTACTACTAGTTACTCCAGCTGGATGTGGTACGATCCAGCTGACTGAACTAGCTTCAGATTTGTAAGATAGAAGTTCATTAATACTTCAGTCAATCCAGGTAACATCTTAACAACATGGCTACTGTAACTAAATTAACACTGAAAAAAATACAAGTATTTTTTTTTTATTATTGTCTTCACTGTGCAGATGTGCTGCCTCCTTCAGTGCATCCCTGTCGCATTTAAGGAGAGCTAATTTGGCAGAAGCTAAACCCCCGTGTGTTCCAGATTGTCCTCAGATATCAGAGGGGGTGGGGGCAGCTGAGCTTAGTTTTTGAGTGATGCTCTATTTGACACCTTGAACTTTGGCTGAAATAGGCCGAAGTCGGCACTATCAGTCCGTCTGTGTTCAACAGCTAATACGTTGAACTAACATAGGTCCGGATGCACTAATAGTGCAGGGCCGAGTCGCTGTCAATGACCTAACACAGTTCTAGATTATGCCATTAATCTGAGCATGTTCATTGAAATAAAAGCCTCATCACAGAATCACATAGAATGTTAGGGATTGGAAGGGACCTCGAAAGATCATCTAGTCCAATCCCCCTGCCACAGCAGGATTGCCTAGACCATATCACACAGGAACGCGTCCAGGCGCGTTTTGAATGTCTCCAGAGAAGGAGACTCCACAACCTCTCTGGGCAGCCTGTTCCAGTGTTCAGTCACCCTCACCGTAAAGAAGTTTTTCCTCAAATTTAAGTGGAACCTTCTGTGTTCCAGCTTGCACCCATTGCCCCTTGTCCTGTCAATGGATGTCACTGAGAAGAGCCTGGCTCCATCCTCTTGACACTTGCCCTTTCCATATTTATAAACATTAATGAGGTCACCCCTCAGTCTCCTCTTCTTCAAGCTAAAGAGACCCAGCTCCCTCAGCCTCTCCTCATAAGGGAGATGTTCCACTCCCTTAATCATCTTCGTGGCTCTGCGCTGGACTCTCTCTAGCAGTTCCCTGTCCTTCTTGAACTGAGGGGCCCAGAACTGGACACAATACTCCAGATGCGGCCTCACCAGGGCAGAGTAGAGGGGGAGGAGAACCTCTCTCGACCTGTTGACCACACCCCTTCTAATCCACCCCAGGATGCCATTGGCCTTCTTGGCCACAAGGGCACACTGCTGACTCATGGTCATCCTGTTGTCCACTAGGACCCCCACGTCCCTTTCCCCTACGCTGCTCTCCAACAGGTCTGCCCCCAACTTGTACTGGTACATGGGGTTGTTCTTGCCCAGATGCAGGACTCTACACTTGCCCTTGTTATATTTCATTAAATTTCTCCCCGCCCAACTCTCCAGCCTGTCCAGGTCTCTCTGAATGGCTGCGCAGCCTTCCGGCACATCAGCCACTCCTCCCAGTTTTGTGTCATCAGCGAACTTGCTGACAGCGCACTCTAATCCCTCATCCAAGTCATTAATGAATATATTGAATAGAACTGGTCCCAGAACCGATCCTTGCGGGACTCCGCTAGACACAGACCTCCAGCTGGACTCCGTCCCACTGACCACTACTCTCTGGCTTCTTTCCTTCAGCCAGTTCACAATCCACCTCACTACCCGATCATCCAGACCACACTGCCTCAGTTTAGCTGCGAGGATGCTGTGGGAGACCGTGTCAAACGCTTTCCTGAAATCGAGATAGACCACATCCACAGCTTTACCATGATCTATCCACCGGGTAACATCCTCATAAAAGGCTATCAAGTTGGTTGAGCATGACTTCCCGTTGGTGAAGCCATGCTGAGTGCCCCTAATGATCCCCCTGTCCTTGATGTGCCTAGAGACAGCACCAAGAACAAGTTGTTCCATCACCTTTCCGGGGGTGGAGGTGAGGCTGACCGGTCTATAGTTACCCGGGTCCTCCTTCTTGCCCTTTTTGAAGACTGGAGTGACATTCGCTTTCCTCCAGTCCTCAGGCACCTCTCCCGTTGCCCACGACTTAGCAAAGATGATGGAGAGTGGCCTAGCAATGACTTCCGCCAGCTCCCTCAGCACCCGTGCGTGCATCCCATCAGGGCCCATGGATTTATGGCCCAGGTTGCTTAATTGGTCCCTGACCCAGCCCTCATCAACCAAGACAGATTCCTCCTCTATCCTGACTTCTTCTGAGGCCACAGGGGTCCAGGGCTCCTCAGGACAGCCTCCAACAGTATAGACAGAGGCAAAGAAGGCATTCAGTAACTCCGCCTTCTTTTTATCCTCTGTCTCCAGGACCCCCACCTCATTCATTAGTGGGCCTACATTGCCTCTAGTGTTGGCTTTACCTGCAATGTATTTGAAGAAGCCCTTTCTGTTGTCCTTGACCTCTCTTGCAAGGTTTAATTCCAAGGAGGCCTTAGCTTTCCTAGTTGCCTCCCTACATCCTCTGACAACAGACTTATATTCCTCCCAAGTGGCCAGCCCCTCCTTCCACGATCTGTACACCCTCTTCTTCCACTTGAGTTTGCCCAGCAGTTCCCTGTTTAACCATGCAGGTCTCCTGCTACCCTTCCTTGACTTCCTACCTGTTGGGATGCTCTGATCTTGAGCTCGGAAGAAGCAGTCCTTGAATGCTAACCAACTATCTTGGGCCCCCTTACCTTCTCGTACCCTGTCCCATGGGATTTCCCCTAGCAATTGCTTGCAAAGGCCAAAGTTGGCCCTCCTGAAGTTCAGGGTTGTGATTCTGCTAGCTATTCTGTTCCCGCCACATGAGATCCTGAACTCTACCATCTCATGGTCACTACAACCAAGGCTGCCCTCAACCTTCACCTCTTCAACCAGACCCTCCTTGTTAGTGAGGATAAGATCCAGCAGCGCTCCTCTCCTAGTTGGCTCATCCACCATTTGCATCAGAAAGTTATCATCAACGCACTGGAGGAACCTCCTGGACTGGGGATGGCTGGCTGAGTAGGCCTCCCAGCAAATATCAGGGTAGTTGAAATCCCCCACAATAACCAGGCCCTGTAATTGCGAGACTGCTCTCAGCTGCCTGTAGAAGGCCTCATCACCCTCCTCATCCTGATCCGGTGGCCTGTAATAGACACCCACAACAGTATCACCCCTGCCAGCCTGCCCCTTAATTCGCACCCACAAACTCTCAACTCGCTCCTGATCCGCCTCTGGACAGAACTCAATACATTCTAGCTGCTCACTCACATAAAGAGCAACTCCGCCACCTCTCCTTAGCGGCCTGTCTTTCCTGAACAGGACATAGCCATCCATTACCACATTCCAGTCATGCGAGGCATCCCACCAAGTCTCTGTAATTGCCACTAGATCACAGCCCCCCGACCGAACACGGATTTCTAACTCCTCCTGCTTATTCCCCATGCTGCGCGCATTGGTGTACAGGCATTTCAGGGAGCGAGCTGGGCACACCGGTTTCATCCCAGATTCACCCCCTGAATTCACCCCAGGGGGATGGAAGGCCTCCTGGTCTACCTCAACACTAGAGCGTTGCCCCAGTGGTGCAAGCCCAGCTACCACCCCATCCCCCTTCGAATCTAGTTTAAAGCTCTCCGAATGAGCCCTGCTAATTCCTGTCCCAGAACCCTTTTGCCCCTACGACATAAACCTTTCCCATGTATCACTGTCACGCCTGTTGTCTTATAAAACCAGCCATTATCAAAGAACCCAAAGCCCTGCCTGTAGCACCATGTTCCACAATTAAGGTAATTTATTTGAGGAACAGGTACAGATTCTTTTAGATTGCCAGTGATGAACATGCTATCTGCAAAGCATGCTTAGGTAGCTATGAACATATATATTTTGCAAGATGACTATATAGCACTACTAATATGATTATAGATACAAGCTTGGTTTCTAAGTCCTCCATGGAGCACCTGGTATAACTAAGTGTACGAGTCTTACCTAAAGGCATCACTATGGGTGGGGAAGAGAGGTTCAGCCTGTCAGCTGATCCCAGAAGTCCATAATGATGTCTCCCTGACCTCTCAGTGATGGTATCTTCACCCCCTTGCCTCTTTCTTAACGGCATTTTATACTATTTTCTATGTTTAGGTGGAGTTTAAGAGACTCTAGTCATACATATCTTAATTTTTGATTGGTGCAAAATTCTCTCACCTCAATTTTAAAGGTATAGACTAAGAAAAATTCAGAGAGCATGCTCAGGGGTAGGGGAAGACAGGTAACTTTTGGGATGGATGTGTGTTTTGGTATTATAATGAGATTACAATGAGCAAAGTTATCCACAAGACATGATTTTGCCACAATCGCTGGCTCAGTGACCAGTGTTCTGGGTGGAATGGGGTATAATTTCTTGCTGGACCACGGCTATGTGATTTATCGGCTACAAGGTACCGCAGAGTTCTCTTACCTACCTCATTAACACAGAGCCTTGACACGGTTATCTCCACACTCTTTCACCCTCCATTCTCTCAGAGGTAGCACACCAAGCTCCCTTGGTGTGAGGACATCTAGGAATGCAGGCCAGGTTGCCAGGGGAACTGTTGCAGTACATGCCGACCATGTCCCACCCTAGATGCTTTCTTAGTTCTGTAAGATGTGGATATAACTTTACTCTCAATAAGTGTGCCTCCAATTATTAGTTTCAATAAGTTGTCCCTGGTAGTTACTCTACAATCCCCAGGTGCTTTATAAATCACTGATTTTCAATCCATTGATAGGTACATTATTTAAATTTCTTCTTTAATTTGGTCTTAAAACATTTTTAATGTCTCTGTTTACTTTATGTATTTTATAGATATTCAGTCTCAGAGTGGTCTAGACCAACTCACCCACATTACTGTTAGTTGAGCTGACCTTATTGGTTGTCTTGTTTAGCTTTGTATGTTCTTCACTCCTTAATTTTACTCCCTGTGCCCCAAGACCGGTCTGCTAAATTTTATTCTCATTCAGGATGCTGCAATTTGCATGACTTCTGTGAGATTAGTATCATTCTCCATTTGCTTCATGCTGTTTATAAGGGAAAAACTCTACAGGGCTTTATTTTCCTGCTAGCACATGCACAGAACTCCCATTATTGTTAATGGAAGTTTCATGTCCCCATTAAATTGTAGAATTGGTCCAAAACGAAGGGAACTCTAATTGGCCTGTCTTTTTGCAACATGGAAGAATTCAGTTCATTATCTCTAAACTAAATCTAATCAGTGCTGTCATGTCTATAGGCTAACTTTAAATATCTCCACTGATAGTAATTCTGCTGTCTGTGTTGGCACTTTTATTCAGTGTTTGTGGAGAAAGAGAGGAACAGTAATAAGGTGTTCAAAACAAGAATTCCATCTGCTTTGAGAGGTTTGTGAATGTGTCATATGTAATATGCTGTGTATAAGCTCTCACTGATCCAAAAGAAAAATTTTGGGATGCTGCAATCACTGGGTCATGCATAGAGTTGATACAGAGAATGTTACATGTTCTGTCAGCCTGTTTGGATATGAATGTTTCCATTCTTTGTTCTTGTTCAATTTTCTGAAATAATTATCTTTGCTGCAAATTCCTACATGTAAAAAATTATGTATGTTGCAAATGGTCAGTAATGAATATTCTGATATTCTGAACCATATCTTTTATAAGTATAATGTGCTATCATGGATCTTAGGCTATTCCACACTGATACCAGTGGGGTAGACATAACATAAAAGAAAACATGAAACAGAGTCTGAGATAGTTATTATTCTCTGAAGATATATTAAATACTGAGTTGTCTTAGAAGCTCACATTTGAAAATATGTGGCTTTCAGAGAAGGGGTTATAAAATACATTTTTAAACAGGACAAACCAAAAAAAGCTCATATAAATCCATGGTAATTCACCTGCTGCACGTACAGGTAACAGCTTCTGGATTTGGAAGCATATAGAAGATCTGAAATTGTCGTGTATGTTCACTTCTTGACAATATTAAACTGAGAGGTGCTGTTGATTCTCTTGAGGGACACGAGGCCTTGCAGAGGGATCTAGATAGATTGGAGCATTAGGTACTCATCAACGGGATGAGATGCAACAAGAACAAATGCCAGGTTCAGAACCTAGGACAGGGTAACGCCAGACACAAGTCTAAATTAGGGGAGGAGGGACTAGAGAGCAGCCCTGCAGAAAGGGATCTGGGGGTGCTGGTTGACTGCAGGTTCAGTATGAGTCAGCAGTGTGCCCTGGCAGCCAAGAGGGCAAACCACATCCTGGGGTGCATCAAACACAGCATAACCAGCTGGTCAAAAGAGAAGATTATTCTGCTGTATTTAGCTTTGGTGCGGTCTCACCTTGAGTATTGTGTGCAGTTCTGGGCCCAACAATTTAAGAACGACTTTAAGGTCCCTGAATGAATCCAGAGGAGGGCAACAAAGATGGTGGAAGGGCTGGAAGGCATGTACTTACGAGGAGTGGCTGAGGACTCTAGCGGTGACTAGCAGTGTTCCCCAGGGCTCAGTTCTGGGGCTGGTGTTGTTCAATATATTTATAGGTGATCTAGACATAGGGATTGAGTGCACCCTCAGTAAATTTGCAGATGACACCAAGCTGGTTGGGAGCGTCGATCTGCTGGAGGGTAGGAAGGCCCTACAGAGGCATCTGGACACGTTAGATAGATGGGCTGAGACCAATGGCATGAGGTTCAACAAGAACAAGTGCCGGGTCTTACACTTCGGCCACAACAACCCCATGCAGCTCTACAGGCTGGGGGAAGAGTGGTTAGAAAGCGGCCCGACGGAAAGAGACCTGGGGGTGCTGATCGACAGCAGGCTAAACATGAGCCAGCAGTGTGCCCAGGTGGCCAAGAAGGCCAATGGCATCCTGGCCACTAATAAGAATAGTGTAGCCAGCCGGTCTAGGGAAGTAATCGTCCCTCTGTACTCTGCACTGGTGAAACTGCACCTTGAATACTGTGTCCAGTTCTGGGCCCCACACTTCAAGAAAGAAGTTGAGGTGTTGGAGTGAGTCCAGAGGAGGGCGACCAAGCTGGTGAAGGGTCTGGAGGCTCTGACCTATGAGGAACGGCTGAGGGAGCTGGAGTTGTTTAGCCTGGAGAAGAGGAGATTCAGAGGTGACCTTATTGCAGTCTACAACTACCTGAAGGAAGGTTGTAGTGAAGTGGGAGTCAGCCTCTTCTCCCGGGCAACTAGCGATAGGACAAGAGGACACAGCCTCAAGCTTCACCAGGGGAGGTTCAGGTTCGACATTAGGAAGCATTTCTTCACAGAAAGGGTCATTAGACATTGGAACGGGCTGCCCAGGGAGGTGGTGGAGTCACCATCTCTGGATGTGTTTAAGAAAAGACGGGACATGGCACTCAGTGCCATAGTCCAACTGACATGGTGTCAGGGCAATGGTTGGACTCAATGATCCCAGAGGTCTCTTCCAACTTGATTGATTCTGTGATTCTGTGACTTTTGGTTTGTTTAGTTTGGAGAGAAGGAGGCTGAGGGGCAACGTCATCGCTCTTTACATCTTCCTGAGGAGGGGAAGTGGAGAGGGAGGTGCTGGTCTGCTCTCCCTGGTCTTCAGTGATAGGATGCATAGAAATGGTTCAAAGCTGCATCAGGACAGGTTCAGACTTGACATTAGGAAGCATTTCTTTACCGAGAGGGTCAAACACTGGAACAGGCTTCCTAGAGAGATGGTTGATGCTCCATGCCTGTCAGTGCCTTGAAAAGAGCTATTTGGACAATGCCCTTCATAATATGCTTTAACTTTTGGTCAGCCCTGAAGTGGTCAGACAGGTGGACTAGATGATCATTGTAGGTCTCTTCCAACTGAACTATTCTATTCTATTCTATTCTATTCTATTCTATTCTATTCTATTCTATTCTATTCTATTCTATTCTATGTAGAGGCTTGGTTAAGTGAGAAGGGGCACGATCTTGTGCCACTGAGCAGTCTGAGCAACCCAGGCTTTGAGCAAGGGTTAAGCCCAGAGCTAGCGACCTTGGACTCCCCTTGAGCGGTGCAGGGCGGGGGGCTCCGCGGCGCCTGCTTCAGCGGGGCGGGGCGGTCACGGCTCTGAGTATGTAAATCTATAGACCAATCACATGTGTGATCGGGATGCGTGATTAGCACGTACTCAGCTTACAACCTATATACCCGCTGCGTGCTTAGCGAATAAACGGAGAACTTCCATACTCACATTGAGATTGTGTCGTTACTCTGGACTGTCGCCCAACACCTGCGAGCGCGCCCCCGTTTTCCCCTCCTTCAACTGGTAGCAGAGGATGGTTCCTTTCGGCGTGCTCTCTCCGAAACTGCAGTAAGCAGCGATCAGGGGGTGTTGGGAAAAGGACGGCTGGGAGTGGTGCTGCTTGGCTCAAAGAAGGCAGAGCAGACACTGGAAGAGTTGGCCACTCAGCTCCCAGAGTAAAAAAGGGCAGCCATGGAGACAGAGGCTGCAGCTGCATTACTCGCAAGTATCCTCCCTAAGAGAGGGAGCGAAACAGCGGAGAAACAGCTAATTAAGCTGATAAAGTTGGGCCAGCACTGGGGACATTTTAAAGACACAGCGTTTGTATTTTCTGTGGAGGAATGGAGAGAAATGGGAGACACTATGTGGGAAAAGACTGTTGAGAGTGACCCCGAGGAAAAAGAAATTAAGGAGGTGCGTGGACTCTGGCAAAAAGTGATAGAGACTTTAAAAACTATGAGGGCAGAAAGAGAGGTCGCCTGCGCGGCTGCTCAGATGTGGGCGGCTCCGGAGTCCACCCCCCCCGCTAAAAAAGAAAAAACTTCTGGGGCTCTGGGTCGTTTCTTCGGGTTACCCGCAGTTAAGGGCATGTCGGCGCTGATACAACCGTCTGTAGCCGAAGCCCGTGCGGCGGTAGAGGCAGCAGCCTCTCGGGAGCAGTGGCGCAGCAAGAATTCAAAGGAGGAAGTTACAAACAAAGAGGAAAGTAGCTCGCGGAGAGTCACACGGCAAAGGGAGCAGAAGGCGGAAGAGGAGGAGGAGAAGGAGGAGTGGTCAGCTCCTCCCAACCCTGCCCAGTTGGTGGGAGGAGAGGGGAGCCGGCCCCCTCCCTCGGTGCCGCTGGCGTACCCACCCCTTCCTCCCTCGCCCTGCCCGTCAACATCAATGTCATCTACCCCACCTGACCATGGGAACCCGGAAACCCACCCCACTGGCCTCTTACAGCAGGTCTTGCGGGAATTACAGGATTTAAAGGTACAGCAACTACAGCTAAGAGCATCCGCTCCTGGATTACAAAACAGAGACAACTCCAGGGATGCTCCGCTTCCATCTGCACCTCGGGCAGCGAGGTGGAGTGGGGTGATTCGTGACGCCATATTAGAAGGACACTGGAGTGCTGCTGCTGATCTAGGTGGAGTGGGAGCTTTTCCAGTGCTACAACAGAATGGAGTAGCTACTTGGGAACCACATGACTGGAAAATTCTTCAACAAGCAAAAGCTGCAGTTACACAGTATGGAGTAAAATCAGACGCTACGAGGAATATAGTCTCCTGGATTTTTTCTGCTGATCTCTTATGCCCGCATGACTCCCGGAATTTAATGAAACTGTTGCTGACACCTACTCAATTCCTTTTGTGGGGTTCAGAATGGGCACAACGAGCAGCCAATGAAGCTGCGCAAAGGATGAAAGATCCAAATGATCCTTTACATGGAATTACTATGGACATTCTCACAGGACAAGGAGCTTATTCTACGGTGCAAGCACAGTTACAGTTACCAGCATTAGTCCTACAAAAATCTGCACAGCTTGCATTTGAAGCATTCCAAGCCTTGCCTGGCTCCGCGACCCCGTCATTCGGATCGGTGGTTCAAGGAGCTACGGAGAAATATGAGAACTTTACTAATAGACTATGGGAAGCCGTAATGAATCATCCTGATCTTGATGATGATAACAGGCAGCATATGTTAAAGATTCTGGCTTTTGATAACGTGAACAAACAAACTAAACAGCTGTTCGCTAGCTTACCTAAAGGTGCAGGAGTGGAGGAAATGGTGAAGTGAGTCAAACGTGCTGATGTGCAAAGAGCTAGCAGTACCGTTGCTGCTGCCGTACAAAGTGCTGTTAAGGAAGTGGTCCAACCTTTGGCAGCGATGGTACAACAAAGAGGGACACGACAACCAACATGAGCAGGACAATCCTTTCAAGGAAATTGCTATCGATGTGGAGAGAACAGACATGCCAGAAAAGATTGCCGAGCTGCTGTCTGGTGTGATACCTGCCAGAAGAATAGTCATGCAACTAAGGCGTGTGTCACGGTTTAAAGCTGGGCCGGCTATTAAACCTGTGGCAGATGCTCTCTGTTATCCCCCCCCTCCCCCCAAAGGGAAAGGGAAAAGGGAGAGAGACTTCCGGGTTGGAAAGTTAAAACAGTTTTAATAAACTATAATAATGAAAAAGAGTATAATAATAATAATAGAAATAATCAAATATATACAAATATATATACAAAACCAAGACTGAGCTCCCCTGAAGTCAGCCACGTCACCACCGGCACTGCAGGGCAGGCTCCGGGAAGGCCCAGGCTGGGCCCAGCGACGGTCGAGAGCTGGATTCAGGAATGCACGGATCGGGATCGGGGGCAGCAGGAAAACAGTCGGAGTCCTCCTTGGACACCGGCCATAGCAGAAAGAGAGCGAGACCCTCGTGATCCCCCAGCTTTATACTGAGAATGACGTGTATGGGATGGAATACCTTCGTTGGTCAATTTTGGGTCACCTGCCCTGTCCGCTCCCCCCTGCAGCTGCGACCTCCCTTTGGCTCTTCACTCGTAAGCAGTGAGGAATTCAGCAGTGACCTTGGTTTCTCTAAGAACAAGTAGAGCAAGAGCCTTTCTGCACAACATCCCTACCGGTGCCTCAGTGATAACTACAAACTTCGAGTGTTATCAGTCCTGGAAGCAGACACTGTCTGCAAAACATGCAGTTATTTTCAGAAAGTGCAGTTACTTAGAGGAGACTTAGCTGAAAGTAAAAATCACTGGAAGGAAAATTGGCCTGGTTTACGTCAAACCAGGACAGCATGTCAGGGAAACTTCCAAAGGAGCGCGGAGAGGGGCCGCGTGAGGAGACAAGTCAACCCATCATGCGAACCAAAGGCTTTTTACAACAACACCAACCAACAACCCGAGGAAGCCTGGGGTTCGACGTGGAAATCACAGTAGATGTCACCTTGCGGAGTCAAGAAGTACAGAAGGTCCCTACTAATGTGCAGGGTCTGCTAAGCGGGGATCTCAGTCCCAAGGGAGGACTTTTGTTAGGACGATCTTCTGCCGGTATAAAAGGACTTATAATACTTCCAGGAGTCATAGATGCAGACTATACCGGGATCGTATATATTATGATGTATACACTTAATCCACCTATGTTTGTACCAAAAGGTAGTCGAATTGGGCAAATAATCCCCCTTTCTGCCTATCAACAAGGTGCTAATACGACTACCTACCGTGGTGATCGTGGATTTGGCTCCACAGGACCAGTGGTATGTTTTACCACGAGAATGGATGACAGACCAAATATGTCAATCACAATGTCTCAGAAAAACACTTGTATAAAGGTACAGGCCTTGCTGGATACAGGTGCCGACGTCACCATTGTCAGTCGACGCGTCTGGCCAAGGAATTGGACACTAGAAACACCTGAGTCACATATTGCTGGCGTTGGCGGAAATTCTGTGACAGCTGTTAGTCATCACCCTGTGACCTTACACTTTCCAGAGGGACAGAGTGTAACTTTGAAAGTTTATGTCTTGTCCTTACCTGGGGTTTTGGAAGCACTCATAGGGCGAGATGTCTTAAGTCAGATTGGTGCGGTTCTTACAACTACCTATTTTTGATAATGGCCGCTGGAGAGCAGTCGCCCAATCCACCTTTGACTTGGTTATCAGATGAGCCTGTGTGGGTTGACCAGTGGCCTATGACTGAAGAGTGACTGCAGATTACTAAGGGACTAGTAGAGGAACAGTTAAAAGCAGGACATATCAAACCCTCAGTTAGTCCTTGGAATACACCCATTTTTGTCATCCCTAAGAAAAGTGGAAAGTGGAGATTATTACATGATTTACGGAAAATTAATGAACAAATGCAAGCAATGGGAGCATTGCAACCAGGTATTCTGTCACCTCACATGTTACCAGCAGGATGGCATATATTGATTGTAGACTTGAAGGACTGTTTTTTCACCATATCTTTACATCCTCAGGACGCCATGAGGTTTGCCTTTTCTATTCCTGTTATCAACAAAGTGGAACCAGCTCAGAGGTATGAATGGGTAGTTCTACCGCAGGGCATGAAAAATTCACCTACGTTATGTCAGATCTAGGTAGCATGGGTGCTGAAACCACTGCGCCAGCTATGGCCACAGACTATCATCTATCATTATATGGATGATATTTTGTTATGCCAGGCCGATCCTTTTTCAGAAGAAAGTCTCCACAAACTAACAACAACGTTGGCGGAGAAAGGTCTCGTGATTGCACCAGAAAAGATTCAACGAACTGATCCCTGGAAATACTTAGGATGGACAATTTCGGATGCTCAAATCCGACCTCAAAAGGTGGAACTACATACAGATTTGAAAAACCTGAAAGATGTACAAACACTTCTCGGAGATATTCAGTGGGTCCGTAACTGTGTTGGTATCTCGAATACCGAGATCGCCCCCCTCACCGAACTGCTGCGACGATCACACCCCGCTGACACCATACAGCTGTCTGAGACTCAACAAAGCACATTGCGGTCAATCTTCGCCAAATTACAAACTGCATGGTCATCGCGACGTATTCGTGAACTACCTGTATCCCTACTTGTCATTAACCGCGAAAACATGGTTTGTGGTGTCATTTGTCAGTGGCAACACAAAGTGGGGGAACTCCCCCAGGGCTACAACCAATGCCACTACAAAAGCCACGATAATGATGAAGCTTTTTGGATGTTGGAATGGGTATTCCTTAGTGTACAACCGAAGACAAGCATACAGACTAGACCAGAAGCCATAGGGGAACTAGTGAGAAAGGGTAGATCTAGGATTATAGAATTAATGGGACTGGATTCGGTGGATATTAGTATTCCTGTTAATGCTGCAGACCTAGAATGGTGGTTCCGCATTTCTCGACCCATTCAGGAGGCGTTTTTGGGGTACGAAGGAAGGGTCCATTCACAGCAACCGAAAGGCAAATTATGGCAGATATTACAGAAAGATCAATGGATTGAAAAATCTAAAGTACAGAAAACACCAATAGTGGAAGGGTTAACAGTCTATACAGATGCGGGAAAGAAACAGTGCAAAGCGGTGTGCGTGTGGCAGGAAAAAGGGGATTGGGTACACCACATGCTGTATGGTCAGACCGATGATACCTTACAGACTCTGGAACTATCTGCCATAGGCTGGGCCTTGACAAATTGGCTGGATGGGGCTATAAATGTAGTCACAGACTCTATGTAAGTAGCAGGTGTCATCCCACGCTTGGAGGAGGCATTGCTCCAAGACACACAAAATCCCCGTCTTGGGCAGTTATTCTTGCAATTACGGTCTATTATGCGACAACGCAGTGCGCCTTGTTGCATAATACATGTGCGGAGTCATCGATGGGATCTTGGTTTGGGGAAAGGCAATCAGGTGGCAGACTCTCTGGTTAGTCCTGCTTGCCATATTCCTCCTTTAGACAAATTTCAACAAGCCAGACAAAGCCATGAGCATTTCCATCAAAATGCAAAAGGAATACAGAGACAATTTGGAATAACGGAAAATGAGGCAAAATCTATTGTTCAAGCATGTCCGAGGTGTGGGGCTCAGGGACCAGGCATTGGTATTGGTGTAAACCCGAAGGGTTTGGCAGCACTTGAGCTATGGCAGATGTATGTAACACATATTCCGGAGTTTGGGAGACAAAAATATGTACATGTCACAGTAGATACTTTTTCGAAGTTAATCTGGGCATCCGCAATGTCCAGAGAAAAGGTGCAACAGGTTTGTAAACATTTGTTGGTGTGTTTTGCCGTTATGGGGGTGCCAGAACAGATCAAAACAGATAATGGACCAGCATACACCAGCCAAAAGTTTCGTGTATTTTTAACACGCTGGGGAGTGAAACATGTTACTGGTATACCACACTCCCCGACAGGTCAGGGGGTCATCGAACGTACCCATAGAACCTTAAAGGAATATTTGAGGAGGCAGAAGGAAGTAGATCATTATCAAAATGTACTGATCCAACATTGCGGTTGCATAAAGTGTTGTTTACTCTGAATTTTCTGTGTTTGACAGGGGACCGAGAAGAACCACCGGTTGTAGTACATCAGTACAAGTTGAAATTTAGTAATAACACCATTATACCTCAGTTACAGGTGATTTATCGGGAACCTGCTACAGGGGAGTGGAAAGGACCGGTGCCAGTGATCCTTAGTGGCCAGGGATATATGTGCATGGCCACCGACCAGGGACCACTTTGGGTGCTGAGCCGATCAGTAAAACCACACCTCCCCGAGAAATCAGAGGGGCGAGGAAATGCGACAGATGTAAATGACTGCCCATGAATGAGCCAATTATTGGTGACGGGACATGTCGCATTTGATGAGGAGTGTGAGGATGAGGTAGAACTATGGTCAAAAACTGTGACAATCTTCGCATCTATCTTTGCCCCCGGGGTTGCTTCGGCACATGCGACCTCACAGATACGAAGGTTGGCCTGCCGGAGTGGAAAAAGGGTCAATAAAACATCCCGGGTATTAGAAGCTTTAGCAAATGATGTAGACAGTGTTAGGCATGCAACTGCAAAATAGAGCTGCTATAGATTTTTTTGCTTATGCATGGACATGGGTGCCAAGACTTTGATGGGATGTGTTGTATGGATTTAAATGATTCTTCTCAGTCTATTCATAGACAGATCCAGGATTTGATAAAATCCACAAACCGGTTACGTGAACACTATGGATTCCTGGATGACTGGCTTGGAGACCTGGGAATTGGTGGATGGGTGATGGAACTGGTAAAAATGGTTCTTACAAGAGTTTTTGTGATTGCAGTTATCTTATTGGTGTTACCATGTCTATTTTCTTGCCTGCAGAAAGCTTTAATGAAACTTGTAAATCAGGCCTGGCTTGCTCACAAACAAGAAGGGGGAATTGTAGAGGCTTGGTTAAGTGAGAAGGGGCACGATCTTGTGCCACTGAGCAGTCTGAGCAACCCAGGCTTTGAGCAAGGGTTAAGCCCAGAGCTAGCGACCTTGGACTCCCCTTGAGCGGTGCAGGGCGGGGGGCTCCGCGGCGCCTGCTTCAGCGGGGCGGGGCGGTCACGGCTCTGAGTATGTAAATCTATAGACCAATCACAAGTGTGATCGGGATGCGTGATTAGCACGTACTCAGCTTACAACCTATATACCCGCTGCGTGCTTAGCGAATAAACGGAGAACTTCCATACTCACATTGAGATTGTGTCGTTATTCTGGACAGTCGCCCAACACCTGCGAGCGCGCCCCCGTTTTCCCCTCCTTCAATTCTATTCTATTCTATTCTATTTTATTTTAACCATGTGTGTTGGGATTGCTCTTTTGTCACCTTTAGAAAATACTTTAAAAAAATATCCTTTAACTAGAACAAACACAATTATGAATATCTGATACTCTATTTGCTTTATGTACTTGAAGTGCTGGAAAAATATATCAGTCAAAATCTGTCTTTGAGGGTATCATCTGTGAACCTACATCTAATAAAGGAGTTAGACATAATACAGGGTGATTCATGTATTTGAGATGTGTAAGTTTATAATGTCCATAAACTCTCTGCTGCTGCTGCTAGGTGCTGCTTATATTACGTGAAGGTTTTCTATTTTCTTAGAGTTCTGCATTCACGCATGCTATAGGCTGAGAAAGCTCATAGACAGGTGTTACCTGAAGCCAAACAATATCTAGAAAGTAATGTATTCCAGGTCTTCAGTAAGGTCTAGTGTGAAAAGAGTTCTCGGTGAATGTTTGAAGATGGACTTGCAAAATTAGTGATTTTTTTTTTAAGGAGTGATGATGAGCTGTCCACAATTTATTTAATAGTGTCCAAGATCATTTACTAAGACCAAAGTGATTTCTCTGCATGTTTCTGAGTTCTCAGAGATTGCTACAGCCACTAGCTTAAGGATGGAGTGAAGGGGCAGGAAATTGCTACCCCTTTTCCTGAAATATGCAAAATCTGTTTCATCAGATAGACAGCAAACATCGTTCTCCAGGAATTCTCTATGTGCCTTCTGTAATCTAGTACTGAGACATTAATTCAAGCAGAGTAGAACTGGGTGTCTGGATCCTGCTCTCAAAATTAGCCTGGAATTTAGATTTGACAATCTTTTGTAGGAACTGTACCAATATTTACTGGAGCAAGAAACACAATTTGAAGAACTCTTCCTGCCAAAATGCCCTTGATTTTTTTTTTTTTCTGGAATATGTTTTGTAGGGAAGACAGTGAGAATTTTCTTCCCTGTTGCTTCTCTATTTGAGCCTTCCCCACTTCTTGTCTCCTGAAGACATTATTAGGTGAATACTTTATTATGCTATATTTAAAAAAAATTGACAGTGCCTTGGAAGAAGATAATGAGCCTTCCTTGACTCTTTGAAATAATAGCTGTAGGCATCCATCCTCAAAGGCGGAAAAAAAAAAGAAAAAAATAGAAAAGGTCATATCTCACATGTATGAAGCTTCTTTCCTGGAAATAATGTTAGACACAATGTCAATTTAGATCTTTCATGTTATTAATTAAACTGAACTCCCATGCAGTAGGTCTGTGTTTAGATTTCCATGCTCAAGGTCATGACTCTTCCCTCTTCTGTATTGGAGATCCAAGTGTCTGACTCAGCTTTCTGGGATGAGCTCTGGGGAACTGAACTATATATTGCAGCCTCAAAACCTAGCCTAAAGAGTGTCATTTAGCCCTTGGAGTGGTTGAGTCCAAAAACTTCAAGGAGAAAATCAAGTATTATGTGTGGCAGCATATTATAAAGTTTTCAATCATTGATTTAATTTTGGTTTTGATGAACGCAGAGATAAGACAGCTGGTAATAATATCGCATGCCTTACATGAGAAAAGACATAGATGGAAGAAAAATGGCTTCTTTAAAAGTATAAATCAAAATTAATACTCAAAAAGTGTTTTTAATTCTGATTCATGTAATGTCTTCCCTTCTCTTTATTCTTTTCCTAAACTTCGAGTTAGTTTTCCCTAAATTACCCATGAACTTATCAAGATAATTTTCCCCAAATTTATGGAGTTTTATTAGTGAAAATAATGTTTACACTGATTACCTGGTTGTATTGTTCGAGTTCTGTATTGCTATTACAATTTATGCAAAATTTTCTAATTGCTAATATTCGTAGTGTGTTTAGTTTATAATTAGAACAACTCAAACTTCTTATTGCAATTGATGATGAACGTTAGCTAATGCATGTTGTGTGTTTATTACCTCAATATATGTATATAATGTTAATTTTACAATTTAGAAGTTAATGCATGGGGAATTATTTAAAAGCACTTCAGAGTTTTCTTAAGCAAGCAGGATTATATTGTTGTTTGAATAAAACGTCTAAAGTAGTTTTGTAAAATTCTATATGCAGTCTCAACCAAATATGAAGCCAATGAAGGGGCATATAATTTTTATTAAATAATTTAAAATGTACTTTATGCATTATAATCCAGACTGGTAATTAAAAGTGCTATATGTGTAGAAAAGTAATTCTAAGTGGTCTTCATTAATTTAGAAAAATGAAAGCCAAGGGTCATGGCAGCCTAACCTTTAAAATGACAAATCCTTTTATTTTTGTATAATGGGAAAAACTTACTGTCTGACTGCTTAGGTGATGTGAGATGCCATACTCATCAGGGTGATGTAATGCTACAAGTTACATAAGAAACTGCCATTCATATTCATCAATGTTATCGTGGCAAACAGGAGAGGTGCCTGAGGACTGAAGGAAAGCCAATGTCACTCCAGTCTTCAAAAAAGGCAAGAAGGAAGATCCAGCAAACTACAGACCAGTCAGCTTCACCTCCAACCCTGGAAAAATGATGGAGCAGCTCATTCTGGAGGTCATCTCTAAGCACATGGAAGAGAAGAAAGTTATCAGGAGTAGTCAGTATGGATTTACCAAGGGGAAATCATGCTTGACTAACCTGATAACATTCTATGATGTCGTGACTGAACGGTTGGATGCAGGGAGACTAGTGGATGTAGTCTACCTTGACCTTAGCAAGGCGTTTGACACAGTTTCCCATAACATCCTCATGAGCAAACTCAGGAAGTGTGAGGCAGAAGAACAGACAGTGAGCTGGATTAAGAACTGGCTACACAATAGAGCCCAAAGAGTGGTAATCAATGGTGCCAAGTCCAGCTGGAGACCTGTATCTAGTGGAGTCCCCCAAGGATCTGTGCTGGGTCCAGTCCTGTTCAACATCTTCATCAATGACCTTGAAGAAGGGACAGAGTGTCTTCTCAGCAAGTTTGCTGATGATACAAATCTGGAAGGTTTGGCTGAAACACCTGAAGGCTGTGCGGCCATTCAGCATGATTTGGACAGGCTGGAGAGCTGGGCAAAGAGGAACCTAATGAGGTTCAACAAGAATAAGTGCACAGTCCTGCACCTGGGAAGGAGTAATAAAATACACCAGTACAAGTTAGGAGGCGATCTGCTAGAGAGCAACTCCGTGGAGAAGGACCTTGGTGTCCTGGTGGACAACAAGGTATCCATGAGACATCAATGTGCCCTTGTGGCCAAGAAGGTCAATAGTATTCTGGGGTGCATTAAGAAGAGTGTGTCCAGCAGATCGAGGAAGGTCCTCCTTCCTCTCTAGTCTACCCTGGTGAGACCTCACCTGGAGTATTGTGTTCAGTTCTGGGCTCCCTAGTTCAAGAGGGACAGAGATCTACTGGAGAGAGTCCAACGGAGGGCTATGAGGATGATTAAGGGACTGAAACACCTGCCTTATGAGGAAAGGTTGAGAGACCTGGGGCTTTTTAGTCTGGAGAAGAGAAGATTGAGAGGGGATCTGATTAATGTGTATAACTATATGAGGGCTGGGTGCCAAGAGGAAAAGGGCAACCTCTTTTCGCTTGTGCTCTGCGATAGGACAAGGGGCAATGGATGCAAGCTTGAGCACAGGAAGCTCAGCCTCAACATGAGGAAGAAATTCTTTACTGTAAGGGTTACAGAGCACTGGAACAGGCTCCCCAGAGAGATTTTGGAGTCTCCTTCTCTGGAGACTTTCAAGACCCATCTGGATGTGTTCCTGTGTAACCTGCCCTAGATTGGTCCTGCTCTGGCAAGGGAGTTGAACTCGATGATCTCCAGAGGTCCCTTCCAACCCCTAACATTCTATGACTCCATGATTCAATGAGTGAGATCTAGCTGTTACCCAAAAATAACAATGCAAAACTTGAAGAGAGAGAAGATACTGAAGGAGGAAGTAACCTGCTTTGCGGAATGGAGGTGTAAAATTGTGTCCTGGAGCTATGTCTTAAGGACATTATATTCTCCTCTTCTGATCTAGAAACACAGAGCCAGATTCTCAGACAATATCAAGGGTATTGGTATGTTGATTTAAATTGAACTCTACAGATCCAGCATTGAAAAATTTGCTTCTTCTCCAAGTGCCATCAAATGCCTGTACATAATTCTTGACAAGAAAAGCAGAACAATGTTTGTTATGCTAAAAAAAGAAAAAAAAAAGAAAAGCTGTGATGGAGGATAGAAATTAATTGTTTTTAGGGTAGTATGGTAAGTCCTCTGTTTTGCTGCGAAGTATTTTAGTCTTTACTTGATAGACATAACATAATAAAAAAAAAAAAAAGAAGGAGCAATAAACTGAAATGCAGAAAAGGGGACAGAGAAAATAAATACCTTTCTTTTCTCTAAAGATGGTGTAGAGAGTTTGAAAGAAATTATAGGAAAAATAACCTGTTTTGTCTTCTCAGAAGTTATGGATTCTCTATTTCCTTGAGGAAAAAAGCTCACTTGGAAAAGCAGATTTCTGAGGTTACAGCTGGAAGAAGAAGCAGGACTATGTGTTTCAATGTTTCAGCACTTATTGGTGTGAATGCTGATTAAATTAATTTGAAGCTTGAATAGTTGTATGTTGGCCAAAAGCAAGTTTCTATTTATTTATTTCATTTTGAAATGCAAACCTTATATGGTGTCAGTTAGTTACGTAAATCACAGAATAGAAACAATGCCACTTGAACTGTACAATTAATGAGCACAGCTCCAAGCCTGAGCGTTCATTAGTGAAGGACTACGTGATGAGAAGGAAGTGCACACTGCAGTGAGGCTTGAGTGCTTCTGCCTAAAGAGTGGAGTCAATTTAATGAAAAGTTCATGAACAGAAAAAGACTAAATTGTTAGACTGCATGAATAATAATGAATTATTCATCCACCTTTGTAATGGAAACCTTCTGGCTGACAACTGTGTTAGTCAAGCCGCTGAGAATACATTTGCAGACACTATTTTAAGACCAGGACCAGAGGTTTCCATCAGAACTACTGTGAATCTTCATGTACAAAACCTGTATGTATTCATGTGACTTTAATGTCCTACCTTCAATCTCTATAATTTTCTTGTCTAAGAAGTTAGATAGCTACAAGCTTGGGATATTATTTAATACTGTATTTTATGTTGATAAGTTAGTAAGGCAAAAAGTGTTTTTGCATATATGTGTGTTTTGCCTTTGGCATCAAGTTGGTTTTCTTTTTCACTTACATTAATATAAATTACCTTCACTTTTAGAAAAATGGAGAGCTACACTTTACCTACTGTTAAAAAAACTCTACCAGTTAAACAACAGAAAAAGTCTTTCTTAAGGCCAGAGTAAGTAAAAGAAGACAAAATATCTACTCAAAGTATATAAAAATAACGCCTTACAACAGCGTTCTGCTCCTTAAAGATAACTTTGAGCCATTTAACTGAAACAGAAGAATTTGAGGCAGGCAAGTAGGGTCCAAAGCTCTTAAGTTGATAGAAATTGTTATGTTCAGACACCATGTTCTGTAAACTTCTGTATGTTAAATGACTGTTTACATCTGATAGGAAAAGACAAGGTGGAAGAATGGGGACATGGGGATATGAAATTCAAGGAAATGGTGAAAGAATAGGCACAAAAAGGTGAATGAACAAAGTGATGGGAGCCTAAGGTAAGCACTATAATACAGCAGAGCCTGCACGGAGGGCAAAAAGGAGATGAAGACCTTGGTGAGTCCATTTACAGTAGAGTAAAAAGAGTGGATGGGAGAGTGAAAAGATCTATAAGAGAGAAGAGGAACTGCTAACAGTGGGTATACACAGGTTGGAAAAATTAATTCCTTAAATTCCATTGTAAATTTAAGCCTGCAAGCAATACCTGCAGGTTTTCTGTTAGCTATAGACAAAAACATCTGTGATTTAAACTGGTGTGTTGAGAAATAGCATAATATTTAGGCAGTAATGATTCAACAGTGTGAAAGTAGTTCCATGAGACTTTGGTCCCTGACAGATCAGAGAGTTTTGACCTTGTAGAGGGATAATATAATATTCTCTGATAAGTTCAGTGAGGAATAGGAAAAGATAGGAAAATGTGTGTATGCAGTAATAAGAATTCAGAAACAAATGATTGTTTGAAGAAGTGGCTTGTCAAATGTAAAGGAGGCACCTATACAAAACCAGCTTTTATTATATCTTTTGCACTGTATTTTGTTTCTGTATTTTTGATTGTCCCTATGGATTTTTTTTTGTGCTGAAACACCTGTATTACAGTGATAATGAATTATTTCCTCTGAGAAATGTTAATCTTAAAAAAAAAGTAAGAAATACTCTCTTACAACAAGGACAAGATGTAAATGTGGTATTACAACTGGAGATGAAAATTGTCCAAACTCTTGTTTGGACCTTAACCAAATTAAGATTACCATAGTCTCCCAGAATATCTGTAATGTAATGCAATATTTCAGTAGTGGGGAAGTAATTATTAAATAAAACTGGAAGATAATCACATTTTGTTAATGGTGACAAGCAGCGCGTACTCACTTTCCTGGTTTGTTTGATCAAAGCTTTGTATGTTATTAATCCACTCTATAGAAATCTTTTGTACCTGGCCAGGTCCTTGTCATGCACATCTGCAGAAAGAAGGAATAGGAGTCCCTAAGCAGGTTCTGTCCAGGGCATGCTTCCCTGGAGAGTGGTACATGGAAAGGCACAAGGAGCGCAGTTACATTAGATATCAGCAGTATTAAAGCAAACGATGGAACTGTTTTTTTTGTAGTTAAGAAACCCACAAACGGGTTGGCTGTAGCACACCTCTTTAGAAGAATCCTTTTACAAAAACCTTATAGTTCATATAAGGAACATAGGGAGTAAGAGACAGAGAAACAGTGAGATTAAGTGACTGTTCTCTACCTGGATCCTTGACAGTTACATGATTAGGTAACTTAGAGAAAAACATAACAAAAAATGTCCCAATTTCCAATACTTGCTTTGTTTTCCCTTTGATTTCTTTCACAGATCATGTGCTGTTATGGCTCTTGGAAATCATATTTATAGTTGTTCTCTGGGCAAAGATACATCACTGTCAGTGTTAATTTGACAAACCATTTCAGTTTTTTTTAGTAAATTTATCATCTTAACCCTTGTGATGAGTAAGAGCCTTCACAGTTTTATTTTTTCTTAATCATTGTTTCTTACCTCAGTTGAGCACCAAAATTCTCTTTATATATTTAATTTTATAGTAGCATTGCTTTAATGTTTTAAACTACAACTCTCCATGCATAATAAATATATTATGTCCCTTTTGGAAATTTATCAGTTAAATTTTTATGCAGTTCTTGTCAAAGTCACTTATTGGTCATAATTATCATAGAATCATTAAATACCAGGTTGGAAGAGACCTCGAGGATCATCTGGTCCAACCTTTCTTGGCAAAACCATGGTCTAGAAAAGATGGCCCAGCACTTTGTCCAGCTGAACCTTAAAACTGTCCAGTGTTGGGGAATCCACCACTTCCCTGGGGAGTTTATTCCAATGGCTCATTGTTCTTATTGTGAAAAATTTTCCTTTTTTGTCCAATTGGAATGTCCCCAGGCTTAACTTATACCCATTGCCCCTCATCTTTTCCATGTGACTCTTCGTAAAAAGGGAGTCTCCATCTTATTTGTAGCCACCCTTTAAGTACTGGAACATGGTGATTGGGTCTCCCCTAAGCCTTCTTTTCTCAAGGCTAAACAAACCTAGTTCTCCCAGCCTTTCTTCATATGGTAGGCTTCCCCCTCCTTTGATCATCTTTGTGGCCCTTCTCTGGACCCTCTCCAGCCTGTCCACATATTTTTTGTGTAGTGGGAACCACTACTGAACACAATATTCCAGGTGTGGCTTGACAAGCACTGAGTAGAGTGGGATAATGACTTTTTCATCTCTGCTGGTGATGCCCTTGTTGACACAACCCAGCATCCTGTTGGCTTTCTTTGCCGCTGTAGCACACTGTTCACTCGTGTTCAGCTTGTTGTCCACCAGGATGCCCAGATCCTTTTCCACAGAGCTGCTCTCCAGTCAGGTAGACCTCTGTCTGTGCTGAAATCCTGGACTATGTTTTCCCAAGTGTAAGACGTTACACTTGTCGTTGTTGAACTTCATAAGATTCTTGTTAGCCCGCTCTTCCAGCCTATCCAGACTTTCCTGCAGGGTGGCTTTCCCTTCCGAAGTGTACACTTCTCCACTAAGCTTGGTACCATCAGCAAAGTTCATCAGGGTACACTTGATCCCATCACCCAGATCACTTATGAAGATATAGAATCACAGAATCACAGAATGTTAGGGATTGGAAGGGACCTCGAAAGATCATCTAGTCCAATCCGCCTGCCAGAGCAGGATTGCCTAGATCATATCACACAGGAACGCGTTCAGGCGCGTTTTGAATGTCTCCAGAGAAAGAGACTCCACAACCTCTCTGGGCAGTCTGTTCCAGTGTTCGGTTACCCTCACCGTAAAGAAGTTTTTCCTCATATTTATGTGGAACCTCCTGTGTTCCAGCTTGCACCCATTGCCCCTTGTCCTGTCAAGGGATGTCACTGAGAAGAGCCTGGTTCCATCCTCATGACACTTGCACTTTACATATTTATAAACATTAGTGAAGTCGCCCCTCAGTCTCCTCTTCTCTAAGCTAAAGAGACCCAGCTCCCTCAGCCTCTCCTCATAAGGGAGATGTTCCACTCCCTTAATCATCTTTGTGGCTCTGCGCTGGACTCTCTCTAGCAGTTCCCTGTCCTTCTTGAACTGAGGGGCCCAGAACTGGACACAATATTGCAGATGCGGCCTCACCAGGGCAGAGTAGAGGGGGAGGAGAACCTCTCGTGACCTGCTAACCACACCCCTTCTAATCCACCCCAGGATGCCATTGGCCTTCTTGGCCACAAGGGCACACTGCTGGCTCATGGTCATCCTGCTGTCCACTAGGACCCCCATGTCCCTTTCCCTTACGCTGCTCTCCAACAGGTCTGTCCCCAACTTGTACTGGTACATGGGGTTGTTCTTGCCCAGATGCAGGACTCTACACTTGCCCTTGTTATATTTCATTAAATTTCTCCCCGCCCAAATCTCCAGCCTGTCCAGGTCTCTCTGAATGGCTGCGCAGCCTTCCGGCACATCAGCCACTCCTCCCAGTTTTGTGCCATCAGCGAACTTGCTGACAGTGCACTCTATTCCCTCATCCAAGTCATTAATGAATATATTGAATAGAACTGGTCCCAGTATCGACCCTTGAGGGACTCCGCTAGACACAGACCTCCAACTGGACTCTGTCCCATTGACCACCACTCTCTGGCTTCTTTCCTTCAGCCAGTTCACAATCCACCTCACTACCCGATCATCCAGACCACACTTCCTCAGTTTAGCTGCGAGGATGCTGTGGGAGACCGTGTCAAACGCTTTCCTGAAATCGAGATAGACCACATCCACAGCTTTACCATCATCTATCCACCGGGTTATGTCCTCATAAAAGGCTATCAAGTTGGTTAAGCATGACTTCCCCTTGGTGAAGTCATGTTGACTGCCCCTAATGATCCCTTGATGTGCCTAGATGTGCCTAGAGACAGCACCAAGGACAAGTTGTTCCATCACCTTTCCAGGGATGGAGGTGAGGCTGACCGGTCTACAGTTACTCGGGTCCTCCTTCTTGCCCTTTTTGAAGACTGGAGTGACATTAGCTTTCCTCCAGTCCTCAGGCACCTCTCCCGTTGCCCACGACTTAGCAAAGATGGCCTAGCAATGACTTCCGCCAGCTCCCTCAGCACCCGCAGGTGCATCCCATCAGGGCCCATGGATTTATGGACGTCCAGATTGCTTAATTGGTCCCTGACCCAGCCCTCATCTACCAAGACAGATTCCTCCTCTATCCTGACTTCTTCTGAGGCCTCAGGGGTCCGGGGCTCCTCAGGACAGCCTCCAGCAGTATAGACAGAGGCAAAGAAGGCATTCAGTAACTCCACCTTCTTTTTATCCTCTGTCTCCAGGGCCCCAACCTCATTCATCAGTGGGCCTACATTGCCTCTAGTGTTGGCTTTACCTGCAATGTATTTGAAGAAGCCCTTTCTGTTGTCCTTGACCTCTCTTGCAAGGTTTAATTCCAAGGAGGCCTTAGCTTTCCTAGTTGCCTCCCTACATCCTCTGACAACAGACTTATATTCCTCCCAAGTGGCCAGCCCCTCCTTCCATGATCTGTACACTCTCTTCTTCCACTTGAGTTTGCCCAGCAGTTCCCTGTTTAACCATGCAGGTCTCCTGCTACCCTTCCTTGACTTCCTACCTGCTGGGATGCTCTGATCTTGAGCTCGGAAGAAGCAGTCCTTGAATGCTAACCAACTATCTTGGGCCCCCTTACCTTCTAGTACCCTGTCCCATGGGATTTCCCCTAGCAATTGCTTGAAAAGGCCAAAGTTGGCCCTCCTGAAGTCCAGGGTTATGATTTTGCTAGCTATTCTGTTCCTGCCACATGAGATCCTGAACTCTACCTTCTCATGGTCACTACAACCAAGTAGTGAAATATGAAAGTGTTGGGCCCAATATTGATCCCTGCGGGACCCCACTTGTGACTGGTTGCCAGTTTGAAAAAGAGCTATTTACCACCACCCTCTGGGTGTGGCCTGTCAGCCAGTTCCCCACCCACTGCACAAACTACTTATCTAGACCATAATACATCAGTTTCTCTCAAAGAAGGTTGTGGGGAACTGTATAGAAAGCCTTGAAGAAATCCAGGTAGACAATGTCAACCATTCGCCCCACATTAACCGAACAGGTTACTTTGTCATAGAAGGCCACCAGGTTTCTCAAGCACTATTTGCCCTTGGTGAATCCGTGCTGGCTTTTCCCAATCAGGTGCTTCATTTGACTTGTGATAGCTCCCCAAGATGGTTTGTTCCATCAACTTCCCAGGGGTTGAAATAAAACTGATGGACCTATAATTTCCAAGATCCTCCTTTAAGACCTTCTTGTAGATGAGGGATGACAGCCTTCTTCCAGTCTTCTGGGACATCCCATGACTTCCCAAAGATTATGGAGAGCAACCTCACAATGATGTCAGTCAGGTCTCTTAACACCCTCACGTGGATAATGTCTGGGTCCATCAATTTGTATGGATTAAGCTCGTATAACAGTTCGCATACCAACTCTTCCTTCACCAATGGAGGGTCTGTGTTTGCATTGACCTGGATTTTTGCCCCCAAGGCCTAGGGCTGAACTGTGCTGGTAAAGACAGAGGTGAAGAAAGTGTTGAGAACCTCTAATTCATCTCTTATGTTTAACAGTGGGCAAATATTTTCTTTCTGTTTCTGCTTGTTGTTTTCGCACCTGAAGAACCCTTTCTTGTAGTTTTTGACATCTCTGGCCAATTTCAATTTGAGCTGAACTTTTGCTTTTCTAACTGCATCTCTGCATGCTCTGGCAATGCCATTGTAGTTTTTAACAGGTATTCATCTGCTTTTCCATCTATGGTACGCTTATCTTGGTTTTGAGAAGACTCAGAAGCTCGCAGTTAAGCCAAGGGCGTTTCTTGCTCCACGTACTTCCCTTACCTTTAAAGGGGATGAACTGTTTTTTGTGCTTCCAAGAGACCATTCCTGAAAAACTTCCAGCACTTGTTAGCTCCTTTATCCTCCATGGAAGCTTCCCACGGAAACCGTCCCAAAAGATCTCTGAGCTCTGAGCGAGCTGAAGTTTGGTCTTCTAAAATCTAAAACATTTGTGTTAGTACTAACCTTCAGCATGCTCAGCAGTATCCCAGACTCCACAATCCTGTGATGACTGCGGCCAAGGCTGTCACTGAGATATTACAAGGCAGGTTTTCTTGGTTTGTGAGTGGCAAGTCCAGCAGTGACTCATTCCTGGTTGGCACATCTAACATTTGTATGAGGAAGCAGTCCTGTACACATTCCAGGATCTTGATGGATGACATGTGACCAGCTTCCAATAAATGTCCAGGTAGTTAAGTCACCCCTAAGAAACACATTCTGCTGACCCAAAACTTGCTTAAGTGACCTAAGTATTGCGTTGTTGGCTTTATTGTCTCGGTTTGGAGGTTGGTAGCAGATGACTACTGTAAGATCCCCCTTGGAGACGACCCCTCTGATCTTGACCCAGAGGCATTCGACAGGGCTTCCACAATTGCTGTAGTATTAGTAAATTAATAATTCAGAAAGGACATAGAATTAGAAATTATATATTGGCAGTATACAGGCATCAAACAACGTTGGATCAGTAAAATCTTCTAAAGTGTGCCATCACTGCTATTACCCATTTTGCCTATCAAAATCCTGTTTATATTATTATGGTTAAAAGATAGGATTGTTTTATGAGGCTGAAATCTATGCTTGTGGTAATAGTTTTGTAAAAAAAGCTCTTTATGTTAGCAATTACCTTCCATTTAATAGATGTAAAAGGAAAAAAAAAACAATAAAATTTGTATATTGTAGGTTTTTTTCTCCAGTGGTTTAGTTAGAAGATATGTTTTTGACATATCTTTCATGATTTAAAATAACCTGACTGTGAATATCTAAGCTGTGAATGCTTACAGGAGGGAGAGAAAAGCTCAAGAGAAAAATTATAGAAGTCTTTCAGATTCATATAACACATAGGATGTTATAAGTAAAAAAAGTTATTTTTTCATAAAATAAAATTCTCAAATGCATTCTACCTTCAGAGACAGCATTAGAAATATCATGTTGGCTAAGCAAATATAAAGGTACTTAATACAGAAAATTTTAGACATTGATACTACTCTGACACCTGCCTCTTGCCTTGGTATCTGCCTATGCAGCAACCTCTGTCCCCTTCAGCAGGATACACTGATGGGGCATGCTCTGATAGGGAAGTCAGAGTGCCTTTGGTGCCAGGTGTGGAGCAAGTGGTGGGAGAGCAGAGGGATGAAAGTAAGGGAGGTGCAAAGATCCTCTTCAGTACCTTCTTTAATCCCAACACCTTCCTCCAACCGCATGTATTCTCGGAGGTAAGCCCTGGTTCCCTGGCCACTGGTGTACAAGGAAGGCCCGGGAAGTGAAAGGACTGGACCAGGAGATGATGAATACCATGTCCTACAAGGCCACTGGCCCCATTTGCAGAGGTGTAAGTATTGCTAGAACTGCAAAATATTTTTTTTTAAGTATTAATATTGCAAAAAAGTGAATGCAATTCTATTTTTAACAAGATATTTGAGTCCTTAGATATTTTAAAGAAAAACAATAAATCCAATTATTTGGGGACATTTTAAGAAATAACATTGTTTCTTAACTGCTCAGCTTTCACTGACATTAGCTTGTCAGAGCTCAGCGTTTTCAGGTATGTCTGTGTGTGCACCTAACATGACTCAGGAGAGCACTGGTAGAACTGGCCAAGAGAAGTGTTCAGGTAACCAACAGAGGTTAAATAAAACCAAGGCATCTTCAAGGATCTGGTGATGACTAATTTTTGAACTTGAGACTTCAGCACTTTCGAAAATGTATCCCCTCTGATAGCATTTTAATAGCAAAAGGAATTAATGTATCAGAGTATTAAATGTACAATTTCCCCCCTCTTTTCTTTTAAGAGCATAATAAATGCTGTTTATTTCGAGAAGAATGTTCAAAATCTTTCATTAGAGAGAGCTACACTGTTGCCATTGACATTGTTATGAATTAGGCCTGAAGGGTTTCTTGCTTCTGCAAATCATTGTCAAGTGTTTTGAACATTACAAAAATCCTAAATACAATCCTAAACACAGAGGCACGTTTGCTCGGGATGTTTTACTTTCTGCTATCTGTTTGTCAGTCCCTATCATCTTCAGAACATTTTGCCAGGACACAGCTAAAATCAGTAAGGAAAGGAAAGATTTTAAAATTGCTTAAGTCACTTTAAACTTGTGTGCAAATAAACACTTTATTTTAGTTTTTAAATGGTGAGTCACATTCAATATCCTCTCCAGGTCTCTAAGCCCAATTCACTAAAGCTATCCGACGTTTTAGGCAACATCCTAGTTCCTTCAGCCTTGTTGAAAAAAACCTGCTGTATTTTATGAGACCAGGTCTCTTCTATTATTTAAGTTTCTCATGTGGATGGTGATACAACAGGAACCAAGTAGCCATCCAGAGGGACCTTGACAGGCTTGAGAGCTGGGCCTGTGAAAATTGCATGAAATTCAACAAGGCCAAGTGCAAGGTTCTGCATGTGGTTAGGGGCAATCCCAAGCACAAATACAGTCTGGGCAGAGAATGGATTGAGTGCAGCCCTGAGGAGGAGGACTTGGGGATGATGGTTGACGAGAAGCTCAACATGAGCCGGCAATGTGTGCTTGCAGCCCAGAAGGCAAATATTATCCTGGGCTGCATGAAAAGAAGCATGGCCAGCAGGTTGAGGGAGGTGATTCTGCCCCTCTACTCTGCTCCTGTTAGACCCCACCTGGAGTACCGTGTTCAGCTCTGGGGCCCCCAACATAAGAAGGACATGGAGCTGTTGGAGTGAGTCCAGAGGAGGGCCATGAAGTTGATTGGAGGGTTGGAGCACCTCTCCTATGAAGACAATCTGAGAGAGCTGGAGCTCTTCAGCCTGGAGAAGAGAAGGCTCCGGGGAGACCTCATAGCAGCCTTCCAGTACCTGAAGGGGGCCTACAGGAAAGTGGGAGAGGGGCTTTTTACAAGGGCAAGTAGTGACAGGACAAGGGGTAATGGTTTTAAACTGAAAGAGGGTAGATTTAGATTAGATATTAGGAAGAAATTCTTTACAGTGAGGATGGTGAGACACTGGAACAGGTAACCCAGAGAAGTTGTGGCTGCCCCCTCCCTTGCAGTGTTTAAGGCTAGGTTGGATGAGGCTTTGAGCAACCTGGTCTAGTGGAAAGGTGTCCCTGCCTGTGGCAGGGGGTTGGATCTACATGATCTTTAAGGTCACTTCCAACTGAAACCATTCTATGATTCTATGATTCTAAGTAAATCTACGAATTTCATAGAGAGTCATTCAGTGAATTTGTATATGCATATAGGCATTGACTTGCAAATAAGAGTTGGCAGAATAAGATTATAACTGTGGAATTTTCTAATTTCTTAATGTTAATTACCAGAATGGTCAAAACAATAGCGGTATCCACAAAAAGTGGAGTTAAGAATATGTCCTAAACTTTTTTCCTTATAATGTAAGAAAATTTGTCCTGCCTTGTAGCTCAGCATTTCCAGTAAATTCCCAAGTAATTGTGATCACTGCAGGAAGAAAGTGCAATGTAAGAAATGTAATAAATAGTCCAATACAAGCAGTATCTGCAAAAGGAAGTCCAATGTTTAGCTTTCTTGAGCATGGCGAGGTGATAATTTTTATTTACTTATTTATCTTTCCATCTCAGAGAAATGCATTTTATATATCAGCTTCACAATGTGTGTAAAGTATGAGGTGGGCGAGATAGCAACATTTATTAATGTAATTGGTTGCACTGATTTCTAAAGCCTTATCATGTTATATTCAGGAATGGCCCCAGACCACTTGTCAAAAACGGCACAAGCTTTCCCAGCACTTGTTAGCTGTCAAAAGCTTGCTAGCATATCATGCCATTTGATGAGAGTGGACTTGAGCACAGTCAAGGAAAAACAAAGAAACAAACAAACAGGATTTCCAGTTCAATATTTACAGTGTGCAGGTGTTTTCTAACGTCGTACATTTGTCACTTGTATTTGGATATCAGCAAGAACTTGAGGCACTCTACTTGCAATGCAGGGAAATTGGATTCAGAGGCTGAAGCTTTCTTAAACACTCCAACATATTTTTACCTGCTATATGCATTACAAATTTTATGTACATATTTCAAATTCTGAGGATTCGCCTACCAACTTAACTTTTCATGTGTGTTTGAAAACACAGTAGAGAGAGAGGGAAACTGCCCAAGGAAGCTCAGTTCCTTGTATTATTGTCAGCCAAGGGTAGGAGACAGCTCCTGCAACAGTCACTCTGTATTCAGCTTTTGATATTTCCAATGTCTAAATCACTTATTACCAAAGTCTATATTCACAAGTCTAAAACCATTTCCTAAAGCTATTACTGCAATCTACGATACTTAATCAGCCTCTGTTGGACTGTGGGACTCAGCTTCAAGAGTTTATCCATCGGTTCCACCTTGTCCTAGCTGGAAATCTGTGACAGGTATGCCTACAGTGGAGTTATCTAACATGTTCCAACGTTTTATCTTTGCCTCTCTCTACTCTTTCACCTCTCTGCAGCAACTTTGGCTTTTAGATGCTGTGTCACCACCTAATGTTTCAGTTGCACAAATATGCAAGGCAAGTGGCTGTACAATATTGTGCTCCGTATGTGTAATTGACTGCCTATATCTCTTTTGGTTTCCACTTTTCAAAGAGAGAGCCCATAAAGAAACAATATTAGGGAGTCTGAGGTGGAAAGTCTTCTTGGGGACAGGCTTCCTCCATCTTCTTGCATATGTGAAAAAAGTTGATTCAGGCCTGGTTGCCTGATTTGTTGTGCTTATTTTGGCTGCTGTGGAAAGATAACTCAAACCAAACTCGTCATGCTCTTATGGGAACTGACAGGATTGCCACTTACCCACCATGAAAAACAAGACCTTCTCCTTGGCTTGTGTAATTGAAATAAGCCTGCTGTATTTCAAATAATGTTGTTTTTTCTTTTTTTCTTTCTTATTTTCCATTCCTAGAAATTCCAAATATCTTGAAATGCTTAGGTGTTCAAAGTACAATTAAGTACTATAGGGTGTACAGTTACTATATATAGGGTTTATACTCATCTATATATATATATATGGTATATATGTCTATATTTATCTGTGTATCTATATAAAGGGTGCATATATACATATACATGTAGGGTGTAGGTATATACAGTATACCTTATATTGCTTAATTTTACTTTGAACACCTAAGCATTTCAATATATATATAGCAAGAGTGTGTGTATGTGTGTGTGTGTATATATAGAGAGAGGATATAATATTTAAGTCAACATTTTCAAAATTACTTAAGCTGCAAACTCTGAGTCCAAATTTGAGTTTCTGTAGCCTTTGTAACAATTCTGATTTGATTTTGGAGAGAGCTTTGAACAGAAACTTTCAAATGGCTCATAAAAAGGAGGGGTGTTATAGGAATATTTGTATAAGGTTGAGGAAATAAAAAAGAAAATTTGGACTGAATCACACATCTAATCTACTTGAAAAGAAGAACTTAACACACTGTGAAACTCTGTGTATCTGCATAAATGGAAATCAATTGGATTGATTTTTGTGGAACTTGCTGTACTGCTGCCATTTCAAAAGTCAATTAAACACTGTGTTTAGTGATAAGGTCATTAACTGACAAATAGTTTCACCTAAATTATGAAATTTACAAATTTGAACAATCCATTTTATGCAAATGACTTTTAAAAAATGTAATGTATTTGGTATTATGAATCTATAATACACAAATTTGCAATTATGAATCACTGTACAAAAGAATCTTGTCTCTCACCAATGTATGAAAAATTTACCTGGATAAGTTCCATAAGTGTTAATAGAACCACACTTTCATAATATCTACTGTAACAGCTCTAAGATTAGGCACAATAACTATGAAACAGCCAATTTACATGGTGTATTGTGTTTAAGACGCAAGGTTTTTATGGTGGTGGTGGGGTGCTGCTTGTTTGGCTTCTGTGAGAAGACACCAGGGTCTGATAGATGCCAGACACAGCTGGCTCCAACAGACCCACTAAAGGACACAGCTGAGCCCATCAGCCAAGCTGGTAGAACTTGTGTGATAACATATTTAAGAAAGGGCAAAAAATGCTGCATGGAAGCTGTGAGAGAGAGAAGTGAGAGAAATATGAGACAAACAGCCCTGTAGACACCCAGGCCAATGAAGAAGGAGGGGGGGAAGGTGCTTCAGGCACTGAAGCAGAGGTTCCCCTGCAGTCCGTGGTGAAGACCATTGTGGAGCAGATTGTCCCCCTGCAGCCTGTGGAGGTCCACAGTAAAGCAAATATCCACCCTGCAGCCAATGGAGGACCCCATGCTACATCAGGTGGACATGCCCTGAAGGAAACTGCAGCCCGTGGAGAACCTGTGCTGGAGCAGGCTTCTGGCAGGACCTGTGGCCTTGTGGAAAGGAGCCCACACAGGAGCAGACTTTCTGGCAGGAACTGCAGCACATGAGGGACCTACACTAGAGCAGTCCATTCCTGAACAGCTGAATGTAGAGGCTTGGTTGAGTGAGAAGGGGCATGATTTCATGCCACTGAGCAGTCTGAGCAACCCAGGCTTTGAGCAAGAGTTAGGCCCAGAGCGAGTCACCTTGGACTCTCCTTGAACAATGCAAAACAAGAACTTGGCAGCTGCAACAGACAGATAAGAGGAACAGGAAAAGGGGAGGGGGTGCTCACTGCTCTGTGTATCTAAATTTATAAACCAATCATATATGCTAGTAGGACACGTGGACAGCAAGGCTTAACCAATGGGAATGCGGGCTTTGGTGCGTGATCAGCGTGCTCTCTGCTTAAAGACTATAGATATCCTGTACACGCAATGATTAAACGGAGAACTTCCATACTCATATTGAGATTGTGTCGTTACTCTGGAACCGTCGCCCAGCACCCGTGAGCCGTGCCCTCGACTTCCCCTTCTCTTCAACTGGTAGCAGAGGATGGTTACAACGGATCAAAAGGAAATCCTTCTCGCTGCGAGCTCGGTTCCATAACTGTGGTAAGCAGACCTTTTGGAGGGTGCTGGGAAAAGGACGGCTGGGAGAGGTGCTGCTTGGGTCAATAAGGCAGAGCAGACACTGGAAGAACTGGCCACTCCACTCCCAGAGTTAGGGAGCTGCTCAGGTCCGAAAAGACAGAGCAGACACTGGTTGGTGCTGTTCTGCAGACAGACACCGGAAAAAGGGGCAGCCATGGAGACAGAGGCTGCAGCTGCGTTGCTCACTAGTATCCTCTCTAAGAGAGGAATTGAGACAACGGCAAAGCAACTGATTAAGTTGATAAAGTTGGGACAGCGCTGGGGACATTTTAAAGACACGGTGCTTGTATTTTCTGTGGAAGAGTGGAAAGAACTGGGGGATATTATGTGGAAAAAGACTATTAATAAGAACCCTGAAGAAAAGGAGGAATGGGGTCTACCCTGACCAAGATAGAAGTGGCAGTGGTGAAACTCCTCCAACATATACTCTCTGAGAGAGGAATTAAATACGACGAAGCTGTGTTAAAGCAGTTACTGTTTTGGGCAAAAGACAAAGGACATTTTACAACCTTTAATGATGTCTTTGAAGTGCCTTTGTGGGAGAAGATTGGTGACTCTCTCTGGGATGCGGTGTCAAGTGGTGATAAGGAAGCCTATAAATTGTCTACTACATGGAGGCTGGTTAGCGAAGCATTAAAAGGAATAAAAACAGAGAGAGAAGTCATACATACAGCTTTTATGGCTTTAGGACCGCAGGCGTCTACTACCCCCTCACTGTTTGCGGGATCAAAATCTCCAACGGCTCCGGTGGCTGTACCGGTGGCAGCTCCTTTATCGCCGTCAGTACGGATGGCTCCGAAAAAAGCTGAGGAGCGGGGAGCGAGTAAAATAGATACAGATCCATCAGAACCGGTATTGTGCCCTAAAACACGAGCTCGTTTTGGACTAACTGATTCAGATGCTGAACAGGAGACTTGGCCGAAACCCCCTCCGAAACCCCCTCCTACTCTCAATGATCTCTCTACGGATGAGACAAGAAGGAGGGTAAACCTGCTTCGTATCCACCTTTACCGGATTCGCCGTTTCCTGACTCTGTTGAACAAAGTTTACATTCTGGCACTAAACGACCACTGTTAAAGTCTCCAGTTACGGAGTCAGCAGTACCAGAGTCACAAGGACTTAAAGGACCGTTACCATCACGAAATGGACATGAAATTGACATGACAGAGCTTGGTAGACGACTGGAAGAATTAAAGACGGAATTGCAGCAGCACCGTTCAGCCAACGCCTTGAGACACATGACTATGTCTCCCCCAAACCCCCCTCTGTGTTCGGGATAAGTATTAGGGCCACCTCAACCTCCTTTGCAATTCCTTACTCCACCTTTAGATCAGGGCAGGGGGCGAGGTCTGCGTCCATCTGGTAATGTGGGAGGTGAGGGAGAGGGTCAGCGTCCGCCCGCGAATACAGGGGAAGAGGGGGGAGGAGTGAAATGGAAAGGGATCATTCGAGATGCGTTATTAGAAGGAGTTACCGAGCTAATGGATGCTTGTGGGAAAGTAGGAAACACCACATTTCAGATGGAGCATTTAGCAAAAACTTTTGCGGCGGCAGTTAAGGTAGTTCATTGTTGTTATACATGCGAGCAAGAAGGTCACTTTAAGAAAAACTGCCTTAAGAAGTCGAAGCTGAGTGGGAGAGATAACTCTGTTTTGCTGTGTCATTGCTGTGGGAAGCTGAGGCATTTTGTGAAACTGTGCAGGTCCAAGTATAATGCTCAAGGTCAGCTGATAACAACCAGCTGCAGAGTGCAGGGAAACTGGAGAAAGGATGCAGGGAGGAACTGTGTGCTGACACAAATGAATCTTCCCAACCAGTTCCAGGCTTAAGCAGTCAGCTCGCAGCCCGAACCGCAGTGAAGCGCAGAGGTACAGCAACTGATTACAGAAATAGAAAGCAGGCTACATTCCAAATTTGTTCATCGTATTGCTTTGAATCAGGAAATACAAATTATCACTTTGTTTGATAGGCAAATTCCGTATGCAATAATTGGTCAATGGAATTCAGAATGATCAAATTCGTTACAGAGCTATTGGCACAGATTATCATCAAAGGTCGGATGCGATGTCGGGAGCTTGTGGCCACAGATCCTGCACCACTAACCGTTCCTATTGCAGCTCAATACTTTGAGTGGTGTAGGGCCTTATAGGACTTTACTGGACAACTGTTAACACATGTGCCAAAAGATAAAAAGCTACAGTTTATTTGCAAACAGGAGGGAAATCCGGTGTCCAGTGTGTATGAGTAATATTTGGGGTTTTGAATGTGATCCGTGGGTTTTGCTTAGGTGTTTTGCGTGTGATAAGAGGTTTTGGAAGAGAGCGTCACTGGGAAGAGAAATTCTAAAAGCAGGTACGGAACCGTTAACTGAGGAGGAATACCAGTTTTGTCAAGCAGGGTGGTTTACTAACACATGCGTTTTCGGGGAAATAGTCTTATTGGTGGCAATTGAATGTAGTAACCATAATTGCATACCAGTGGGGTGGGAAGTTGACAGAAGGAGGTGGGAGAAGATGAAAAAGGAGTGTAAAAAGCGATGGGCCAAAAGAAAATCAGGATGGTCTGGTCCGTCATAATCCTGTTGCCTCTGTTAGTGGCACATGACAATGTGTATCACCCTAAAACACCTTGGGAAGGAAGTAACAATATCTGGATTACACTAATGAGAATGCTGAATCAAACACTATTCTGTGCCTCCTTAGCTCAACCTGAACAACCCTTCCACACTTGCTTGGTGGGGGTACCCCTAAACGGCTCAGAAAGTAAGGAGGTGCTGACAGGGCTGAGTGAGAGCTTACAAACAAAGTGTAAGACGGCAAGAAAATGTGTTGGAGAATGGGATGTATGGGAGGATTTCTTACCAGTCAATCCATTAGAACCCCAAGAACTAGATATATTGGGAACTGTGGGAGCAGAAGCTTGTAGATATTTTAAATACGTCAACCATACAAGATGGAACAATGTCATGGGGAAGGTGGATGTTACACCTATCAAACAGTTATGGGAAAATGCATCAATCTGGTGTAATACCACTGACCGAAAGGAACTTCAAACATTACCGATCCTACACAGAAAGTTACCAAAAGGCCTATTCCTAATTTGTGGAGATAGAGCTTGGCCAGGTATACCTAGTAAGAAGGTGGGAGGTCCATGCATGTTGGACAAATTAAGCCTGCTAATGCCCTCTCAGAAACTGATATTAAACCATACTCAACTACATCGCCTTAGACAAAGGCGGAGCACGTCCTCCTTTCGTGAGGACTGTCAGGAGGAGGTAGAACTATGGTCAAAAACAAAGCAATCTTCGCATCTTTCTTTACCCCCGGGGTTGCTTCGGCGCATGCGATAGCACAGCTAAGAAGGCTGACCTGTTGGAGTGGAAAAAGGGTTAATGAAACCTCCAAGGTCTTAGGAGCCTTAGCGAATGATGTAGATAGTGTTAGACATGCAACTTTGCAAAACAGAGCTGCCATAGATTTTCTTTTGCTTATGCATGGACATGGACGTCAGGATTTTGATGGGATGTGTTGCATGGATTTGAATGACTCTTCTCAGTCCATTCATAAACAGATCCAAGAATTGATGAAATCCACAAACAAATTGCAGGAACATCATGGGTTTCTAGATAATTGGCTTGGAAATTTTGGAATTGGGGGGTGGCTGTTGGACTTAATAAAAATGCTCATTATGGGAGCGCTTATAATCATGGTTATTCTGCTGATATTACCTTGTTTCTTTTCCTGCTTGCAGAAATCTTTAACGAAAATTGTTAATCAAGCCTGGCTTGCTCAAAAACAAGAAGGGGGAATTGTAGAGGCTAGGTTGAGTGAGAAGGGGCATGATTTCATGCCACTGAGCAGTCTGAGCAACCCAGGCTTTGAGCAAGAGTTAGGCCCAGAGCGAGTCGCCTTGGACTCTCCTTGAACAATGCAAAACAAGAACTTGGCAGCTGCAACAGACAGATAAGAGGAACAGGAAAAGGGGAGGGGGTGCTCACTGCTCTGTGTATCTAAATTTATAAACCAATCATATATGCTAGTAGGACACGTGGACAGCAAGGCTTAACCAATGGGAATGCGGGCTTTGGTGCGTGATCAGCGTGCTCTCTGCTTAAAGACTATAGATATCCTGTACACGCAATGATTAAACGGAGAACTTCCATACTCATATTGAGATTGTGTCGTTACTCTGGAACTGTCGCCCAGCACCAGTGAGCCGTGCCCTCGACTTCCCCTTCTCTTCAGCTGAACCCCATGGAAAAGACTCATGCTGGAGCAGTTCATGAAGAACTGCAACCCGTGGGAAGGAGCTGCATTGCAGAAGTTAATGAAGGACTGTGTCCTGTGGGAGGGACCCAATGCTGGACCAGGGGAAGAGTGTGAGGAGGAAGGAGAGTCAGAGACAAAACATTATGAACTGTCCTGGTTTCATTGGGATTTTGTTTCAGTTTGTGGCCAGCCACGGTGATCAAGGCCACTAGCAGTTAAATCCAGGGCAGCTGACCCAGGCTGGCCCACAGGTGTATTCTATATCATTAACATCAAGTTCACTATAAAAGGGAGGGCTTGGTGGAGAGAGGTGGGGTTCTTTTTGCTCTCTTCTCCCTTTTCTTCCTTCTTAATGATTGCTACTTCTGGAGCAACTTGTCAATGCTCTGTACATAAGTATAATTTTGCGTGTTTTGTGTTGTTATTGATATTGGTTTCTTTATTTTATTAAATCTGTTTAACTTCAAACCCATGAGTCTCCCTCCTATTTCCAATTCCCTTCTTTGGTTGGGGAAGGGACATTGGGTGAGAGGAAAAACTGTTTATTGTTTAGCCTTGGGTAAGGGCTAAACAAAGACATGAACACACCACAACTTCCATTCCCTGTCTTCCTGTGCTACTCGGGGCGAAAGAGGTAGAAGAGTCAAGGGTGAAGCTGAACCTGGGAAGAAGGGAGGAGTGGAAGGAAGATATTTTTAGATTTATTTATATTTCTCATTATCCTACTGGGTTTAATTGGCAATAAACTGAAATAATTTCTCCGAGTAAGTCTGTTTTGCCTGTAACGGTAATTGTTGAGTGATCTCCCTACCCTTACCTCGACTCATACCCTTTTCATTGTATTTTTTTCCCATTGCCATGTTGATGAGGGAGAGTGACAGAGCAGCTAGGTCAGCACCTGGTTGCTTGCCAGCCAAAGTCAACCTACTACAGTCATTTGGTTGGTGCCCAATATGAGGCTTTTGAGGAATTCAAGGTGAGGATAGTAACTGGGAGACGTAACAGGCAAAACATGGACTAAACCTTGCTAGAGAGCAGAATAATTGTGTGGAATTTCTGTTGTAATTGTGGTGACAGGACTAGAGGTAGTGTGTGTAAATTGTAGCAGGATTTCTGGAAGGAATTGTGAGCTGGAGGGCCCCATGCTGAGCAGTTTGTTTCTGAAGGACTGTACCTCTCGGGAAAGATCCTATGCGAGGGCAGGGGAAAAGTGTGAGGAGGAAGAAGGTGCAGCGAGGAGCTGTTACAGACTGAGCACAACCCCCATTCCCCATCCCCCTGGGTCACTCAGAGCAGGGGAGGTAGAAGAGTTGGGAACAAAGGAGCAAAGCTGAGCCTGGGACTGGGAGGAAGGTGTTTTAGTTTTTATCTTTGTTTCTCACCATCCTATGCTATTTTCGATTAGTAACAAATTAATTTCCCCATGTCGAGTTTTGCCCATGAGTGACTTCCCTGTCTTTTCCTCAACCCGTAAGCTTTTCTATTTTATTTTCTCTCCATGTCCTGTTAAGGAGGTGGAGTGAAGGAGCATTTTGGTAGGCCCCCAGCAGCCAGCCAAGGTCAACCCACCACATATGGCGTGGTGTCATCTTGTTACTCCAAACTTACAAAGTTGACTTACTCTCCCTGAAAACGTTATTTTAAGAACAACTCCAGGCTGAAAGAGAGGGAGAAATTCCTGAGAATCTGCAGGTAGACTAAGGATATCTTTTGGAATTTATTTGAAACGTGATATCCCAGAATCATGACGTTATACGGGTTTAGCTACATAATCAAACACAAAGTAGACAACACGGAACCACACTTATGTCAGTCTTTCCATATGGTCCAAGACTGCTGTATCTGGAGGTGAGCATCTGGGTGGTGAAGAGAAAGCAAGAAATAAGTCGAGTTCTGCTGTCAGCTAAGATGATGGCTCAGACCTAGTGTAAAGTAAAGACTACCCTTCCTCTCCTCCTCATCTGTAATTGCTAGTTAGCACATGAGGTTATTTATCTCTAAGACACCTCCTTAAGAATCACTCAGGAGTGTGAACTAGGGAAAACTAGTTGGAAAGATGATGGCATTGTGGAAAAAGCCACTGTGCTATAGAAGAGATATATTCTCCAAAAGTTGAAGCACTAAATAGTAATATTTTAAAGTGAGGTGACCGTGTCCACTGTGAATTTCAAAAGGCTGATGTTGACACAACAATGTCAAGTAATGAGGTAAGCAAGAACACACATTATTAAGTATTCCATTTCCAAAAAGTTCTTTTTCAGAGTCAGGTCTTGCTTCTTTTTCAAAGTGCGGTTTTCTTTGTGAGCTCTTTGCAGCAGCCGCTTCCTGAAACATGCTTTATCGTACATTACTTACACATTTGATAAAAGAAAGAAGTGCCTTAATTAGGAAAGGATTTTGTATTTGTTTTCTATGCCTTTCTTTAGTATTACTTTGAATCAGTCAATTAAAGAGCTAATCTTTTTAAAATTTTATTTTTTCTCTGTGGTTCAGAGCATGTCTACAGAATCACCGCATAAGAAAAGAAAGGAAATGTTGATTAGGTTTTACAGAACCAGACAGTGAAATTAAATGACTCAATTCCTTAATAATTGTAGCCCTGGAAAACTGGGGATAGTATTTTTCACAAGATCCACCAGCTAAGAAACATTGTTCCTATGTCTGAGAATGTGAATGAAAAATAATAATATAAAAAAAGTTAATTAATAAATCATCTTCATTTTCTTTTGATGATTCTTTTGTACTAATCTGATTTCAGGCATAATAAGTGAAGGAGAAATCCTATTACAGTGTTTTCACAGGCAGACTTCTACAAAGATCTATTTCCTTCAGTAGGGATCCATTTTGAATGAAATGATTCACTGATGTTTATCTAGAAAGAAGTTTTAGACCTAGAGTATCTATTAATTTCTTGAAATTCCTTAAGTGAAGCACATAATTTTCAGAGGCACTTTGTAATAAAATTTGTGATATTTTAAAACATATCTGTATGAATTTCCTTGCAGTTGCAATTTTTCAAAAAGATAATCTTTATATGATGTCATTAAGCTACAGTTTCTCTATGAACTGACATATAAATTGCAAAAATTGTCTATTTTAAAGCCATTAAAATGGAAAGAGTTTGCCTGAAGGTAAAAATCTGTGTGTTAATAATATCTAGTTTTTAATCTATGTATGAGTAGCTAATTTCTAAAAATTAATGCATCAGCCAATTAACACTTGCTAAGATACGTTATAAATCTGAAGACAACGAGATGGAATGTGTTCTCATACATTTGTGTAGCATTATTCTTTAATAATTATTAGATTTGGTCAGATATTTGCTGTTCAGGTAATCTGACAGATTTTGCAAATATTGATAAACATGTTTTATCAATGCCAGCAATGGTATTTTTGGGGCCAAAATCTTCTCTTGGGAAGGTTTTAATAATTCAAGAGTTGTTCTGTTCATATTGGTGTACTTTGCATCTTGCTGATGAGGAATGATAAATATAATCCTTTGGTAACATTAATTTCTCTTGGAAATATATGATAGAGTTTGCTTCTGTTGTTGACATGGAAGAAATCACCAAGGAAACTGGTCAGTATATTTCCTGCTGCACAGCAGTATAGTCCTAACTCTACTGTGTTCAATTTATTCTGCTTTCTAAGTACTATAATGATTAATAGGCTAAAAGGGTAAGCCCCATATTTCATTACTACAGCAGAGTGAAATCACATACAAGCTTAAGTGAACTGAATTATATGAGCTAGGAGAATGATGCACCTACATTTTTACTATTTCTTTATTAGAAGTGATATCCTGATCTTCCTTTTTTTTTTCTTTTTTTTTTTATTCCCTCCTCTGCAGAACGTATGAAGTTAAATAAATCTAATCAACTTCTTTGTAGCCCAGTAGATGAAGTGGCTGACTTTATTTTTGTAGGACTCAAGTCCTCTCTGGGAATTATTTGGTTTTTTTTGTCTTCATGCAGGTATCAGGAAAGGTGTTGCGATATTAGCTCAAGTAGCTAGATTCAAAGTACTCCATAATTGTCATTGCTTATTTTGAGAAAGCTCTTTGGGAGGCTGCCTCTTGTGCTGCTGTTGACCCTCTCTCCCTCTGTGTGCCAGCACTGATCACAATGGAAGAGACTGTTTTTGTCTCTCTCATCCTGGCAGTTAATGAAAACTTTCCTTGCTTTCAGTATCTGTCTTTGGAGGAGGTAGAATGGATTAGGGGAAGGCTCTAGGTTCAGGGGGATTTTTGTTACCAAAATTAAGATGCAGAGCTTTAAGCCAGAAGCAAACACATAACAAGGGAGAAGGCTCCCAAGGAAAATTTTAGACACAAGCAAGGAAGGTGTGAAAATCAAATATAATCAGAGATGAGCACCCTGTAGCTCCAGTGACCTGTGTGGTTTGCAGGCACTGTAAATCCTGCTGGTGTGGTGGGGCCATGGGGTGGCAGTGGGCCACCAGGGAGTCTCGCAGGCCACAGCAGTTCCTCTAAGAGGCATGAGTAGTGCAGAGAACAGTACTACTCTTATGCAGGCATGGTTATTTCTTATATGTAGAACTTGTGATGTATAAGCAATATGTGGTTTGATGATCAGAAACACGCAATTTTGATATTTACCTTGTAGGATAAGAAAGGCTTGTCATTCATAAGTTAGGTATTTTTTTTATTTGAAGGCAGAATCAACAGGTCACAGTTCTCTTCCATTGAGTTGTATATTTCCCTTGCTTTGTGGTCCATGTTGCAATTTATATTTACTTTAATGCACCTTTTTTTTTTGTTGTTACTCTTTTTTACCATTTCCTTGGCTTTATCACACACATTAGCAGCTTTTTACTCAAACTGACCTCCAAATAAATTCAGAAGGTTAAAAAAAAACCTTTTAGGAGACTAGTTAAATATCTTCTGACTCCTATGCCTTACATCTGCATGTTAAGTAATCAAAGAGGAAGGTCAAGCCTTCAGACCAATATGGGAGAAAGGCTGAATAAGAACTTTTATTTTGTTAGTTAAAGACCCTCTCATCGTGACTGTCAGTGGATGCCTCAAGAGCATTCACATGGGTATCTCAGGCCAGCTGGCTCTGTGGTCACTGCAGCCATTTCCTGCTTCTTCCTCTGACAGGTCTCAGACAGGGAGGCAGATTTTGCCTTGTATTTTTCCAGATGGAGCAACAGTACTCTCTTCTCTGTTCCTCTTTGATTGTGGCAGCTAATTTCTATTTTCTTTGATTACATTTCAAACTAAAGGATCTTGTAACATTGCAGTTTAGATTCAGTGTTGCTCTCTGGAAAAGAACTCGTCAATCTTTAGGCTTTAAACTGTGGTGGAAAACACCATTACTGAATGGTTTAAAATCAGTAAGGTTTACTGTGGAGCTTTACCTTGTGTAGTACAAACAACAGGTTATGAGAGGCCTTTTCAGGCAAGATTGTGATGTTAATGCTCTCAATAAGGTAATGTCTGGACAACACGTATCATCAAGGAAAATCTAATCAGTTGGTCACCCTATTTTAATTCAGATAACCACATAAGCATTCCTAGAGCTTTGAAAAATAGCAATTTTTTTTTTTTTTACTGTCAAATGGTTTTTGATAACCTATAACTGGAAATAAAAAGTTCCTTTTCAAATCAATAATGTGTATCAAAAAGTATTCCATGCATGTTTCTTTCAGATCTGCTACATTTTTGTACTTCCACCAGCGAATGGGCATTTTAATAAAAAAGCATGATTATTATATTTTTTGGATTACATGAATGGAATGAAGTTTTAAAGGGTTGTTCTTCAATGTTGATCAGCAACACATTGATCTGCAGACAGAAGTCCACAGGAGATCAACAACAGAGATCTAAATCTATAAAATGGAAGGAAAGAGTAAATTAATTGAAGATTTCTGGTTTACAACAGGAGCAATTGAAGAGAGCCCTCATAACAGCCTTAAAAATTATAAAAGCTTGCTTCGAAGAGAGAGGAAATAATCAGTTCTCCATGTCCAGTGTAGATAAGACAAGAAGTAATTGGCTTACACTTCAGCAAGGCAGATTTAGGTTAGACATTAGGAAAAACGTACTTACAGAAAGGACTGCTAAGCATTGCAATAGTTTGCCTGTGGGTGTTATTGAATCTCCACTGCTGAAGGTTTTTTGGAAGAGGATAGGCTGTTGTGAGCAACACTGGTATTTTGCTGTCCTTGTCCTGAGGCAAGACCACTGGCTAGATGACCTTGCAAGGTCCATTTCTGCCCTTTGACTTTAATGCTACAATTTATATAAGCTTGTGGCTTTGACCTGAAAGCTACAAAATGTTAGCAGAGAAAATCCTTATCATAATGAGAGTTTTCCTTGATCCAATCTAAATCTGAATCTTGAAGTAGAAGAAGGATTAAAGGAACAGAGCAACAGTAAGAACCAAGTGACTGGACAGTATATCAGATTAAAAGACTTTGTGGGTGAGACAAATAAGATACAGGGAGGGACAAAATGGGCAGGCATGTAACTAAGGAAGGAAGAAATCACGTGCTTTGGGGGAAAAGAAATTACTTTATTTGTGTGAAAGTAGTGGATGGCTCTGAGGGGAGTGTAAAGTTATGTTAATCTTGTGACTTTCAGTTTGGAACAACATAAACACTATTTATGCAAATTTTCTCAAAGCTAATTCCTGCTAGAGAATTCGCTTTCATCTCCTCCTTCCCCCCACGCCCCCTTAGCATTTCTAGAATAGCTATGTTTCAAGAAAGAAGGGGAAAGAGGGAGATAGAATGCCTTCCTACAAGGCATTTCCCCCAACAATTTTGGGCAGGAAGGCATTTGATAAAAAACAAATTACATTCTTAATTTTTAAATTATAGCTTTAGTGTGTATCAGGATCACACTCTCCATCCACTAATTGCAAACCAGCCTTGCAGTGCTGTAACCATTAATGTCACAGCAGCTCTAGCTTGCTTGCTTCTCCCAGACTGTGATGCTAACTCTCCAGCTCTGAAAGCATTAACCAGTTTGTGCCAGCCCCCTGTGTAATCACCATTACACCACTGCTGAAGACTAGAATTGTGGTAGACTGAAGCAGCACGTGGCCTATCGCTGTAATACTAGCACTGAGATTTACTATCAGGGCTCTGCAGTGTGACTATAGTTAGTTTCAATTTTATTATCAAACCTTTCTCTTTTCTATTCTTCTGATCATATTTTGAAGCTAGATTATTCCTGCTCTTTTTCTTCCTCAGCTGCATAAGGTAATGGGTTTAAGGGGGGAAAAGGAAAGGAAAGGCAAAGTTTCAACACTGTTCTCTAAAGAGAGATAATTACACTCACCAAGATTCAAACGTACACTGAATTCTTCAGACACCCTTGGTGTCCTGGCAAGGTATATGGAGGTGGAGGAGGAGGACAGAAATTATGAACATTGAGAGGTATAACCACTTATAATTTTTTGCTTCCAACCCTGCTTTATGAGTGGCTAAATTCCATGACTTACAAATGTTTATCCTCAGCTAGGTTTCTCAGGGTTTAGGAAAACCCCATATGAAAGGGTAAGTATCTGTGCATATGGGGTGGGATTTTTTTGTTTGTTGGGTGTTCCTTGTTTTTTGTTTGTTTTTTTTTTTTTTGTAAGGAAAGGGAAAACCTTTTTTTTTTTAATTATGATAAAATTTCTACTGAAAAACCAGTGAGAATTTTTCCTGTGTAAATATGAGTTAGGACTGCATAATTTGTCTCAATAAAGCTTTTCATGACAGTTACTAATTTTAGAAGTTTTCAGATTTATTATTTGTTCTTTTTTATTTCTTTTACTTTCTTTTACACACAAAATTTTTTATTTTGAACAGTCACTAATTGCTGCTGACTGCAAAGGGACTCAGATAAGAATGTTGCTGTGCCTACAAAGATGAAGGGGAAAGGAAAAGCAAGAATTTATTTCAGATGAGTTTCAGTAAGGCATACAGAGATTTGGTATTGGTCTTTGAGTTTCAAGGGAGATGCTTTCAGAAAAAAGGAAGAATTACAGTTGTTCTAGATGTAATTATGCTTATATTTAACTGCCATCTTGTTTTGATTTTTAATACTGAAAACATAAGGTGAAATAAAATACAATTCAAAACTACCTCTTAATTTTTTGAATGGCTTACATGCTGCTGTGTTGCTTCCAGAATATAACATATATTTTTTGTTGCACATTAACCTCAGATGCAACTGTTGTTACTTAATGTACTCTATACTGTATTTCTAAAATGGTGATTGAAAATCATAAAGGGAAGCAACAGGAAATGAAGGCTGTGAAACTCTTATTTCCAAGTACATGAGGGATATAAAGAATTGAGAATAATGTATTTAAATTTATAAGACTGCATTACAAGTTTTAAACATAAATTGAAAATGATAAATTTTTTTTCCAATTTCCCTCCAAAAAGCCAACAAGAAAATAATTTTTATTACTACTACTGCTTTATAAGTCAATAGCACAAGCAAAACTGTAATAATTCTTCTAGTAAGCAATGAAGATAACTGCATGACTCTGGTGGAAAAAATAACCTTACAATTAGTGTAAGGTTATATTGAAACTATATTTCTACAAATTCTTTAAAACCAACCAATTAATCAGAATACCCTTCATCATTAGAACTAATTATTTTCATTTTTGCATAAATATCCATTATTTTTATTGCGTTGAATGGAGTATAATCTCCCTCCAACCAGCTTCCGTGTCAGGCTCACAGGAGGTACTCTGCTCCAAGGCTCAGCACTCTGCCCTTATGCAGTGCTGATGTTCAGGTATATTCCTTTCATCCTGTCATGTGTGTTGTTCCTGTCCCCCCACCTACTGCTTCAGGGTTTTTATAGACAACTTTCGGCGCAGGCTGTCAATCCATGAATCCACACAGTGGAGTACCTTTCCAGCAGTTTCAGGTACTGCTTTCCTGTCAGGTGGTGACCCATGCCCTGTGCTAAGGTTCATCACACTCAGTGCCCATTTGCATTGCCTTGAGTGCTGCAGTATACTCAGCCCCTGTTTATGTTGTACTCCGCTCCCAGTCAAGGTAAGTCCTGATAATCCTGTATCACAAGATGAAATATCAAAAAATAGATACTAAACCCCTCCAATGCTATGGAAAATTGTTACGTTCTTAATTGGAGATATGCAGAAAACATTTATCTTGTCCTGTGTAGTACTAGAACATTTCCGACTTTTCTCATTCAACGTTTGCACAGCTGAATGATTTTAAAAATATTGATGGACATATTTGAGAGGAAGATTTCAGCAGAAAGGAGATGACTGTCTAAGTTCAGAGCAGGTGCATAACACTGCCCTTCATCTTTTTGAGTTCCTAGTCCATGACTATTTAGTGGCATGCAGTATTTTGGAGGTGTTGCACTCTAGGGAAATAGTTAATTAGTTAATCAGGGAGATTAATTGTACATCTCCTTCCTGTGTTTACGAAGCTGGAAGAGAATGGAAAAACAAGGACTTGTTTCAGTGAACCTGTTTAACCATCAAATACTTGAAGCTGCTGGCACAGGACACACTTTCTTCCCTGCCTTCCTCATGTAGTAACAAAAGTATTTCGGTTTCAAGAGAGCTGATGCTATGGACCATCTGTCAAGGTTTATTTAACAGAACTTGACTGTGATATGAGGAGCTAATATTGTAAGTACCAAAAGACCTCCCTATTGATCAATGTTTCTTTTGGTGAGACGATATTTCTGTATTTGGATTATTGGGCTTTTAGAAGTTTCCTTTCACACAAGCTCTTGCTGTAGTTCAAGACAATCAAAAGAATGTAGCTTTTGATTCTTTATTCATTACCACTATTGCTTAGCTGATATTTGCTGTTGAGCTTGTTTTGACCTCTAATTGCTGATCTTGTTTACCAGTTCTGCCTAATATTTGATGAAACATAAGCTGTTCCTAGGTTGCCACTAAACTCAAGACAAAAAGAAGAAATCTTAATATTTATGTCTCATGGTAGTAGGAACTTGAATATTTCCCCATTTTACATACAGGTATCTTTTCTTCAAGCTTTTCAATATTAGACTTTGAGCACTGGAGATACAAATAGTTATGCCAGAGTAGCAAGTGTTTGGTCTGCAGGACAGTTGCTTGACAACTGAGATTTCTTTCCCAGTGTCGGTGTGGTGAAAAATTCTATTTTCTTGCAAAAGCTTTTGGTTTCAATTAATCAGCATTTTCTGCCAGAAAGTAGTTTAATTAGAAAATCCTTAGGAGATCTACTTATTCTTTTAATAATTGCTAGCCAAAGAGAGATCAGATATGAGATGGTTTTAGAATGATGATGATTATCATGTTCTGCAAATTGTGGTGCTCTACCTGTCAATATATGTATTCAAATACCTCTAAATTATCTGTAGGCTCTGGGTTTGCAGTCTGCTTAACTTGGTAGAGAATTGTTCCTGAGCTTGAAACGACCTGTCAGGAAAGAGAGAGATCTTATTTTGAAGGAGTTTTCTAAAATTTACATTGTCTCACACAGCTGCTAGAAAAATATGCTATGAATATCAAGGTACACTAAAAAACACAAAGTAAGAACAATTTATGGCTTATTTTCCAATGAAGGTTTTATGATGTTTGTCGATGACACCAAGCTGTGCCGTGTGGTCGACATGCTGAAAAGAAAGGATGCCATCCAGAGGGACCTTGACAGACTTGAGAGCTGGGCCTGTGAAAATTGCATGAAATTCAACAAGGCCAAGTGCAAGGTCCTGCACAGGAGTTGGGGCAATCCCAAGCACAAATACAGGCTGGGCAGAGAATGGATTGAGAGCAGCCCTGAGGAGAAGGACTTGGGGGTGACAGTTGATGAGAAGCTCAACATGAGCCGGCAATGTGTGCTTGCAGCCCAGAAGGCAAATATTATCCTGGGCTGCATGAAAAGAAGCATGGCCAGCAGGTTGAGGGAGGTGATTCTGCCCCTCTACTCTGCTCCTGTTAGACCCCACCTGGAGTACCGCGTTCAGCTCTGGGGCCCCCAACATAAGAAGGACATGGAGCTGTTGGAGTGAGTCCAGAGGAGGGCCATGAAGTTGATTGGAGGGCTGGAGCACCTCTCCTGTGAAGACAATCTGAGAGATCTGGAGCTCTTCAGCCTGGAGAAGAGAAGGCTCCGGGGAGACCTCATAGCAGCCTTCCAGTACCTGAATGGGGCCTAGAGGAAAGCCGAAGAGGGACTTTTTACAAGGGCCTGTAGTGACAGGACAAGGGGTAACGGTTTTAAACTGAAAGAGGGTAGATTTAGATTGGATATTAAGAAGAAATTCTTTGCTGTGAGGGTAGTGAGACACTGGAACAGGTTTCCCAGAGAAGCTGTGGATGCCCCCTCCTTGGTAGTGTTTAAGGCTAGGTTGGATGAGGTTTTGAGCAACCTGGTGTAGAGGAAAGGTGTCCCTGCCAATGGCAGGGGGCTTGGAATTAGATGATCTTTAAGGTCTCTTCCAACTGAAACCATTCTATGATTCTATGATTCTATGTTACAGAACAAAGAACATATAAGAACATAAGACTACAGAACAAAGTAAAAGTTACAGAATAGTATAACTGTCTGCAAAATTTAAAAAGTCAAAGAGTTATCTTACATTATTCAACATGAAGAATAACTTTAATTTTTAGACATCTTGATAATTGTCAGTGGCTAATCCCACACTTATGTAGACACATTTATAATTTAGAAACATTTTTTTCAGATCAAATTGTTCACAAACTCTTTAACAGTCTTTTTTTTTTTGGTGTGTTTAATCACATAATTTAAGGGTTATTTTAGGTGTTTCTCGATATATAGAGAGTAGCGCAGCAAACTTGCATAAGCTTAGACTTCAGTTGAGTTAAAAGCAAAATGTTTTCAGCTGAAACTGATTTAGTGTACTGATTTAGTGCTATAATACTTTATTAAGAACATGCATATTCTCAACTGTGTCTGTTTATACAGTTATGACAATAATTGTGTTTAACTTTTGCCTAATACTGGTGGTTATTGCATGAATTGGAACATTTTAGATTGTTATACAACTGTCTGTGAAAGATCAACAGTTTTAATAATATTTTAACAGTCTTATGGACACTTTAGTAGTAAATGGAATGAAATTCTAACAAAATGTTCTAAAATATTTTTAGTCTGAACTTGATTTCACTTCTCAAAAATACTTTTCAGAAAGTACTTCTTCTTCTGCCATTTAAATTGATAATTTCCTTGAGACAATTCAAAACATTAATGCTGAAAGAAAATACATTAACTAAAGGGGTAATGGCTTTAAGTGCCATAGGTACTATTGTAGTTGTACCTCTACATCTAAATAGGTTGTAAGATACCATAGAACTATTGTTCGTGAAGAATTGCTGACAAAGCTAATAAAAATAAATTTACAGTAAACCTATTTTTTTTAATACAGGCTTCAAGTTATGTCTGTTATGAAATATAAGAAATACAGAGCATAAACTGTGTTAATTTGTGAAATCTCAGTTCCTAGTAGCTGTAAATACTATATAGCACCATTTTTATATTAAAAGGGTGAAGTAATTATAAGAGTCTCATTTGCTGAGGTGAAATTACATAATTATTGGATTGTATTGGCCTTTTTCTCTCAATGGGTGATAGCAATATATTTCTTTATAATGTGTCAGGAAACCTACTGAAAAAGTTTTTATTCCTCACCTATACACATACTGCAGTTGTTTATATTAGTGTGTAACAGTGAGAGACCATTTAGCACAATCATGGCTTGTATTATTGCATTTTTATGCTTTTGAGTAACATTTTACCCTGTATTGAAGATAGGCAGCACTTCCCACAGCAACATTTTCCGTCTCTGTTTAACTCTTTTCTGAAAACAAAGTTTCCCAGCCAAAGATCAAACAATAGCTGCAGCTGAACACAATGTCTAACCACCCTGAGGATTTCTTATCCCTGTGGATCATTCAGGGCAGAATTTGTCACAAATTTTAATTCAAATATGGCCAAGCACTTGCAATCATATCTCTGTCTTGGTTGTTTTCTCTTTATGAACAATTAAACATTCATAATTTACCTTTCTCATTAATTTTCCTGATAATTTAACATATTCCTTACTCTTTATGAAACTTCCTTCATTGACATACATCTCTGAACAAAAATGTGGCTAAATAACAAACAAAATGCGTGGCAAGAAATAAATAATATACATTAATGTAATAGTTTCTTCATTATCTTTTTCAAATCTCTTTTTATTTTTAAATTTTAACCTCTATGGAATTCTTTCACTGCTTTTATCTTATTTCAGAGAGGAATCATGTACTGCAATAATTACACTCTACCTTGGGACTGCAGAATTTTGCAAAACTAATTTTTCTGTCTTCTCTTTTTAGTACTTCAGAAAGTTCATAAGGAAAACAGTGGTGGAATTTATTCAAGTCATTCCTATATAGGTTTCAGTTAAATCCTCTGTGTCTTATTTTAAGGTTAGACAATATGATATAAATATTGTAGTACTTTGTTAAAAAATGCTACTGTTTGATGAAGATTCAGTAGGAAAGGTAGGATTTTAAAAGTACAGTTTGTCTCTGAAAATGACAGCCGATAATAGGTATCATATAATAACCAAATCAGAATAGTATCCAGGGACTCAGCATCCCCATCTGTCATATAACTGTAATTAGACAAGATATCCATGTAACTGAGAACAGAGTTTGACTGAGCAGTCACTAATTATTTTATTTCTGTTTTTTTAATTTTTACCCCAAGATTTATTTGCTCTGTATTTAAAACTGATCGGGGAGAGAGGTGTGTGTCTGTGAATTATAGATAATCAACAATGCTACAAAATCTACTGTGTTTTGTAATAGGTGGTAATGATGTACACACTAAGTGACCTATTATGGGAAAACTCTGTTAGATGCGTCAGTAGTGGATGAAATGAGATACGGGAAAACTGACAGTAACTAGATACACCCCTTTGGACCCCAAATTAAGCAATACTGTGGCAGGTGTGATAGAAATGTGGCATGGTCTCTCTGAAGCATTGACAAAATTACTATATTTTCAAGTAGGTATTGCAGTTTTGCGGCGGCAGCAGTAAAAGTTTTACCTAAAGTTACAGCTAAACTGTTAACATTTGGTGAAGAGTATATAGTATCACAATATTCAAACTGCCCAAAAGATTAGCCTCCAGTAGCGAAATGACTTTTTAGAGAAACCAGGTAAGGAGCTTATTACACTAGCCTCTCATTTCTGGAGACCTGTAAAGAGCGAACTCCAGCCTGTGAGAAGTTTAGTGATACTTTTATTAAGTTCGTGAAGGCAATATTTAACTCTACATTAGGAAATTCCTAACCAGTTCAAAATCTTTAGCGTTTGTTCTTCCATGTGAGAAGTTAGGTCTATCCAAAGGAGGCATGCCCAGAGAATTAGTTTCTCTAAACCATTATTTTGTGCTCTTCCATGCTGAATTTAAGCAATGTGTGGTTGATGCTTGAAGACATCTGCTTTGTTCTCTGGTCACTTATTTTTCTAGGTTAGTATAAATCCTTCTTTCTGCCCATGTCTTTCCTTTATATGTGCACATTCTTCATTTTTCATGATTATCTATATATTCTTTTTCTCAGACTTTGGTTCCCCATTTGATTTCCTCTGTCCTTTTGGAACCAGCTGCTCTTTTGTTATTGTCTCCCAATATCTTTGTTTTCTGGTGCAAAAAACTTGGACCTCCCTTCATTTAATTGCATACTAAATTCTTTTGTGACTTGAAATAAGTGATTAACTTTCTTCCTAAACGTAAGTACTTTGACTGAATACAGGCTGATTGCTGGGCTGGGGGTCTTCCAAGACTTGTTGGTCTCAGAATATTTCAGTTTTAATCCATTTCTTTATCTATATTTCATATGTTTAAAGAGCTGTTTTTCTTTCAAAGTAACAATGTCTTTAACTCACAAGCCAAATAATTCAGAAGGGTGGCAATGTCTGATTAGATACCTGAAGAGGATTCTGACAGAGGCAACCTGCAATTTCTAAACATTTTGGTTGTTATTATTAATACAAACAGGCTGCCTCTTTCCATCAACATAACACAGAGTAAGCTGAAAGACATTTTTCCAAAAATTGAGACTTTTCATAATTTTCATGTCATCTGAGTTTAACTGCAAGTTGTAGGAAACAGAAGTTAGCTTTGTACAAATGTTTGTTTAAAGGAGCATGCTGTAATTCTACTATGAGGTTAAGACAAGCTTTGCATATATATGTATTAGAGTACATTCTAAACACCTGGTAGAACAACAGAAAGTCACTATTCTGTTATTTCATTGATTTTTTTTTATGTTAAATAACTTACTGTGTTTTATTTTTGAGGAAACCACTTGTGACACGCAGAGATTTAAAGCATTTTGAACATTTGAAGTAAAAGCACTGACCTATATTGTTCAAGATTTGAATATTCAGAACTGAGTGGTAAAGGACAAATCTGTTGTCCAGCAACTCCTTCTCCCTCAAAAATGAATTGACTCAAGACATTCTGTGAACACATAAGAAGAAAGGTGCTTTCCCAAGTAGAATAATACCTCTGTAGATATCCATGTATGGGGCTTCTAAGTGAAACACATATGTAAGAAAGAAGAAATCCATAACTTCAGAATGAAGTATAGAAAGGATAATCAGTATAAATAAAACAAATCTTATAAACTTCGATGTGAGTTAGTGATTCTAAGAGTGAGAAAAAGAATAGAGTTGGAAAAATGTATTAAAATTTAAGATGTAGAAATAGATGTGGCATTAATTTCAAGAAGATATCCTGACCTCATCAATTTTCCTTCACCAATTTTAAAGCCTATGCTAATACGATTATTCACTTTTTAAAAGGAACACTCTTTTCTGAAATTATCTTTTGTCATCTTGTGGCTTTTAGAAAAATGATGAACCAAATAATTCTTAGTGAAATCAATAAGAAGACCTGGGTGACCAGCAACTTTTAAAACTAGGCTTTTTATACATTTATATGCTAGGTTTTTGTTGAAGTATTCTCAAGGATATGTGTATATATTGGCAAGGAAGTGCATATTCGACAAAATACTCATCAGTAAAGCTGGTAAGTTATTCCCAGGAAGTTGTAAGGATGTATAAAAGTGTATTTGGACAAGTAGCTTTCTTTATGGATATGGAATTGTATGCTTCAGGAAGACTTCTGTAAATAAGCAGAATATCTGTATCCATTGAAATCAGAAAATAATTAAATTCTGTAAAGTATTTAAAGAAAATAAAGTGAGAAATAACAGTGAAGTATAATACATTAATATTTTAAATCTAAATTATTATTTAGATTTATAGATTAATTACTATCTACTTTGAATGATTTACGTGTACTTTCTTCTCTAGTTCACAAATCTCACTGGTAACATTTCTTGAAAATCAAAAGTACAAATGATATAGAACTGATATTTTCACTTGTGTGTAATAAAACACTGGGGTACAGAAATTTGGAGTGACTGCAATTTTTAGTATAGAGAAAATTAAAATTACTTATTGAATCCAGACTAGGGTCCGTAGGTTTTTATCATGCTTTCAGATGTAAAAACACACTTTAAGATTATGAAGTGAATGTTCTAATCTAAAAGTGAATGTGAAATCTAAAAGGTTACTGAAAATGTGCTAATAGAAATTATATCTCAAGTTATTAACAATCACTTTGGCCTTGTGATTTTAGTTTTATTTTTTGATACATGTTGGAATATTTATAAAAATAGTAATACCTGGAGGACTGATGTGATATTTCAATCAGAATTTCTGTAATCAGTTGAAACCTTAAACGGAATGTTTAAAAACTTGAGAAGTATTTTGGATGTGAATTAAATCTATTGGTTTTAACCACATCAGCTTTCCAATATCTTCTTTTAAGAATCTCATGTACTAAAGGTATGATATTTGAACCATAACCAGTTGTTCCCTGTTCTGCTAGCTGTGCTGAACTTTCCTTTGTAACAGAATTAGGTTATTCATATTCACAAATGTATGCTATAATTTCAGCAGATTTCATTTTTTTTAATGATAATCCTTATTTTTTCTAGTATTTTAATTTTAAATTTCTAGCTTTCTACAAACATTTTTTCTTTGGTTATCCAAAGCCTTGGTTAAAAAACAGACAAAACGCCCAGGCAAACAAGGAAAAAGAAAGAATTAGTAATCTCATAAGTGCCACAGAGTTTAATCACAGTTAGGAAGTTGGAAAAGATTGGACATAAGTTCTCCAATTTTCTCCACAATCTTCTCCAGAGATTTGTTTGAGAGCTCCCTGAAGACATGTTGGAAAAGGTTAATCTGATTAAGTTTTCAAAGGATGGAGGAGACTAGTGCTTGCCTTACAAAAGTGGCAGTCAACTTACCATGACAGTGAAACATATTGAGAAGACCAACAAAAATTCAAACAAAACAAAGGAAAGAGAAAGTGATGTGGGTAAATCATGTTAACCCTATTCTGCTGCAGTTTTGCAGCTAAATGCCACCTTTTGACAATCTGCAAATTAATTTTCTGCTTCAGACTGCTTTACTTTAAGGAATGTGTTTGAAAAGAACCTAATAAGTTTCACTTATGACATGTCAGTTAGCAGAGTTTTGTTTTCTTGCAAATAATTCTTAGTGGAAAATAAAAGAGCTATGTGAGGTCATAGGCTCTGGCTGGTAGACGTAAGTATCTGTGAAGGTTTTGCTGCTGTCACATATACAAAATAGAAAAACAAACTAGCAAAGGAAGAAAAAAAAGAAAAAGATATAAACTTTTGAGGGGTTTTGCTGTCAGAGAGAGGTCAACTACTACTGAATTTCTATATATAAGTAGAGGCAAATAGAAGACTGTTTGAAAATAATTTCCTAGAAGTATTATTAGCTTTTAGTCATAAGCACAATAAATGTATGAATTGATATCTTTAAAGAAATAGGCTTAGAAAGAGACACTAGAAATGCAAACAGTTTCTTGAAATTAAAACAACTATAGTATCTTTTTCCAACACATTCAAAATCTACCAGCTAGAAGACCAGATATGGGAAACCTAGGGAATAATATGAGCTTCCAAATAGTGAACTCTATCCTTGTAAAGGTCAGTGGCAACGCTGCAGTGACAGGATGATGATGGCTGAGGAAAAAACACATAATTTTTTTCTAGGCACTTTTCTTTTTTGGTAAACAAGTGTTTTTTTTTCCAGGTAAGCAATATGCTTTCTCATTGTTCTCCAAAGTTCAGCTCTACCTCTTCAGTGACATAATTGCATTTTCTTTGAAGATATGCATGGAGTTTCAGGCAATAGAAGCTTATTTCAAACAACATTGCTTTTATTACTTTGTGTTACCTCATTTTGTTATTTTAATATCTCATTCAATTCTTCTATTATTTGCTGTTCCTTTAGTTTTATTTCATATGTTGCATTTTATTTCATTTGTTGCATTTTTGGTTTTGGCATTTATTTTCTTCTCATATATCTTCAAATCTATTTTTTCTTTTAATTAATTCTGCTCTACTAATTTATCCTTATTGTGAGACAGAAAAGGAGAGAGGGAATGCAGAGATTTAAAAACCCCACTGTTTTCTCAACCTTATTCTTTTCTCCCTTGTCTTTCTCATTGTTTTTAAAATGTCTTAATCTCTTATTTTTCCTCCTCTCCTTCCTCAGCATAGAATCAGTGCATATACTAGGAGTACTTCTGCATCACCATTAAAATGAGCACCCTGGGAACAAGAGCTCAGCTCTGGCCCTGTGAATTTTAGGCTGCATAAATGAATTCATTCGGCTGTTAGATAGGATAGAACCTGGGGCATGGGGCAAGTAAGGGAAGATGATGGATCTGGATAATGTCTGGACAAATTGCATCATATCAGTAAACTCCAGAAGACATTTATGACTCTGTTTAGTTATTTTTTTTCTTGAGAACCAGAAGTATAAGCAATATGATTCATTCTATAAGAAGTTTATAGTGGAAGAAAAGGATGAAAAACAGGCAATTCATTAACAAGCTGCCTAAGAAATGATGTTCCTTGGTCTTTAATGTGTCGTAGCCTCCTCATATGCCTGCCTGCCATTAAGAGTTGTCTGTTAGCCTCTGCCATTATACTTCTTTTTACCTTTTTTACCTTCCCCCTGCCTTTGTCTTCCCCTCCCTTTTCCCTTTCTTGTGTTGTTTGCTGTATACTGCCCCTTTTGTCTGTCATCACTTGCTTAGCAGTTCTCTGCAGTTTCTACTGGTATTCTTCATAACTTCATTCCTTTCACATTTCTTGCTTTTATGTTCAGAAAATACTTTGTGTTGCTTAAAAAACACAAACAAACAAACAGAAAACCCCCAAACCAAAACATAAAGTCCCCCCTGAGATAATACACACACAAAGAAAAAGGCTGAATTAAGTGGTATAGCTAAGAGAGCATGAAATAAACTAAGTTATCATGGAAAAAGACCTGTTTGTCACTGCAAAGAGCTTGCTAAAGACCTCTGTTTAAATATGTAGCTTTACACAATGTCACAGTCATATATTGAGTAACTATTGCACTTAAGCCAGTTTAGAGAACTTTTCCCCATACTTGTATTGTGCTGCCAGAATTATTTATTCATTTGCACAGTGAACAGGATCAGAGTAAAGTTCAACTGAGAAACTATATGGCACAAAATTGATTAAGTTTGTCTGAATTTTAATTTTTTGTATGGTAGAGAAACACACATAATTGCATAGCCACTATGTAGCGAGCAATAGAGAGGCAGAAATGAAAGCTGGAGCTAGGAGAAAATATTTGTAAATAATGACACCAGTGTATTCTTATCCTGTATTTAATGTTGCTCTAGTTCTGTGATGTATAGCTGATACTTGCTTCACTGTGAAGCATGACAGCTTCAACTTTGTGTGTTCCTCAAAGCAGCTAATTATTTTTAAGGAGGTCTATTGCTTTTCTGATATAATTCATCCTTGTATCAGTTAGCTTTGAATGAAGTGGCTAGTGAAGCATCGCAATACCTGCAGCTCAGCCTTGTAAAATTAGAAATCACTGCAGCTTATTTGAATCTTAGCACAAGGATTTCTTTAAAATGAGAAGTTTCATAACCATGTATACGCTATTCATAACTTGTCTTCATCTGTAGGCCTAAGCATCATATCAGTGAAATTGACAAAATAGTAGTAAAGCATTTTTAGTGTCCTCTTCTGAAGATTGTATGTACTATTTAAAGCTTTGCGATGGACTGCTGGGGATCTGTGGCATAATATGAATAACTGTGAGTGGTAAGGACTCATTTTTATAGTAAGCAGCATCATTATGGGATGAGCCGAACAATGCATTCTTGGTCCCATTTAATACATGCCATAATTGCCCTGATAATCAAAGTTTACTCTATGAAAATCTCAGAACCTGAGATTTGTCCTTACTTTTCTTAAGAAATTGCTATATAATGGAAAGGGAAGGAAAGAGCCATATGGTGATTTAGGCACCTTTGATCCTAAACAGCATTAAAGCAGAGAATAAAAATTGGATTACCAAGTGTGAAAATGAACGGAGGAATTTTTTTGTGTTCTGTGTTTTCTCTGTATTTCAGTGGTTGGAAAAGCAGATGGAATTAAATGAACACATTTTCAGATGTCCTTAACTGGCAGGGTAAATAATGAGTTTCTAAGAAAGGTGGTTAACTTCTAGGTATTGAGATGAAACCAATAGAAGAGTTACCCTATCTATAGTTTTAGAACATGCTTAATTTGAATTATTTCATTAAAATGTGATGAAAAAAACAGCAACAATCAAACACATTTTTCTTAGGGAAAGTTTTGAAGCAACTCTAAAACACTCTAATTTTTTGTGTGCGGATTACTAGATTGAAAGCAAATATTCTGAATTTAAAGCTACTCATACAAATTTCAAAGTAGAAGACAAAACAGTTGGCTCTGCAGAAAATTGTGACATTGCCTCTACTCCATAAACAATGTGATTGGCATATGTGCTATTATCTGTGGATCTGACAAAACACTTTGTCTTCTTTTATAGGCAAAGCCCATTGCTTTGCAATGCAAACGGAACACACATCGAGCACTCAGAGCTGTCATTTTTAAATGCTACAATGAGAAATGGAATTGCATAAAATAAAATAATTGGATTTTGTTACAATGTTGAAAAAATTTACAAAAGTGAATTCCTCTAAATCAATTAGGTCTGAATTTCTGGTGAACAACACTTCATAAAAGAAACAGTCATATGTATGGAAATGGCCTACTTAATTCCTTTGTTGTTTGCATGATTAGGAATAAGTTAGTAGGGGGGACTATTTATTTTAAATGAGAAACAACATTTCCTTGGCCTCCCACAGGATAGTGTAATTTACAGAAATTCTTCACAGGCTTTTACTGGTCCCAGCTGTGAACCAAAACGCTAGTTATATATTTTCAATATTATTTTAGCAGTTCAGCGCTGGAGATTTCTAATTCCAGCATCTCTTAACTTTCCTGTTGTCCTACCTAACATTCACTCTGTGCCACACTGTAACCACAAACCAGAAGGCAGTGCTTTAATTAAATAAATTAAATATTGCACTGGAAACAAAACCCCAAAATGACAGGGCTGATGAACTTTAATGTGTCAGTCAAAGGCTACTACTGTGCAATCACACCTACATGAGAAGAGATCATGTAGCATCTTCTAGCATGGCTATAACTCCAAACTGAAATCTCGGAGAAACTAGGATCTTTCTCCATAAGCACTTCTACTGTTGACTTGCACAGTATACCAGTCACCAAAATTCTTTCACTACGTTTTTCCTTTGTCACTGTATAAATATCTAGCCTTATCCCTTGCAAGGTAGGTACCAGGTGGCTCACTTATCAGGTTCAGCTATTGAGCAGATAAATGTTCAACCTACTTTTAAGAATCTTGTACCTTCTAGAAAATAATTAAAACTTTATGTAAACTTAGTGTTCAAGAACATCAGTGGCAGAATCTTTAACATCTCAATACCCATTTATATAGCATGAAAGCAGCTTTATTTCAGCTGCAGAAATCCAGATGTAGAACTAATTTATGTTTCTCCTTAGCCTTTATTGAAGTAATATTTGTGCCTTTATCTTGCTGAAGTTTCGGACACTTCAGTTTCTTAGCTCTGACTTGCTGAGGGGGTTATGTTAACTGCTACAATTGCAGACATTTTCTGCAAGATTGATACTTCTAGAGAAATAATAATTTGCAACATTCCCATAAAAATGATTGATTGTGTCTGGTTTGGGTGTCCATGGCAAGGTGTTAGTAGCTGGGGGGGGAACCTGCAGGGGTGGACTCAGTGGGAAGAGGCCAAGGGCTGCCCTGTGCTGGACACAGCTGTTTCCCTGAAGCCAAAGCTGACCCCATCAGCAAAGCTGATGGTGCCTCTATGAAAACATATTCAAAAAAGGTCAGAAAACACTACATGAGGAACAGTGGAGGGGAAAAAAAGAGTGAGAAAGAGCAGAGGGAACACCAAGGTCAGAGCAGGAGGAGGTACTCCATGGTGGAGCAGTTCTCCACACTGCAACCTGTGGAAGACCCACACTGCTGCAGACGGATATTCCTGAAAGACCTGCAGACCATGGAGAACCCACACTGTAGCAGAGTATAAGTGTGAGGGAAGTAGTGTCAAAAAGGTGGGAAGGTGGTGGTGTTTGGAATAATAAGTTATTTTTCCCAAATTTGAGTCTGTTTTACCTCTAACAGTTATTGGCAACTGATCTTCCTGTCTTTACCTTGACACACAAACGTTCTCATTGCATTTTTTCCTATTTTGCTCCCCATCCCACTCTGAGTGTGCGTGTGGTGACTGAGTGCCTGGATAGGAGTTTGACTGTTAGCTAAGGCTATCACAATAACTGTATTCATATAGGTAAAACAAATAAACAAAAAAACCTCACTGACATGCATTTATATTTAAAACCAGAAAAGACATATGTTTTTTCTTGGTGGTGTCTTCTTAATTACTATTTGGGCACAGATTTCCTCCTCCATCTCAGAGAATTTAACTATTCTTCACCCAATTAAAGATCTTCTGTTACATCAGAGCTTTAATATAAAAGGACAAAGGATCACTTAAGCCATCATTACACAGATCAATTTGAATGATCATCAAGACTGGACAGGAACACTTCTCATCCTTTAGTTACGGTTGGCTTGCTCAGGTGTGAGGGAATGGCTGGTAAAATTGCAGTTAGCTCCTTAAGAGCTCAGCTCCCCATGGCTACAGCTCAGCTCTCGTGACTTTTGCCACCTGTTGTTGCCTCTACCTGGAGGCTTTTCTGTCCTCTCCCCACGCCATACATTTCTGTCCTCTCCCCACTCCATGCATTCAAACCCAAAGGTCTTCACTTCCATTTGTGGGAGCACAGTTGTTGCTGATGCATTGTTTTTCCTTCTTCTTCCTACTGCCATCATTGCTCAACATTAAAGAATAGATATTATGTTTTGGCAGAAGGATTCTGCTAAAGACAAAGCAAAAGTATTTTCATGTGATTCATTTTTATGTAAATGGTCCAATAAAGATGTTCTTTGAAATACTAATGTATTAGAAATCTTTACAGCAAGAAGTCAGTTTGACTTAATGACATCAGGGACTTTGACTTAGGAAACAATAATTAAACACCAGTACCATATTGTTCCACTTGCAGTATGAACAGTTCAAAAATAAACTATATGCAGGTATATGAGTGAGTATCACTATACAAAGAACGGAACTGGCCTTAATATTTATGGCAGTAGCTTTGTGTAGGTTAGAATGAGATATTTTAATTAACTTCTCTTACAGATTTCAAAAGTTTCTAGCTATGGACAATTTACAGTGTTCTAGTTTATGGTTAAACTTGCTTGGGTTTGGTTTCACTAAGGAACAAAAAAAGAATGCCATGTGTATATAGAGGAAAAACAGGCATAAAATTAACTGAATTCCTTATATAATCAAAATTAATGAAGTCAAGTGTTCATCAGATATTACTGAGATGCACATAGCTTTATTAATCTCATAGAATAATACAATATAGCTATAATATAATTTATTTTTAATATAGCAATATATCATGCACACAATTAAATATTATTTTACCACCACTTAATAATACTTTACTTCTTCAGTCTTCTCTGCTGAGTCTCTCTAATTTTCTTACAACCATAAAGCCATCTTGCCTTTTGTAAGATTTCTCTCTTCAGACTGCTTCAACTACAACATGGTTAGCTCTCGAGGATGCGTGGAATGTTTGCAGCCAAGAGGAAGTTCTGTCAGGAGCTGTAAACACATCTGGATTTCTTTTTATGTTTTCGTTAGAACACTTTCTATATGTTATTAGGAAGTCTTTCTTCCTTTGGAAAGAAAGCAATAACTATTCCTTTGGACAGCTGTCTTAGGAAATATTCCTTTGCTGCAAGGACTTTGTTTATTGTGTTACGTGAATTAAATTTCCAATGGTTTCAAAATTAAGGTGATGTATATTTCTAACATTAATATTTATTCCTTGCAAAGTACTTCTAAAACATATATTAAAGTATTTTTTCCTGCCCCTTATGTGGGTTGTATCTGAGCCCTTGTATGAGTATATTTATCATAATCTTGTAGAAAAGTAGTTTATCAAGTACTAATAATTAATTTCAAGCATTAGAGTGTGACGACAGTGCTGCTGTCTTTGGTATTCCTTTTTCAGAGAACGTTATTCTTCTTTGTGCCTAAAAAGTGTAATACAGAGAGGAGTCTGAATCCCGTTAAAGTTTTTGTAAAGCTGCTTTACAAAATTTTCTCTCAAGTTCCTGGCTAGGAATTGCGTGGGGTATGGCTATATTATTCAAAGGAGTTTGGTGGTAGGGGTCTCTAGACTAGCACCTGAAATACAACATAGTTTAGAGCTACTGGGTCAGAACAGGAAATCAGTGCAGATACACAGTCAGCTTTCCTACCAGCAAAATTTAGTAGTGGGATGTAGTACCACCCTCATACAGCTGCGCTGATTTTGATTCAGTACTGTAAGTGACTATTACTAAATGACTCTGTACCATGTCCATTTCTCAGGCTGGATATATCTTGAATCTCATTTTCAAAAGGACTAGATTTTTCAAATAAGGTTAATAAAGATATAAAGAGCTCCAGCTAGGATTTACAGAACTGTCCTGAACAGAATAAAAGATTTATTACCTGAGTGGGTCTAAAAAGACATTTGTTTATAAATATTTTCAATTTTTCAGTGGAAAGTGATTTCTGTTTTGTTTTTTTTTTTTCAAACCTATGTGTTAATTTATTTATTTTTTTAAAATAAGCAGGAAACAGTTCAATATAAAAAAAGTTTCGATGGAAAGTGTAAATGTAAAAATGTTTGTTTCTTTTTTTTTTTTTAACTTATTGAAGGCTTTTTTCATATCCTTCTCTATCTTAACAAGAAACAATGTTTGCAGAATATGGATGGATATACAGTATATTAGTAAGACTAAATTTAATTGTAACTGCAGTGTTATCTGGTAAACATTTGATATAAGTGAAGCACAATTTACAGGGGTTATTTAAAGAGTAGTGTATGTGTTTGAACATAATATAAATGAGACTACATCGTATGTATGGGGAAGAAAAATAATTGAAAAGGCAAGGTGTTAAATATTTATAGTATTTTCAATTGTATTTTATGCATTGTGTCTTGCACAGAATATAAGGAATGTTATTTGCATTGAAAGGTCCCTAACAGGTCCCCTCTATTATTTACAGTTGAGGCTTTCAGTATTAAACACAAAATAGCACAGATTATATTTCAGTTGTATTTTCAAGTACCATATGAAGAATTATCAATCAATGTTACCATCTATAACAGGATAAGAAACAGAGCTCTTAAATTTTTCTTCATCTTTCCTTGATTGTAAATGGTGACTAGGACATGAGTAGAAACTAAGGTTCACTGGAATAACATGACAACTATGCAGCAGGTGGCAGTGAGACGTGTATATAGTCTACATCATCTTAGAAATACATTGTTGGGACATGCTTAATATTTGTTATATGTTCTCTGGTTCTGCTTTCCTCAGTCTATTGTGGGATACAATGGAAGCAAAGAAAGAATCTGTTTTCACTTGCAAGTTGTAACACAATTTGTGATGCATTAAAGCAGTGATCCTTGAATCTGCTGCCCTTGATAGTGATTCCAAAACAATACCTTCTGTGCAGCATGAAGGGGAAGATTCACAGTGCAGTTCATTGATAGTGGAGTAACAATGAACTTTGGTGTCTATTGTGCATGTTATATTATTCATTCATGTGTTCTTGCTATATTGTCTTTTTTATGAATTTGGAATCATATGTATTGCTGTGAGTTTAATCAGCATAACAAGAAGATCTAATTTTTTTTTTCACTCTCCAGGATAATCCCTTCTACTTGTATTTCCACAACCTTTTTATCCCATCTTCAAAGGTTCATATTCAAGCTACTGTCCTTCTGGGCAACAGCGTCTGGGTAGCAGTGCTTTTAATCAGTCTGTAAGAGCCACTCTGCAATCAGGCTGAGACATACTTATTGATCAGTTGATCTTTCCTCTCTTCAGGAAGCTTGCCACTTCTTTGGTCTTTGCACTATGTGCAGTACCATGTACATGCATAAAATAACTTAGAGTGTGCTAAAGATAATAAGATTCTTTGTTAGTCTGATGCTCCTAGCAGTGTGCAAACCCCCTGTTCTGACCACTGAATATTCCAAACAGCACAGTTACCACACACCTAAAATATCTCCAGTCTGGCAGTTATTCTGCTTTCTGGACTACACGGCTGCTTTTAAACTTGGCTTGATATTCATCAGTTATATAAACTGATATTTGTAAATTATCTCTCTACCCTGTTTTGTCTTCATTAGTGGTTTTTTAATGTGTATAGTTTTAAGATGTATTGTAATGGCGTTATCTGATGCATAATATTTTGATGTGGCTCATTTTGTGACCAAGTGGGAAGGCTCTCTATAGTATAGAAAATAAGCATCCTAAACACAGCTGGTGTCTTATTCGTTTTCCTACTCTCAGCTCTCTTACATTTATTTCTTAACTTGTCTCTACAGTCAAAAGCAGAGTTTTTGGCTAGAACAAAGGTCAAGCATCACTGTTCTAACTTTGCACAAATGAGAGAAGACAACACCTTTCAATTCCTGCAGTAATCAGAAAGGTTTCTTTTGGAGAGGAGAATGCTTTTTATTGGTATTTCAGTTTTTCTGAATGAGAGGTCATACCTATTGCTGACACCAAGCTGTTCTTTTGAAACGATGCCTTGGCTTGGCTCTCTGCTGGTGATCCTTTGTTCTCTTAGTTAACAGCAAAAAAAGTATCATCAGTATCATCTCACTTCGTTCACCTGTCTCTCTGAGTAACTTGGTCAGATTTAAGTAACTTCTAGAACTTGCACTGCTTGGAGGATTAAGACCTATCATAGCAGATACAGCAAAATTTCCTTACATTGCTTCCTCTTCTTTTGTTATGCATCTGTCCTGGTTTGGCCCAAACCAGGCCAATTAGTCTTAGAGAAACCAAGGTCACTGCTAAATTCCTCACTGCTTACAAGTGAAGAGCCGAAGGGGGGTCACACCTGCAGGGAGGAGCAGACAGGGCAGGTGACCCAAAATTGACCAACGAGGTATTCCATCCCATACATGTCATTCTCACTTTCCTATTTATCACTAACCCACTGCCTCCTGGAGGTGGGGCCCAGGAGGGACCGGCCAATCAGTGGGAGCACTGATTGGTACCAGCTTTGCCATTTCTCCAGTTAAAAGCCTGCAGGTGTGATGGCAGGGGGAGCTACTGCATTTTCCCCTCTGCCCGTGCTGGGGGGAGCAACTCTGCCTGAGGAGGATTTCCAAGCTCTCAATCTTGGTTTTGTATATATTTGTATATATTTGATTATTTCTATTATTCTTATTATACTCTTTTTCATTACTATAGTTTATTAAAACTGTTTTTACTTTCCAACCCATAAGTCTCTCTCCCTTTTCCCTTTCCCTTCGGGGGGTGGGGGGAGGGTTAACAGAGAGCGTCTGCCACAGGTTCAATAGCTGGCCCAGCTTTAAACCGTGACAGCATCACACAGAGCTTTGTTCCAGTCTTGTAGCTTATGGCAATAAGATGGAAAGTGAGACTGAGGCTGACGAAATCCAGAGGACAAAATAAAAATGCATGAAAAAACTCTGATTGCAAAAGTATGGGGAAGTTTGTAGGTACAAATGTCCAACATGCCTATAATATGCAGGGAGTACTGGTACATATTTGAAGCTACAGTGATTACATACTCTTGTAAACATTGGAGATGCCTGATACTTTTTGCATGCTGTGCCTGCACAAAGTTGTTTAAGAGTAACTGCAGAGATCTGTGAAGGATCAGAATTTGGAGAAAGTTACTAAACTTTAGGTTATCATGGCATTTAGGGCTTGTCCCATCTCTCCATTTACTTTGGTGGGATTTTAACCAGACTTTTAAAACAGAAAAACGTAAGAGGAGGAGTGTGTACAGGCCCAACACCAAGAATTCAAAATTCCCCAGGTGAGCTCATCCTTCCTAAGCCAAGAAAAATGAGTGTGGCTTAAAAGCTTGAAGATACTGTTAAAAGAAACCAAACCGAAACAAAAAATCAAACTGCAATTATTCAATTGGTAAAAAAAGTGCCACTAACAAAGCATTTGAGCTCCTTTTATAGTCCATTTTTCTGGGGCCTAAGTGTACACTAATGTTGCATTTTCAAGCTTCTATTCCTAAGTATTGGAACTTTGGAAATGAAATGTGTCTCACAATTATCTAATTAAAACAGCCTAACGAAAGCAATAAATACTCTGACATTTAAAACTGTAGAACTATTAGCATGAAAAAAAAAACATGTAAAAGCTTTAACTGAACAAAGAACTGCAGAGTAACAGAGTGAAAAATAACCCTTCAAAACAATTTAATGTGAAATTGGTTTCTTTAAACAACCAGCAATTGCTCTTCTGAGGTACAAAAAAATGCATAGTTACATATTTGCAGGAGTGTTAAAAGGTCAACAGCACTGAAACCATGGACGAATACTCAGATCTTTTGTCTGATGGATGTATGTATGTTCACAAAACATAACACCATTTTAGTTATACAATGCTATGAGGTGGTGGAATTTGTAGCATAAACAGATAAAATTGGGCAGTGTTACCCAGTGAGCATAACACCACCATTGTGTAAAAGGAAGCTTTGAAAGTCTTGTGTTTGCCTTTTACTTTCTGCTCTCAGCAACAAAGACCGATTAAGCAACAGTTTTAATTTTTTTCTGCTCTTTGTCTGTGACTCCAGTCAGCACTAACAAACTGCCTTTCAGGGAAGAAGTGACCCTACCTCGAGCAGCATACATATTTTTGAAAAAAATATAACCCTTCCATAGTAATGTCTGATCAAACAGTTTACAGTATTCTGGGTTTTTAATCACTTCAGAGCTCTTGGATTTTTCAGGAAAATAAATGATGTGCTTATTGTCTTGCTGCAACTGTTCAGATATTTAAGAATTAAAGAAATCCAATGCAAGAATATCTTGCTTTTAAAAGCAAAATGTCACATCACTTCACTCTCTCCTAATCCAATGAAGAGTTGTTGACTATTTAAAAGTGTAAAGTGTCCTCAATTCAAATTAGTTTCATCTGGTGTTTGCAGCATCTCAAGAAAGCATGGCAGTGTTAATGCTGCAGTTACTCCCTTGTTCTTGGTAATATGTTGGGTAGATTTTGCTGTACATACATATGTGCATCCTTACAGTAATACAAATAGCTCCTCATTTAGTTTAGGTTTGGTGTTCAGGTGTTACTTGAGCTTTCTGATGTTTAGATGTGAAAAAATAAATTAAAAAAATATCAGATTTCTCTTAATAATATAGCTGTTATAAGAATTAGATGAAAGATCTTTTGCTGAAAAAAAAAGGCTATATCAAAGTTAAGTATTTTAGTACAGAATAAATTAGATAACCGGACAATTTTAAATAAGAATTATTTCAGAATAAAATATTTCATTTCAAATTCATTTTGACTTTTTTTAGCCTAAATTTTCCACTTGGCTATTACATTACCCCATGCCATTTTGCAATGAGTACGTAGTGTTTCTGTTCATTCATTTTGACTTCTTGATCTCTTAATTTGTGTCTGATAGTGTGTTTTGTGACTGTTGGTGAAGGAAACAAGCCACATCTCCTTGCACTGGGTACTTTTTTGAAAGTTTCTTCCTGGTTCTATGTTTTACAATATATCTTTTTATTTGAACTTTGCTCTACGGTGATTCTCCACAGTGAGAGGCAGTAACTGATTTTTTCCTAACCTCCTTAAAGCCTGGCTACTATTCCTCTCTTTCTTTCCTTTATTTTTTTCAAGATGAAAAAAAGATACTGAAAAATGCAAGATAAATTTTTCTCAAAAAAGTGGGAATAAAATACTAGTATTCTCATATCTCTGCCAGTTCTGGCAGTAACGTTTATCCATCCATTCTTACAGCCCATCACAGTATCATCATTAACAGACATCAGGATACAGCTGCTCTAAACCAGTATTCTTTCTTGAAGCATTTCAAGAAGCACATTTAAAACCTATGCCAAAGTACCAGTTAACAGATTTTTTTTTTTTTTTAAAGTTTATGGTAGAAGGAAGACATTGTAAATAATAATTTTAATATCTAAAAAATTAAATTAAATTTAAAAAATAAAAATCTGATATCACACATCTCTGAAACAGAATCAACAGAATCATTACTTGCCATGCCTTAGAGCAAAATACTGGGAGAAGAAACATTATGACTATTCTCACTGTTAAGATAAAATGGACATTTCCCAGCTGTTCCATTTTATGTTTCAAAAGGTTTAGTTTGTTTAACTGGCTATGGGAAAAAATTGTTGTTCTTCAAAACACATTAGTATAAATAGCACGGTAAAATCAGTGATTTTTAACAATAAATTCAAGACGATTAAGGCTCTTTGTGTATGTGTGTCTGTATGCGTGAGTGTGCATGTGCTTCTGTATGGGTATGTGAAAATCTTGCTGCCTAATGCATGCACACTTATGTGCATGTGCTGTGTCTTGGTGTTTCAAATTCACATGATTTAAGTGCACTAAGTTAAACTATTTTAACTCAATTAGTTTTATAAGAATTTTCTCTTCTCTTATGCCTCTAACTTCAGGGGCCTACAAGAGTTGTTAATTTGCTACTCCTTGACTACAGGAGGAAAGGTTGCTGCCTATATGCATTTCTACAACCAGCGATATCCCTGTGACCAGCTGTTTTAATGCTACCTGGAAATTAGGGAGGTCTCTAATTCACTTCCTTTAAATAGAAAGCTGAATACCAAAAATCCTTCTCTAGAGCAGTAGGATAGAGAATTGCCTCCCTACTGTTCTTCAATCCTTGTCCTTGAAATTCAAGGGCTTTTATACAGATGTGTGCTAGTAAATAGTACAGGAATAACTTCTGTATTTGTTATTGCTACAATAATAATCTACTGTGTCTTTGAGTGTTTTCTATCTTATTCTAGCATCTTCCACACCATAAACTTTCACACTAAGAGTTACAAGACTGTTTGGTATTTGAACTGGAGAACTTCATTAAAATCTATTGTTAGTGTTGAGTGTTTTATTCTGGATAAAATAGAGAGCATCTCAATATTCTTTCTAAAAATGTTGTTCTGAAGATTTAAATTATATACCTCTTCAGAGTTTTGTCAAATGCCATTTTTCACTGTCCTACCTTTATGCAATAATCATCTGTGTGACAATTCTAAAAATGAGATGTGCTGAGGAAAGTAGACTTTATTTTCCATGTTTTCAATATTTCAGGAATTTGGTTCTTAATAAACTTTATAACTACTACCAGGAAGAAGACAATGTGTTGTTTAAATACTTTGATAATACCAGTGGATTTTATACATTAATACTTTTTGTCTGATAAAACAAATAATACGTATGTACCAGAAACTTATCTAGCCTTTATGAATATTTAAATTCTTTCACTCACCCACTTCTATATTGTGGCAAATTAATAAGATCATTTTTTTTTCCAGTATAAAGACAAGCATTATTTGGATGAAAACCTACTGCCCAGGGATTCATTACAAAGACTAATACTTATCTGACGTGAATTGATCTCAACTCATGTTAACGATTATTGTCTTAAAATATGTCAAGGAGATGTGGTAGATCATTAAGTACTCATTATGTTATTTTCCGTGATGACCTTCTGCAAAGAATCAAGATATGACTACAAATATAAATTCAGAAAACTTTTATTTTGATAAGATCACTACTGTAGAGCCTTTAGGGTCAAATTTAAAACAGCTGTGTAGAAAATGCAATGGTTTACTTTCTAGGTGCTTGTGAAGAACTCTGTTACATACTGTAGGATCTGAAAGGTAAGGTGAAAAGGAAGGTGAAAATAAAAAGCTTTTCAAAGCAATTTCTTGTTTAGGGGGTGTGAGCAATTTCAAATTGTGGTAATGGGTATTTCTCAAAAGTTTCCTGTATTAAAAAAAATAATTATTTGGACTTCGAAAAGCAAGGGCTTAGAATTTCTCACAGCTCTGATCAGAGAAGTTCATGGCCAAATCTTAATTCTGTGCATTGAGATTATTGAGATTGCACTAATGTGTATGACACACTCAAATTGTTAGTTCCTTACCTGTCATTGCTTCTGCTAGCTGCAGGTTAGTATGCATTTTATGTTTTATCATTATATTTTACTTTCTGTGTTACATAAAGGAGTCACAAACTGTTCAAATTTCTTTTATTTGAAGATTTATTTGTTCAATGTAATTTAATTTATTTAATCTCTATCCACATTTGCTTGAAAGCTATTATTGTTGGCAGATCCTGATGAAGTCATATAAAATTCTGTTTTCTTGATTTGGTTCTGAATTCAGAGATTACCAGATTTCAGAGTTTGACAGATAGAGTTTATATGTGTTACCCGCATACGAGTAACAGTGGTTAATATTACAGTATAGCAGGGTCCCAGACTCCATTCGAGACCTTTATGACAGTTGCATTTGAAGATTAAGTATCTCCAAGATCTCTCCTAGAAAAAGTGCAGAACTAATTTTAAATATTGACTGTTAATTTAATTATCGTGCACTTCAGAGCATGCCTAGCCCTGCCCAGGAGACCTGTGTCTTGGCGTGGAATCTGCTGCCAAACAAAGATTTCTTTTCACCTGTCTCTTTGCTTCACACTTCCCAATATTTTTATTAAGTGAATTTTCAGAAAGACATCAAGAAGAAGGGCGAGATATGTAATAGGGTTATTAGCTGTTACAATATCTACGAAGATATTGTAAACTCCATTAAGGGTCCTGTATAAAGCAGATTTATTATGAATGTCAACCTTTTTTAACTTAGTGAATCATTCAGGACTTTTAGCTAGTGAATCATTCAATTGTTCAATGAATCATTAAAATAATGAAGGCAAAAACTGTCTTTATTATTTGCTCAGTGGTTCAGATATATTTGCGTAGTGAAGCTGCTGGTTTGAAATGCTCTTTACTTTTTCTCATTGTATAATGCACTTCTATTCGTGATTTAAACAGGTATGCAATCATGCTAAACTTCATTAAACATTTTCTGATATTTCAGTTACTTTTTGAAAATCATGAATAGTATGAAGGTAAAAATCATAGCAAACCAAGCTCAGGGCTTTTATTCAAGTGAAAAAAAAAAAAAAGCAATAAACAAACCTCAAAACACCAGTGTTTTGTTTCTTTTCTCTTGTTGTTTGAGGACCAGACAGTGCCTCAGTCTCAGAGCTCCATGTTTGGACTCTTGACCTTATTGTATCACTTTGGGAGAAGGAGGCTGTGATCCTGAGGATGGCACTGCTCCTGTCCCCCTCATAAGCACGGAGGGAAAATGTATCTAGGTTCCCAGCTATGGGTTTTGAATGGAGAGTGCTGCCTCCCCCTCCTCATCCTCTCTGAACACCTCTTTGGCTTCCAGCTGAACACACTGTAGTCAGGGAGAAGTGTAGTCAGTCATTTGCTCCTGGCTTTTTCTCTTCTCTCTTCCCTGTGCACTGTGAGTTAGTGTAAAAGCTCTTTAAGGACTTCTCCTGCTTCCCAAAATCAGGAACCACTTAAAGTGTTTGGAAAAAGTCTGCAGTTTTCCATCTCAGGGACCTTTTGAATAATTGAAAGTCTCAGGATTGCAGAGCCCTGCCTAAACCATCTGACAGGATTAGGATTGGCTGAAGCTTTGGTCATCCTGAAAAACCATGTGAACCCCAGCTTAGCTTTTGTGAAGATGCTTAGGCAAAAGTGTGCACGTATTTGGCCAGTTCTCATTCCCCTTTCAACTCTGTGTGGATTCACTGTATGTAATTGTGATGTGGCCCTAAAGAGTAACAAGGAGTGAATTTTTTAAGAAAGTCTTTCTTACAACTGATGTGTGTCTTGTTGCATATGTTGGACAGATGACTATCTGAGCCATTGTGTTTCTACCTAGGCAATAAGATTATACATGTGGTGAAATGGTACTGCATGAAAGAATAGGGTAAAAACATATTTCATCCATTTAAAATCCATTTTAAAAAGATGTTTGGGATTTTTTTGGGAAAGGTTTTATTATTTCCATACTGGTAACTTGCATAACAAAAAGATGGCAGCCAATCTGCAACTGATGTGTATTTACAATATATGTTCTTCTGCACTTGCAAAATTATATCTCTTGGTGCTTTCCAGATTATCTCAGTACTGGAAAAATACTGTCATATTATTCCTCATTAAGAATGCTATAAATAAGAAATATGATTACTGATTACAAAAATATTTTTTTTATTCAGCTAAATAAAGCAAATGAATAAAAAGTTATATGTTTGAATGTTTATTGCCATTTTAGCAGGTGCATTGAAGTATAAATGATAGCAGCATCAATGAATAAATTAATCATAATTAGCATTCAGTTAAAAAGACCTTTTCTCATCAAAGTTGTAGATGCTGTAATTAGAGCTCCTAATTTTAGATGGGGAAGGATATTTACCAGCAAATGTCTGATGCTTTGGAGAGAAAAACACTGACAAATGTGTATTATATAGCAAATTTACTAATAAAATTAGAATTACACTTAAAATACTCCCAAAGCTGGAAATTAAAAGCTAATGTGTTTGTTTGATTTAATTCAGTCGGATATCTCCCATTTAACATAAAATTTTATAACATAAAATAAACTGAATAGCATAGACTTGACTTTTCCACTCTGTCTTGAGAGTAAGGACTAAGCCACATGAATTGAAAATTAAGTGGCACTTAATGTGCCATGGTATGTGACATAAACTCCAGAACTTATTTTTTAGATGACCAAGACCCACATTTTGGTCATGAAACCTTTAAAGAACCTGAAGTTCTGCTCTTTCACCTCCATTTGGGTCAAGTTCATACAGTGTCTTGGAGCCATTCTCATTCCTGTTGGCACTACAACTCACAAAACAAGGGGTCTTTATGCCTAATGCTCATACGGGATGGGCACATGCAGGACAGATTTAAGATGTATCGCGACTAGTAGCTGCTGAAATTGTCAGGTAGAAATAGTGTTCCTGTCCTCATGCATGTAACAGCTCTGTAAGTTGAGCTGTCTCCCTGTCAGCAAGAGATCAGAGTGACCCCAAGCACAAGAAGATAGAAACCCCGTCTTTGCTTCCCAAATGCAATGGTACCACAAGTAATACAACTGCTGTAGAGTCAGTGAACGAACAAGCAAGAAATAGAATAACTGGGTATCTCAGCCTCCTTCGTAAGGGTTATTATGCCCACAGATTGTTTAAATATTAAAGAATAAATTGATAAAACACAAAACTAGGGTTGGAATCTTAGAATGAAAGCTTTTTTGGTTGTTTTTGTTTGTTTGGTTGGTTGTTTTTTTGTTTGGGGGTTTGTTTTAGTTATTTTTTTTCTCGTTTTTTTCCTTTTCTTTAACTACATCTGCATTTTGTAGAAAGACTCTTACTGAATTCACGGGGTCAGTACAAATTAGTTTGCTTTCAGCAAAAATGATTGTCATATTGGTCTCAGAATAGAAAACTGATCATGAGCTCGGTTAAGAGACAGGACATAGGACTACAAATTACATTGCCCGTTCGTAACTATATAAATGAGTTAGGTAACTAAATAGCAAACCAATTTTGTTAACAATCCCTCAAAGCTTAGCCAGAGGCTACAGCACCATCAATAAGGAATAGCAGATCTCAGTTTTGTGTTTGTTAAAACAAACTAATTTTGGTATGTGGATGAGTTATTTCTATAGCAAATTCCTTTAGGTAGAACTTTCTCAGTGGAGAACTTCTGACTGGAATTTTTCTGCTAACCGGATTAAAGAAAATCCATGCCAAACCATTCTCAGAGAACAATGTAATTCTCAAATTTTTGCAAAAGCTTTTCTCCAATTAAAAAAATCAACAAAATCCTTAAGTGAGCAACAGTTTGACATTATCAGTTATTGAGGAGTCAATGGGAATGAAAAGAAGAAAAATATAGATAAGAAGAGGAAACAGCAATTCTATAATCATATATGTATAATTTATGTGCACATTAGATACATATAAATGGATTAAAAAATAAGGCATGATGATTCAGTGGTTTAAGCTTCACGTCTATTAAAAGGACAGAAAAATAATCAGAAAAATATTACTATTTATCCTCAATTCATGTATATTTTTGCAATCCCTCAAATAATGCCACACATTTCAACATGTATCTGGCACATCAGATTTATATGACACAATTTTATTTGCAAACAAGAATGAGATTATTCTTCTTCTAAAACTCTTTGCTAGTATAGTTACAGTTCTACCATCGAAAATGTAAATAGGTTTTCTGATCAAAATCGAGTTTTAGGTGAGTGTTTGGAATTTCAGAATATTCGTTTCAGTTTGTCTGAGTAACAGCTACTGTCTCAAATTGTTCACTGATTACCAGTTACTACTCCCTTATATATATAATAATAATTGATTCTGAATGCTTTGTAAAAACACAGTCCTCAACCATCTTTCAGAAGCAGACATTTCCCAGCAGGTTAAGGCTTCTTTTTATTTGTTTATCATTTTATAAAATTCGCGAAATCAGCTGTATTTGAAGACATTATAAATAATATCAGTATTTACTGCAGTTAATGATTAGAAGTTGTTTTCAAAAAGGTAAATATATCAGGATAATTAAACATTAATTTTTTTTTTAATTAAGCAGAAAATTATTTATTTTTGTACTCCTGATTAAAGTTCCCTGAAGTTTATCCCTCCTTCTAAACGTGGAATTTATATAAATGCATAGTAGATGCTGAAGATTAACCCACGTGGAAATTGGACCCTATCTTTTTTCCTTGTCTCTGTTTATCCCTGCAGTTACTATTATTTTGTGTCCCTCAGATATTCCCAGCCTGTGTTCTCCACAAACTTCCACCAGTTTGCAGCCCTGCAATCAGTTATTCTTTCATTCCGTTTACATAATTCACTCTCATGACAGGAAATCAGAAGGGAAATGAATCATTTTTCTCTGAAAGTTTTAAAGGTGAAGACATGAGATTCTCAGATAGACTTTGAAAAATTTTAATGAAGCAATTAAAATAAAACCTGATGAAGGTGGGGTGTTAAAAGCGAAGATTATTATAAAGCTGCTTTATTGTTCAAAGAAAAGCAGCGAGTATTTACTCAGTACGTACTGCACTTTTATAGGCTGTGAGTAGCAAACTCATGCAGTCAAATATGACAAGCAGTGTTTTCCCTGATTTTCTTCAACCGAGGCATAAAAGTGTAACTTGCTTTTGGACTTACAATCAAAAGAAATATTGTAGACTATCACTTAGTTATAAATCTGGAGTAAAATGGAAGACTGATGTTTAATTCTGGGCTAGCTTACAATATTTGCAAAGGATAATGCATGCTGAAAATGCATTTCTGATTTTATCACAAGAACATTACTCTGAAACACTCTTAAGAAAATTTGCAGAAGATATACTTCCACATCAATGGGAAGCACCAGAAGGTATTTCTTGAAGGAACCTGAGCTGTGATATGACTGTCCTTTCCTATACATAGGTTATAGCTACAAAGCATTAACGTCAACTCTGTGTTATAATCAGCTGGTTATATGACCTGACCACACCCTTCAAAAAAGGCATTTACTACAATGAAGAGGAAAAATAAGAACTTTACAGTAAGAATTCAGAAAGTAAAGAGAATTTACAAACTATTGTACAGCTAATGTATTTTATTTTTATATTAAAATGTCACATCTTTTATTTCCTCAAGCAAGTGAGGTGGTGTTACCTATTTTAAAATGCTGGGTGCATTAGGTATATGTACTGGGCCTGGTTAGGATAGAGTTAATTATCTTCATAGCAACTCATCTGGTGCTGTGTTTTAGATTTTTGACCAAAACAGTGTTGATAATATACTAATATTCTAACTTTCGCTGAACAGTGTTTGCACAGCATCAAAGCCTTCTCAGTTTCTCACTCTGCCCCTTCAGAGGATAGATTGTCAGCAGAGAGGGTGTGCAGTGAGCAGGCAGGGGACACAACTGAGCATATGACCCCAACTAACTCAAGAGATATCCCATACCATAGAATGTCATGCTCAGCATTAAGAGGGAAAAGAGGAGGCTTTAGGGACTTCATAGAATCACAGAATGTTTTGGGTTGGAAAGGACCTTAAAGATCATCTAATTCCAACCCCCCTGCCAACCTGGCCTTGAATACTGCCAGAGAGGGGGCATCCATAACTTTTCTGGGCAACCTGTTCCAGTGTCTCACCACTCTCACAGGAAAGAATTTCTTCTTAATATCTAATCTAAAGCTACTCTCTTCCAGTTTAAAACTATTCCCCATTGTCCTATGACCACACGCCCTTGTAAAAAGTCCCTCCCCAGCTTTTCTGTAGGCCCACCTCAGGTACTGGAAGGCTGCTATAAGGTCTCCCCTGAGCCTTCCCTTTTCCAGGCTGAACAACCCCAACTCTCTCAGCTTGTCTTCATAGGAGAGTTGCTCTAGCCCTCTGATCATCTTCACAGCCCTCCTCTGAACTCGCTCCATCATGTTCGTGTCCTTTTTATGTTGGAGGCCCCAGAGCTGAACACAGTACTCCAGGTGGGGTCTCATGAGAGCAGAGCAGAGGGGGAGAATCACCTCCCTCGACCTTCTGGCCACACTGCTTTTGATGCAGCCCAGGATAATGGCTTTCTGGGCTGCAAGCTCACATTGCTGGCTCGTGTTGAGCTTCTCATCAACCATCACCCTCAAGTACTTCTCCTCAGGGTTGCTCTCAATGCATTCTCCACGCAGTCTGTATTTGTGCTTGGGATTGCCCCAAACTGTTGCGGACTGCTTTCCAATGTTGAAGCGGGCTGGACAGAGCTCAGGCACTGAGAGGTTTTCAGAATCTATGCCTGCTCATTCTGAGGAACGTCACAGAGTTGTTACTTCGTCACAGTGGTCGTAAATGCTGCTGCTGCTCCGGAACTGTTAGCAGACCCCCTCTCCTTGAGCCTGGAGATGTTTTATCTCTTGATTGCTGGGTGTGGCATAACGTCTCTTGATTGCGCCGGCACAGCTGTGTGGCATCATCTGAGACAGCAAGAGCAGCAAGTAGCTTCAGCTGTTCCTCTTGGCTCTTGCTCCGGCATAATAGGTTTCCCACACTTGCTCTGGCATAATAAGTTTCCCACATTTCCCCCTTTTATGTTTATTATCCAAGGAGCAGGAGAGGAGCGACCAAAGGAACCATAACTGGTTTAATGAAACATTCTGATGCAAATGGTGGATGAGCCAACTAGCAGAGGAGCGTTGCTGGATCTTATCCTCACTAACAAGGAGGGTCTGGTTGAAGAGGTGAAGGTTGAGGGCAGCCTTGGTTGTAGTGACCATGAGATGGTAGAGTTCAGGATCTCATGTGACAGGAACAGAATAGCTAGCAGAATCACAACCCTGGACTTCAGGAGGGCCAACTTTGGCCTTTTCAAGCAATTGCTAGGGGAAATCCCATGGGACAGGGTACTAGAAGGTAAGGGGACCCAAGATAGTTGGTTAGCATTCAAGGACTGCTTCTTCTGAGCTCAAGATCAGAGAATTCCAACAGGTAGGAAGTCAAGGAAGGGTACCAGGAGACCTGCATGGTTAAACAGGGAACTGCTGGGCAAACTCAAATAGAAGAAGAGAGTGTACAGATCATGGAAGGAGGGGCTGGCCACTTGGGAGGAATATAAGTCTGTTGTCAGAGGATGTAGGGACACAGCTAGGAAAGCTAAGGCCTCCTTGGAATTAAACCTTGCAAGAGAGGTCAAGGACAACAGAAAGGGCTTCTTCAAATACATTGCAGATAAAAGCAACACTAGAGGCAATGTAGGCCCACTAATGAATGAGGTTGGGGCCCTGGAGACAGAGGATAAAAAGAAGGCGGAGTTACTGAATGCCTTCTTTGCCTCTGTCTATACTGCTGGAGGCTGTCCTGAGGAGCCCCGGACCCCTGAGGCCCCAGAAGAAGTCAGGATAGAGGAGGAATCTGTCTTGGTAGATGAGGGCTGGGTCAGGGACCAGTTAAGCAACCTGGACATCCATAAATCCATGGGCCCTGATGGGATGCACCCGCAGGTGCTGAGGGAGCTGGCGGAAGTCATTGCTAGGCCACTCTCCATCATCTTTGCTAAGTCGTGGGCAACAGGAGAGGTGCCTGAGGACTGGAGGAAAGCGAATGTCACTCCAGTCTTCAAAAAGGGCAAGAAGGATGACCCGGGTAACTATAGACCGGTCAGCCTCACCTCCATCCCCGGAAAGGTGATGGAACAACTTGTCCTTGGTGCTGTCTCTAGGCACATCAAGGACAGGGGGATCATTAGGGGCAGTCAACATGGCTTCACCAAGGGGAAGTCATGCTTAACCAACTTGATAGCCTTTTATGAGGACATAACCCAGTGGATAGATGATGGTAAAGCTGTGGATGTGGTCTATCTCGATTTCAGGAAAGCGTTTGACATGGTCTCCCACAGCATCCTCGCAGCTAAACTGAGGAAGTGTGGTCTGGATGATCGGATAGTGAGGTGGATTGTGAACTGGCTGAAGGAAAGAAGCCAGAGAGTGGTGGTCAATGGGACTGAGTCCAGTTGGAGGCCTGTATCTAGTGGAGTCCCTCAAGTGTCTGTACTGGGACCAGTACTATTCAATATATTCATTAATGACTTGGATGAGGGAATAGAGTGCACTGTCAGCAAGTTCGCTGATGACACCAAACTGGGAGGAGTGGCTGACGCGCCGGAAGGCTGTGCACAGCCATTCAGAGAGACCTAGACAGGCTGGAGAGTTGGGTGGGGAGAAATTGAATGAAATATAACAAGGGCAAGTGTAGAGTCCTGCATCTGGGCAAGAACAACCCCATGTACCAGTACAAGTTGGGGACAGACCTGTTGGAGAGCAGCGTAGGGGAAAGGGACGTGGGGGTTCTAGTGGACAGCAGGATGACCATGAGCCAGCAGTGTGCCCTTGTGGCCAAGAAGGCCAATGGCATCCTGGGGTGGATTAGAAGGGGTGTGGTTAGCAGGTCAAGAGAGGTTCTCCTCCCCCTCTACTCTGCCCTGGTGAGGCCGCATCTGGAGTATTGTGTCCAGTTCTGGGCCCCTCAGTTCAAGAAGGACAGGGAACTGCTAGAGAGAGTCCAGCGCAGAGACACAAAGATGATTAAGGGAGTGGAACATCTCCCTTATGAGGAGAGGCTGAGGGAGCTGGGTCTCTTTAGCTTAGAGAAGAGGAGACTGAGGGGTGACCTCATTAATGTTTATAAATATGGAAAGGGCAAGTGTCAAGAGGATGGAGCCAGGCTCTTCTCAGTGACATCCCTTGACAGGACAAGGGGCAATGGGTGCAAGCTGGAACACAGGAGGTTCCACATGAATATGAGGAAAAACTTCTTTATGGTGAGGGTGACCGAACACTGGAACAGGCTGCCCAGAGAGGTTGTTGAGTCTCCTTCTCTGGAGACATTCAAAACCCACCTGGAAGCGTTCCTGTGTGTTATGATCTAGGTAATCCTGCTCCAGCAGGGGGATTGGACTAGATGATCTTTCGAGGTCCCTTCCAATCCCTAACATTCTATGTGATTCTGTGATTCACACTTTCACTGTACCGTCCATGTGTACTTAGATAGGCATGGCTTAAGCTTTGAGACAGGCATATGCTACTGGCAGGGTGAACCAAAGAAGTACTGAAAAGCAGTTTTACTTTACATTGCTCTGCTTGTAACTCTCCCCCCTTTTTTTTTGATTTTTTTTAAATTTTTTGAATTTTTTGAATTTTTTGAATTTTTACAATTTTTTGTGTTTGTTTGTTTGTTTTTTTATGATCATTGACTGTCATGAGCTCCAGATATTTCATTTCTTCAAAGATTCCACGAGATACTGCTCTCTTGTCTTCTCCTCAGCCACTGTAGTTCAGCCTGAAAGGGCCATTCAGAACTAGATTCAGTCTCAAGGTCCTGCAACTGCTTGGAAGCTTGTGTTCCATAAGTTCTTTGGATGATATGTGGAATGCTCATATTCTTTTATCATTCAGCCTTGTATTGGTGGCTGAGGCCAGGTCCAAACCGCTGGCAACATGTTCTGAGGCTGTTTGTTTGTCGGGTTCTCGGATTGAGTATGTACACAACAGACCCTTACACCCCTCTTCTGGTTTCCTTGTATGGGGTTTCCATCTTTACCAAATTTTGATCAACAATGATTGCTCCAGTGACAGCCCTTTTTATACCTAAGACATACTCTTTTGGGTTTTTTAGGTCTTCTCTGCTCATCCTTTCTCAGATTCAGACAGTTCCTTCTAATATGTCCTGTTTGGTTATATTCAAAATATCTTCTGCTCATTCCATGACGAGTTGCTGAGCTAGGGCATTTACAATTAAAGTAGCCCTATGCTCTTCAGTGCCTACATTCTGACAAGCTTTGATAAATTCTGCTACACTTCTATAAGCGTTTCTTGGAGGGGCTAAAATTTTTTGGCAATCTGCATTTGCATTTTCATATGCCAGTTGTAATAACAGTGTTTCTGATACATTTTCATCATCGATATATCTGCTTAATGCAGTTTGTAAACGGCCAATGAATGTGACATAGGGTTCTTGGACTCCTTTGTCTAACGGCCGTGAAAGAGGCTTGGCATTTCCCTACCTCCGGAACGCGTTTCAAACACTTTATAGCTAATGCAGAGATCTGTTGTAGTCGTTGTCGAGGTAGCATTGCCTGTACTTCTGGTGTTGAAAAGTGATTAATTCTCAAATATTCATCTAAGTCATCCATATTTTCCAAACTGTCCATGGAAGCAGCCTCCTGGTACTCTGCCTGCCACACCAAATATTGTGCAGGCGTTAAAATAATTCGTAAGAGTGATTTCCAATCATGTGGAGTCGTAGTATATGAGTCATCAATAACTGTTATTAAATTTAAAATATAATTACTATGCAAGCCATAATCTCTTACCGCCTTTCATACTTCCTTAATCATCTCATAGGTGAGGTACTGATATTCAAGGGGATGATTTGGGCAGTATATTACCGGCATTGCCGTCAGCATGCCGAGATCTCCATTACGAGCAGCCTCCTCTCTGCATCTTTCTGTTAGTGTTTTATATTTCACTGTATGAGACTCTGGTATCTTTTCAGATTTCATTACATGAGACTCTGGTGGATTTTTTGAGAAACCAATAGGTGGCTTGGCAGACACAGGATACAGAAGAGCTGTCGGTGCTCTGGCCGTAGTAGCTGCCGCTACTGCTGCTGGCTGTGAGATCTTTTGCACTGGAAAGATGGCAGCAGCTGTTTCTTTTGCTGATGTTAATCCTGTGAAAACTGGATTACAAGGATCATTTGATTCTCCAGGGATTGTTTCATATGCAGGCTCCTTTTGCTCTTTCACATTCACCAAGGTATTAATAGGTGTGGATGCCTGAGATTTCAAACACTCCTCCGCAGGCTGAAGTGCAGAGAGTGCTGTGAAAACAACCCTCCATGTTCTTCCTAGCTTTTCTATTTCATCCCCCACTTTCACCCAAATCTTTGCATCATAGGTCCCTGATGCAGGGAACCAGGTACAGTTATCTTTGATCCATACCAACAATTGTGTTATTTCCACTAGTTGAAACTTATAGCCTTGTTCTCACAGTAAACGCTGTTAATATCTCAGTATGGAGCTTATGCTCTTGGGGACCAGCCTGTCCCATGCTTGTTTATTATTATTTTTTTTTTTTATTATTTTTATTTATTATTTATTGCCATTGTGGAACTCACAGTTTTTCGGGAACTAGCAGCCAGTCCCATCTTTGCTGTTATCGTGGAACTCATCAGTTCCTGGGGTTCTCACTGGTCCTGTGGGACTTCGTTTACAAAGTAGGTACCTTGTTCAGGTGCCAAATGTTGCGGACTGCTTTCCAATGTTGAAGTGGGCTGGACGGAGCTCAGGCACTGATTGGTTTTCAGAATCTATGCCTGCTCATTCTGAGGAACATCACGGAGTTGTTACTTCGCCGCAGTGGTCACGAGTGCTGCTGCTGCTGCTGCTGCTGCTGCTGCTGCTGCTCCAGAACTGTTAGCAGACCCCCTCTCTTTGATCCTGGAGACGTTTTATCTCTTGCTGGGTGTGGGGCAGAGTTTTAACTACCAGCAATTATTTCTTACAATACAGGTACAGTTCTTGCCTGAAAACAACTGTAAAATTCACTTTGAAATTGTCCAGCTGAAAAAGATTGGACCAAACTATTTTAGGTAACAGAAGCAATGCAGGAAGCAAATGGGTTTTCTTGTTGTTTAAATTGGTTTAAATCGACTGCATTTGTTTCACTTGTGCCTGTAAACTTTTTGAAGAAGTAAATCCTACACAAAACATTAAACGTAGTTGCTGTCAATTTTACATTGGTCTAGTTAAATCAGTGTAAAATCCGAACTTTAATCTTGGAGAATTTTGTGAGCTGAGTAGGCCCAAATGGAAGGTAATAAAATAAATTAGCTTCAGTATGTAGATACTAGGATTAACACTGACTCCTTACAGACTATTGCAAAATTCTGCAAGTATTCCTCTGATTTGGGACTATATCTCACAGAACTGACCGAGCATACTGTATTCTGATTTGCTGTTTCTGGGGAGGCAGATCATACTCTAGTTGTAATTTTATTTCAACAAACACTTTGATCAAATTTTGTGTACTTTAATCAAAAAGAATGTACCATGTGAGGTGGTGGCTGCCTATCATTTCCTAATCTTTTGTTTTCTTTTTACTTTCCATGCCCACCAATACACTTCTCTTGAATACAGTGGAGATAACTGTTTTGCATGTATATTTTTTGTGTCATCTCCATCTTTCTGTAGAGACTGTGCTTGATACATATTTAACTGGGATGAGAGGTCCAGTAACGAGTTTCTTTGCCGTGGTCTTTCACTAGAGAAGAAAAGGTTGGTGTATCACTTGCCTGTGACATGATGTTGAAAGAAATTTTTGGCATCATGCACTGCTGAAAACACATCTCAGTAAACTGGTGTGCAATGATCAATTTTAATCACTGCTCTTAGAGTAGATGCACTTCAGAATGCATTTCTGTGTGGCCTTCTTCAATGTTTGACATTTTCCACCTCTCCTTTTCCTTTCATTGGTATTATTTCTCTTCCAGTAATTGTAATTCCTAATGTAATAGCATAAGAGACTTTAGATAATGTACTGCTTTCATAGGCCAGGCAGCACAGCTACTTCTGTTTCTCTTTTACTCTTCTGCCTTGCCTTTCAGGCAATTTTCAGTTCAGAGAAGATTAGTTCACATCCAGATGACTCCAACTTATTCTTTGCTATCAGATTTCCTCAGGCCCTGTATCAAATTCTTTTCTGAGCTCCTCTTATATTACATCTGCCATATTCCCATTTGTCCATGGACTCCTTTATGTTCTTCCCTCCTATGTTAAGGGTCAATGGAGTGAGTGAAAGCTGAAAGATGCTGCCACAAAAAGCACTCTTGCTGACTCCTTTTGCTGAAGTTGGTCCTCTGTAGTTTCCCTTGCACTTTCTTCCACCTCCTTCTGCTTTCTTTGTAGCAAAACAGTCTGTACTTACATTAAGAAGCCTCTTTTTGTTTAATATGTTTACAGCTTGTATTCTCTATGACTAAATGATACTGATTTTTATTCTTTCTCAGGTCCCCAGTAGCTATTCAGGGCTCATTTCTAGGACCACTTCTGTTTAACAGCTTTATCAATGATTTGGATGCAGAAGTTGAATGCACCATTAGCAGGTCTGCTGATGATATCAAACTGGGAGGTGCTGTTGATTCTCTTGAGGGACAAGAGGCCTTGCAGAGGGATCGACATAGACTGGAGCATTGGGTAATCACCAATGGGATGAAATGCCAGATTCTGCACATGGGATGGAGAAACACTGAACACAAGGATAAAAAGGGAGAGGAGAGGCTGGAGAGCAGCCCTGCAGAAAGGGATTTGGTAGTGCAGGTCAACAGCAGGCTCAATGAGTGAGCAGTGTGCCCTGGCAGCCAAGAGGGCAAACCACATCCTGGGGTGCATCAAACACAGCATAACCAGCTGGTCAAAAGAGATGATTATCTCACTGTATTCAGTGTTGGTGTGGCCTCACCTTGAGTATTGTGTGCAATTCTGGGCCCCAAAATTTAAGAAGAATGTTAAGGTTCTTGAATGCATACAGAGGAGGACAACAAAGCTGGTGAAAGGGCTGGAAGGCATGTCCTGTGAGGAGTGGCTGAGGACTCTGGGTTTGTCTAGTTTGGAGAGAACGAGGCTGATGGGTGACCTCATTGCTTTCCACAGCTTCCTGAGGAAGGCAGGTGGGCAGGGAGGTGCTTAGCTCTTCTGCCTGGGAGCCGGTGATGGGATGAGCGGGAATGGTTCAAAGCTGCATCAAGGCAGGTTCAGACTTGGCATTAGGAAAAAATTTCTTTACTGAGAGGGTAGTCAAACACTGGAACAGGCTTTCTAGAGAGGTGGTTAATGCCCCATGCCTGTCAATGCCTTAAAAAAAGGCATTTGGACAATGTCCTTCACAGTATGTTTTAAATTTTTGTCAGCCCTGAAGGTGGACTAAATGATCATTGTTGGGGCCTTCCAAATGAAACAAAACTATTCCATTCCATTCCAATCCTATTTTATTTTGTCTCCTCTGGAATCCATCATTCCAGGTCAGGAATGAGGCACAGTTCAGCTAGGTATGGGATAGTCTCATAAAAAAACATCATCTTCTTCGTCTGAAAGTTTTTATACTAAAGGTATGAAAAAGAGACACATTTCAAGAATGTATGATGGTCAGGTCATCATCTCTGTAGTTAATTTTTTTAAAATTTTCTTTACTTTTATTTTTTCTACGGTGGAAAACATCAGGGTGTTATTTTCTTTTGGGGCCATAATCACGCATTTCTCATTCTTTTATATACCCACAACTAAAAATAACATTTACTTCTATCTCTTGTCTTTCAGTAGCTTTTCACACTGGTATCTGTAATTGGCCACTTTTCAGTCTCATAATCCACTGATACTGGAAAGATAAGTATATATGACCAGTGTGTTGGTATAATGTAAGTGTTACTATAGGTAAGTTCTCTTCTGATGTTTCTCTTTATGATTGCCAGACTCTCTTATTTTCTTTCTCTTTTTTTTTCATAAATGTTGTAACCAATCTTAACTCTGTGTGTTTCTCTTGTCAATATTTATCTCTGTGATGTATGCTCTTCAGTTTATGTGCTTTACCTTGAAATTATCTGCTTTTTGAGTCCCTCCAGCTTCTGCACAAAGAAATTGATCTGTCTCTTATTCCTTGTGCAACTTTATGTTCATGCAGATATGGGACTACCAAGCTGTATATCTTCCATATCAGTTATACCACTGGGAAACATTGTGGGCCATCTAGTGAAAGAATAATTTTTAAATGTGCAGCATAGAAGTAGTTTTGTTCAATTTTATCTCTCTAGAGTAACCAGATTGAAATGCCCAGCTGTCATGTAATATAGCAAGATAGTAGGAATTTATTCATGCATTCAGATTTCATTTAATTTTAAGTATCCAGCACAAATTAAAATATTTTTTACAAAAAGGTCACTTATTTTTATCTTTACATCCCTAAAAGTTTAAAATTGAAAGTCATTGTGGTTGTCTAAAACATGGGTGTGGTTTATTGCCAAGGTTCTCAAAAAAGCACATCAGATTTTGGTGACAAAATGTGGATTCAGATTCCACTAACTAGACAAGTTTAAGAATTTTTCCTTTGGGATTAAATCTGCTGTTACTGAAATTAACCAGTATTTAGCTCCCAGCTTAAACAGGACCAGGAGCAAACTCTTAAAAGGTGATCCTTCTTTATATCAGGTGTGCAAATAATTCATATATGCTTTACATTTCTTAAAAGATGTGCTTTAATGTTTTCATTCATTATCTGATGAAAACATAAGTGTTTGCAAGTTCTATAGTTTGTCACATTGGCTGCAGTCTGATCTCTGTCCCAGACACACTGTGCAGTCACATTTTTAAAAAGGAGGAATTAATACAGTTATTTATGACCTGTTAAGGGCTTCTGGCCTCTAAGAATGTGTGTGCTGAGATTTCTCATGGGTTTTGCAGTTCAGACTGTCCTTTCTCTGAACTCCCTCAGCAATTCATGTATTTTTGCTGTTGCTTACTGAGTTCACTTCTATTTGGACCGCAATGTATGTCAAGTACTGCAATTTTGGAGTCCTCACTTCTTAAAAAAAAAAGAAAAGATTTTCAGTCCCACCGCATCTTTCAAACATATTTTTGGCTCCAGTATATTTATATGGAAGGGAAGGCTGTTTTCGTATTTCCTCCTAAAGTGTCCTTGGAGTGGAATGTTTGCAGAACGATAGCAGGCTATTCGGTCTCACAATGCTCCATCCTTTCAATTGTAGTCACCCAATGCCAAGCCACCTATTCCTTGGAGTCTTTGACTGAGATCACTCAGGTGCCTTAAAAATAAAGTCCTGATTCGATTAATTCTTTGAGCCTGATAAACATCTAAATCTGTTGAAGTAACCTGGGCACAAGATTGCATTTAAACAGTACTGAATCTTACCTTAAAACTGTTATAAAAATAAGCTTTAAGTAAGCATCATACACCTCACTAACAGCTATCAAATAATGGTGTATATTATGCTGTTGGATGTTCGAAACACACTTATTTACATCAGAACTGTGTTTATTTCTACCACTGCTGAATCTGAACTGTTTCTGATCAGAGTATAAATTAGAAATGTAATACGTGTTTTTTGAAAAAGAACTATTTAAATTATAGTACATGGATCTGTTTCCTTTACGTAGAAAATCATGTAGTCCCTGCAGTCTTAACTAATAGTTCTATCAGGGTAGGCATAGCCATTGCAGTGGTACTGAGAAATATCAGACTTTTTGTCCTGACTTCTCTGGACCGTACACATTTATTCCATTGTTTTCCACCTATCATGGTCAAATGGGAGAGAAAGCTGATGTTTTCTTTTCATTAAAACCTTTCCTAAACTTAACGAAGGTGAACTCTGGCCTAGGGTCAAAATAAGAATATAGGTGTTGGTACACTTTAAACTGGACCCATTAAAAATGTTCAACTTCACTATTGTTATGGGATGAAAGGGAAATTCTCTTGCCCTTTTTCTGCTGAAAGGAAAATCCTCTGTGATGTGTAATCAATACAGTCTCCTCCTTACCATCTTGGCATACAGCTGTACCAGGCCAACACTGAACAGACATACCTGTGTGTGAAGATAAGTCCAAGATCTGTTGCCCAGCTGATATTGTAAAGCAACTTTTCTACAGGGAAATTTCTAGTATATTGTGGTTCTCCTGTGCTAACAGAGGACCCTCAATGTACTACCAGTATAGAATGAATAATATTATTATATTATCTAATTTTAATAGTCTGTAAATGTATAGATGCTGTGAACACAAGAGGAAAGAGCTGTTTAATGTAACAGTAAAAGTAACAAAGATAAAATAGAAAATTGACACACAAAATAAGAAAATTTAATTTGATTATTAAGAACCTTTTCTTAACACAATCTAATACTGTAAAATAGGCTTTGAAATGAAGCTCTCCCATCAGTTTGATCACTTTAAAGGATGTAAAAACAATCAAAGAAAGCAATTAGGAGTTTTCTAGAAGGAATCATTTGTGTTCTATGGGGTAGATGACCTAAGAGCTCTTTTGTGTTTCTGATTTTCTTGCCTAAGGCAGGCATTGAACCTTTGACTTTAAAAAGAGGAATTTAAATTATCATGTATTTCTCTCACTTTTATAGGATATATTTACAACCGAGAAGTATTCTTCTGAAAGCCTTTTCACATTTAATGTACAGCGGAAAGTTTTCTCTCCAAAAGAAGCAGGGAGCACAGTAATTCTGATTTTTTTTCCTGCTCCAAAAATGCAGTGCATCTTTCAAAGGTTTGTTTTGTTCATATATGCTGATCAGTAATTCCTAAAGAAATAAAAATATTGTGGTTTTGAACATCTAAGAACAAAACCAGCTTAAGTAGTGGACACCAAACTATCAAATGGAATTGATTGTCCTCCTTATGTCCTCAAAACAATATCTGCAGTTACTTAACCACTTTACCACTGACAGTAAAGATAAAAATAGCACAAATTACTTAATTCAGGAAGAAACATTTTTTTTTTTTTCTGAATAGAAATTAATAAAGCTTGGATCTTGGAAATCCTTGTCAAGAATTACCTTGACTGCAGGTTTGCAGGGTCAAGTATCATAGACACAGACCAAAAAGCTATTGGAGGTTCTGCAAAATCTGTGTATGTTTGTGTTGGCAAGAAGCTAGCAAGGGTAAGAGGATATAGTTGAGTGCAGGCAGTTACTGTATGACAAGGTTTTCCAGGACCTACTCATGACTAGTTTGAGGTGTTTTACATAAAAGTCTGCATTTATTACAAGACTAAAATTCTAAAAGCTTATTTTATGGAGTGAATGGCTATGAACCTTGGGGGTGGGGAGGTGGAGAGCAATTGCCTGAAGGCACAGAGTCTAGTGAATCCAATTTCAAGCAAACAAAAAATTACTCATTTTCTGTGTTTTTATCCCAATATCTTCCAGTGTATGAACAAAAGTAGTGTTTTGTAATGCTGTGAAATATATTATGCTGACCAGACTGGATATAATATCTTCAAATGAATTGATTTTTTGTTTGTTTGTTTGCTAAGGTTGTTCTTTTTCTCTATTTGAAGAGCATAGGCTAGAAGCCTTTCTTTTTTTTTTTTAACTTCTTACTGCTTAAATTTAGGCTTCCAAATGAGAATCATTACTTTTTAGTTTTTCTAGATCTCATGAGTGTATCCAGTTCTCTTTTAAATTTTAGCAGGGTCTCGGCTTCTGTTTGGAACCAGTAATCTGGAGCACATATTTCTTATTTGGAGTTCTGTTGAACATAAATGCAGGTCATAGGATGCTGGGGAAAATGGTCATTTAATTCATATTTCTGGAAGCGGAAAATACTGAATTAAAGATCTCCTTCATAAAGGATAGGAAAGAAATTAATTTATCCTCAGGTAAATATCTTGCGATGACATAAATTTTGATTATTGTGAATAGAATTAATGAATAGGGAAATAAGGTAAAACACTTTGTACACGATTTGTCTAAGGACTTTGTCAGGGATATGAGTTTGCTTTGTTAGTGTCTAATTATATTTTTGCTGTTAGGATCCTGTGTAAATTTATTGAGCAAATCTTATTACCAATGATAGCCTACAGCAGGATGAGTCAAATATACAGCAAAATATAAGTTGTAAGTAGCAAGTATACTACACAATAAAATATCTTCAAAAGCATAAATCCACTGGTAGGAAAGCTTTTAAGAGGCATAGATCTCAGAATCTTAAAGGATTCTTTGGAACAAACATTAATTTTAGGGAAAGCAACTCTGCAAGTAATTTGCTTCTGTTCAACTAACTATGTACTGTAGCTGTAATATTGTAGTGTTTTAAAGACATGTAGACAAATAAGGAAAAAGTATTTTGACTATCCTACCAGACATATGTTAGGAGAAATATTAGGAGGAAATAAAAAAGGCATTCATTATTTTTTAAAATATATTAATTTAGAATAAGTAGAATTATTACCTCTAAGTATTTGCCATATTCCTTATTGTTGATTCTGAAAAACATATTCAGTAATTTTTTAGAAATAGATTTATTTTACCTTGTGCAGTTTTTAGTGTAAATATTACAATGAGTTACATCTTAGTCCTGCAATCCACCTTTACAAAAGTATTGAGGTTCCAGACAGAGAACACAGTATTAAATAAGAGTATTCTGAATGTAAGACATCTGGATTTCATTTAAGTAATTTTATAAAGAAGTCATGCTTTCTGTACTTTCTTTCAAAATCTGGAGAACTCATATTTTTTTCAATAAAATTCTCATGAAATGTTCCATGAATATTGGCAGCTGTGTCCTAGTAATGCCAGTTTGTGTACTATAGGCTAATTTAATTTTTCTGTTGTTAGTTAAGTACTGTGATTTCAAGTAATTACTATTATTTTTCTGCATTTTCATAGTAAAATGTACATTGTTTTACAGTGTTTGAAATATTGTCTTACTAGAAGGGGGAAAGGGTATGTGTTTAGTGTTGCATTGAGAATTTATCTGATTTTTAAAAAAAGCCTCAGCCACATTAGTTCAAATCCAAATCTGTATAAGTACTCATATATATGGGATAATGGAACAAGTTAATAAAGATCTGAAGCATTAAAAAAAAAAAAGTATCCTTCTCAATATACTTGCCAGTCGGCAACAGCAGCAGCAGCGGCGGCGGCGGCAGCAGCAGTGGCGGCAGCGACTGAGGTCAGTGCAGGGCAAGATCGGGCTGTACTGGGCAGTTTTCATACTCTGGTCCCCCCCGAGCAGCAGCCCCGAGCTGCTTCCCCCTGGACCCAGAAGTTCCCGGCAACGAATCAGGAGAGGGTGGGGCGTAGCACCACCCCCTGTCGATCAGGTGATAAAGAGCCTCTGGGTGGGCTAGTCCCTGCCCAGATGGTACAGAGGGAGTCAGCAGTGACTGGGTGTGTCCCAGGGCGGGGGAAGCCACAGCCGTTTGCAGCTCGTTGGGGAGGGCGCTGACTCCCTCCCAGTGCACAAGGCGAGGAAGGTGCCAAGGAGCTGTCAACCAGCCAAACTGTGAAGGCGTCAAGGAGCTGTGAACCAGGGGTGTCACCAACAGGTATTTCCCAACTCAGTGAAAGAACAATGGTCTCCACTAGGCAGAAGAAGATCAAAATGGATGTGGGAACCCAGACAGAGCTCCCACGGAAGGAGGCAATGGTGCAGGTTGCAGGCTGCAGGGAATGCTACAGCATCTCTGTGGTGACAGGGGGCTGTGTGCGCTGTGAGCAGGTAGATGATCTGCTCGGCCGAGCGGCACAGCTGCAAAGCCAGGTTGAAAGGCTTCAAGATGAAGTAGAAAGGCTTAGGAGCATTTGGGAGGCTGAAATGGAGATAGACTGGTGGAGCCAGGCTCTGCCCTCCCTGCAACAAAAATGGGAGCACCTGCCGGAGAGCTCCCAGGATGGAGGGACCCCTATACTCTGCCCCTCTCAGGTGGAAACCAATAACCTAGAGGAAAGGAGTGAGTGGAGGCCAGTCTATGGCCGTGGCAAAAGGCGAGTGCCCTCCTTGCCTACCTTGCCTCCACAGGTGCCTCGGAGAAATAGATATGAAGCCCTAGTGGAATACAGCCGGTCCAATGGGCATGTGGTGGAGAGGCAACCTATATCAGAGGTCCCACCACAGTCAGAAAAACCTGACAGGCGTATAGCTACCTCCTCCACAAGGAAGAAGAGAAGAGTTTTAGTGGTTGGAGACTCCTTCCTAAAGGGAACTGAGGGCCCAATATGCAGAGCTGACCCCCATCACAGGGAGGTCTGCAGTCTGCCTGGAGCCCGAATCAGGGATATCATCAGGCAACTCCCCAACCTGGTGAAGGCCACAGACTACTGCTCCCTGCTGATCTTCCAGACAGGTGGGGAAGAAGCTGCATCCCATAGTCTGAGGGGGATGAAGAAAGACTACAAGGCCCTAGGATGGTTGGTGAAAGAGTCTGGGGCACAAGTTGTTTTCTCCTCCCTACTTGCATTTTCAGGTGATGACATGGGATGGAATAGTAGGATTCTCTCTATAAATGCCTGGCTACGAGACTGGTGCTACAGGCAGGGCTTTGGGTTCTTTGATAATGGCTGGTTTTATAAGACACCAGGTGTGACGGTAATACATGGGAAAGGTTTATGTTGTAGGGGCAAAAGGGTTCTGGGACAGTAATTAGCAGGGCTCATTCGGAGAACTTTAAACTAGATTAGAAGGAGGATGGGGAAGTATCTGGGCTTGCACCACTGGGGCAACACTCTAGTTTTGAGGTAGACCAGGAGGCCTCCCATCCCCCTGGGGTGAAATCGGTGTGCTCAGCTCGCTCCCCCAAATGCCTGTACACCAATGCGCGCAGCATGGGGAATAAACAGGAGGAGTTGGAAATCTGTGTTCGGTCGGGGGGCTATGATCTAGTGGCAATTACTGAGACTTGGTGGGACACCTCGCATGACTGGAATGTGTTCATGGATGGCTATGTCCTGTTCAGGAAAGATAGGCCACTAAGGAGAGGTGGTGGAGTTGCTCTTTATGTGAGTGAGCAGCTAGAATGTATTGAGTTCTGTCCAGGGGCGGATCAGGAGCGAGTTGAGAGTTTGTGGGTGCGAATTAAGGGGCAGGCTGGCAGGGGTGATACTGTTGTGGGTGTCTATTACAGGCCACCGGATCAGGATGAGGAAGGTGATGAGGCCTTCTACAGGCGGCTGAGAGCAGTCTCTCAATTACAGAGTCTGGTTGTCATGGGGGATTTCAACTACCCTGATATTTGCTGGGAGGCCTACTCAGCCAGCCATCCTCAGTCCAGGAGGTTCCTCCAATGCATTGATGATAACTTTCTGATGCAAATGGTGGATGAGCCAACTAGGAGAGGAGCGTTGCTGGATCTTATCCTCACTAACAAGGAGGGTCTGGTTGAAGCGGTGAACGTTGAGGGCAGCCTTGGTTGTAGTGACCATGAGAAGGTAGAGTTCAGGATCTCATGTGGCAGGAGAAGAATAGCTAGCAGAATCACAACCCTGGACTTCAGGAGGGCCAACTTTGGCCTTTTCAAGCAATTGCTAGGGGAAATCCCATGGGACAGGGTACTAGAAGTTAAAGGGGCCCAAGATAGTTGGTTAGCATACAAGGACTGCTTCTTCTGAGCTCAAGATCAGAGAATTCCAACAGGTAGGAAGTCAAGGAAGGGTACCAGGAGACCTGCATGGTTAAACAGGGAACTGCTGGGCAAACTCAAATAGAAGAAGAGAGTGTACAGATCATGGAAGGAGGGGCTGGCCACTTGGGAGGAATATAAGTCTGTTGTCAGAGGATGTAGGGACACAGCTAGGAAAGCTAAGGCCTCCTTGGAATTAAACCTTGCAAGAGAGGTCAAGGACAACAGAAAGGGCTTCTTCAAATACATTGCAGGTAAAGCCAACACTAGAGGCAATGTAGGCCCACTAATGAATGAGGTTGGGGCCCTGGAGACAGAGGATAAAAAGAAGGCAGAGTTACTGAATGCCTTCTTTGCCTCTATTTATACTGCTGGAGGCTGTCCTGAGGAGCCCCGGACCCCTGAGGCCCCAGAAGAAGTCAGGATAGAGGAGGAATCTGTCTTGGTAGATGAGGGCTGGGTCAGGGACCAATTAAGCAACCTGGATGTCCATAAATCCATGGGCCCTGATGGGATGCACCCGCGGGTGCTGAGGGAGCTGGCGGAAGTCATTGCTAGGCCACTCTCCATCATCTTTGCTAAGTCGGGAATGGGAGAGGTGCCTGAGGACTGGAGGAAAGAAAATGTCACTCCAGTCTTCAAAAAGGGCAAGAAGGATGACCCGGGTAACTATAGACCGGTCAACCTCACCTCCATCCCTGGAAGGTGATGGAACAACTTGTTCTTGGTGCTGTCTCTAGGCACATCAAGGATAGGGGGATCATTAGGGGCAGTCAACATGGCTTCACCAAGGGGAAGTCATGCTTAACCAACTTGATAGCCTTTTATGAGGACATAACCCGGTGGATAGATGATGGTAAAGCTATGGATGTGGTCTATCTCGATTTCAGTAAAGCGTTTGACACGGTCTCCCACAGAATCCTCGCAGCTAAACTGGGGAAGTGTGGTGTGGATGATCGGGTAGTGAGGTGGATTGTGAACTGGCTGAAGGAAAGAAGACAGAGAGATGGTAGTCAATGGGACAGAGTCCAGTTGGAAGCCTGTGTCTAGCGGAGTCCCTCAAGTGTCTGTACTGGGACCAGTACTATTCAATATATTCATTAATGACTTGGATGAGGGAATAGAGTGCACTGTCAGCAAGTTCGCTGATGACACCAAACTGGGAGGAGTGGCTGACGCGCCGGAAGGCTGTGCACAGCCATTCAGAGAGACCTAGACAGGCTGGAGAGTTGGGCAGGGAGAAATTTAGTGAAATATAACAAGGGCAAGTGTAGAGTCCTGCATCTGGGCAAGAACAACCCCATGTACCAGTACAAGTTGGGGACAGACCTGTTGGAGAGCAGCGTAAGGGAAAGGGACGTGGGGGTTCTAGTGGACAGCAGGATGACCATGAGCCAGCAGTGTGCCCTTGTGGCCAAGAAGGCCAATGGCATCCTGGGGTGGATTAGAAGGGGTGTGGTTAGCAGGTCGAGAGAGGTTCTCCTACCCCTCTACTCTGCCCTGGTGAGGCCGCATCTGGAGTATTGTGTCCAGTTCTGGGCCCCTCAGTTCAAGAAGGACAGGGAACTGCTAGAGAGAGTCCAGCGCAGAGACACAAAGATGATTAAGGGAGTGGAACATCTGCCTTATGAGGAGAGGCTGAGGGAGCTGGGTCTCTTTAGCTTAGAGAAGAGGAGACTGAGGGGTGACCTCATTAATGTTTATAAATATGGAAAGGGGAATTGTCATGAGGATGGAGCCAGGCTCTTCTCAGTGACATCCCTTGACAGGACAAGGGGCAATGGGTGCAAGCTGGAACACAGGAGGTTCCACATAAATATGAGGAAAAACTTCTTCACAGAGAGGGTAACTGAACACTGTAACAGGCTGCCCAGAGAGGTTGTTGAGTCTCCTTCTCTGAAAACATTGAAAACGCGCCTGGTCGCGTTCGTGTGTGACATGATGTAGGTAATCCTGCCCTGGCAGGGGGATTGGACTAGATGATCTTTCGAGGTCCCTTCCAATCCCTAACATTCTGTGATTCTGTGATTCTGTGATATCTCCATTCCACTGTAAGCCCAAGAGAGACAAAGAGAAATTGAAGTGTTGTGCTTAAGATCAGAAACCAAGTTAATTCCCAGGTCTGATAATACAATTGACGTTCCCTCTGTAGAATGTCAATAAGCTTCCTATTTGCATTTTTATGTAATGTAATGGTAAACATATTTTTGTCTCTCAAATATTCATTCTAACATGCATTTTAAAAAGGTAACTGAGGCAGCCTCCAATGTTGTAAGTCACGTAAGCAAGTGGATCTTATAATTTTGTTGTAGTCTTCGTTTTATGTAGAATATTCAAAGCAAATCAGTCCTAAATATCTTAGGAAGAAGACAAGACAAACCTTAACAAAACACTGCATCCATTTCCATAGGATAAGTGCGTTTAGAAAGACTCTACTCCAGAATGTACTATTTGGCTATTAGCTAGATTTATTGTACCTACTGAAAAACACCATGATGTTCTTGTGCCTGAAGGACTGTTATTCTTCCTTCTCAAAAATGTTTGCTGAATTCCTGTAGACTATAAACAAGTTTTCATTCACATTCTCTGTACATAACTTTATAGGAAGGAACTGTCTAGTACTCATAATAGTAGTACATGGTAGAAATAAGTATTCCAGTGGAAAAAACAAGGATTTTTAAGACAAATTCCAAGCATGTAATTGAACAGTAGCTACAGCGCTCCCAGTATTCTCAAAGGAGTATATTCCTAAGGGTGATTAGGAATATACTTTTCAAAACAAAGTTTTTTTCTGGATAGAATGTCAGAAACTTAAGACAAATCTGATTTTTTTTCTGTTTATTCATACTATAATTCAAGTATTAGGAATTTGTATTAAAGTAGGTAAGAGAATGTAAGTAATGATGGATGACAAATTATGGAAAACCTTGTGAAGTTTGGTTTGTATTTTATATTAAAAAATCTTAAAGATTCAATCTTTAAATTGCAAATATTTTCATTTAATTATTGTACGAAGAAACACAATATTGACACATTTGCATTTAATTTCACATGGAAAGAGGGCTGTGGATGTAGTCTATGTAGACTTCAGTAAGGCATTCGACACTGTCTCCCACAGCATCCTCCTAGACAAACTGGCTGCCTGGGGCTTGGAAGGGTGGACTCTTAAATGGGCTAAAAAGTGGCTGGATGGCTGAGCCCAGAGAGTGGTGGTGAATGGGACAAAGTCCAACTGGTGGCCGGTCACTAGCGGTGTTCCCCAGGGCTCAGTTTTGGCGCCAGTGCTGTTCAATATCTTTATAGATGATCTAGACGTAGGGATTGAGTGCACCCTCAGCAAATTTGCAGATGACACCAAGCTGGGTGGCAGTGTCGATCTGCTGGAGGGTAGGAAGGCCCTACAGAGGGATCTGGACAGGTTAGATAGATGGGCCAAGACCAACGGCATGAGGTTCAACAAGAACAAGTGCCAGGTCTTACACTTCATCCACAACAACCCCATGCAGAGCTACACGCTGGGAGAAGAGTGGTTAGAAAGCGGCCTGGCAGAAAGAGACCTGGTGGTGCTGATCGACAGCCGGCTAAACATGAGCCAGCAGTGTGCCCAGGTGGCCAAGAAGGCCAATGGCATCCTGGCCTCTATTAGGAATAGTGTAGCCATCCGGTCTAGGGAAGTGATCATCCCTCTCTACTCGGCACTGGTGAGGCCGCACCTTGAATACTGTGTCCAGTTCTGGGCCCCACACTTTAAGAAAGATGTTGAGGTGTTGGAGTGAGTCCAGAGGAGGGCGACCAAGCTGGTGAAGGGTCTGGAGGATATGACCTATGAGAAACGGCTGAGGGAGCTGGGGTTGTTTAGCTCGGAGAAGAGGAGGCTCCGAGGTGACCTTATTGCAGTCTACAACTACCTGAAGGGAGGTTGTAGTGGAGTGGGAGTCGGCCTCTTCTCCCAGGCAACTAGCGATAGGACAAGAGGACATAGCCTCAAGCTTCGCCAGGGGAGGTTCAGGTTCGACATTAGGAAGAATTTCTTTTCAGAAAGGGTTATTAGACATTGGAATGGGCTGCCCAGGGAGGTGGTGGAGTCACCATCTCTGGATGTGTTTAAGAAAAGACTGGACATGGCACTTAGTGCCATGGTCTAGCTGACATGGTAGTGTCAGGGCAATGGTTGGACTCAATGATCCCAGAGGTCTCTTCCAACCTGGTTGATTCTGTGATTCTGTGATTCTGTGAAATGTATCAGATTATAATTTTCTTCCACTCTTTTGTGTATTCTCATGTTCAAAGGCTTTTATGACTCCATTAGTCTGTAAGAGTTAGAATTAAATTAGTTACACATATACTAGTAAATCCTCAGGAATTTCCATGAAAAAGTGTTGTCCCTTAGCAAAATTACATCCTCTCGATAAATAACAATACCAGCAAATTTCTGCTTAAGGTACAAAACTAATCTTTGCTTTTACTCTAGAGTTGTGATGCAACTTCCATCACTCTGTGTTGCTCTTTGTTCCAGTTAGAATTCAGTTTTTAGTAAGCCTACTTTTAGTTTATTTTTTTGGAATATAAACCAGCAGGTAGATGTCTTCCTCTGATTTCTGAACTGCGGTCACTCACTTTTTCTTTCCCCTGCTCTGTTTTGTTCTGAGAAATGAACAGAAGTCCAACGCTGTCAAAATACACAGGTGGATATGGCTGCAGATTTGCTATACCTTTCATTTCTTTAGTGCAGCAGTCCCTGATGTGGTGATTTGTAATAAAACAATGAAATGATAAAATTTCAGATTGATTCTATCTTCCATCCTCTTTAATTTGGCTTTTAGGAAAAGGCTAGCTATTTTATCGAGGCTGTTTCTTCACACTGATCAGGCACGAAAACACCTGAAAAGCAGATTTGGAGAATGGTAAGTCAGCGTACAGGTTCTGAGTTTTCCTTTCTCAATTTTTTAATGTGACCCTAACATTTCTGAAGTCAGTTTGAGCAGCTCTGATATCTCAAGAGCTGTTGTCTGCATTTGTAAAGGATTGTATGTCTTTTAGTTTACAAATGTGTTTAAAATCTACCATTCTTATCCATACATGCATTGTATCTCTATGTGTAAAGGGATTTCTCAGTTATAGCTAGCACAGAACTGTGATTTGATCTCCTAGCCTTTGTTTAGAGTGTGCTGTGGGAAGGGATTACCAGTCAGTCAAATTAAATGGAATTACATTTAATAGTTTTGTAATAAATAAAAGTTTTCATTACATGAGTTGAAATAATGAGCCTGTTTAATTTAATACTCATTTTATCATCATAGAGATAAATCTCGCTGTGATCTTTAAATCAGATGATGACATCCTTTGTCTTTATATTAGAAGTTATTACAGTTTCTAGTTAAATGCCATCTGTTCACACCAGATTTGTAATTGCTCTGATTATCTGTTCCTATCAAGTTCAAACAGTGTGAACTTATTTTTAAAAAAGGTTTTTTAAACACGTTTTTGTTTTAGTTTATAATCATAATTATTAAATATTAAACTCTTTTAATTATTAAGAAATAATATTTTATGGAGGGCCATGCAATGTCGCTCTGTTTATCATTCTCCCAGTGTTTACCTAATTTGTCTTATCTCATCGCAACATCTTTGTTTGGTTTAAGCTCTGAGCCTGTCAAAGCTGGTGCACACCTGCATAGATTTAACTGGAAGTTTGTAAGTATTCCCTATAGAATAGCACAAATAGAAGTTTTGTAATTAAATAGGAAACTCAGTATGGTGGTGGAGGAATAGAGCCATCTGGCCTACTGTAGTGAGTTGCTCAGTTCTTTGGCAATTGACATATTAGACCAATTTCTCCCCATTTACCTCTAACTCCTAAAATGGTCAAACTGAGAAGATCGGCCTCAGAAGGCTCTGGGGATGTGCTTCATAGCAGCCAGGAAAGATGAAGTTTCCAGTATAGTTTTTTGGTGTCCACAGAAGAACTTGTACACAGCCCTGTGAGTTGATCCTTGGCTCCAGCTCATGCTCTGGAGGCAGAGGAACACTTTGAAGCAGCAGGTTGTGGCTGTCACCTTCAGGTGATGGAGCCATTTCATCATACAGTATAAAAAGTAGTACTAATGGACCACTGACTTACCCTGAAGAACGTTCAGTTAAAAAATGAACAAACAAACAAACAAAAAACCAAAACTTTGGATAAAGTTTTCACCCATGAAAGTGCTTAGCTATTTGCCTGGGGTGTAATTCCTATCACCTCAGTTCTGATTATCTCCAATCTTTTGGACTTCAGTTTTCCATTACAATCAAATACATTTAGTTATATTTGGTTGTATAAAACTCATACAACTATTCCAACAATTTAATGAGGAGTAATGTTTCAAATTAAATATATACCCAACCAATCTACTGAAAAGTACCAATAACTTCTAGCTGCTTAACAACCGGAAAAGCACTAGTATTTGGAAATGGTGATAGGAAAGGGAAAGAGACAATCTTGGAAAAAAAAAACAGAACAGACAAATTCACTTTCTTTCTCCTCTTGCTCCTCAAAGAAATAGTTTGTCACACTGTAGAAAAATAAACATATACATTATAAGGAAGAAGCAGCTGCAGCAGCAATGAAATTCTGACTCCATGAAGAACTTGCCTGTTTTCTCTAACTTTTGTCACGTTATTTAAAAAAAGATGCTGTAGTTTATAAACTCACAAACCTGATTTCATCACTGACTTCAAGGTGGTATGGATTTCACCACAAGATTTTTTTGACAAAGCATGTCAGAATTTGAATGGAACTGTTTTAAAAGGAGATGAAATATGTTCCTGTTAGTCACGGTTCCTTTAAAAAGCTTTTGTAATGCAGTGACAGAAAGTTAACTTGCCTAATAAAGCTTTTCTCCCTGCTTTATTCCAAGTTTTGTGTGTATTAGAAATGTATTCATATTTTAAATGACTTATACATGCTGGAGACATATGGAGAATGTTCAGTAGAGCATATATGTGTAAGGTATACTTGTAAATTAAAAAAACCCACCTGTATTTTGCCTATCTATGTATTTAAGGTTTGCAGACCATGAAGCTACAATACTAGCATTGCTATACTTGCATATAAATGTTTTACCATTCATATGACAAATATATCAAGTAATTTAATTATAACAACTTCCCTCCCTGTATGTCTTTCTACATGGAATATATTTTTAAGGATGTATAGCAATTTGATCATTAATATGATGCATGTGTTATGCAGGTTAGTAATGTGTCTCAAACATCCAGCATTTGAACTCTATTGCACCTTTTGTAAAGACAGCTAGTCTCAATTTAAAGGCTCAGGCAATGGAGATCCTACCAGGTTCATAGATAAGCTGTTACAGTTATAAACTGTCCCTACTGTAAAACATTCTTACCAGTGTTTGACTTTTCATCCTCTAGTTTCATTTTCCAGGCAGTGGATCTTACTGTACCCTTTTCTCCTAGATTATAAAGCTGTCCACTGTTAGAAATTTGTTCCTTGTGGTCTTGCTTGAAGCTCCTGGTCAAGCAGTGCCTTAATCTTCTTTTCTTCTTATTGAAGAGAATGAACTCATTAAATCTCTTGCTGTGTAAAATATCTTTGAGAGGTGAATCATAGCTGAAGCACTTTTCTGAAACCTTTACATTTTGCAATGAACTGACAGCATATACAGATAACTGCCTGTTATGCAGTATGAAGTGGTTATAAACTTGCCTACTTCCACATTTTATTTTCTTCCTTAGGCATCACCTTGATACAGAAAAATACCCAACAAACAAACCCCAAACAACAAAGTAAATTAATAATTTTCTAGTGAATGTTTCAGTTTTAGTTGACAACTCCTACTCAATTAATTTTAAAGATAGCCCTTTGGTGTTATCAGAGTCTTTATTTTTATAAAACAAAACATGTTTTTTTAAATGAGTTTCATCTTATTTTCTTTATAATACTATAATCTTTAAAAATATTTAAAAAATTGTTTCTAAATTTATATGAAATTTAAAGAGAATTACTATCAAGTAGCTTATATTTGTTTCTTACAGCCACAGCTGTGTTCTTCTCTGCTTCACTTTTCTAAGGAATTCCCTCAAACTACTAGGCAAATGCCTATGTATTTTAAAAAGTGGACCACACCTCAGCCAGCCCTCAGTTCTTTAACTATGCTAATATTGGAAAATACCAGAGAGTAACTGCCATAATGAGATGAGCTGCACAGTCAGAAACATAAAGAGGGACTTAGGAGACAGAGACCTGTCTGAGTAGAGAAAACAGGTGATGAGGAATCAGAGGTAGCAACACTGGTAGCCCGTATAATACCTGAGTACATATACAAGAACAATGTGCATTACTCCTGAATCATTGATTTTGGTTTACAGGTAAAACAGGGATTATATGTATTACAGGAATGAGATATAAATATTTATTTAATTATACTCAAAGATATATTTTTCATCTTCATAATTATGTTATATGTACATATATATCTATAGAATATGCATTGTATAGATATATAGATAATATACACACATATATTTGTAATTATATCTATATAATAAATAGTGTACGTATTACATTACTAACATTGTTACAACATAAATATTTTATCATCCTTCTAACAATCTTACTAAGAAATTATTATAGAAATTAGACCGTTTTTAGAAATGTTCAGGAATTTCAAAATAAATTTCTCAAACCTTCAAACATTTAGGGACAATCAATATTTTCACTAAAGGAAAAAATGTATGTTGCAGTTAATTTATATTTTATTTCAAACAGTCCTAGATAATTTTTTCCCGCAAAACTACCATAAAGTTGGTTATAAAATATAAAAAAAAAGAACTGATAAGGATGTACTTGTGATTCCCTAGATAGGACTAAATAGAAACTTTTCTTCATCTGAGAAAGGGGTAACATTTATCCTATACTGGATTAAATGAATTGTTCAAGTGTTCAGCTCAGGAAAAAGTTCACACTTAAAAAAAACAGTTAAAAATCTGGTTTTACCAGATAGTAATGTTTTTTTCTCTCTCCCCACACCACTCAATATATATTTATGTATGTGTATAGCATACATACACACAATCATATATATAAATATACACATGTACAATATCCTAAATACATAACTACAGAGGTGTTTTTTTAAGATATTTGAAGTTTAGAGGGAAGAACCAGTAAATTTTCTAGTGAGGATCAAAAGGTGGATTCTCATATTCTTCCTTTAATACAGTACACCTGTTGCAAGATTATTCTCATTTCCTTCAATGTTAGATTAAAATGTTTGATGAAAGCTGAAAATGACAAATGCTAAAAAAAATAAAACCCAAAACCCAGCCTGTAAGATATTTGGACAGAATATACAGAGAAATAACAATTTCATTTAGAGCCCTATGTAAGGGAAGGCCAAGTGGTTAAGGAGAAAGGGGAGAGGAAAAGATATTTGTTATCTTTGGCGAGAGTAAAAGACAGATTCTAAGTGAAAGGAAGCAAAATAAGGAGGAAATAAGTGGTTCTAAGATAGATTATGTAAGAAATGGATACACTGTATATTATCCTGCAAGAGATGACAGATGTTTCTAAAGCCAAATGAAACAAGTATTTCTGTGAGCAGAAAAATTCCACATTACATCTTCAAGAAAGGAAATGATATATAATGCAACATGGTTACACAAAAGAGCTGTCAAGCATGAGCTTTGAATGATATGTTAAAATACAAGATAAAGAAGTAAAAAAATCAGTAAGCAGCAGCCACTATGGCAAACAACAGAGATCCATCAACAATGTGTTCAACTGTTGTAAGAGAGGGTCAGGAAATTTCACTGAGCAACCTCTCAACCTCAACTGGGAAATCTACAAACGTTGAAGCACAACAAGAAAAAAAATAAAAGAAAGTTATGGTTTCTGAGATTGTTTCAAACTGGAATCAAAGGCTCTCATTTAACAGCTGTATATAGAATAAATAATCCTCTGTTTTATCTTGTTTAGCACACTAGAAGATGAGCCAGGCCCTCCAGAGACAAGTAATGATTCCAGCTGGGCAAAAAGCCCCTGAGCACTCGTAACATTGTTTCTGATCATACTTCTAGCATTGATTTTAGGAATAGAGATTTTGACCCTTTGAAGGAGACAATGTCCGCAAGTATTTTTTTCAGAAATCTATATTGTTTTTATAATAAAATATCTTTTTACTTATCTTTCACTTCCTTACATTTTCCCCTTCAGAAACAGATACATAGCTGTGATAGCAGTTGTATAATTAATAATAGCTTCTCCAGATTTCACAAAGAAATTATGGGGGCTGTAAACTTCTAGGCTCCCCCCTTGACTGTGAAATTTTTAGACCCATGTGACAGTAATAAAATTGAACATGTGGTCTTCCCTATCCATACCTAATTGTTTCTGGCCTTTGCTACGCATTGTCTCCCTTTAGAAACATGGCACCAAGGTAGGGGAATGTTGCTGTTTAAGGCTGGGTGGGCAGTTAAATGGATGGCAGACACTCTCTGTTAACCTTCTCTTTCCCCAGGGGGGAAAGGAAAAGAGAAAAGGGAGAGGGACTTGTGGGTTGGGAAGTTAAAATAGTTTTAATAAACAATAACAAGGAAAAGAAAGAGTATAATAAATGATGAGCTATATACAAAACTGCTACGGAGCTCCCCCCCCGTGATGACGATCATGTCCCCACTGACGCTGCAGGACAGTCACTGGGCAGTGCCGGAGCACACGCGGCAGCCAGCAGGAACCGAGTTCAGGAGCGATGGCAGGAGCACAGGCAGAGTCCTCCCAGGGTGTCGGCCATAGGGGAAGAGAGCATGACCCTCATGGTCCCTTGGCTTTATACTGAGGATGATGTGGGTGGGACGGAATACTCCGTTGGTCAGGTCGGGTCACCTGTCCTGTCCGGCCGTCCCCACAGGTGCGACACTCTACAGCTCCTTCCTCTGTGGGACAAAGAGACCCAACCAGGACCCTGGTTCCCGCCGCAACAGGCGTGTGTGGTACACTTCAGGAAGTAAAGTCACTTAAAGAAAACTTAACAGAAAAGTCCATCCTAGTCCAAACCAGGACAGGGAACCCTGCAGAAGAACCTTGAGGTACATGTACAAAACCAAAATGCCCCATCTGTGGTCAGTAAATCCCACGTGATCTTATCCCTTGTTAGCTTCTTGCATGACCTCAGTTGTCTCATTAATCACAAAAATCTCTCTAAGACATGGAAAAGGATTAGCAGCAGCAACATGTCAGCAGTTATCACCTCCCTGCTCCTTCCTCCCCAAATTCTCACTGAATTCCAAAGTTTTGATTTTCCTTCTGCAAGTGAAATTTTGTGTACTTAAAAAATCACTCCTCATATCCCTTGGATTACAGAACAGAAACAAAGTTGAATAATGATCAGCTAACTTAATTGATTTGCAACAAATAATTGACGAGCTCTGTGGAAGACACAGTCTCTGCAGTGACAAAATAATCACTGCTCTATCAAATTAAAATACTATTTTTTTATCAAAGACAGAAATATTATGTAATTGGATAGAATTGTTTGCTAATACTGGATTTGACTGTGAATGACATTTCACTGCTTTTGTGTCTGACATTAGGCAATTAGGTGTCACTAACATGATTTTCATAAAAAGTAAGAACAGGAGCCTCTTTAACCATACAAATACTTGAAGAATATTAGCTGGTTTGTTTTGTTTTGGCTTAGTTTGGTTTGGTTTGCTTTGCTTTGATTTTAAAGACAAGTTTGATATTTGTTGACTAGGATGTAATATTTCACAGTGGCTTTTTAATATATTGGTCCTATTCCTTTGTTTCATTCCTCCACTTGTAGTGACACACTATTTGAAATTTTTCATACTTCTACCATACTGAAAATGGTACTGGATGTAGTCTATCTAGACTTCAGTAAGGCATTCAACACTGTCTCCCACAGCATCCTCCTGGACAAACTGGCTGCCCGGGGCTTGGATGGGTGGACTCTTAAATGGGTTAAAAAGTGGCTGGATGGCCGAGCCCAGAGAGTGGTGGTGAATGGGGCAAAGTCCAACTGGCGGCCGGTCACTAGCGGTGTTCCCCAGGGCTCAGTTCTGGGACCGGTGCTGTTCAATATCTTTATAGATGATCTAGACGTAGGGATTGAGTGCACCCTCAGCAAATTTGTAGATGACACCAAGCTGGGTGGCAGTGTCGATCTGCTGGAGGGTAGGAAGGCCCTACAGAGGGATCTGGACAGGTTAGATAGATGGGCCGAGACCAACGGCATGAGGTTCAACAAGAACAAGTGCCAGGTCTTACACTTCATCCACAACAACCCCATGCAGCTCTACAGGCTGGGGGAAGAGTGGTTAGAAGGTGGACCGGTGGAAAGAGACCTGGTGGTGCTGATCGACAGCCGGCTAAACATGAGCCAGCAGTGTGCCCATGTGGCCAAGAAGGCCAATGGCATCTTGGCCTCTATTAGGAATAGTGTAGCCAGCCGGTCTAGGGAAGTGATCATCCCTCTCTACTCGGCACTGGTGAGGCCGCATCTTGAATACTGTGTTCAGTTCTGGGCCCCGCACTTCAAGAAAGACATTGAGGTGTTGGAGTGAGTCCAGAGGAGGGCGACCTGAGGGGCACTCAGCATGGCTTCACCAAGGGGAAGTCTTGCTCAACCAACTTGATAGCCTTTTATGAGGACATAACCCGGTGGATAGATGATGGTAAAGCTGTAGATGTGGTCTATCTCGATTTCAGGAAAGCGTTTGACACGGTCTCCCACAGCATCCTCGCAGCTAAACTGGGAAGTGTGGTCTGGATGATCGGGTAGTGAGGTGGATTGTGAACTGGCTGAAGGAAAGAAGCCAGAGAGTAGTGGTCAGCGGGACAGAGTCCAGTTGGAGGTCTGTGTCTAGCGGAGTTCCGCAAGGGTCGGTTCTGGGACCAGTTCTATTCAATATATTCATTAATGACTTGGATGAGGGATTAGAGTGCGCTGTCAGCAAGTTCACTGATGACACAAAACTGGGAGGAGTGGCTGATGTGCCGGAAGGCTGCGCAGCCATTCAGAGAGACCTGGACAGGCTGGAGAGTTGGGCAGGGAGAAATTTAATGAAATATAACAAGGGCAAGTATAGAGTCCTGCATCTGGGCAAGAACAACCCCATGTACCAGTACAAGTTGGGGGCAGAGCTGTTGGAGACCAGCGTAGGGGAAAGGGACGTGGGGGTCCTAGTGGATAACAGGATGACCATGAGCCAGCAGTGTGCCCTTGTGGCCAAGAAGGCCAATGGCATCCTGGGGTGGATTAGAAGGGGTGTGGTTAGCAGGTCGAGAGAGGTTCTCCTACCCCTCTACTCTGCCCTGGTGAGGCCGCATCTGGAGTATTGTGTCCAGTTCTGGGCCCCTCAGTTCAAGAAGGACAGGGAACTGCTAGAGAGAGTCCAGCGCAGAGACACAAAGATGATTAAGGGAGTGGAACATCTCCCTTATGAGGAGAGGCTGAGGGAGCTGGGTCTCTTTAGCTTAGAGAAGAGGAGACTGAGGGGTGACCTCATTAATGTTTATAAATATGGAAAGGGCAAGTGTCAAGAGGATGGAGCCAGGCTCTTCTCAGTGACATCCCTTGACAGGACAAGGGGCAATGGGTGCAAGCTGGAGCACAGGAGGTTCCACTTAAATTTGAGGAAAAACTTCTTTACTGTAAGGGTGACTGAACACTGTAACCGGCTGCCCAGAGAGGTTGTTGAGTCTCCTTCTCTGGAGACATTCAAAACGCGCCTGGACGCGTTCCTGTGTGATATGGTCTAGGCAATCCTGCTGTGGCAGGGGGATTGGACTAGATGATCTTTCGAGGTCCCTTCCAATCCCTAACATTCTGTGATTCTGTGATTCTGTGATTCTGTGACCAAGCTGGTGAAGGGTCTGGAGGGTCTGACCTATGAGGAGAGGCTGAGGGAGCTGGGGTTGTTTAGCCTGGAGAAGAGGAGGCTCTGAGGTGACCTTATTGCCATCTACAACTACCTGAAGGGAGGTTGTAGTGAAGTGGGAGTCGGCCTCTTCTCCCGGGCAACTAGCGATAGGACAAGAGGGCACAGCCTCAAGCTTCGCCAGGGGAGGTTCAGGTTCGACATCAGGAAGAATTTCTTTTCAGAAAGGGTTATTAGACATTGGAATGGGCTGCCCAGGGAGGTGGTGGAGTCACCATCTCTGGATGTGTTTAAGAAAAGACTGGACATGGCACTTAGTGCCATGGTCTAGTTGACAGGGTGGTGTAGGGGCAGCGGTTGGACTCGATGATCCCAGAGGTGTCTTCCAACCTGGTTGATTCTGTGATTCTGTGATTCTGTAATGTTCGTGAGACTGAAGAAGGCATTGAATACACATGAAAAGAAAAAATTAGACACATCTGCACATTCTCAAACAGTTGTAGATGCCACAAAATGACAAGTGGGTATGCACTTATCAGTTCTTTGATGGGCTAGTAACCTCCTGTTCTCATTGTCATATATGGAGTACTATGAAGGTTTTATTAATGCTTAGGTGATTTGACTTCAGCTCTTGGGACTAAAGAAATATGCCAGAATCATGCCTACATCCTTTTATACTGCATTGCCATGTAATCACTGACTCTATACACCTCTTATTTTTCCATGTGTTTTTCTTTTGCCTGCCATTCTTCGCTGCTCCTTAGATTATCCGGTAAAAGGCTAATAGCCTTTCCACTGGGCATGGACACTGATCTTATAAATGGAATGAGATCTCTGGATATTAGGGTAGTGCAAATAATAATAGATTAAATATCCTCTTTATTAAGTAGAAATGTATTTTTACAGTAATTAACATTGATCCTCGTAATTCAGTCTTTCTTAAAGATATTTGCCTTGTGCCAGTGGAGGTTGACTTTCTCTATTTGCCTTGAAGCAAAAAGCCACAGTGAATATTTCAATACAATATCCGATCATTTTATTGAAGCTAATAATTGAGTGCAAATTCGGTACCCATGGTGCTGTTTGTGATCTTGATAGCGGATTCCTGGATCTTCCTTGGTAATGACTGGTGCTTCAATTTCCTCACTGCTGGGTTCAAGAATATGTACAGGGATTGATTGTACTGGCTCTTATGTGAGACCAGCTTAGGCCTTGATAGCACGACTTCAGGAATACAAATACATGATTTGTGGTGCTCTAAACAGAAAGTAACGTGGGTAGGAAAAGAATCCTGTATGGTGACTGGGAGATTAAAGATTTTCAATGCTGTAGTTAATTTAATAATCTCTAATAATGTCCTTGTCTTTATAAAACATATTCACAGCAGGAAGTACTTCACTTCAAAAGCATTGGATCCAGTTCATCTCTCACTGTGTTTAGAAACATCTGTTCTTATTTGTTCCTTCTTACGACCATTGGTATTCTCCAGTATTCTCAATGTATTTAGAAGTAAGTATTTATCCTTTTTATTTTTCCTTCTTTTTTTTTTTCTTTTTTTGTTTGCTTGGAAAGTAGCTGTTATGGTAAAGAATGGCAGAAAATGTTAAATAATACCTCTATGTTATTTAATTATTGCAGTAGTGAAATTTGTCAGAAAGATATCACATTTCTGTCATTTAATCTCATCTTTTGTAAGAGTCTTAAAAGTTTGAAACCAGGCCTCTCCCAAGAAAAAAACATGGAAACAGCTGAAAGGCTCTTCTGTTGTAGACTTTGGTTTCTTTCTTTTTTTTTCTTTTTGGGAAATAATTGGCAAGCTCCTGTAAAAGAAAATCTTGTGGGTGTGGGTGCTTTTTTTTTTCTTTTTTGCGTAGCTTTGGAAATGAAGGTTATTCTTTCATCTGCTTTAAGATTATTTGAAGGTCTCATTTTTGTAAACTGATATCCTTTGTATTAACAGCTTTACGATAACTTGGTTTTTTTTTTTAGTTTACCACTAAGAAGCATAAGATCACATGAACAGTGTTGTTAAATTTTAAGGAAGAAAAAATAAAACAGGAAATCTATAATGAAAGCTCAAAGTAACTACACTATCAGACAAGAGAATATTCTGAAAAACCATTATACTGAAGAAGCAGAAAGTATACCTTTAACTGGATAGCTTGATTGCAATTTTAGTCAATGCTTTCTTTATAGGTGGAATATGGTTCTGATATTTCAAAGTGTCTGCAGAAAGTCATGAAAAAATTATGAGTCTGGTTACTCAATATAGGATAATGAATGATTATGGCTCATAAAATCATGGGCAATGCATCTAAAAAATCTGGAAAAGTTGTGCAATTATGCAGATTTCTGCAGCAAGGAGTAAGTCATTTTAGGGATCTGCTATGCATTCATTTTGCTATGCAGATGATTAGTGTCATGCAAATATTGACCTTTTTGGTTTTCTGGTCTAATTGAACAGCTGGAAATATAATTGCCTTAGGTCAACATAAAAAAAATTACTTTAGCGCTTCTTAATTTTTTGTTTTTAAGAAATATGTCTATTTAGGTCAAAAACCACTTTAAAACTTTCTAAACTTTCACATATTGGGAGTTATTTCAAAATAAACTGACATTTTGAGAATATCAAAGGAATTATTTTTATTTTTAAAAGCACTTTTGAATATATCAACTTAATAAAGTTGACAAGGATTCATGAATAGTTATAGCCGACTCAGATATGATTTTTTTGTTTCTCCAGATTTTTTTTTCCAATTGTACTGATTGTAAATATTTGTGCATAGTAGAAGTAATTAAAGATTATGAATTCATTAATGCTCACTAATTGATGCTAAACAACTGTTGTAGATGAGATTAGTGTTTGAACAGGATTATGCTAATTAATAAAAAGAGAAGGAAAAAGTCTGATACTAAAGGAATATGACTTGTCTTCATTAGGATATGCAAAACAGTGCTTTGATTTGCTGTCATATATACTATTGTAAGACTGATTCCTTTAACCACTGACAAAATTATTACAACAAACAGGACATAGAGTAGTAAATTAATCAACAGTCATCTGCATTCTTTGGAGTGGACCCTCCACGTATGCAGTGGTGTTGGTTTTGGCTTTTGAGAGCTGGGAAGTTTGAAAGGTTTGTAGAGATGAAAGCACTGTTAAAATGACATACGGAACCAGTGAAAGAGAAGATAAAATAAAAATTGGTTTTGATTATAAATAAATAAATACTTTATTATGGTGAACAATGGTAGTCTTAACATCCTTGTGGGTCTGAAAGTTCAGCAGCAAGAGGATCACAGCTTATGACGGTCACTATTTGTTCAGGATTATAACAGAAATCTAATCTGTTCGAAATAAATGTAAAGTACTTCATGTCTGCCCTTTAACCATGACTGACCTCATAGTGAAATTTGTCTATTGCAATGCAGTAATAAAATCTGAAAAACTTTATTTTTAAGACATTTTAAATGACTATTTTAAGTCATTTAAGAAATATCTCAGTTCACTCAGACAAAATGTACAATCCGTTGCATACACATAGATTTCCGTATGGTTTTCAATACGAACCCTACAGGACTGACAGAAGAGGCAGCACTTGCAGGGAAGCCTTTACTTTCTCAGCCATCTGGCTGAGGCCAGACAGCACTGTAGGACATGTCAATGAGCATTAAATGTAGTTCAGGTAGTCTTTCAGATTGGGTAACTGAACCACCTCCAAGAGTTTCTTCTATACTCTTTCTAATATGGTGATAACACTTTTGATTGTGCCGACTTTTTATTCTTGCGTGATTCATACAAAGTGTAACTGTCAGAATGTAAAATGAGCATCATTTAACTTTATGGGCTAAATTGCCAAAGCAGTGCACAGGGAATTACCCTTATCAATACTGTTAACAATAATGCTGTTAGACAGGAAACTCGTCATTTACTGTTTTAAAGATAGCATTTTATGCTTGTTATTAACTCAGTTGTGGAGTGTTTCCAAACTAAACGGTGACATTTTAACACAGTGCATAAATAATTCCAGAAAGAGGAAAGGATGTTAGATGCTTTATTTAAATCAGGTTTGATAAAAATTAAAAAAGAAAAAAATATCCCCCCCCCTTTTTTTTTAAGAAGGGGAAGGACCTTTTATCCTTGGAAGTGTCAGTACTGGTGTTTCCTCTTATTAACTTAGTTATACAGTCATTGAATAATTTATGTTGGGAGTGACCTATGGAGGTCAAATCCCTTGCTGAAATAAGGGCCAACTGTGCTAGAAGTTGTGTAGGGTTGTGGTATGTCGGGGTTGAGTATCATCCAAGATATCAGTCCTCTGGGCACCTGCTCCGGTATTTCATTATCCTCATTGTGAAAATTTGTTTTCTAACATCTGTTCAGAGTTTCTACCATTGTAACTTGTGTCTGTTGCCTCTTCCCCTATTACTGTACACCTCAGAAGTGTTTGGGTCTGTTTCCTGTCTACCCTTCCCCTAGGTACCTGGAAACAGTAATAAGATCCTTCTGTAACCTTCTCTTCTTAAGACTGAATGAATCAATTTTTCTCAGCCTCTTCTCATACACAGTGTGCTTGAGCCCTGCAATTGCCTTTGTGGTCCCTCACTGGACTTGTCACTGTATGTCAATGGTTTTTTTTGTACTGAGGAGCTCAGAAATAGTCCATGACCATTGGCTAAAGGAAGTCCCATATTGTATGTTTAAGATCTTCTGAATGGGAGTGGAGTGGACAGAGGAGAAGAAATCTATCATTAAATTATTAAATCATTACATATACATATGTGAAAGCAAATAGCTTATGATTAAGTATATATATCTAATAAAGGTTTTGGCAGTTCATTGTTTTCATATAAATTTATATATTTTATTTAAATTTTTTCTTTTTGATTAATAGAATAATTTTAATCAACGTATTTGAAATAATCTCTGAAAATTCATAGGGACATTGAATTACAAATGTAAAACACAATGTTCGAAAGAAAGGAACAAACAATATTTATCAAAGCTCATTTCATCCAAAGCTTTTTTCAAATGTGTTAGCCATTTGGAGCAGAAGACAACATTTCTTAATCTTGCATTACTATGCACAAGAATTGCACTGTGATTACTTCGTGATTGAAGGCAACGAAAGACTTAATTTTGTCCATGACTATCTCTACTCATTTCTATGCAGCGGCTCACGTTGCTCACAGTTGTGGAAAGAGGACAAAAGAGAGATGGTCTGTGTATTAGTGGTAGACAAATAAGTAGTTTTTCTACTTTGACCAAATTCAAGTAAATACATAATGTCATTTCAAATATGATTATTTTTTGGAAGAAAGGATAGAATAAGAGGGTGACTTACTATATTTATTTTTTAAGCTTATATGATTACAGGGGAAAAATGTTGCTATTGATACATTAAAAGTTTGAAATCTGTTTCAGTTTCTTTAATATTTCCACAGGCTCTGGTGTTTCACTGAAACTCTTATTTTATGAGTTCTCACAGAGTTGTCATGTATTTAAATCTGCACTTTTTCATGTGGTATTAGAAAACCATAAACCAGCAATGACAACCACTATCTACCAATTTAGTGAGTACTTTTATGAAACAGGAAAATTGTTGAATGATCATACCACTTGAATAATATTCTTTCAGCTGTATTTTCTATGATGTTTTAAGGAAGTATCCTTCAGGATAATACCACATATATTGGACAAATTCACATTTCTATTCAGAAGGATCTTCTTTTGTGCTTAAAAATTTCTTCAGGAGAAATTTAGCTCCCTTGCAATAAGTGTGTTTTTTTCCTATGTGAAAATCTCACATCTAATTCATCCCCTTCTTCAAATCACTTGACTCCTGCAGATGCTTTCATCAGACCCATCATAATTCAGGTTCATAGGGATCTGGACAGGTTGGATCGATGGGCCGAGGCCAGGTGTATGATGTTCAACAAGACTAAGTGTTGGTTCCTGCACTTGGGTCACAACAACCCCATGAAATGCTACAGACTTGGGGAAGAGTAGCTGGAAAGCTGCCCTGTTGAAAAGGACCTGGGTGTGTTGATCAGTAGCCAGCTGAATACGAGCCAGCAGTGTGCCCACGCGGCCAAGAAGGCCAACAGTATCCTGGCATATATCAGAAATAGCGTGGTCAGCAGGAGTAGCAAAGTGATTGTCACCCTGTACTTGGCACTAGTGAGACCACACCTCAAATACTATGTTCAGTTTTGGGCCCCTAACTACAAGAAAGACATTGAGGTGCTGGAGCAAGTCCAAGGAAGGGCAACAAAGCTGGTGAAAGGTCTGGAGAACAAGTCTTATGAGGAGTGGCTGAGGGAACTGGGATTGTTTAGTGGGGAGAAAAGGAGGCTCATGGGAGACCTTATCCCTCTCCACAACTACCTGAAAGGAGGTGGCAGCACGGAGAGTGTTAGTCTGTTTTCCCAAGTAACAAATGTTAGGACAAGAGGAAATGGGCTCAAGTTGCACCAGAGGAGGTTTAGATTGGATCTGAGGAAAAATTTATTCACCATAAGGGTTATCAAACTTTAGAACAGGCTGCCCAGGGAAGTGGTTGAATGACCATCCCTGTAGGTATTTAAAAGACATGTAAATGCGGTGTTTAGAGACATGATTTAGCGGTGGACTTAGCATTGCTAGGTTAATGGTTGGACTTGATGATCTTAAAGGTCCTTTCCAACCAACATGATTCTATGATTCTATAAAGAAGATCTGCAAAAGGTTAATATCATGAGTATTCAGTGGAAGTTTCAGTCTGCTCTTATAGGGGAATTGAAAATTGTATGATATAACAATAACCCTGAAAGAAGTTTGCTACTGTCATTTGAACGTCCTGACTGAATCCTTGAGAGGAACAAAAGGACTATTTTGGAAAAGGAGTCATTAGAGGTATAAAAAATTGTGAGCTAATACTGACTGAGATTTTTCTGTGTTTTTCTGAAGACAACTTTGCTCAAAGCAACCCAAAGAATTATCAAGTTTTATTTATCTAGCATCATCAGAGAATAAAGTGGGGCTTAGATAATTTTTTGGGGGATCACACAGAAGAAAAATGCTCTCTAGTCAGCAATGAGTTGAGAACAACCTATAGCTCACAAAGACCTAGTTAATCTGTAATACTGAGAAAGAAATTTCCCTCACTGATGCTTTTGATTGACATAAGATTTTTCTGGTACAAATGCACTAGAACACTACATTTTATAGTCCACAATTATGTAAGATACAGAATCAGCCCTTTCGAAAATCACAGAATCACAGAATGTTAGGGATTGGAAGGGACCTCGAAAGATCATCTAGTCCAATCCCCCTGCCACAGCAGGATTGCCTAGACCATATCACACAGGAACACGTCCAGGCGGGTTTTGAATGTCTCCAGAGAAGGAGACTCCACAACCTCTCTGGGCAGCCTGTTACAGTGTTCAGTCACCCTTACAGTAAAGAAGTTTTTCCTCATATTCATGTGGAACCTCCTGTGTTCCAGCTTGCACCCATTGCCCCTTGTCCTGTCAAGGGATGTCACTGAGAAGAGCCTGGCTCCATCCTCTTGACACTTGCCCTTTCCATATTTATAAACATTAATGAGGTCACCCCTCAGTCTCCTCTTCTCTAAGCTAAAGAGACCCAGCTCCTTCAGCCTCTCCTCATAAGGGAGATGTTCCACTCCCTTAATCATCTTTGTGTCTCTGCGCTGGACTCTCTCTAGCAGTTCCCTGTCCTTCTTGAACTGAGGGGCCCAGAACTGGACACAATACTCCAGATGCGGCCTCACCAGGGCAGAGTAGAGGGGTAGGAGAACCTCTCTCGACCTGCTAACCACACCCCTTCTAATCCACCCCAGGATGCCATTGGCCTTCTTGGCCACAAGGGCACACTGCTGGCTCATGGTCATCCTGTTGTCCACTAGGACCCCCACGTCCCTTTCCCCTACGCTGGTCTCCAACAGCTCTGCCCCCAACTTGTACTGGTACATGGGGTTGTTCTTGCCCAGATGCAGGACTCTACACTTGCCCTTGTTATATTTCATTAAATTTCTCCCTGCCCAACTCTCCAGCCTGTCCAGGTCTCTCTGAATGGCTGCGAAGCCTTCCGGCATCTCAGCCACTCCTCCCAGTTTTGTGTCATCAGTGAACTTGCTGACAGCGCACTCTAATCCCTCATCCAAGTCATTAATGAATATATTGAATAGAACTGGTCCCAGAACCGACCCTTGCGGAACTCCGCTAGACACAGACCTCCAACTGGACTCTGTCCCGCTGACCACTACTCTCTGGCTTCTTTCCTTCAGCCAGTTCACAATCCACCTCACTACCCGATCATCCACACCACACTTCCCCAGTTTAGCTGCGCGGATGCTGTGGGAGACTGTGTCAAACGCTTTACTGAAATCAAGATAGACCACATCCACAGCTTTACCATGATCTATCCACCGGGTAACATCCTCATAAAAGGCTATCAAGTTGGTTGAGCAAGACTTCCCGTTGGTGAAGCCATGCTGAGTGCCCCTAATGATCCCCCTATCCTTGATGTGCCTAGAGACAGCACCAAGAACAAGTGGCTCCATCACCTTTCCAGGGATGGAGGTGAGGCTGACCGGTCTATAGTTACCCGGGTCATCCTTCCTGCCCTTTTTGAAGACTGGAGTGACATTCGCTTTCCTCCAGTCCTCAGGCACCTCTCCTGTTGCCCATGACTTAGCAAAGATGATGGAGAGTGGCCTAGCAATGACTTCCGCCAGCTCCCTCAGCACCCGCGGGTGCATCCCATCAGGGCCCATGGATTTATGGACATCCAGGTTGCTTAATTGGTCCCTGACCCAGCCCTCATCTACCAAGACAGATTCCTCCTCTATCCTGACTTCTTCTGAGGCCGCAGGGGTCCAGGGCTCCTCAGGACAGCCTCCAGCAGTATAGACAGAGGCAAAGAAGGCATTCAGTAACTCTGCCTTCTTTTTATCCTCTGTCTCCAGGGCCCCAACCTCATTCATTAGTGGGCCTACATTGCCTCTAGTGTTGCTTTTATCTGCAATGTATTTGAAGAAGCCCTTTCTGTTGTCCTTGACCTCTCTTGCAAGGTTTAATTCCAAGGAGGCCTTAGCTTTCCTAGCTGTGTCCCTACATCCTCTGACAACAGACTTATATTCCTCCCAAGTGGCCAGCCCCTCCTTCCACGATCTGTACACCTTCTTCTTCCACTTGAGTTTGCCCAGCAGTTCCCTGTTCAACCATGCAGGTCTCCTGCTACCCTTCCTTGACTTCCTACCTGTTGGGATGCTCTGATCTTGAGCTCGGAAGAAGCAGTCCTTGAACGCTAACCAACTATCTTGGGCCCCCTTACCTTCTAGTACCCTGTCCCATGGGATTTCCCCTAGCAATTGCTTGAAAAGGCCAAAGTTGGCCCTCCTGAAGTTCAGGGTTGTGATTTTGCTAGCTATTCTGTTCCTGCCACATGAGATCCTGAACTCTACCATCTCATGGTCGCTACAACCAAGGCTGCCCTCAACCTTCACCTCTTCAACCAGACCCTCCTTGTTAGTGAGGATCAGATCCAGCAGCTGAATATACTGTAGCATTATGCAACTCTTCTGTTTTGTCATGAATATGGGAATTATTTTTTGTTTTACTTTTCCTTTAAATGAGTGGTGGTGGTGGCGGTCTGTGTGATTTCTTGTTGTTTGTAGAAGGAAAGCTATATCTGAGAGAAAGGAAATCAGTGTAGGTGTTTAAATGTAGTGGTGTTATACAGAAAAAAGTCATCTTCTTTGTGATATACTGAACTTCATGTGAATGATTTACATTAATTGGATCAGACTCTGAAATATATATTGTGAATTTATTGTTATATATTCTGCCCTAGTCAGAGCCCTTCTACAGGTTGTTCATATCTGAGACAAAAAATGTGTACCAAAGTTTCCGACAGAGTAATTGTCATTCTGTTATTCTAACAAAACAACTCTTAATGAACCTAAGCAGCTTGATCAATTTTCTCTGTGATAGAAAAGTATCCCTAACCTCCAGGTTAAACATGTTTTTGTTAGCCAGAACACAGTTTATCACAGAAAGAATAAAAATAGAGCTTATTTCGGAACACAGATCTTTCTCTTGTGAGATTTATAAGTAATGCAGTTTGTCTGTCTATTTGTTAAACAGCACATGAAACTGTCATAAAATAAAAATATAAGGAAATATTACTTTATTTCATGATATTTCCCTTTCCATGTGTTGAAAAATAAAGTCAGATAGCTGTGGGCTTCTTTTAATGCTTGAATTCAGAGACTTCCAGAATAAATCAGTTGTGAATTATTGTATAAAGAGTAAGTAATATTTCCCCTTATTCCCCCTCCCCTTTTATTGTCATGAGGGAGGTTTGAATAATGAAAAAGATCCCATGATAAGAAAGGATGATTTCTTGGTCAATGTTATTGGAAAACTTCACAGAATCAAAGAATCACAGAATGTTAGGGATTGGAAGGGACCTCGAAAGATCATCCAGTCCAATCCCCCTGCCGGGGCAGGATTACCTAGACCATATCACACAGGAACGCGTCCAGGCGGGTTTTGAATGTCTCCAGAGAAGGAGACTCCACAACATACACTGATACAGACCCTTGAGGGACTCCACTAGACACAGACCTCCAACTGGACTCAGTCCCATTGACTACCATCTCTCTGGCTTCTTTCCTTCAGCCAGTTCACAATCCACCTCACTACCCGATCATCCACACCACACTTCCTCAGTTTAGCTGCGAGGATGCTGTGGGAGACCGTGTCAAACGCTTTACCGAAATCGAGATAGACCACATCCATAGCTTTACCATCATCTATCCACTGGGTTATGTCCTCATAAAAGGCTATCAAGTTGGTTAAGCATGACTTCCCGTTGGTGAAGCCATGCTGAGTGCCCCTAATGATCCCCCTATCCTTGATGTGCCTAGAGACAGCACCAAGGACAAGTTGTTCCATCACCTTTCTGGGGATGGAGGTGAGGCTGACCGGTCTATAGTTACCCGGGTCCTCCTTCTTGCCCTTTTTGAAGACTGGAGTGACATTCGCTTTCCTCCAGTCCTCAGGCACCTCTCCTGTTGCCCACGACTTAGCAAAGATGATGGAGAGTGGCCTAGCAATGACTTCCGCCAGCTCCCTCAGCACCCGCGGGTGCATCCCATCAGGGCCCATGGATTTATGGACATCCAGGTTGCTTAATTGGTCCCTGACCCAGCCCTCATCTACCAAGACAGATTCCTCCTCTATCCTGACTTCTTCTGGGGCCTCAGGGGTCCGGGGCTCCTCAGGACAGCCTCCAGCAGTATAGACAGAGGCAAAGAAGGCATTCAGTAATTCCGCCTTCTTTTTATCCTCTGTCTCCAGGGCCCCAACCTCATTCATTAGTGGGCCTACATTGCCTCTAGTGTTGGCTTTACCTGCAATGTATTTGAAGAAGCCCTTTCTGTTGTCCTTGACCTCTCTTGCAAGGTTTAATTCCAAGGAGGCCTTAGCTTTCCTAGTTGCCTCCCTACATCCTCTGACAACAGACTTATATTCCTCCCAAGTGGCCAGCCCCTCCTTCCATGATCTGTACACCCTCTTCTTCCACTTGAGTTTGCCCAGCAGTTCCCTGTTTAACCATGCAGGTCTCCTGGTACCCTTCCTTGACTTCCTACCTGCTGGGATGCTCTATCTTGAGATAGAACTTGGTTCTATCTGTATCTTCCCCCTTCAAATCCTGTGTAATGATATCTGCTCAGCACTTACAGTTTGTCTACTTACTGGTACCTAGTAAAACCTACACAAATCGTGATCTGAAATAAAAATGAAAACTGAACTGAAATGAAAAATTTGGAATCCATATTTTTATTTTAAGAAGTGCTCTATATACCAGAATTCTAAGAAATATTGTAAAGATAAATTCATGACTCAAAATTCAAATAAACTCTAAAATATATCTGTGCTGAAAGCAGAGAAATTGAATTATATATAAGCTAACTAGAAACTACCTCACTCATTTACTAGAAACAGTAAAAACTGACAACACAGAGATTGGCAAGACCTAATGTCCTTTTCCAAAAGGCATTTTTTTCTCATTTCAGATACTATATTAACCTTAATCCCAAGAAAGCTGATGGGAGAAGTAATAATTTCCTTAGCAGGGTTGTATTCAAATAATGCTCTGTAAATAAAACATGGGGCCATTCCCTAAATATTATGAAGAAAAAGGTTCTGAATAGCTGCTAATTAAGCAAGAATCATCCATTCTCTGCACAGAGCGAGGTAGTTATTTTCAGGGAAAAAATAGTGTATGATTATGTAATTAAAGACTATCTTCTAGTGTGCACAGAAGGTGAGTAATTAAAGGTTGTCTCAGCATCTTAGTTCTGCCATTCTTAAGCTCTCAGCATTTGATGAATTCCTAATAATAATTTTATAGCACATTTTGTTAATGTTTGTGGAATAATCATATCACAAATTTCTCAATAATTTTACCTTTTGATTTGAAATTTTCAGACATATCTTTTACTTCATGCAATTTTGTCAATGAATTTAGTGGACATTTTGCCCAACTGTTGCAAGAATAGACTCTAAAGGAAAAAAAAAAACAACCAAAAACCTTCCAACAGGTACAGTTCCATAGCATGCTAAAAAAAAATTATTAAATAAATTACAGTGATTTTCTTCTGATTTTATGGAACACAGAACACAATGCTGTTGATTTTGAAAACAAAGTAAATAGGTTTGCTGATTACTAATACAACATGAAGAAATTAACCAACTCTTCAGCTTGAAAATCTGTTTCCTTTACTTGGCAACTGGGAAAGAATAATCTACACTGTTTTGCAGAATACGCAGAATTACTTTCTGTTTTTCACATTACACAAGCGCCTTAGAATTATTTTCTGGAAAATGCTGCCTTTTCTGCAAATTGGATAGTGAAGCTGCTGTCTCTACAAAAGCGGGCCATTTAAAAAATATGTAGCTATATGTTAATAGTCTGTCATTTATAATCTACTGTGTAGCAAAGGAAACCATCATCGGAGAGCATATCACTAATTTGTGATAGAGTCCAAATAAGCACTCTGATCTTTGGTCTGGACACAGGTCATCTAAGAGCAAACACAGGCGAGGATTTAAACAACAGTCTGTGACTTTGTTAGCTTAATATATCTAGCAATTTAAGTGGGCCTAGTGTGTTGAGTCTAAAATCTCTTTGATAGAGTCAATGACTACAGGTGGAAATGCAGGCTCATTTTCATTTTAGGACTCAGGCCTTTTAGAGCTCAGCCACAAATGGTAATGAAGTAATATGCATCCAAAACACTAGATTTAAATCTACATTCATGTTCTTTAACAACACTATACCTCCAGGATTCATAAAGGTGGGAAAATAGTCACTGGGCTCTGATAGTTAGGTACAATGGGAAAATTTCCTTCTTTATTTCACAAAAGGAAGTGACCAAGCAGATCTGCTGTGTCTCTGTGAACAGCCTCCAAACCTTCGTTTTCATATGGAAGGTGAACTTGGCAGTTAGAGCGTGACAGCCCAAAAATCTGGACAAAAGGGAAGCAAGGAAGTGAGTGGTCATTCAATGCTGTTTTCCCTTTATATGTTTTTTGGGGAAGAAAAATTCTTGTTAAACTTGAACTTCACAGGTGTGCCCCAACACTTGTACCTTGTTCCTTATGTGGTGCTGGTGATCCACAGCCAGATCAAGCATTCTAAGATTTAGATTAGGTGTAAATTTCCTGAGAAGACTAAGGGGTTTGTAGACCCTATTTAAGCACTGCTTGCATGGGATATGAACTCCAATGTTAAGTGAGAAGGTTAAGTCAAACTATAAACTCAGACTATCTCCATCCTATGCCCCCTTCTTCATCTGACTGATCTGTGAGTTATTTTTTTATTTTGAAACGCAAACCAGAAAATACCCAGTCACAAAACACAAGTAATTTTTTTTTTATTGGCCAGTTTCCCAAATCAGAAGTTTTTTTGAGGTACATGTCATAAATCTCAGCAGTTCTTGTCAACTGACTGTCAATTTACAGGAACATTGATATCCTGTAATCATTGTTGAAACAATAAAGAAATCCACGTATGCAGAACCAAAAAGGGAAAATTTTCTAGTACATTTTTCTCATAACATTTACTATCCTTACTAAAGCAAAAAAATCATAGCAGGTAATTTAATATAATCACAGTTTAAAGTTTTCTTTTTAAGATATTGTTCTTTACTGTCAGTTTTCTCTTTGATAACATGGTGGCTTGACATAATTTTCATAGGTATTGTTATTATTGAAAGGACTTTTAAAGCCTATATTCCTGTCAATGTTTAAATCTGGATTGGCTATCAAATGGATGATAGATGCTCTCTATCAACCCTTTCCTCCCTCCAGAGGAAAAGAGAAAAGGGAGTGAGACTTATGGGTTGGCAAGTTAAAACAGTTTTAATAAACAATAACAATGAAAAAGAGTATAATAATAATAACGGAAATAATTAAATATATACAAATATGTACAAAACCAAGATGGAGCTCCCCTCTGAGGATGATCACATCACCACTGGTGTTGCAGGGCAGGCACTGGGAAGTCTTGGACTAGACGCAGAGGCAGATGGGAACTGGATTCAGGAATGCACGGGTTGGGATCAAAGGCAGGATAAACAGACAGAGTCCTCTTCGGATGCTGGCAATGGAAGAAGTAAAAGTGACCCTCATGATCCCTCAGCTTTAAACTGAGCATGATGTGTCTGGGATGGAATACTTTGTTGGTTAATTTTTAAGACTGTCCTGTCTGCTTCTCCCCACAGGTGTGACGCTTTTATGCCTTTTCAGTTGTGGACCATAAGAAATTTAGCAGTAACCTTGGTTTCTATAGGAATAAGTATAAGCAAGAGTCTTTCTGCATGCCATTCATACAGTTACCTTAGTAATAACTCTAAACTTCAAGTGTTATTAATTCTAGAAACAGACACTGTTTGAAAAACTTGTCGTTAACTTCAGAAAGTGCAGTTATTTAGAAGAAACTTAACTGAAAGGAAAAATCACTGAAAGGAAAATTGATTCTGTCCCAGTCCAAACCAGGACCATTCACATCACTGACTATGCCCCCAAAGTCTCTGTTCTACTATAATTTGAAAAGAAGCCCTGAGTAGCACAGCACTTTTATTTAAAAAATTGGAAATCAATAATCTGCTGTTGAATCACTGGAAAATTTTTACAGTCTCTATTTCAATTCAGAATCCTATTTGTTACAGTGTAAGTGGAAAAAAAAAGAGAAATAAATGGTTTTGTGCCTCTTACTTACATATGTTTTTTAAAAATCTTTTTGCCCTCTCATCAAAATTTAAAAACTTCATGTATGACTTGGGAAATTATGTAGTAAGCCTTAAAAAGGCTGGAAATGTTAGATGTAATATATGACTTATTTTTTCTCTCAATTTTAAATATATTCTCCTAAAAAAAAAAAATCATTGGTAAATCCACTGGGAAACTTGCACATTTATACTGGCTGAATCTTGGCAGGAAGATACATCATGAAAACACTGGAGTAAATCTTAACTGTAAGTGGATAAATAATTAACTGTTACTGAGGATTTGCCAAAGATTTGTCTTGAAAAGATTCATAAGATTTCTAAAATAAAAGAAGGTGAAATTATTTGAGTAAGATTGGAAAATGGGCTAATAATTTATCACTAGTCTTTGAGTATTCAAAAATTCTTAATAACTGATTCATTTAATATCTGTGTAGAAATCAGAAACTATTGTAAATTTGTACATCTATTCTTGTTTCTTCTCAAAGTTAGTGCTGTTAGATCCTTCTCCAATTAGGAAGTATTCAGTTTTTACTTAATGAGATTAAATGGAAGTTCTCCAAATCTGCAAAACACTTAAACATATCATTCCCTCAGTATCCTGATTTTATTCCAGAACTGAAATGCCAAATACTAGTCTTTATTTTGTGTTGCAAATTTGTTTGTGTTTAAAGAAGTCATCTCACAAACACTTAAATCATAATAATATATTAGCTGCATGCCTATGGGTGAGTGAATTACTTAACCATGTGCGATAGTATTGTATCTTGATAAATGTAGATCAGGTTAGTTATAAGTTACTTTCTTTCTTTGATTTCCCATATACCTTCCGGGTGGAACAAACAGCAGCACCCATTTATTTATTACGTTTATTAACCTTACAGATCAGTAGTGGCAAGAAGATAGAAAGTGGCGCACAGCTACTAAGACTTCAATTCAGGTAAACACGAGCTATCAATATTATTGAATTCTAAGTGCGTTGCCAAATCATCAGAGTCATAATGAAAGAGAGAGTAGATGCTTCCCATATCATATTTGGTTTAACTTCTTACATTTCTGTTGCATATATTTTTGCTATCACCTCTGTGCCATCTAGATTGCAACATTTCTTTATCTATCTGTCAACAACAGTGATAGTAAGAGACATCGTGTTTCTCTTTCTTTTTTCCTTGAAAGTCTCTGTAGACCACGTAAATGACACCATGCCTCTTGCAATAGCTATCCTGATCTCTTCGGCCCTTACAGAGTTATGCTGGGCCCTGATAAAAGTGTAAGGAATTATGTTTCTTGCTGTATGCTTGTGTTGCAGAACGATAAATTTATCTTTTTTCTTCCAAGTTTCATAACTGAGAGTATACTATAATACTCTCTCTGACTACCTGTATGTGAGTAAATACGTATACTTACCTACATACCTGAATGCTTCTGTAGCAAGATTTGCAAAAGAATGTACCAGTGTGGGTGTCTTCTCTGTGTCTGCAGTCTGCAATGTGAAGAATGGTCCTGTCAAGAGTACTGAAAACAGACTCACTCTGTAGATCCTTGTTGAAGGCATTTCACTGACCTCTCCTCAGTACCTCACTGCTGAAAGATGGAAGATCCTGGACTCTTTCCTGAAGCACACTACTGCAAAACACACTCACAGCTACCTTTTGCGGCATTTCTTTAAGGCCCATTTCAGGCTAATTGCATGCTTAACAAGGTTTCTTTGGTAGAGCTGTGCACACTTGGATTCACTATGCACCTTCACTAGGCACCGCTGGTTAGATTTTATCTGTTAAGCTGCATTCCTTGTGGACAGAGCTGTATAGACTGTACTCAGTTAAATACAGCCGAGGTCCAGTGTTTTGCCCTCTATCTATCAGCTAAGGCAGTTCTAACTGTATGACGTAAATATGGAGAAAACTCTCAAGAAGAATTATTTTATTTATTAATATATTTCATCCTCACCCAAAGAGGAATGAGAGATAAATCTCTACCCCTATTCCTCAAATTTGCTCTCCTAAACTACCCTCTTTTTTTTTTATTATCAGTTTTGCATTAGTACTTAAATTCCTTATCATTCTGGCTTTCTGATTTTTTAGGCGCTGTACAAGCTTAATCTACTTTCAAAATACAAAGCAGTACCTTCTTTAATGATTTTCCTCATCTATTCTCTTTCTAAGGTGGTCTTGCCAACTTAAGTCTAGTTGTAGGCAACACTTACTTGCTTTTTTAAAATTTGTACTACAATGCTTGCACTTCTTTGCTTGTGAATATATACAAGCTTATAGATGAACAAAGCAAGCTGTAGAAAGAAGTGGGAAAATACAGAGAAACATTAGGAGAATTGACAGAAGGACAAAATTTGTGAAGTAGACAATTTATAGCCAAAATTAAGAGCATAAGCATATCCCAGTATCACTGAGAAATAATTTCATTAAAATTAAAAAAAAAAAAATAAAAAATTAAAAACTGCAAGAGAAATATAGGCCAAAAAGAAAATGCTCATTTTTGGGTATGTGCAACATGCTTGTGATACTTCGTTCTTTTTCCGTTGTATTTTATTTCTTCAAACAGATATTATGTTTGCAGTCAGTTCAAATGGAAAGGCTAATGAAACAGGATGTTCAACAAGGGACTCTGTCAGCTCCCCCCCAGCTACAGCGAATTCAGTTCAGGCTCAGTCCTCTGAGTGATTATGAGCCCCTCCCGAGCTATGGAGAGACACTGACACCTTTGGGAAATGATCTGTAGGGGATGCTCACAGAGCACTCTGTGATTTCTAATGTATTGTTTTTCCTAAGAAAATGATAACTGTTTTGTTAAAGTTTGATTTTCCTTACAATATCAAGGTAAAAATAAAGTATTGAGGGCTGTGACTTTTTTCAGTTAAAGATGTTTGTTTTCCCCACTCACTCATTCACAGAAATGGCAACCTCTATCATTTCCATAGCCTCCAGTCATTATTGATCTTAGTTAGAATATGAAACAAACCAAACAAATAAGGTCACAGTTTTAAATGTTTCTCAGAAGCTGAAAGACTTATTGATTTTCCTGACACTTCTTTTATTGTCAGGGATAGCTTCCTAGACAAAATATTCTGTCATTCAGTTTTCATATTTAATTACTGAAGAATCACAGAGATCTAGATAGAGCACATAAAAACTGATTTTAAACTCCCAAGTAATGTTTACGACACCTAAAATATGTGCTTAGAGTCTATTATGTCTCTTTATGTTTAATTCTTACAGTGTGTATTTTCTGATGATTTCTAACCATTACAGTGTTTCTTATTTTACAAGTTTCGATCTGTCCTGACCTACACACTAAAAAAAAAGTCATCTCAGTAACCTGTTGAAATTCTTGTAACCATCTCAGTCCATAAGTGGTTTTCAGAGTAAATTGTTCAGTGACTTGCCAGCCCTAATTGTATTTTCTATTCAGAGAGAGAAACGGAAACAAGAAAAAATGCTAATGCAGTAGTCAATATATCTGAGCTTCTTCTTCTTCCTGTATATTTTTGATGTACATTGGTTGCTGTGATCTGTAGATGCCTGATTGTTTTTATTCTGGTTTTGGCTTAGAAGGAAAATTGGAAAAGCTGTTTTTTTAGTGCTAAATAGTGTATATTATCCAAACCTGCTTCCAGGAAGCATTAGTATGACTGTCAAATGCATAATTTTCTAAAACTGTTGAGAATAATGAGGTAGGATTATTACTCATACTATGTATGCCTGCACTGGAGGCACTTTATTAACTACAAACATGGATAACGTTATGAGTTAGTCAGTTTTCAGACAAAGGTTTGCAAACATTATTCTCTAAATTTCAGATGAAACGACACTGTTTCATAGTTAATTAGTCAGGGTCAACACAACGTGGGTTTGGCTGCCAGGACAAAAGTATATTTTGACATTATTTAAATAAAATATTTCTGCATTATAAAAACAAAAGTGCTGTCTCAAATTGCTGTAAGACAACACTCCTTGAACAGTTGTTTTTCTTGATAATATCATAAAACCAGCTTTTCCTGTGGAGAAGCTGTGAAAGAAAGTCAACTTTCACATCAGTTACAATGCATTAAAGTACTTTAGTGAACCAGTTGCAAGCTCAACCACACATTATTATGATTCAGTATCATTGTCAATTTCATTTCACAAAAAAATCTGAAAGCCAGACAGATGTCAAAAACAAAGAGGCAATTCGAAGTTACAAATCGAAGTAACTTGGTCCCTTACTTGATGAAGTTGGTCACCTCCCAAATAGGGACGTAGACAAAGCAGAGACGTTTACTGCCTTCTTCACCCCTGTCTTTAACACCGGTGATGGGCCCTGGGACTCCCTGAGTTGGAAGACTGTGACTGGGGGATAGATAAACTCCCAGTCGACTCTGAACTTGTACAAGACTTGCTACTCCAGCTAGATGCATATAAGTCCATGGGGCCCGATGGACTTTATCCCAGAGTATGGAAAGAGCTGGCCAATGTCATTGCGAGACCTCTCTCCATTTTTCTTCAACGGGCTTCGGAGTCTGGAGAGGTCTCAGTCAACTGGAAGATGGCAAATGTTGTCCCAATCTTAAAGAAGGGTTAGAAGGACGACCCTGATAATTACAGGACTGTCAGTCTCACTTCAATGCCTGGAAAAATTAGGGGAAGGATTATTCTGGGAGTTATTGAAAAACACTTGAGGGACAATACAGTCGATAGTCATAGCCAGCACAGGTTCATGAAGGGAAAGTCCTGCTTAACCAACTTAATTTGGACACCCGCAAGGCTATGGGCCCAGATGGGATTCACCCCAGAGTACTTGCCAAACCACTCTCGATTATCTACCGGCAGTCCTGGTTAACTGGAGAAATTCCAGCTGACTGGAAATCAGCTAATGTAATGCCCATCTACAAGAAGGGCCGGAAGGTTAATCCAGGGAACTATAGGCCTGTCAGCCTGACTTTGGTGCCAGGCAAGGTGATGGAACAGATCATCCCGATTGCCATTACATGGCACTTGCAGGACAATCAGGGCATTGGGGCCAGCCAACATGGATTCATAATAGGCAGGTCCTGCTTGACCAACCTGGTCTCCTTCTATGACAAAGTGACCCTCTTAGTAGATGAGGGCAGGGCTGTGGATGTAGTCTATCTAGACTTCAGTAAGGCATTCGACACTGTCTCCCACAGCATCCTCCTAGACAAACTGGCTGCCTGGGGCTTGGATGGGTGGACTCTTCGACGGGTTAAAAACTGGCTGGATGGCCGAGCCCAGAGAGTGGTGGTGAATAGGGCAAAGTCCAACTGGCGGCCGGTCACTAGTGGTGTTCCCCAGGGCTCAGTTCTGGGGCCAGTGCTGTTCAGTATCTTTATAGCTGATCTAGACGTAGGGAATGAGTGCACCCTCAGTAAATTTGCAGATGACACCAAGCTGGGTGGGAGTGTCGATCTGCTGGAGGGTAGGAAGGCCCTACAGAGGGATCTGGACAGGTTAGATAGATGGACCGAGACCAAAAGCATGAGGTTCAACAAGAACAAGTGCTGGGTCTTACACTTCGGCCACAACAACCCCATGCAGCTCTACACGCTGGGGGAAGAGTGGTTAGAAAGTGGTCTGGCAGAAAGAGACCTGGGGGTGCTGATCGACAGACGGCTAAACATGAGCCAGCAGTGTGCCCAGGTGGCCAAGAAGGCCAATGGCATCTTGGCCTCTATTAAGAATAGTGTAGCCAGCCCGTCTAGGGAAGTGATCGTCCTTCTCTACTCGGCATTGGTGAGGCCGCATCTTGAATACTGTGTTCAGTTCTGGGCCCCGCACTTCAAGAAAGATGTTGAGGTGTTGGAGTGAGTCCAGAGGAGGGCGACCAAGCTGGTGAAGGGTCTGGAGGGTCTGACCTATGAGGAACGGCTGAGGGAGCTGGGGTTGTTTAGCCTGGAGAAGAGGAGGCTCCGAGGTGACCTTATTGCAGTCTGCAACTACCTGAAGGGAGGTTGTAGTGGAGTGGGAGTCGGGCTCTTCTCGCAGGCAACTAGCGATAGGACAAGAGGACATAGCCTCAAGCTTCGCCAGGGGAGATTCAGGTTCGACATTAGGAAGAATTTCTTTTCAGAAAGGGTCATTAGACATTGGAATGGGCTGCCCAGGGAGGTGGTGGAGTCACCATCTCTGGATGTGTTTAAGAAAAGACTGGACATGGCACTTAGTGCCATGGTCTAGTTGACATGGTGGTGTCAGGGCAATGGTTGGACTCGATGAGCCCAGAGGTCTCTTCCAACCTGGTTGACTCTGTGATTCTGTGATTCTGTAATTTCCTTTTATGACAAGGTCACCCACCTAGTTGCCCAGGGGAAGCCAGCAGATGTGGGTTTTTTGGATTTTAGAAAATCTTTTTATACTGTCTCTCACTGTATCCTTCTGGACAAAATATTCAGCACACAGCTACACAAGTCCATAATACATTGGATGAACAATTGGCTGATGGGTCGGGCTCAAAGAGTTATAGTAAATGGGGTTACACCAGGCTGGCAGCCAGTGACCAGTGGGGTTCCCCAGGGCTCAATGTTAGGGCCAATGCTCTTTAATGTTTTTATAAATGATCTGGATGCAGGAGTTGAATATACATTAAGGAAGTTTGCTGATGATACTAAATGAGGAGGATCTGTGGACTCTCTCAAGGGTAGAGAGGCCTCACAGAGAGATCTGGATAGACTAGAGAGCTAGACAATCACCAACAGTATTAAATTTAACAAGAGCAAGTACTGGTTTCTCCACCTGGGATGGTGTAATCGTGGTTATACGTACAAATTGGGGGATGATTGGCTGGAGAGCAGCCTCACATAAAGGGATCTGAGGGTTTGAGTTGATGGCAAGTTGAATATGAGTCAACAGAATGCTCTGGCAGCCAAAAGGGAGAACCATGTCCTGGGGTGCATCAAGCACATCATAACTAGCTGGTCGAGGGAGGTGATTATTCCACTCTACACTGCACTGGTCTGGCCCCACCTCAGGTGCTGTGTGCAGTTTTGGGCACCTCAATAAGGATATCAGACTATTAGAGAGTGTCCAGAGGAGGGCGATCAAGATGGTAAAAGGCCTCGAGGGCAACATTTATGAGCAGTGGCTGAGGTCACTTGGTTTGTTCGGCATGGAGAAGAGAAGGCTGAGGGGTGACCTCATCGCAGTCTACAATTTCCTGAAGGCAGGCAGTAGAGAGGAAGGTGCTGATCTCTCTCTGGTGACCAGTGACAGAACATGAGAAAATGGAATGAAGCTGTATCAGGGAAAGTTCAGATTAGACCTTAGGAAAAAGTTCTTCACTGACAGGGTGGTCGGTCACCAGAACAGGCTCCACAGGGAAGTGGTCACGGCATCAAGCCTGTCAGAGTTCAAGGAGCATCTGGATGACCCTCTTAGTCATATATTTTAGTGTTAGGTAGTCCTGTGAGGAGACCACAGTTGGACTTGATGGTCCTTATGAGTCCAACTAGAGATATTCTATGATTCTGTGACTCTATGACTTTTAAAAATCTGTTCAAAAAACCTTATTGTTGTAAGACTTCACTTCTGTGAAGAAACTATAGCAGCTATTGAGCTAAATTCCGTGAAAAGGGTATCTAATTATGTTGTATAACATAATGCTAAGTAATATAATTATAAATAATACTGTACAATATAATATTGTTCTAATTATAGGTCTATTTTCATACCTGCACATATACTGTAGGAGGCATTCTCCTTTCACAGACCAAATGACTTAATTAGCAGTAGTTATAAGTTATTAATCAATGGCCTTCTCTTCCTTTTAATCATCCACTATAGGTTTTAAAAGACATAACAGCACAGTATCTGGAAGTGCATTCCCATAAGAGTTACTTTCTATTAAATTTTCTTTCATTTTTACATATTTCAATTTACTCAGCTATTTATACAGTTTACAGATAACTGTACAGAAAAAGTACAACCTACTTCTTCAGTAAGTAGGGCATTTTTCTAGACTGGAAAGTAAAGAACAAGCTCGCTCTTCCTTCTTCTGCCTGCAAAATTATGACTAATATCTATAGGGATCTGACGTGAGAAATGAATGTGGATTGGGCAACAGATCTGTTGTAAAGGAAAGAACATTTCCATTTCTGACTTGCCCTTAGAGCAAGACACTACAAGTCTTACTGCTGAAGATAAGATTCTTCCACAGGGGTATCTAGAAATACACTTCTATTTGTTATTCCAGAATGTCTTCTACATCTTTTATTTTTCGGATTATGCTTATTTAGGAGGATAAAAAGAGTATGTAAGATCAGAGAGAAGAGTTCATTTAGGTGACAGATACTGTATCCGCTCTAAATTGTGCTTTGTTAGTGAGTTAAAGTGTTGAGAATAAGACTACTGAATGGATGTGATTGGTGTTCACCGAAAGAAAAATATCCATTCCTGGTGGTTGTAGAAGTCGAACATTCGTTACACTTCTAAAAACAGTGTAATATGTTCAATTTGTCTCAGATAAGATTTCCTGTCTTAATAAAAGAAAGTCCAATGTTCAAGGCTGTACCCAAGCAGTTTCTTCAGCATGATGGTTTTCTTGTGTACCTACAGGGTACACACACTTTTCTTCTTTTAAACATGCTGAAATGCTTTGCTTGTGAGAGTTATTATATAAAATAGAATGTTATATAAAAAAGAGTATCTGTTCTTTTTGTGTCTTGCTTATCCTTCAGTACTGTCACTATGTTATAATTACAGTTAATGAATAACTGAAATTTGACTTTGCATTCCACCACTCAAGCCGTGTGTCTAGCCCCTGTTTTCAGCAGTAGGTAACTGTGTGATCTGACACCAGCAAACATACCCCTAGCCTTATTAATATCAATACACTTTACAGCTTAATACTCTGAGACTAAAAGCAGATGGATACCCCTAAATGTCCATCAAACAAACTCATTTTCATAAACTCTTAACTGAGAACAATGGGTGGTATTCTTTTTGTTGCTATTCATGAACCACATTTTAAAAAGCAAAAAGCAATTTTGGCGGTAGGAAAACTAATAAGAACAAACTAATTTCTACATGCTGTTCTAATAGCAATTAGGAGACCATCAATATTTCTGAATAAAAAGAAAAATATGGCAAACAGTGAGATCTTCTAACCTAGTAACATAAATTAGTATTTGGTAAAAATAAAGCCTGATTAGACAAAGAACATTAAAAAGTATTGTGATGAGGAAAAAGTAGTAATTAGAAGTGAATGATATACAAACTGTCAGTCTTAGAGGCTGCCTAGACACCAAACACTATTCATTTCTTATGGAGGGGAAAAATCTAAATGTTGAAGATGTGGAGCTAGCAGAAATTTAATTGTTCAGAACACAGGATATTTTATTGAAACAGCAAAACTCATGCTTTAAGAAAATCAGAAGCAAGGAATTACTTGGAATAGTGTGTTGGCAGTACTGTAGTGGCTGCCAGTCTCATCAGTGATCTGCATATTCTTGTTCAGTGCGTTAACATGTGGACTTGTTACTCATGTAATAGTGGCCCTTATCAATCTTTTATCCCTTTTGCCCAATTTAAAAATGGGTTCTTACTGGGTCAAAAGAATCCAGGCAGCAGATCACTTAGTGGATTTCTTTGTTTAGCTGCGGTAACAGTTTTAAACTGAAAGAGGGTAGATTTAGATCAGATATTAAGAAGAAATTCCTTACTGTGAGGGTGGTGAGACACTGGAAGAGGTTGCCCAGAAAAGTTATGGATGTCACCTCCCTGGAAGTGTTCAAGGCCAGGTTGGATGGGACTTTGAGCAAACTGGTCTAGTGGAAAGCTGTCCCTGCCTGTGTCAGGGGGGTTGGAACTAGATGATCTTTAAGGTCCCTTCCAACCCAAACCATTCTATGTTTCTATGTTTCTATGATGACCCTGTCTTTCTTTGGGTACAAGTTGCATTTAAATTTAATATTTTTGTTGGGTTTGCCTCAGCCAGCAGCTAAGCAGTGACCAGCTGCCCACTCACTCCCCAACACCAGTTTGGTGGGGCAGAGAATTGGAAGAGCAGAAGCGAGAAAAACTTATGTGTCAAGATAAAGACAGTTTAATAAGTGAAGGAAAGCGAAAAGCAAACAAACAAACAAGTGATGCAAAGGCAATCACTCACCATGTCCTACCAGCAAAATGATGCCTAGACAGTCTCTGAGCAATGGTTATTTGAAACAACTGCCCCCCAAGTTTATTCCTGAGCATAACATTATATGGTATGGAATATCCTTCTGGTCAGTTGGAGTCGGCTGTCCCATCCCTGTCCCCTCCCATTCTCTTGCCCACCCCTAGCCTACTCCTGGTGGGATTGTGGAGTGGACAGAGGGAGAAATAGAGAAGGCTTTGATGCTCTATAGGCATGGCTCAACTAAAACACTGGTGTGTTATCAACACTGTTTCAGTCACAGATCTAAAATACAGCACCATATGGGCTGCTGTGAAGAAAGTCTACTCCATCTCTGTCAGACCCAGTACATACTTGTATCAAGAAATAAAAACAGACTCCAGTTTCAGCAACTTCTCCATGTAATTCTGTTTATGCTGAGATCTCGCTGGAGTACATGGATGTTGTGCTGAGTCTGTAGGCAGAGAGCTAAGGACTGTTATCATATGGCATCCAGATGAGGTGTCCAAATTAGTCAAGTTTTTATAAATTTGACTGATATTAAAAATATAAATAAACTTTAGTTTTCATGATACTTTTATTTAAACATAAACAAATTGGTCTCGTAGAAAATCATAAAAATTTAGTGGCATTTCAGATATCTTCTACTAACCCAAACATCCTTCCAGTTGCTGCTCCAAAAAGAATGGATCTCTCAAACAACCTGTGTCATCCTTGTGAATATGCCTCTGATCTCTGATATACAAAGCATCTAAATACCTGTGTTTCTGCACTGAATCACAGCTGGTATGTGTTTTCTTTAATATAACACAAAAGGGGGGAGGGGGAGTCTGTGTATGTGAAGGAAGAACATGCAAATCTGGGAAATCCTTTCTTAAGAACTTTTGGAATAATATCGATATCTCATCTGGCAAGACAATATTTGTCCTGCTTTCCATTGTCAAGGTTTTGTCCCGTAACTCTGGCCATGAACAATCAAATGAATGTTAAGATTTAGCCCTCTTTAAGATTAGAAGAGCCACAAAAAACAGTACATATTAAATATGTATAAGTAAATACACTTATATTCATATATAGATACATACACATATATATAAAAATACATATATATGTGTACATAATACAAAAAGCTTTACTCCATAAAGCATATGAGAAAATCACGTTGTTTCTTTTATTTTCTAAGTTAGCTACCTATAATTTAGAATATTTATGTTTAATTTTGGAAGAGTCTGTTCACAGAGCAGACTTCAACATGTTAGCATTTGGGAAGTTGCAGTGTGATAAGCACTCAAGGTACCTGCTGTAAATGTTAAGTGTATTTCCTATACTATGTGGAAATTGTTCCTATAGCAATTGGTTTGGGATGCTGTCTTACTGACTTACTATAATCACTGAGGGGAAGCATGGTTCTTTACAAACATATTTGCACAAGGGTCAAGTAGAGGAACAGTTCATTGGAGACAGTTGAAAATGCTCATGCTTCCTATTTAGCTTAGTTTTTGTATTGCTGTATATCTTTTTACCTGTACTATAGAACTAGTATCTGTGGATTTTTGGCAAGGCACTGTGTTCACTGATTTACTGCAGATTTTAGGGGCTTCAGAGAATAACAGTCTTTCGCCCCAGGCTCTGTAGTGATAGTGACAGTACAACTATCTGTAAGAGACCACTCAATTCAAAAACAAAAGTTAGTCACAGAGAGATGCAGTTTCAAGAGAGCCGAGTTACCAAAATGGTAAGCTCTAGATATTTATTTGGGACCCTTACCGGGAGTCTTAAAAAATCTGAAAAAAAAACAACAAAAGCAAGGAGATAATTTGGTTCCTTTGGGGGTTGAGAAATACATAAATAAAGCTTTGAGAAACTTTAAAACTTTTACAGGAAAACTCTTGAGTTACGGTAATTTTTTTTCTAAGTATGCAAATAGAAGTATAATAGAAAAAGTTTCATCTGTCAAGTTAATTAGGCCCCTTTCAAGTCAATTTGCAGTCCACCTGTATTTATTCAACCTGAGCTTGCTATATTGCCATTTTTCCTATAGGCCAAGATGTCCCACTGTGTATTGTACACTGGTACCTCTTTCTGCTCTTACAGAAAGATGCCCTGGCACCACAGTTCCTGCTGGCAGAGGGAAGACCATGGGCAGGAAAGGGAGGACAAGAGCAGTGTGAACTACAGCTGCTCCTGACAACCTAACAACTTAGGCAGCCACAGAATAATGTCAGATCAAGACAGAAACACATCCAAACACTTTTTAAACCAAAGCAAACATGTAATTTTCTTTTGAGAGTGCTGAAGTGAAATATTTTAAACAGATTTTAAAATGTTTTTGTAATATAAAGTTGTGTTTATTAGACATATTTCATTCTATATATGTACAGTCTTGATCATACGTACTATATGCATGTTACACAGCTGGATAGCTTGTAAGGAATATTGTCTTAAACAGGAAATTAATCTCAAGCTAACGCTTCTGGAAGGATGTGAAGTTTTAAAAAATTCTGTTTAATTCAATCTGAGTTTTAAATAAAACAGCTACTGCAGGTACATATATTCTTGTCCAAGATATGAGTCTATTTCTGAAATTATCAGAATGGATAACAATATTTGAATTATTTTTTGAAATGCATCCAACTTGCTGAGCTTTGGAATGCCTGGTGCACATGGAGAGGAAACCATACTGAGTCTGAATACAACTTAGCTCTGCTGAGGATGCAATCTCAGCGTTATTGAGGATGACTGCGTAATTGGGATTGGAGTGGGGATCTTTAATAGAAACAGAAAATCAGCTTGGCTGCCTGCAGATAAGTAAAAATGGATGAATGTAAAACTGAAAGGTCATTAAATATGTCTTTTCTCTTTTAAGAGATATATTTGATGTATTTATTTAGCCAAATATTTCATTGTAAAACATATGGAGTCTGTATTTCATTTTTAAGGACCTTCATCTTTTTATTTATTTCATTGTCTTCTGTCATGCAAATATTTTTTTTAGCGCTTCTCCTATACAAGGAGTTTAAGACTGAATTCAGGATTAAGACTTGTACATTTCATTTTCAGGGACATGTACTGCAAAAATTGCTTAAGGCTAATAATATCTTTTTGAGCACCACAGGGAAAGAAATAGCATATGGATTTAAACTGCCCAGCTATATGTACTTAATTGCATTGTTGCAGTTAGGAGTTAAGTTGCCTTTGGCCTCCTATATAATCAATAGAGAGAAATAGACATGGTGTTTCTACTTCTCCTAGGAACTGTACCATCTTTGAGAAATCTAATCTCTATTGACTACTTGGAGTGCTTCAGTGAGGCATCCTGAGCTACTTATGAATCATACCTCATACGCGTTATGTTTCCAGTTTCCATGCAGAAAAACACCTCAACAAACACCAGCAGTATATACCACACCTTTGAAAGGTAAACTGTACAGTGAGAGAAATATTTGCAAAGAAGGAGTAACGTGCATATATTTGGGTTGGGTGTATGAACCAGCTGCCATAAAATAGTCATGCCAGGAATGTATGTGTTAGACACTCTGTTTCGCTTGATCTAAACAGGTGGATTTTTTTTTGGCTATCTGATTTCCCACTGGTTTCATGAATGTTTATAAAGATCTTCTCACTCATGTTTTTACGAACTGTGTAGCTCTGCTCTTTCAGAGTTTGAATTTTGCTTTATGCTTACTATCTTATCTCATGTTTTGGAAATACAAAGCTAAAATCAATCACACATTTATGATAAAGTTCAACAATTATTAATCTGTTAATTACAGTTTTAAAAATCATAGTCCTACTGCATACAACTTTTGATTGTAGAAATCTTTTGGTACATAATTACAGGAATTAAAGGAATATGAATAATGTTATCCAAATGTTGTCATTTACCAAGATGAATTGTGTAGATCCCAGTCTGTATGCACACTGTCACCCTCACATTTGGACATGACAGCCATGTACACAGAATCACTTGGTTCATTTATGCTATATCACAGTGACAACAAGCCTGTGAGATGCTTAGAGAAAAATTCATTCTGCAAGCTCCAAGCTCCAAGCTCCATGAAAGGGATAGTATAAAATAAGATACCATTGTTTGTAAGAAAGTTATGTTTTTACCAAACAGAAAAAGAATACAACTTTTCCTTACCAAAGTATGATCTAGAATATCCTTCTATTAATTTATACTTTCACTGTAAGCAAATGCCATATGAGGAGTTGAAAGCTTTCAATGAAATTTCACAGGCTGAATTCTATATATCTTTGTGAGGAATATTAACTTCCAGAAGAGTAACTCTGTAACATTTTTACTTCGTCTTTTCATTCTCTTTAACCTTCACACTGCATTCATAGGTATATTTGGCCCACAGAGAGTGAGAGCTCAGTGTCAGTAGATATTAGCTTGTTCCCTTGGAAGAGAAGATATAAAAAGTAAGCAAGTGTCTGCTATTGAACCAAGTCAGTGAAATCAAGCCTTGCCAACAATCATGTTTGCGGGATCATCAAAGAAGCAGCAAGAACTAAGCAGAGATGGAAAAGACATGTTGACATGTCTTCACAGGGCACAAAGGTTAACTAATCTTATTTTACTTTTCAAGTCAGTTATTTACTTAAAATGTTTCAAGTTCCTCTGCAGAGTACTTTCGCTCAGACTTAAGGTGGTCTTAATTCAATTTTGTTTCCAATAACCCCCCAAATAATTGACGCATGTGGAGCTGAAGGATCTTCACTTCCAAAAGAAAGTGTTTGCACAGGGATTTAATGTGGTTTAACAAAGCCACATAAAATCACATCTTTCTTTGAATGTCCCCAGGGAAATCAAACTTGAGGTACGGCAGATATTTTCCAATATAAGCTAGTACTTCAGGTGACTGATGATTTAAAGTAATCCCTTGAGTTGTTCATTTTACAATCTGTTCTCTCTTATTTGTGATGCAAAATTGCTTGTTGAAGACATCTCACAAAATGATTGAAACGTTTAAAATGGAATAGCAAACACAAAATGATAAATAATGAAAAACTAATAAGGAAGAATTAATATTCTCTTCTCTCATGAATAATGGCATTTTTATGAAGCAGAGAAATTGCCAAATATTTGTCTGAATAGACAAACCCACAAATTCATTGCATGATTAGGTGCTGAAATATTTCTTAAAGTATAAGGAATTCTAGGTGTCCTCACAGCTACACTAAAATGTGGACTTTGGTAGAACTATAAAATCTGTTTATTAAAGAAGTTTTTATAACAACTGTTTTCCTTATGTACAAGGAAATTTAAATATTTTCCTTCTGTTTTCTCTCTAGTTTGAACTTTGTCTTGCAGAATTGATATTAAATGCTGATGGGCAATTCCAGACTGTTATTTTTGAATCATTTCTTCAGTGGCTGTTTCGATATTAGATGATCTTGCAGCTAGCATATTACCCGTTGATATTTTGTTTAGATCAGTCACTCATTAATTCAGATAACAATTTTCTGTTCATGTGCTGCATCTACATTATCTTAGCTGCAGAAATAGTACAGCTGTAATATAGAGATCATATCAAGTTGAAGTGTTTTATAGTAAAAAACAAAAATGAAAGGTACAAAATTAACAGAATGGCAGAGAGCATGAAAACTATAATCTGATGAAGCTCTTGGTTTGGCGGGGTTATTGTTTGTTTTGGAAGACAGTAGGTAAGAGTTTCTTCTATTTTAAAAATACAAAAGGAAAAATATTTTTATTTCTTAAGACTAGATCATGAAAGAGCTGTGTAAATTATCTTGGCATAAAGGCTTGAGCATTTTCATCAATAATCCATTAAATGTGCAATAGATTCCATGTGATATGTTTATATAGAAATGGCCAAGAAATGAGCAAAATATTACTCATTTGCCATAAGAATACTTCTGTATTTGATAATGTTGTGTAGGAATATATCTCAATTTGCTGGTATTGGAGTTCTTTAACTCAGAAACGATTGTTTAATTTGGGGTGGGAAAGAGTGGAAGGTATCACAGAATCACAGAATCACAGAATGTTAGGGATTGGAAGGGACCTCGAAAGATCATCTAGTCCAATCCCCCTGCCGGAGCAGGATTGCCTAGATCATATCACACAGGAACGCGTCCAGGTGGGTTTTGAATGTCTCCAGAGAAGGAGACTCCACAACCTCTCTGGGCAGCCTGTTCCAGTGTTCGGTCACCCTCACCGTAAAGAAGTTTTTCCTCATATTTATGCAGAACCTCCTGTGTTCCAGCTTGCACCCATTGCCCCTTGTCCTGTCAAGGGATGTCACTGAGAAGAGCCTGGCTCCATCCTCATGACAATTCCCCTTTACATATTTATAAACATTAATGAGGTCACCCCTCAGTCTCCTCTTCTCTAAGCTAAAGAGACCCAGCTCCCTCAGCCTCTCCTCATAAGGGAGATGTTCCACTCCCTTAATCATCTTTGTGTCTCTGCGCTGGACTCTCTCTAGCAGTTCCCTGTCCTTCTTGTGTGGGGTTTCTACGAGACAATGGTCACGTACTGAACGAGCCATGTCCAAGGGGGTGGTAGTAGGTGGTGATGAACTGACCAATCATAACGACGAGCAAGGACCTTGGCTACTGAGACAAGCCAAATATGTAGAAGTCGAAACAAGATTGATACAAGAAGAATGTCATGACAGCATAGTATGGCCTGTTAGCATAAACCAATCAGAACTAATATAGAGGTGCGTGGACAAAGCGTGCTCACCAATTATATTAGTACATGTAAGGTATGTTAACCAATTAGGATTAAGATGACACGCACACGGAGCGTGCACGGTAGCGAAATAGGATAAATGTACCCTCAGATACGCGAATAAAGGAGATTTGCTTAACGACCATATTGGTCTGCGTGCATTTACTCCGTGCCCTCTCGTGGATTGCGTCGTGGGACTCTGCTACGACAAGTGGCGCCCGAACAGGGACCCTTTCCCCCGGACCAGGGGCCTTCGGCCGGAGACTGTGGAGAAGCAGCGGACAAAGGCACGAAAGGAAAGGGACGAGAGGAAGCCAGCTGTAGAGTGCTGCCCCGGCACTGGATTTTCGCACCGGCAGGAACGGATGCGGTAAGCCCAAGATTTATCGCTAGCAGAGGAAAAACCTGGGTAGGGCTGTCCAGGCAGCTGGGGAGGAGATGGGGGCTACCCTGACTAAGACAGAAGAGGCAGTGGTGAAACTCCTCCAACATATTCTCTCTACGAGAGGAATTAAATACGATGAAGCTGTATTGAAGCAATTACTGCTCTGGGCAAAGGACAAAGGACTTTTTGAGACTTTTAATGATGTTTTTGAAGTGACCTTATGGAAGAAGATTGGTGCGTCTCTCTGGGATGCGGTAGCTAGTGGTGATAAGGACGCAGTAAAATTGTCAACTACATGGAAATTAGTAAGTGAGGCGTTAAAAGAAATGAAAGCAGAGAGAGAAGTTACACACACAGCTTTTATGGCTCTAGGACCGCAGGCATCTGCTACTGCAACTCCCTCGCCTGCTGCTACTCCCTCAGTGCCTGTTGCTACTTTGCCTGCTACTCCCTCGCTGTTTACGGGACAGATAGCTCCAAGGGCCCCAGCAGCAATGCCAGTTGCAGCTCCTTTACCATCATGGGTACAGACAGCTCTGACACAAGCTGAGGAGCGAAAAGCAGGTCCAGACTCTGCAAACGATGACAAAGAGAGTCGGCCAAAATCCCCTCTTCTCATTGAACTTTCTACGGATGAGGTTAAACAGGAGAGCAAGAAGGAGAATGAATTTGCTCTGTATCCACCTTTACCGGATTCGCCATTTCCAGAGACACCAAAGCCAGTAGTTCTGCAGTCGCATGGATTGAAAGAGAAAGGATCGTTACCACCTCAAAAGGCTGCAAAAGATGGACGTGAACTTGATATGGCAGAGCTTGGTAGACGACTGGAAGAATTAAAACAGGAATTACAACGCTGTCCAGCCAACACACCGGAACACGTGACTATATCTCCCCCAAACCCTCCTCCGTATTCGGGACAAGTATTAGGGCCACCCCAACCACCTCAACCTCCTTTACAACTACCTCAACAATCTCAACTACCTCAATTCCCTATTCCACCTTTAGATCAGGGATGGGGGGGTGGTCAGGGCGGTCTGCATCCATCTGGTAATGTGGGAGAGGGAAGGCGTCTGTTTGTGTGTACGGGGGAAGGGGGAGAAGGGAGGGGAGGAGTGCAATGGAAAGGGATCATTCGGGATGCGTTATTAGAAGGAGTTATATTTCCACAGGCATATCCTGTGCATGTAGGTGTGAGTCCTGAAGGAAAAAATGTTTGGCAACCATTAGATTGGAAAATTATCAAAGAGGCGCGTCAGTCTATACAGTTGAATGGCTTGAGCTCTCAATATACACAGGCTTTGCTTAAATATATTTTTACAACTAATCTTCTTACGGCAAATGATATTCGGCAATTAGCGTCTGTGTTGTTGTCTCCTTCTCAAATGTTGCATTTTCTTAGTGCCTGGACTAGTGCTTGTCATAAAATAGCTAATACACCTAGGGGTCGAGATGAACCTCTTTTTAATATTACAGCTCAAATGCTGTTAGGAGAAGGTCCTTTTGCTACTGTAAATTGGCAAGCGCAGTTTAATGTTGAGGCATTAGCAGCAGCTCAGGATGGAGCATTTCAAGCATTAATGTCGGTTCCTAGTGAAGGTGTTCAACAAGCGTATACCAGAGTTTTTCAACAGATAGGAGAACCATATGGTAAATTTATAGATCGTCTGTATGCAGCTTTGCGAAGCACGCCTGATTTAGATGAAAGAACTAGAGACAAATTAATGGATGTTCTTGCTTATGATAATGCAAATGAGAAAACTAGAAAGGCATTGGCACATTTACCGAGAGGTGCAGGTGTTGCAGCTATGCTGGAAGCAGTGGACAGAATGTTAGGTGTAGAACAGGCTCAGGTTATGGCTGCTGTAGTTGGAGCAACAGTGAAACCTTTGTTGGGAGCAGGAGCAAGGGCTAAGGAAAAGTTTTTTAAATGTGGAAAGATGGGACATTTTAAAAGAGATTGTAGACAGGGATCTGGAAAGTGGTGTGCTAATTGCAAAAGGTCAAATCACAATACAACAGAGTGTAGGCGGGTGCAGGGAAACTTCCAGCCGAGCGCGCCGCGCCCGCGCGCGCAGACAGCAAGTCAGGGTGCTTGGACCGCCACTCCGCGGCCACAAGAGGAAGTGCCAGAGTGGATGTGGAAACAAAATTAGACATATACTTAACAGACAAACAAGTAACTGTGGTGGAAACTAACATGAAAGGACCTTTAGGACATGGTTTAAGTGCGTTACTTCTTGGACGATCATCTATTTCTAAACAAGGAATAGTTGTACTGCCAGGGGTTATTGATGCAGATTATACAGGGCAAACATGTGCTATGGTATACACCTTATCCCCGCCTGTATTTATTCCAAAGGGTCAAAAGATTGCTCAGTTAGTTCCCTTTAAGGGCTGTGTTCCGAACGCGGAAGACAAAGACAGGGGGGAGGGTTGTTTTGGATCAACTGGACAGGCATTGGTTAATCTTGCTATTGACATCACGAGAAACCAACCTCGTGAAAGAGTAACATTAAGGAATCAGTACGGGGAAGAAAGACAAATCTCTATGCTAATTGATACAGGAGCTGATGTTACAATTATTGCACAGCAACACTGGCCACACACTTGGGCTGTGCAAGCGGCTCCAGTAGCAATAGCTGGAGTTGGGGGTTGTACTTTACCAATGATGAGTCAGCAACCGGTACAGCTACAATTTACAGATGGAGTCTGTGTGAATGTTAGACCCTATGTTATGAGGGTGCCAGTATCTCTTGTGGGATGGGATGTGTTAACACAATTGGGTGCAAAATTGGTAACGCCTTTTTAGGAGCGGTCACTGAAAAAGGGCCTGTCCTACCTTTAAAATGGAAAATGGAAACACCAGTATGGGTGGATCAGTGGCCGCTTAGATCAGACAGGCTGGAACAGATTGAACTGTTAGTCCAAGAACAGCTAGAAGCAGGACATATCAGACCATCCACAAGTCCTTACAATACTCCAATTTTCACTATTCCGAAAAAATCAGGCAAATGGCGATTGTTTCATGATTTGCGGGCCATAAATGATATTATGGAAAAAATGGGAGCATTACAGCCTGGACTACCTACTCCTACCATGATTCCAGAAAGTTGGCAAATTTTAGTAATTGATTTAAAAGATTGTTTTTTCACAATATTTTTACATGAAAATGATTGTGCCAAATTTGCGTTCACAGTTCCTAGTATTAACAAGCAGGAACCTGCTAAAAGGTATGAATAGGTAGTCTTACCTCAAGGTATGAAAAATTCTCCTACTTTGTGTCAATTATATGTTGCATGGGCTTTACAACCTTTTCGCCAAAAGTTTCCTAATCTTTTGATTTATCATTATATGGACGATATTTTGATTGCTGGTCAGGATTTGAAGGTGGAATTTGTGTTACCTGTGTTAGAAAAAATGCTAGAACAACGGGGACTGAAAATTGCCCCTGAAAAAATACAAAGATCGGAGCCTTGGAAATACCTAAGCTGGGAGGTAACTAAACAAACAATACAACCTCAAAAAATCACTCTAAAAGTGGATATATCAACATTGGCTGATGCTCAGAAATTGTTAGGAGAATTGCAGTGGGTTCGTAATACTTGTGGCATTACAAATGATGATATAGCACCATTGATGCCATTGCTTGGACAAAACCCTGATGTCACTGTGAGCCGTACTCTCACAACAGATCAACAGACAGCTATAGACAAAATTGCACACAAGGTGGCAACACAGGACGTGGCTCGCATTACTGAAAATGAGCCACTCTCAGCAATTATAGCAAACACATCGCTGGAAAACAAACATTTGAAAGCTTTAATAGTTCAATTAAATCCAATTGTTAAAATCATAGAATGGGTTTTTCCACCTTTTCATCCTAGGACAACAATCTGTACCAGAGTGGAAGCAATAACACAACTGATTGTTAAAGTGCGTAAAAGAATTACAGAAATTAATGGCCTGGATCCAGATTCTATCTATGTACCTATCAAGAAGGAATATCTACAGTGGTTAACAAATCAGTCAACTATTTTTCAAATGGCTTTACAGGACTTGACTGGACAATTGTTGGTACATTTACCAAAAGATAAAAAGCTACAGTTTATTTGCAAACAGGATTGGGAAGAACAACCTATCAGATCAGAGATACATGTATCTGGACTAACTGTTTTTACTGATGCAGGAAAACGGTCACACTCGACAGTTATTACCTGGCAAGAGGATGGACAATGGAAACATTGCAAATTCTCAGGACAGTCTGAGGACTCATTGCAGACACTTGAACTTTTTGCAATATACCAGGTTTTTGTAAAATGGAAGGATTCACCTGTAAATATTGTAACCGATTCTCTTTATGCTGCAGGTGTTGTAAATCGAATTGAAAGAGCTTTTATACGTCCAGTGAAAAATATGCGACTTCACACCATTTTGCTACAGTTGCATCAAGCAATAAACCTCAGAGTGGTATCTTATTTTGTCACTCACATTCGTAGTCATCGATTTGATCAAGGCTTGAGCATTGGCAATAATAAAGCAGACACACTTGTGTCCTATACACAAGTCTCACCAAATTTATTTGAACAAGCTCGCCTCTCTCATCAATTCTTTCATCAATCAGCAAAAATGTTAGCGAAACAATTTCAGCTTACCATGGCACAAGCACGCGAATTGGTCAGTGCTTGTCCTAATTGTCAGAAAATTGGCATGGGAATTGGAATAGGAGTAAATCCTCGAGGCTTGAGTGCATTGCAACTTTGGCAAATGGATGTTACTCACATTGCAGAATTTGGAAGGCTCAAATATGTTCATGTATCTGTTGATACGTTTTCACATGTGATATGGGCTACAGCGCAAACTGGAGAAACAGGTCGTCATGTTAAACGACATTTACTTGCTTGCTTTGCGAGTCTTGGGGTTCCACAACAGATTAAGACATAAGATAATGGGCCAGCATACTATTCACAGATTTTTCGTCACTTTTGTCAACTATGGGGTATTACACATGTCACTGGGATTCCTCATTAGCCTACGGGTCAGGCGATTGTGGAACGTGCTCATGGTACATTGAAACAGCTTCTGCAAAAACAAAAAGGGGGAGAGGTGACTGAACCTTCTGAGAGACTTGCAAAAGCTGTTTATGTACTCAATCATCTAACTTTAGCAGTAGATAAGGAGCGACCCCCAATAGTAATACATTAGGAGGCAGTTCGACAGGGAGCAAGTTATGTGCAAAACAAGGGCAAAGTGTGGTATAGGGAACCAGGTACTAACGAGTGGTTGGGACCAGGGGAACTGTTACTAATGGGTCGAGGTTATGCTTCTGTCTCTACAGGCACAGGTGTACGGTGGTTTCCGATCAAGTGCATTAAACCATATGTGGAGGTGGAATCCAGATCCGGAGATCCGGCAGAGAGAACAGCACCGAGCACTGAGAGTATTGACTCCATACCTAAAGAGATTGGGTATTGCGACATCATCGTTGAGCAATCTTGAAGATATCTTCACGTCATTACCACCTTTACGTGTAACAGCTGAAGAGGAAGTAAAATTGGCACGGGGCTGTGATGGACATAAACAGGGTTGTAGACCATGGGTTCTAAAAAAGTGTAATGTATGTGGGAAAAGTAAGTGGCGGGTTATTCGACCATCTGAGCCGTGGTGGAGACATTTTTGGTGTGTAGTATGTGTTAGATGGGCTAGAGCAGAAAGTTCGTTAGAAAGTCAGGCAATTCAGTTATTAGGGAAAGAGGCTTATTCACTTGGGAGATTTGATGCTCCAGCACTTCATGTGGCACAGAGAATTGCCGATTATCAACAAATTCACATAGCTGAAATAGCTAGCAAGTTACACAGACTGCTAGAGCAGCAAATTGTATTGGCGGGAAGTGTGGTTAAAATACATTGTGGAGAAAAAATTAACATACCGCGATCATGGGAAGTTTCTCCCAAGGATTGGGAGCGACAACAGTTGCGATGGTCTTGTACATCTCGACCATTGCGCAAGCGGTGATAGACATCAGACAAAATATCTGGGTTACCATTGCAAATGCGACTGGACAACAATCATTTTGCTTGTCCATGGCAACTCCTGGAGATCCTTTTCGTACTTGCCTGATAGGTGTTCCTGTTTTTAATCCAATCAGTTTTTCAAGGCTACATACAAAACCCTACTCTTGCTACAATGAGTGCAACAACGGCTAGTCAATGTGCAAACTCCATGAATCCAGGTGGCAACTATACTGCCTGGTGGCAGGGACAGATAATCATGTCACTTAATCACACTATGATAGAACCACAGGAGCTAGATTTATTAGGTGCTTTAGGGCCTACCTATGGAGCAGTCATGTTTAAAAGTGACAAGGCAATTGCTCATGTTCGCATTGATGACAATACGCTACTATATGCTGTGCAAGATGTATCTCCAAAAAATGAGTTATATACAGGAACAGGGAAAAATGACTTCTGTCCATTGGAGTGTCGATATTCTGACACGAAAGGAAACAACATGTTAGGCCGGAAATTACCAAGAGGCTTGTTTTTAATTTGTGGTGATCGAGCCTGGCCAGGGATTCCTAGTAGACCAGTTAGAGGTCCATGTTACCTAGGGAAACTTACACTGTTTCGACCTTCAGTGGGAAAATTGGTAAATAAAACAGTATGGAACTACATAGCCTCTCGGAGAAAGCCTGCGGTATTACCACTGGGACCAGGATGCAATGATAATGTACGATACTGGGACAGGCCTACTAATTTCATTGCTGCTTTGTTTGCGCCAATAGGGACTGCGAAAGCATTACAACTAACAAAAACACTAGGGTGTTGTAGAGGTTTGGTTGAGTGAGAAGGGGCACGATCCTGTGTCAGTCACTGAGCAGTCTGAGCAACCCAGGCTTTGAGCAAGGGTTAAGCCCAGAGCTAGCGACCTTGCACTCCCCTTGCACGTTGCAGAACAAAGAACCTCGTGGTGCCTGCTTCGCGGGAAGCAAAACTACATCCGGGAGGGGGGGGCGGTCACGGCTCTGAATATGTAAACCTATGGACCAATCACAAGTGCGATCGGGGCGCGTGATTAACATATGCATAGTCTATATAACCACTGCTTTCTTTGTTAATAAACGAGAAGCTTCCATACTCACATTGAGATCAAGTAGCTTACTCCGGACCGATCCCCAGCACCCGCGAGCGCGCCTCCCCCGGTTTTCCCCTTACTACAGGGAGTTGGACAGCTAAACAGTTAAATATAACCTCTGAGATACTTTCAACTTTAGCTACTGATGTTGACAGCATTAGACATGCGGTATTACAAAATAGGGCTGCAATTGATTTTTTGCTTTTAGCTCAAGGGCATGGATGTGAGGATGTAGAAGGAATGTGTTGCATGAATCTTTCAGATCATTCTGTTTCTATTCACCAACATCTTCGGCAACTGAAGGACAACATGAACAAACTTACTGTATCAACATCACCCTTACTGGACTGGTTACCATCTATAGGCATTACAGGATGGGTAAGGGAATTGTTGGTACAGGGAATAACTGTGTTGGTTGTTGTAATAATTGTCTTGCTAATAATGGGATGTGCAATGAGTTGTATCAAGCAAGCATTGCTGAAAATGTTCCATCAGACCTGGCTCGTTCAAAAACAAAAAGGGGGATTTGTGGGGTTTCTACGAGACAATGGTCACGTACTGAACGAGCCATGTCCAAGGGGGTGGTAGTAGGTGGTGATGAACTGACCAATCATAACGACGAGCAAGGACCTTGGCTACTGAGACAAGCCAAATATGTAGAAGTCGAAACAAGATTGATACAAGAAGAATGTCATGACAGCATAGTATGGCCTGTTAGCATAAACCAATCAGAACTAATATAGAGGTGCGTGGACAAAGCATGCTCACCAATTATATTAGTACATGTAAGGTATGTTAACCAATTAGGATTAAAACGACATGCACACGGAGCGTGCACGGTAGCGAAATAGGATAAATGTACCCTCAGATACGCGAATAAAGGAGATTTGCTTAACGACCGTATTGGTCTGCGTGCATTTACTCTGTGCCCTCTCGTGGATTGCGTCGTGGGACTCTGCTACGACATTCTTGAACTGAGGGGCCCAGAACTGGACACAATATTCCAGATGCGGCCTCACCAGGGCAGAGTAAAGGGGGAGGAGAACCTCTCGTGACCTGCTAACCACACCCCTTCTAATCCACCCCAGGATGCCATTGGCCTTCTTGGCCACAAGGGCTCACTGCTGGCTCATGGTCATCCTGCTGTCCACTAGGACCCCCACGTCCCTTTCCCCTATGCTGCTCTCCAACAGGTCTGTCCCCAACTTGTACTGGTACATGGGGTTGTTCTTGCCCAGATGCAGGACTCTACACTTGCCCTTGTTATATTTCATTCAATTTCTCCCCGCCCAAATCTCCAGCCTGTCTAGGTCTCTCTGAATGGCAGCGCAGCCTTCCGGTGTGTCAGCCACTCCTCCCAGTTCGGTGTCATCAGCTAACTTGCTGACAGTGCACTCTATTCCCTCATCCAAGTCATTAATGAATATATTGAATAGTACTGGTCCCAGTACCGACCCTTGAGGGACTCTGCTAGACACAGGCCTCCAACTGGACTCAGTCCCATTGACCACCACTCTCTGGCTTCTTTCCTTCAGCCAGTTCACAATCCACCTCACTACCCGATCATCCAGACCACACTGCCTCAGTTTAGCTGCGAGGATGCTGTGGGAGACCGTGTCAAATGCTTTACTGAAATCAAGATAGACCACATCCACAGCTTTACCATCATCTATCCACTGGGTTATGTCCTCATAAAAGGCTATCAAGTTGGTTAAGCATGACTTCCCCTTGGTGAAGCCATGCTGAGTGCCCCTAATGATCCCTCTATCCTTGATGTGCCTAGAGACAGCACCAAGAACAAGTTGTTCCATCACCTTTCTGGGGACGGAGGTGAGGCTGACCGGTCTATAGTTACCCAGGTCCTCCTTCTTGCCCTTTTTGAAGACTGGAGTGACATTCGCTTTCCTCCAGTCCTCAGGCACCTCTCCCATTCCCCGTGACTTAGCAAAGATGATGGAGAGTGGCCTAGCAATGACTTCCGCCAGCTCCCTCAGCACCCGCGGGTGCATCCCATCAGGGCCCATGGATTTATGGATGTCCAGATTGCTTAATTGGTCCCTGACCCAGCCCTCATCTACCAAGACAGATTCCTCCTCTATCCTGACTTCTTCTGAGGCCGCAGGGGTCCGGGGCTCCTCAGGACAGCCTCCAACAGTATAGACAGAGGCAAAGAAGGCATTCAGTAACTCCACCTTCTTTTTATCCTCTGTCTCCAGGACCCCCACCTCATTCATCAGTGGGCCTACATTGCCTCTAGTGTTGGTTTTACCTGCAATGTATTTGAAGAAGCCCTTTCTGTTGTCCTTGACCTCTCTTGCAAGGTTTAATTCCAAGGAGGCCTTAACTTTCCTAGTTGCCTCCCTACATCTTCTGACAACAGACTTATATTCCTCCCAAGCGGCCAGCCCCTCCTTCCATGATCTGTACACTCTCTTCTTCCACTTGAGTTTGCCCAGCAGTTCCCTGTTCAACCATGCAGGTCTCCTGGTACCCTTCCTTGACTTCCTACCTGCTGGGATGCTCTGATCTTGAGCTCGGAAGAAGCAGTCCTTGAATGCTAACCAATTATCTTGGGTCCCCTTACCTTCTAGTACCCTGTCCCATGGGATTTCCCCTAGCAATTGCTTGAAAAGGCCAAAGATGGCCCTCCTGAAGTTCAGGGTTGTGATTCTGCTAGCTATTCTGTTCCTGCCACATGAGATCCTGAACTCTACCTTCTCATGGTCACTACAACCAAGGCTGCCCTCAACCTTCACCTCTTCAACCAGACCCTCCTTGTTAGTGAGGATAAGATCCAGCAGCGCTCCTCTGCTAGTTGGCTCATCCACCATTTGCATCAGAAAGTTATCATCAATGCACTGGAGGAACCTCCTGGACTGAGGATGGCTGGCTGAGTAGGCCTCCCAGCAAATATCAGGGTAGTTGAAATCCCCCATGACAACGAGGGCCTGTAATTGAGAGACTGCTCTCAGCTGCCTGTAGAAGGCCTCATCACCTTCCTCATCCTGATCCGGTGGCCTGTAATAGACACCCACAACAGTATCACCCCTGCCAGCCTGCCCCTTAATTCGCACCCACAAACTCTCAACTCGCTCCTGATCCGCCTCTGGACAGAACTCAATACATTCTAGCTGCTCACTCACATAAAGAGCAACTCCACCACCTCTCCTTAGTGGCCTGTCTTTCCTGAACAAGACATAGCCATCCATGACCACATTCCAGTCATGCGAGGCGTCCCACCAAGTCTCTGTAATTGCCACTAGATCATAGACCCCCGATCGAACACGGATTTCTAACTCCTCCTGTTTATTCCCCATGCTGCGTGCATTGGTGTACAGGCATTTGGGGGAGTGAGCTGAGCACACCGATTTCACCCCAGGAGGATGGGAGACCTCCTGGTCTATCTCAACACTAGAGCGTTGCCCCAGTGGTGCAAGCCCAGCTACTACCCCATCCCCCTTTGAATCTAGTTTAAAGTTCTCCGAATGAGCCCTGTTATTCCTGTCCCAGAACCCTTTTGCCCCTACAACATAAACCTTTCTCATGTATTACCATCACGCCTGGTGTCTTATAAAACCAGCCATTATCAAAGAACCCAAAGCCCTGCCTGTAGCACCAGTCTCGTAGCCAGGCATTTATAGAGAGAATCCTACTATTCCATCCCACGTCATCACCTGAAAATGGAAGGAGGGAGGAGAAAACAACTTGTGCCCCAGACTCTTTCACCAACCATCCTAGGGCCTTGTAGTCTTTCTTCATCCCCCTCAGACTATGGGATGCAGATTCTTCCCCACCTGTCTGGAAGATCAGCAGGGAGTAGTAGTCTGTGGCCTTCACCAGGTTGGGGAGTTTCCTGGTGATATCCCTGATTCGGGCTCCAGGCAGACTGCAGACCTCCCTGTGATGGAGGTCAGCTCTGCATATTGGGCCCTCAGTTCCCTTTAGGAAGGAGTCTCCAACCACTAAAACTCTTCTCTTCTTCCTTGTGGAGGAGGTAGCTAGATGCCTGTCAGGTTTTTCTGACTGTGGTGGGACCTCTGATATAGGTTGCCTCTCCACCACATGCCCATTGGACCGGCTGTATTCCACTAGGGCTTCATATCTATTTCTCCGAGGCACCTGTGGAGGCAAGGTAGGCAAGGAGGGCACTCGCCTTTTGCCACGGCCATAGACTTGCCTCCACTCACTCCTTTCCTCTAGGTTATTGGTTTCCACCTGAGAGGGGCAGAGTACAGGGGTCCCTCGATCCTGGGAGCTCTCCGGCAGGTGCTCCCATTTTTGTTGCAGGGAGGGCAAAGCCTGGTTCCACCAGTCTATCTCCATTTCAGCCTCACAAATGCTCCTAAGCCTTTCTACTTCGTCTTGAAGCCTTTCAACGTGTCTTTGCAGCTGTGCCGCTCGGCCAAGCAGATCATCTACCTGCTCACAGCGCACACAGCCCCCGACACCACAGAGACGCTGTAGCATTCCCTGCAGCCGGCAACCTGCACCATCGCCTCCTTCCGTGGGAGCTCTGTCTGGGTTCCCACATCCATTTTGGTCTTCTTCCGCTGGGTAGATACCATTGTTCTTTCACTGAACTGGGAACTACCTGTTGGTGACACCCCTGGTTGACAGCTCCTTGGCACCTTCCTCACCTTGTGCACTGGGAGGGAGTCAGCGCCCTCCTCAACGAGCTGCAAACGGCTGCACGGTATACAATATAAGGGAATAAAAAGCCATATTGCCTAGAAACAAAACGTTCAACAAGTAGCAGAATAGCTGAACTAGCCAAAGCAAAATACTGAAGATAGGTAGAGCTGTGGTCATGGTGGCAGGGAACTTAGACACATGTTGAGGTCCTCTGCTGCTGACTTCAAAGGTGATAGAGACCGGCTTTTGAGCACGGCATCCTAGTTGATTCTTTCCTAGCATACTATTTTACTGCTGCAGCTAACAGATCAGAGTTGTGTTTTTAAACACTGCCTTGAAAGGAAGTTATTTCCCTGTGAAGGCAACACCCACTTTCCCATCCCTACATCTTTCTCCTTTTGGTGGCAGAAACCATGTCACTGCTCTGCAAAGAGTAGAAGAATCACAGAAATAGTCAGAAATATAACCAAGTTTTTCTAGGGGCTTTATGCACTTCTACTGCCTACTGAGAAGCAAAATGTCTTGGTACAATTTCTTATTCAACATATGAAGTGCTAGATGTTGCAAAAGCCATTTAATGAGAAATGTGGAAATGGCACTGGGAGCAACCACTTTTCTAATTTTGAAAATACGTCTTACTTTTGAACTGTAAATAAACTTTTGTAGATAAAAGTGGAATCACTCAATGCAAGCATAAGGTGGGTTAAAAAGTCAGATAACTGGCTGTTTATGTGGTGAAGAATAAATAATGTAAAAAAATCAACCAGCAATATATCTTAAAAATATGGAAAAGGTGGTAGACGAATACTCACCTAGAATGAGAAATAGTCAGCAGAAGTGTATATGCAATGAAGAGGTCAAGCAAGTTTTTAATTTATTTATTTTTTTTGCTGAAATTCTACTAGAAAGCTCATTAAAGGAAGATTCCTGAAAGCAAAGTCACAACCCATAGCATATATTTAATTGTTAGGTGAATTTCAGATCATACAGTTATTAAGATCAAGGTACAATGATAAACAGGAATTTTCATTTTTTTTAACAAACATATCTGCCTGTATATTTTATGAAAATAATGACAATGATCTGTAGGTGTTTCAGGGGTCTGCTTGTGACAAACAACCTGATGAAAGACAGGTGCATAAGGAAATACAATAACTGTGATTTCTCTAAGGAAGGCCTGTTCTATATGAAAGTTTATTTCAGAATAACCATACTTTTAAATTGTAATTTTTGTTAGAAATAGCCATGCTGCAAGAGACACAAATGTCCAGTGCTTTTCATCTTCATACCCATCCATGGGGTTGTACAGCAAGAGCATTATCACCAAGAGTTGTGGGTGTAACGTGGTGTGTACTGACTCTTTACTCGATGTAACGTGACAATCAATCTGAGGAATAGAAAATGGAGGCATACCACTGTGGATATCTGTCTATACACACTGTGAAAGAGCCCTTTGACTATTTACAAATCTACTTGGATGTGGTTTTGTATCAGTTGCACATCTGCAAATAGTGACTGACTTGTACGCTGAAGAATGAGGTTTGGGTTTCAGGAAAGAAAAAGAGAAAACCTCCATCTGTGCTGCTGGTGCTTCAGAGTTGATGGACTCAGTGGAAAGACAGAGAGAGGGGAAGGAGGGACTTCATGCCATAGTAAATATGGAAAAATTGGAATGCAAAGAAATGAAGACAAAACAGCCTCTGTGTAACTGGCTGTCTCTCTGTGAGGTGGTAATTGGTTGTGGCTTAAAAATAGTCACACTGAGGGGATGTCTCTGTGGCATAGCTCATTGCTGGTTCTCACGATGAATTAATCCCAGGTGGATTTCTGCAGTAATGTGATCATTTTACTCCTAGTAAACTGAGCTAACCTGGATATTTCTACACATTGTCCAGTTCCATTATGCTGAATTGCATCTGGATTTCTCTGTTTCTGTTGGAACAAAAGAACACACACACTTCGCTACACTGACTTCCATTATGAATCCATGAACTAAAATCTGTGGAGATGTTGTTGGCTTTGTTTCACAAAACAGCACTCAGATGAAAAACCAGAGTTTGATGACTGTTCAAATTATTTAAAAAATTTGAACTAAATGTATTTAAAGAAGATCTGTAAATATAGTTTTTTCCCTTTTTTCTGATGTGACACCATATGCACAAGAATCATTGATAGCTAGATAAGTGACATTTTCCACGTGTTAAGACTGTAGTTCTTGCTGAAAGTAACATGTTACTATAATAACAACTGGTAGACAAGATGCATAACAGTCAGATATCTTAATTGGTATTTTTCTTTCATCTTTATCAGTAATATTGGTAGTCACCAGTATTCAGTATAGTGGTATCTCTTTTCCACTGTATTTAAGGTACACAGAATCACAGAATCACAGAATGTTAGGGATTGGAAGGGACCTCGAAAGATCATCTAGTCTAATCCCCCTGCCGAGGCAGGATTACCTACATCATGTCACACAGGAACGCGACCAGGCGCGTTTTCAATGTCTCCAGAGAAGGAGACTCCACAACCTCTCTGGGCAGCCTGTTCCAGTGTTCAGTTACCCTCTCTGTGAAGAAGTTTTTCCTCATATTTATGTGGAACCTCCTGTGTTCCAGCTTGCACCCATTGCCCCTTGTCCTGTCAATGGATATCACTGAGAAGAGCCTGGCTCCATCCTCATGACAATTCCCCTTTATATATTTATAAACATTAGTGAAGTTGCCCCTCAGTCTCCTCTTCTCTAAGCTAAAGAGACCCAGCTCCCTCAGCCTCTCCTCATAAGGCAGATGTTCCACTCCCTTAATCATCTTCGTGGCTCTGCGCTGGACTCTCTCTAGCAGTTCCCTGTCCTTGAACTGAAGGGCCCAGAACTGGACATAATATTGCAGATGCAGCCTCACCAGGGCAGAGTAGAGGGGGAGGAGAACCTCTCTTGACCTGCTAACCACACCCCTTCTAATCCACCCCAGGATGCCATTGGCCTTCTTGGCCACAAGGGCACACTGCTGGCTCATGGTCATCCTGCTGTCCACTAGGACCCCCACGTCCCTTTCCCCTATGCTGCTCTCCAACAGGTCTGTCCTCTACTTCTACTGGTACATGGGGTTGTTCTTGCCCAGATGCAGGACTCTACACTTGCCCTTGTTATATTTCATTCAATTTCTCCCCACCCAACTCTCCAGCCTGTCTAGGTCTCTCTGAATGGCAGCACAGCCTTCTGGTGTGTCAGCCACTCCTCCCAGTTTGGTGTCATCAGCTAACTTGCTGACAGTGCACTCTATTCCCTCATCCAAGTCATTAATGAATATATTGAATAGTACTGGTCCCAGTATTGACCCTTGAGGGACTCCGCTAGATACAGGCTTCCAACTGGACTCTGTCCCGTTGACCACCACTCTCTGGCTTCTTTCCTTCAGCCAGTTCACAATCCACCTCACTACCCGATCATCCAGACCACACTGCCTCAGTTTAGCTGCGAGGATGCTGTGGGAGACCGTGTCAAACGCTTTACTGAAATCAAGATAGACCACATCCACAGCTTTACCATCATCTATCCACCGGGTTATGTCCTCATAAAAGGCTATCAAGTTGGTTAAGCATGACTTCCCGTTGGTGAAGCCATGTTGACTGCCCCTAATGATCCTCTTATCCCTGATATGCCTAGAGACAGCACCAAGGACAAGTTGTTCCATCACCTTCCAGGGATGGAGGTGAGGCTGACCGGTCTATAGTTACCCGGGTCCTCCTTCTTGCCCTTTTTGAAGACTGGAGTGACATTTACTTTTCTCCAGTCCTCAGGCACCTCTCCCATTCCCCGTGACTTAGCAAAGATGATGGAGAGTAGCCTAGCAATGACTTCCGCCAGCTCCCTCAGCACCCGCGGGTGCATCCCATCAGGGCCCATGGATTTATGGACATCCAGGTTGCTTAATTGGTCCCTGACCCAGCCCTCATCTACCAAGACAGACTCCTCCTCTATCCTGAGTTCTTCTGTGGCCTCAGGGGTCCGGGGCTCCTCAGGACAGCCTCCAGCAGTATAGACAGAGGCAAAGAAGGCATTCAGTAACTCTGCCTTCTTTTTATCCTCTGTCTCCAGGGCCCCCACCTCATTCATCAGTGGGCCTACATTGCCTCTAGTGTTGGTTTTACCTGCAATGTATTTGAAGAAGCCCTTTCTGTTGTCCTTGACCTCTCTTGCAAGGTGTAATTCCAAGAAGACCTTAACTTTCCTAGTTGCCTCCCTACATCTTCTGACAACAGACTTATATTCCTCCCAAGTGGCCAGCCCCTCCTTCCGTGATCTGTACACCCTCTTCTTCCACTTGAGTTTGCCCAGCAGTTCCCTGTTTAACCATGCAGGTCTCCTGGTACCCTTCCTTGACTTCCTACCTGTTGGAATTCTCTGATCTTGAGCTCGGAAGAAGCAGTCCTTGAATGCTAACCAATTATCTTGGGCCCCTTTACCTTCTAGTACCCTGTCCCATGGGATTTCCCCTAGCAATTGCTTGAAAAGGCCAAAGTTGGCCCTCCTGAAGTCCAGGGTTGTGATTTTGCTAGCTATTCTGTTCCTGTCACATGAGATCCTGAACTCTACCTTCTCATGGTCACTACAACCAAGGCTGCCCTCAACCTTCACTTCTTCAACCAGACCCTCCTTGTTAGCAAGGATAAGATCCAGCAACGCTCCTGTCCTAGTTGGCTCATCCACCATTTGCATCAGAAAGTTATCATCAATGCATTGGAGGAACCTCCTGGACTGAGGATGGCTGGCTGAGTAGGCCTCCCAGCAAATATCAGGGTAGTTGAAATCCCCCATGACAACGAGGGCCTGTAATTGTGAGACTGCTCTCAGCTGCCTGTAGAAGGCCTCATCAACCTCCTTGTCCTGATCCGGTGGCCTGTAATAGACACCCACAACAATATCACCCCTGCCAGCCTGCCCCTTAATTCGCACCCACAAACTCTCAACTCGCTCCTGATCCGCCCCTGGATAGAGCTCAATACATTCTAGCTGCTCACTCACATAAAGAGCAACTCCACCACCTCTCCTTAGTGGCCTGTCTTTCCTGAACAAGACATAGCCATCCATGACCACATTCCAGTCATTCGAGTTGTCCCACCAAGTCTCTGTAATTGCCACTAGATTATAACCCCCTGACCGAACACAGATTTCCAGCTCCTCCTGTTTATTCCCCATGCTGCGTGCATTGGTGTACAGGCATTTCAGGGAGCGAGCTGAGCACACCGATTTCACCCCAGGGGGATGGGAGACCTCCTGGTCTTCATCAATACTAGAGCGTTGCCCCAGTGGTGCAAGCCCAGCTACAGTCCCATCCCCCTTCGAATCTAATTTAAAGCTCTCCAACAAACGTGTTCTGCCATATTTACAATCAAAACTGCCTTAGAAAGTTTTCCAAAGGATCACAGGGCAAGCTAACGGTTCCTATGTTTTTCGTTGCTGCCTCAGCAGTTTCTCTGTCATAGCTATTTTCTTGTACACAGGCAAATTCTTTATCTGTAAGCATTTATTTTAGTTTTGTAAAACAACATGTTTGCTTCTATATGAGCAACATGTAACACAAATAATTTACTGTTAAGCTGCTTGAACATCAATCATTTCTCTGATAAACACTTGAAAAGTAAGTGATGACAATGTATCTGTTTTCAGCCATAATCCAGATTTTGCCTATCTATAGCACAAAATGAAGTGATGCATGCAGTACAAATGCAGATTTTGAGATTAGGTCTAAGTTTCTATTTTGGAGATGAAATCCCTCTCTAGGCTGTCTCAGATATGCAGGATATGATGCACATCATCACAATATGATCCTTTTGCTTACCTTCTTTGGGTACTTTGATCAGTGATACAATGGTTATCGAAATGTTCAAGAGTCAAACTGTCAGTACTATCCACAGAGCTGAAACTTCTAAGTGAATGAAACAGCAGTTCATATCCAGTAGACTATGTTTCTTAACCATTGTTTTAAGCTGATGTAAAGTCTGCATGACATTTTTTCATTTATTTATAATTGGTAAATTAATTTTGTAACCCTGAATACAAGAGAGTTCCTAGTGAGAATTATGATTCTGGAGCAGGCAATCACATCTATCAGACAAAACTCTTGACTTTCAAAACTGCCTGGCCATCAAAAATGCTATCTTTTCCTCTGTTGTTTTCAACTAATATTAAATGTTCGTATTCGAACTGGTACTGGCCATTGGCAAATTTGAGAGGCTCATCAATGTCGCATAGAAAGGTGACTCAGAGGCGTGACTGCTAGTTCCAAAGGAGGCAGCCCTAGGAGGGGAAAGCAGAAAAGCCATTGCAAAGAATGCCCTAATCTCGTCAAGTAAAAGGTGCCTTTGGCCATGTACCTTTTCTGCACCCACTATACAGACAAAGGAGGGATACAGCCTTGAAGCAAACTGACATTGAGCCTCAGTTTCCTTAGCTATGGGGTTGATATTCTTGTTTAGGAAACAAAGCAGAAAAGGTCCTGGCTGGGTTTTCTAAAAGTACTCCACAGCTGATGACATCACTCTCTCTGACCATGCTTTTCAAGCATTCATAGCACACACAAATGACCAAACCAGACCAAAATTTTTCATTTTTTTTCACTGGAAAAAGCAGAATAACAGCCAAGCATACGTTATCTGATGTCAAGAAGAAGGTTAGTTTAAAGAAAGATGTAGCTGGCATTTACTATTTTATAATTGAAATATCTACTGTCACACAAACAGTAATTTGCCACCTTCATTTGTAGTTTTACAATAGAAATTCTTGGATTCAAGTCTAATTTTTCAGGTAACAGAGAGATTAATACTTGTAGTATTTCTATGTTAGTCTAGATTAAATCCAAAGTCATGCAAATGAAATAGAACGGACAAAAGGTTATAACTTAGTGCTTAACACGGATGAAAAAGTATTTAAAGGTAAACAGTTAAATAACACCTAATTAATTATAGAAATGATAGTTATATACATTTGTTTATAAAAAACATATTTGTTTCAATTTATCTGCCTTCCTGCACAGCTTTAAAGAAAACCACAGAGAAATCTTCAGGAAACTGCTTAGTAGTAGGTAGGTATACATTGGTAGAATCAAAGTTTCACTCTTAATACCATTTATTTCGATAGCGTTCTAAAAAAAGTGTCTCAATCTTAATAAAAGGAAAATCTTTCAAAGTCAATAACTTGGAAAGGCTTCAGCTGAAGTACCTTAATTTTCTGTACTGGATAAAGTGGTCACAGAAGCTATCTACCGATGAAGTCTCATAGCATGATGACTCACATCCACTAAGATGTGCCACACGGGAGACACAGGTGTTGTGGGTTTAGACCTAGAGTTTAGAGTAATGATGTATGCATATCTGAGAAGCTATTGGTTGGTGAGCTAGAGTGCATAAAGAAGTGTGGTTGCCTGGGAAAATTTTTCAAGAACAATTTAAAAGCATGCTTGACTGCAACTCATGTCCCATTATCTAACTGCATATAGGGGAGGAAAACTGCAATATGAAACTACAAGCTCTTGGAACAAAAAGAAAACGGCGATGAGAAAACGTACAAGGTGAAAGAGTCCGTGTTAAGGCATTCTGTGGTTTGCAGCATAAAAGCACATAAGGCTGTTGCCCACTCACTTGTACAGTAAAAAATTAATGTCCTTTCATCTTTCTCCAGTCAGGCTTCCAGGGTTCGTATTTCAGCCTACCACCATAGTTCATGCTGAAAGATAACAGCTAAAGGAAGAAGAAACAGTGGGGTTGATGATACCTGCTCAGAAATCAGAGAACCATAGAACCATGGAATAGTTTGGGTTGGAAAGGACCTTAAAGATCATCTAGTTCCAACCCCCCTGCCATGGGCAGGGACACCTTTCCACTAGACCAGGTTGCTCAAAGCCCCATCCAACCTGGCCTTGAACATTGCCAGGGAGGGGGCATTCACAACGTCTCTGGGCAACCTCTTCCAGTGTCTCACCACCCTCACAGTAAAGAATTTCTTCCTAATATCTAATCTAAATCTACTCTCTTTCTGTTTAAAACCGTTAGCTCTCATCCTATCGCTACATGCCCTGGTAAAAAGTCCCTCACCAGCTTTCCTGTATGCCCCCTTCAAGTGCTGGAAGGCCGCTGGAAGGCTTCTGGAAGGTCTTCCTGGAGCCTTCTCTTCTCCAGGCTGAACAGATCCAGCTGTCTCGGCCAGTCGTTGTAGGAGAGGTGCTCCAGCCCTCTGATCATCTTCATTGCGTTCCTCTGAACTTGTTCCACATGTTCATATCCTTGGGGGCCCCAGACCTGGACACAGTACTCCAAGTGGGGTCTCACAAGAGCGGAGTAGAAGGGGAGAATCACCTCCCTCGACCTGCTGGCCATGCTTCTTATGATGCAGCCCAGGATACAGCTGGCTTTCTGGGCTGCAAGCGCACACTGCTGGCTCATGTTCAGCTTCTCACCAACCATCACTCCCAAGTCCTTCTCCTCAGGGCTGTTCTCAATCCATTCTTTGCCCAGCCTGTGTGAGTGCTTGGGATTGTCCTGACCCACATGTAGGACCTTGCACTTGGCCTTGTTGAACTTCATGCGGTTCACACAGGCCCACTTCTCAAGTCTGTCAAGGTCCTTCTGGATGGCATCCCTTCCTAACCATGTGTCGACCGCACAACATATCTTGGTGTTGTTAGCAAACTTACTGAGGGCACACTCATTCCTCCTGTTTGTGTCGCCGACAAAGATGTTAAATAGCACTGGTCCCAAAACAGAATCACAGAATCAATCAGGTTGGAAGAGACCTCTGGGATCATTGAGTCCAACCATTGCCCTGACACCACCATGTCAACTAGACCATGGCACTAAGTGCCATGTCCAGTCTTTTCTTAAACACATCCAGAGATGGTGACTCCACCATCTCCCTGGGCAGCCCATTCCAATGTCTAATGACCCTTTCTGAAAAGAAATGCTTCCTAATGTCCAACCTGAACCTCCCCTGGCGAAGCTTGAGGCTATGTCCTCTTGTCCTATTGCTAGTTGCCTGGGAGAAGAGGCCGACTCCCACTCCACTACAACCTCCCTTCAGGTAGTTGTAGACTGCAATAAGGTCACCTCGGAGCCTCCTCTTCTCCAAGCTAAACAACCCCATCTCCCTCAGCCGTTCCTCATAGGTCATATCTTCCAGACCCTTCACCAGCTTGGTCGCCCTCCTCTGGACTCACTCCAACACCTCAACATCTTTCTTGAAGTGCGGGGCCCAGAACTGAACACAGTATTCAAGGTGCGGCCTCACCAGTGCCGAGTACAGAGGGACGATCACTTCCCTAGACCGGATGGCTACCCTATTCTTATTAGTGGCCAGGACGCCATTGGCCTTCTGGGCCACCTGGGCACACTGCTGGCTCATGTTTAGCCTGCTGTCGATCAGCACCCCCAGGTCTCTTTCCGTCGGGCCGCTTTCTAACCACTCTTCCCCCAGCCTGTAGCACTGCATGGGGTTGTTGTGGATGAAGTGTAAGACCCGGCACTTGTTCTTGTTGAACCTTGTGCCGTTGGTCTCGGTCCGTCTATCTAACCTGTCCAGATCCCTCTGTAGGGCCTTCCTAACCTCCAGCAGATTCACACTCCCACCCAGCTTGGTGTCATCTGCAAATTTACTGAGGGTGTACTCAATCCCTACGTCTAGATCATCTATAAAGATATTGAACAGCACTGGCCCCAGGACTGAGCCCTGGGGAACACCACTAGTGACCGGCCACCAGTTGGACTTTGCCCCATTCACCACCACTCTCTGGGCTCAGCCATCCAGCCAGTTTTTAACCCGTCGAAGAGTCCACCCATCCAAGCCCCGGGCAGACAGTTTGTGTAGAAGGATGCTGTGGGAGACAGTGTCGAATGCCTTACTGAAGTCTAGATAGACTACATCCACAGCCCTGCCCTCATCTACTAAGAGGGTCACTTTGTCATAGAAGGAAACCAGGCTGGTCAAGCAGGGGACCTGTCTTTCAGGAATCCGTGTTGGCTGGCCCCAATGCCCCGATTGTCCTGCACGTCACCTTGCCTGGCACCGAGGTCAGGCTGACAGGCCTATAGTTCCCTGGATCATCCTTCCGACCCTTCTTGTAGATGGGCGTTACATTTGCTAATTTCCAGTCAGCTGGAACTTCTCCAGTTAACCAGGACTGACGGTAGATAATAGAGTGGTTTGGCAAGTTCATTTGCCAGTTCCTTCATTACTCTGGGGTGAATCCCATCCGGGCCCATAGCCTTGTGGGTGTCCAACTGGCACAGCAGGTCACTAACCGTCTCCCCCTGGATCATGGGAGGTTCACATAGCACCCTGTCCCTAACTTCAGGCTCTGGGGGCCGAGTCTCCTGAGGACAACCGGTCTTGACATTAAAGACCGAGGCTAAGAAGGCATTGAGCACCTCTGCCTTTTCCTCATCCCCTGACACTACACTACCATCCGCATTCAGCAAGTGGTGGAGACTCTCCTTGACCCTCCTTTTGCTGTTAATGTATTTGTAAAAGCTTTTTTTGTTGTCTTTGATCGTAGTAGCCAAATCAAGCTCTAATTGAGCTTTGGCCTTTCTAATCTTCTCCCTACATGACCTGGCAACTTCCCTATAGACCTCTCAAGTTACCCAACCCTTCTTCCAGAGCAAGTAGGCTCTCTTTTTTTTCCTTAAGTTCTAGCCTAAGTTCTCTGTTTAACCAGACCGGTCTTTTTCCCCGACGGCTTGTCTTCCTACACACTGGGACAGCCTGCTCCAGAATATTTAGCAATTCCCTTTTGAAGCATGTCCAGCCTTCCTGGACTCCTTTGCCCTTCAGGACCGACTCCCAAGGGACTTGGTCCACCAACCTCTTAGACAAGCTAAAGTCTGCCCTGCGGAAATCTAAGGCAGAAGTTCTGCTCTTGCCCCTTCTTACTTCCCCCACTATCGAAAACTCTAACATTTCATGGTCACTATTCCCAAGACGGCCACCGACCCTCATATCTCCCACTAGTCCTTCTAGTCTCCACCCCCTTATAGTCTCCCCTGCCCGTTCTTCCTAAAGAGCCTGTATCCTTCCATTACAACACAGGAGTCGTAGGAGCTGTCCCAGCACGTCTCTGTGATGCCAGTAAGGTCATAGCCTTGCAGGTATGCGCACGTCTCTAGCTCCTTGTGAGAGACTGAAATATAAAGTGATTGTCTCAAAGCTTGATTGTGTGTGCTGGCTTAACAAATAAGACAGGGGAATTGCAAAACCCACAGGCTTGTTGCTCCCGCTTATCAGTTGCCGACCATCATCTGGGTTGAGTGAGCAGCCCACCAAGAACATCCTGTTTACTCTAGATGACCATGTGAAGGCCTAGTGATTAGCAAAACCTAAGGTGCGTGAACAGCGCATGGGATGTATGCGCATGTGCAAAACTGTAACCACATCATTGTCAAGACACCATTGTCAAGATGACAGAACCCACTTCCTTATCCGCATGGTATAAAGGAAGACCACCCCTGAGACACAGTGCCAGACCACCACCAGAAGACCCAACACCGCAGACAAACAGAGGACTTGCGGGACGCTTCTGGATCCTGGGTGTTGACTGTCCTTGCTGATCTATCTTCAGTCCTAGCTTATTTTTCCTCCTGTCTCTTGGTTTCCTTTCTGTATCTTTCTCCCTCTTTCACAGAATATCGTTATCCACTTATAGAATATCATTCTCCAAGTAAACACAGCCAAATGTAAATCAATACCGTGCCTCGTTTGTGCTTTTATCTTTGTCTCAAGGATCAGCTAAGAAAATTTCATAGGGGAGGGGAACCCCTGCTCTTGAGTGCACTGGGAGGGAAGAGGGGAAAGTATTTTTAGGGGGCTCTAACTCATATGGGTGGAGCAGACCGTGGAGTTTTTAAGGGGCTCTGACCCGTGCCAGCTGGGTGGGGCTGACCAACGAGGGCTGCGATCTGATCCATCGCAGCTGGTGAAACTCCTTCCAGGGGAACCATATCAGTTCTTGACACTCCTCTTGTTTATTCCCCGTGCTCTGTGTGTTTGCATAGAGGCATTTCAGTTGGGCCCCCAATGAAGCTGACTTACTGGCTGAAATTCCTTTCTGCTGCTCTTCTGGCACTCTCCTGCTGACGTGACCCTTCTCCAGAGAGAAGGATAAGAGAGTAAGGGATCTTCTGCAAGCTAGAAACAGAGTAAGAAAAGCCGAAAAGAACTTGAACAGCTTGGAGGTGGACTGTGGTATAGACAAAGTTAAACCAGATATTGAGCCTTCTTACTCTTTACCTGACAGTGAAGGTGAAATATAAGTTAGGTAATTATTGTGTTTTGAAGACATGAACATGGCTATGTAAAACCAAGCTGATTGTTGCCATTCAGCATTTTTCAGTGTGACTAAGAATAACATGAATTATTTCAAGTGCAAGTCTGACCACAGAGACTTATTGCATCCGTGATTCCGTACAGATGTGAAACTTAATGCTACAACTTGATGTTTTCCTTATTTCCAGCTCTGGGACAGAGGACTGAAAGCCTTTAGATTGTGTAGGATTATTTAAGAGAACTGGGAAACCATAAACTGAGACTTTTAACACCTTTTGTATCGCCTGACTCCAGTTTTCCAGTCCAGGACAGAGTAACATGACACCAAGATAGCCCATGTGTTTCTGCACCATGGGGTCCCACTCCAAAGCCCCTGTGGTGTGATGGCCCAAGTTTCCTAACCCCATGGAGTCTCAGCTGGTGCCTGAGCCCTTCACCTTGTACCACTCTGGAAGACCAAGGGATTCCTCACTCTGAACAGGAGCAGTCTGTTCTGAAAATAAGGGAGCAAAACCCCTTTCCCGTCTCCGCATCTTGACAGAGCAACCCTTAAGCCGGGCAGCTCTATGTGGTTTGGCTCTCACAGAGCAGCTTCCTTTAGGCCCCCATGGAGATGACGAAAGGGACTGACCACATCCCTCCTTCAAATACATCTTCAGGTGAGGCAAGGGTGGGGAGAATTTTTTGCAGTGGAGTTTGTGTCTTTGGGTGTGGCTGGCATGAGGTGATACTTACCTATATATGGTGAAGGTCAGCAGCCGTACAAGAGAAGTGGTGCACAGCTATGAAATTAAGGTAAGTTTTTAAGTTTTTCATGAGGCCTCTTGATTAAAGTAGCCTCCCTGTTTTGAAACTAACAGTTATATAGCCCTCTGTCTGCAATTAATGATAGTGACAAATTTCAACTCAATCTCTTGGCAAATTCAGGTTGATGTCACGCAAGAAAAGAAAAAAAGAAATAAGGAAAAGAAAAGAAAATACATGGCTTACTGACAAAAAGCTAAATATATCACACTCTATTTAAATGTTATACTGTGAAAATAACTTATCACTTCCCTAAATATATTTGTAACTTGCCAGTAATGTCAACATTAGCACTCATTGTTAGTGACCAAAAGAAAAACATTAGCAATCTTTATGTTAATATCCATGAAGTAAGTGTTTCATTAGTTGAAATTTGGGGTAGTATTAACAGCTAAGCTTTTTAAAAAGATCAATTATTTACAAATTTGTGTATTTTTGTAAGTTTATTTCAAAGCTTATTAAAAAGTGTTGTATAGGAAATGCTAGTGTTGTATAGGCTTCAATTATCTTTCACTACTTTGAACAACTAGAAAAGGAATTTTTAAAGAAAAGCTAGGTCTTAACCCATTGAGAACTTTTCCTTACTGTAAAACAAATACATCACTTAGTAAAACTGACAGTATCCTAAAGTTTTAGTCTTTCAGTGGTTATTATTTCCTCTTGACAGGACGAGAGGAAACGGCCTCAAGTTGCGCCAGGGGAAGTTTAGATTAGATATTAGGAAAAATTTCTTCACCGAAAGGGTTGTCAAGCATTGGAACAGGCTGTCCAGGGAAGTAGTAGAGTCATCATCCCTGGAGGTATTTAAAAGACGTATAGATGTGGTGCTTAGGGACATGGTTTATTGGTGGACTTGGCAGTGTTAGGTTAATGGTTGGACTCAATGATCTTAAAGCTCTTTTCTTCCAACCAAACCAATTCTTTGATTCTATGATTCTATGAAAGCAAGGAAACCTTTTGTATCTACTTTTTCCATATCTACAGCCATGACCTTGATCATTGTATGAAGCTTGTCTTGAATTTATGTGCACATGATGAGAACACACTTTCATAAGAAGTGGTATTTAAAAGATACTTTTGTGATTCCTTTAAAAATAAGATAATGTTATGAAATGTGATTATTAGGAAATGCCACATAAAATGCCTATGAATAGCAATAATTTTATCATTACTGTCATTCTTCAAAAACATACTCATTCTGTCCTCATGGATTTATTTACATGTGAAATGGAGAACATAAATAATGTGTTTAACCCTCTAAAAAATATGTTAAAAGCATTCTTTTATGTTGGCCAACAGATATCAAATATGCATCTAAACCCCAGAAAACTATATAGTTAAATCTGTTTATTATCATCATGCCATATCAAGGGTGTGTTTTATGTACAAGAACTGACTGAGGATGATGAACTAGAAGGCAAATACAAGCCAGAAAATATCTGGGGTTTACTACAGTCCTTTTTATGATTTCCAGCCATGTCTGGAAGTAACGAAACAACATAAACATGGCACTTCTGTAACTCTGCCAGTTTCAGACTGAATTATGTGCTGCTTTATCAGCTATTTCTATACATCCATGTCCACAGCTGAGCTCGATGAAATCAGTCTGAACAACCCAAGCTGTGGCTGTGCTGATATTCATGAGCTAGATCCAATCTGTGTCTAGATCTTCTTGTATGAACAAAATCTAAATTTAGTTTGAGATGTGTGTACCAGGAAAAAATGGAACAATAGTGGTCAACTTCAAAAGTGGGAACCTCAGCAAAGCAAGAGCTTTGCTTTTCTTGTAGGCATTGTTGCAAGAATAGGAAACTTCCTGAAGTAGGTTATTAAGACAGCTTTGTGGAGCTCTGTACGAGTCTTCTTTCAAGGGTGAATGATGTGGAAGTGAAAAGGACAGAGGTCCTTGTTCAGGAATGAGTAAATGGCCAGAGGAATCTAGTTACTTGGAAATAAATCTTGATAATTAAATTGGAAATAGCCTGTGAAACGCATACCAGCATCTTGTGATGAATGAGATATAGAAAAGACAACGAATAATACTTGCAAAAAGAAAGGCGACCTGAAAAACTGCTGAACTTGGAAAAGAACAGCTAAAGCAAGGCTTTTTGTGCTGATGCTTACTGGTAGAAAATTAAATTTAAGTTCTCTGATTCTGAGAAGTTCAATTTTTGTTTTCCTTTCTTTTTGCTTTTTACTGCCCTTTTTAAAAGACAGTGGACAACAGATGTGAATTAATTGACTGTTATCTTTTATTCTGTCGTTCACAAACAGTCATCAACAAATCTGTTTCAGAATCCAGAAGTCCCCACCGTTGCATTCTCTCCTCTTTAGCACCCTAGACATATTGTACATTGGAAGATCTGGTTGCAACCAACTAAATAAAAACCAGGAAATGTGAGAGAGAAACGTATACAGCACCAAAACAGCCACTCTCCTCCATATCACAGTTCTTATTGAAGAGACAGAACTGTCTTTGACACAGGATCCCTTGGTTTATATAGTGTTAGTGAAAGTTTCTGATAAAATACTCCTATTCATGCAATGTAAATATACTACAAGTATTATGATTAAGGCAAACAAGGCTGTAGTGAACTGTTTTTTCCACTTCTAGTTGGCACTATCTGTATACTTTTTGAGGTCTGCAGGATAAAAATTAATTAGCTAAGTAAACATATCAAGATACTGATATGTTATATCAGTCTTGGAATATACTTATGAACAAATTATGATTCAAAACCTATAGAAACATTAAGACACAAGAGAACAAATGCAAAAAGGAAATTAACTTATCAGTACAATGTAGTGGTAGAACTAGAAGATCCACACTTCATTGCTTGTCAAATGCTCATATCACCTGAGTTCATTGCCTGCATAGGTTAATTGCAGAAATGACCATGAGACTCTGAATCTTAAATACTGTAGAGTCTTTCATTTGCCTAGAAAGTCAGTTTTGGTCCTTGGAGCCAGGTTGGTATTTCAACTGCCTTTCAGCGAAAACTGTAAGCAGTTCTTTGTCTTGAATATAGATTTGCTCTACAGCTAAGATGAATTGTTGCTGTCCTTTAAGTCTCAAAGAAACTTGTCGTTTTCTGCAGTATAGCAACTTTGTGCAACTGAATCAGTACAGCATCATTTTTTACTTACTCATATGATGTCTATAGGAAGGCATAGAGTCTACATGCTTTTTACGGACTTATGTATTTCCCTGTCTCTGTGTTCCAATAAAGCTAGAGAACGTTTAAATCCAGCAACTGAGGTCACAGATGTGTGTTTCAAGTTCACTTGCCTAATGCTTCCATGGAACTATATTCTACATTATGTCAGCAATAAAAGATTTATAGAAATTAAGTGAGAATATAAGAAAACCTAGGTGCAAAGTAATGAAACAAAAAAAAAAAAAAAGGAAAAAAATCAGTAAGCCATTAACTATGCCATGGCATTCATCTTAATATGTTATAATTGTGAGCAACATTCTAGGAATTCAATTTGTTTAATACAATAGCCTGGACCAATTTAATTAGATATCATTTAGCCTACAGAGATCCACTATTAAAAATTCTGACCTTAATAATTTTATCTTGCTAATATTCGTTGGATTAATCCACATTTAATCTTGTGAATCACTGAGATGTAAAGCTAGTCATTTGTTTGACCCCTGATGACCAAAATTTGAAACATAAGTAAACAAAAATGACTGCTTGTTTGAGAGATTACATGACCTGTACATTTTGTTGAATGCTTTCTTTGTTTGTATTTCTGCTTGACTGTATATGGTTTTATTTTATACAACACTTTGTACAACACGAGACATGGATGTTAATTTAATTGTGGATTTTAGTATCTTCCTTAAATTGAACTAGTAATTAATGGCATAGTGCAATGACATTCTTACAAATATTTTAAAAAAATCAAAAAAGATGTTGCAGAAAACAGGATATTTATTAAACGCCTGTTAATACACAAAAACATAAGTCTACATTATGCTGAGCATCTCTTAAGTTATACCAGACAATTTAAATTCTATTTACCTCCCCAAAATGAAAACATTTTACATTATCGGTGACGTATTCAGCAGTTGGCACAGAGGGGCTTTAAATGCTCGGCAAGCTCAAAGATCATTGAAAGCCTTTTCCACCACTTGTCCCTATGAATCAACACTGGCAGGCCAGAACAAACAGTTGCGAACTTCTTCATACACTCACAGCTCCACTCCTCAGTCATTCTCAGAAATGCACTCAGTGCAGTGTGCCATTGCCAACCTTGACTCCATTCTTCCCTAAGATACATACTACATGTGACATAAATAATCCTAGAAGTAAAATATCCCAAGGGTAGATAAATTGGAGGTATTACGAAAGCAGCACACACTCTCAGTCGTGCAACAAGTCAGCAAGTTTCTGCATGTACTTTTGCAGTTTTCTGTCCTCTCTATGACTTCGTTTGGTGTTATTTGCCAATATTTAAGCTAATCTTGTTAGATAACTTAAATCTTGCAGCTTGAAGTAACACACTTTACCCAAGCTGTATAAATCATATTTATATACACAGACTGTCTTGATTATCACCTTAGCTTGACTGAAAATTTGCACCATTCAGATTGTAACTGAACTGGCCATCTACACTGAAATATCAGAATATATATATAAAAAATTTTCTCATAAACAAAAATTGTATCTTGTCTTCATCTTTTTTTGACTTGGATTGTCAGTTATTTACATATTCAGGTATCACACTTCCATTGAAACCAATATAACTCTGAGAAGCTGGACCATTGTTAGCCCTGCAAGGTAGAAGTTGACATCATAAACAATATTTCATGACACTAATGCACAGTATAAGTTTCCTTTACTCGCCTGAGTAAACGTTCACTTGAGCTTGAGAACCAGAAACAATTATGAAGGTTATTTGATGTCCAGTGGCCCCAGAAAACAATATAAATATCAGTCTTATTGTAGGTACAATCCTGATGTGTTTTTATTCTTTCTAAACTATATGTACACCCCCACCCCACTGGTGTTATATCAGTCATTTTTCTGCTGTATTCTTAAAGTTGGCTTTAGCTATCTTCAACTTTAAATTTAGCATCCCACCACCTCCAGGTCACAATTTTGTAATATAATCAGAGTATTATAAATGGCTCTTGTTTTATGCACAACAAATCTCTTTAATTACTCCATACATCAGTAAAGCCTACATAGCTCTAATGGTACACATACCAGAGCTGGAGAACTGTCACAGCAGATGTTAAGATATAGCTTTCAGATCCCTATTTTTCTCTGCTTGTTTATGAAGACACCATCTTTCAAAAAAGAAAAGCTTTTTTTCTTCCACATTTGTTTGATTACTCCCAGGCTGAACGAACTTGAAAACATGGCTTTTGCTATATTTTGCTGCATTTGATCATATTCTTCTGAAAAGAAAAAAGTAAAAATTTTGCATAGAAGTGTGTTAGAAGTTCTGGTTTTCCTTAATGATTCAGATACTTTTTCTATAGGTGTTAAAAATCTTGTTTTAATTTATGAGATTTCATTGCAAGAAACTTGCAGATTATATTTGTGGAAAAAAAAATGGTCTTCGAAAATTTCAGTTACCAGGTCTCAAGTATTAAAAATACTCTTATCTGAAAGAGGGATCAGTGCAGGAACACTAGAGGGCTGCAAGACTTGTTGATATGTAGCTCATATCAGAATTTGAATCCAAGCATTTTAAATGAGATAGGGAAATCAACACTAAAATTACCAGGGAATAAAAATAAGGAAATTAGGATATTAAGAACCTTTAATAATGTAATTCTTATTTAATTATTGAGAAGAAATGCTTTTAAAGTGATTATGAACTTGTATGACTTACAGCAGAATAGAGAGAAGGAAAAAAACATAAAGTTAATAACTCATATTTACAGGCTACACTGAAATATTTAGATATTTTTTAACAAAAAAAATTATCTGTCCTGCCTGCTAATTTTCCTTTAGTTAATCTGCTTTTTTTCTCCAACTTAGTATATGAAAGTGGTAATAGAAATACTTATAAGAAGGGGTTTAATATTGATCATAACTGCCTAGCTGAATTTTTCTATGACCAATACAATGAGGTAAATTGAATGAAACCCCAAGATGTTGTATAAAATACTTTGGAGCAAATGTAGTGGTCTTGTGTCTACAAATTGCTATACAAGATGGTATTTTTTAAAATGTAGTTGTAGATGACCAAAGGAAAGGAAATACATGCTAGTACTTTAAAAAAAAAAAAAGTCTTGGCAAATACAGTTATTTAGATTCTAGAGTGCAGAAAGCTGACATTTTCTCTCTTTAATTCATAGATATTTCTGGTCTTCACAAATTTAATGTGGTGCATGTAAGGAAACGACATCTAGGCGGACAGTTTCTTCAGCTTTGACATTGGTCTATCAATAGTCTGGAATGGTTTGGCTGTTTTGAGATCTTTTAAGGGATCATCTAACAGGCTTTCGTTGCCCCTTTATCTAACATTCTTAGTAATTATGTATCTTGGAGGGTAATGAAGTTAAGGATACTGTGTCCATGTTTCTTTTATGTGCGTGCTAGGAAGGTTAGTAATGCAAATTAATAACTTAAATTGATTTACTTTTACCTTTTTCTTTATTAATAATGGTAATTATGCTGCCTTCAGTCCCATTTAAAGAAAGAACAGTTTTGCAGTGAAAAAACTACATGTGACATGAATTCACAGAAAAATGTGATTGTTGTGGTTTGTATCATAGGTCTGCAAAAAAGGTAGTGAATGAATTAGGATTTACTAATGATTTTTTTGAAAGCCTAAAAAATATTTTGTGTCAGTCTTCAAAAATAAGGAAAAATTCACTACTGAAAATGAAACACCATTTAAATAAAGGACACATTGTGTGTAAGTGATATAAAGAAGTATTTTAAAGTTTTCATCCTTTTTTCCATATACTTTTAAATTATTGATACTTCCTTGAACATAATGAAAAAAGACCTAGAAATTCCCTTGTATTTGTTTCTGCAGAAGTCATGTTTAACTGCTAAGTTACTGAGAAGAAGAGGGGTACTGAAATAAGTGCTTTATCTTGCAAAATGTCATGGAGAGAGAAACTTTACCATGGTACTAAATTTTTAGTGCAGCAACGGATGGATTTTGAACATATTTATTCTGGATGATATAGCATGCTAGCAGTAGGAAGTTGAAAGCTCTACGCCTGAGAAATATTGCTTTCCTCATGCGTTTCTCTAAGGATGGACCTTTGTGTGTTGTCTTTTAACCTTTCTGTCTACAATCTGTCTGTCTTGCAGCATACATGGAAGTAAGCATCGGACGTGTAAATGACTTTCTAAAACCAAAGAGCTGTTTTGATTGATCTGTGAGACGAAGTACTGACAATCAAAAGATTTATTGATTCTTTTTTAAAAGTACGTTTCCTTTGTTGGTAACAATAAAATTTGCAGATACTGAACAACTTCTTTGCTTTGGCTATTAAATAGAAAGTGATCCTCTTGCGTGTACTTTGTGGCATGTAGCTGACTTGGATTACTTCAGAAGGATGGTCACAGCAGGTAAAGGCAGTCTTAAAGACCTAGACCTGCAAAGATTCCTAACATACTCAAGCAATCCTAGCAGTTCTGCATCTTGCAATTTTATAGTCCTTGATTTCTTTCTTTCAGGTCCAGAAAACTTGTATTTATACAAGGATCTGATTTTTACTAAATGTAGAGTTGAAACTCCCTTAGTACTGTGGCAAAAACTCATGAAAGAGACTTTGAGTGAATTGTTAGAGAAAAAAAGTAGAAGGTGAACTAAAAAAGAATTGTTGAGTTTGTTTCAAGATTTCCTGTAATTTTAAGTCCATCACATGTTTTTGGTAATGCACCTTACACTTTTAGAATGTGTTGTGAAGAAACCTCTGTCTTTGCTCTTGACTCAAACTGCAAAGCTGTCTCTGGGTGCATGAACTGGATTCTGTCTGGATGAAACTAAGCTATAAACTCAAAGAACAGCAGTTTTACACACAGGAGATGATTCCATATACTTGTTCTCTGGCAGAAGCTGGTACTTAGATTACTTTTGCTTGTCTTCTACGAGTCTGGAGACCCTTGAACAGATGGGCAAAACACTAATAACCAGAAACAGACTTCTTTTTACAATTACTAATCCTTAAATAAACATAGTTAACCCTAATCTCCTTACAGACAGTGATTAAAGACATAAGTTTGTAATTTCTACTGTGCTGTCAGTAGAAGAGGGAGAGGCAGGAAGGGGAAGAGAAACCACTTCCAAGTTAGAACTGCAGAACCTTCACATTCAAAACAGTAATGCAGATTAAATTTAGCTGGAAGATTAAAAAAATAACAATAAAAAGTAACATGTGAATGGCTGAAATAGAAGTAAATGCCTCATTTATAATAGACCTCTTTAACCAGAACTAAAAGCACTTTATTTTCCTAATGCAATAAAATTCTTCAAGAAATGCAAGAGATGTTAGTAAGGCAAACTTTTTTCCTGTTCCTATTGCATATGCAACCATAGTGCAAACAGTAACCAACGAGCCATGAAGGTAATTTTTTCTAGTATCTTTACACTTAATGGGATACAGATGCAATGATAAATTGGAATACCCCACAAAATCTATGATGATACTGAGAGCAACTGTAAAATGAAATCCTTGCTTCTATGAAAAACAGAGAAACACACAATCTCTTCCTGTTTCTTAACCTTACCTACAACTGGGTTCTGCTATGTACAGGTGGTACGTTATGTTCTTGAAAGTGATACAATTAGACATGAGGCAAGTCACAACAGAGAACTGCTTGACCACTATAAGAGGAGAAAAACTCATAATGCTGAAGGATGGACAGATTAGTCAGTCTGAGCTAAAAATTGCTAATGCTGATTGAAAATCTTTCCAAAGGGTGTTGTAAATTCAATGATTTTTTTTTTTTTCTTTTAGGGAAAATTGGCACAGAAAAAAATCCGTTTGCATCTCTGAAAGCTACTCTGATTCAGAGTTGAGAATGGTTGGCATCTTCTATTTTTGACATGCTATAGGGACTTATCTGATTCTACCTTTATTAATCAAATGCTCTACATTGTGACAGATACTTTTTTTTCTTTGATAGGGCTAAATTTGTTGTTTCTCTGGAGCCAGCCTGCATAGCCTTATGCAATATTTCCAAGGAAGGCAATACTGAGAGGTGGGAAAGAAGTATGTGAAATACCGTAGCAGACAGATGTCCCCTAAAAGCATTGGTCCTTTGAGAAAGAACAGACACATTTCTTGTATATTAGAGTGATAATATCTATATATATCCTGTGCACACAAAGCCTTGTGGAATTCACTCTTTGTGAACCCTGGGGGTCACAGTTATACTTACTAAACAGGAATACGTTTGGACCCTCCCACCTATTCATTGGTGTAAACCAAAATTATACCACAGATTTGCTTCTGGCACTTCAGAGTGGATGCTCAAGTGCTGTGCAGCAGTAAGCTTTTCTCAAAAGTAAACTTCAGAAATTAATTGCAGAGTAAATTATTAGTGCACTATAGTTAGCTTTGCTCAACCAATAATTTAGTTGAGACTGGCTGAAACATTTGAGGTAAGACTACTCAAATACAATTTGTTTGCAAATTATGTAACAAAAACAAAAATAAATTATCCAGACATTGGATTGAGTACTATATATACCCAAAAAAAAGAGATAATTTTTCTTTTTCCCTTGCATTTATATATATATATTTTTTTTTTTTTTCAAATGGTAACTTAACTTAACTTGGTAACTAAGCCCAATCCTTCAGCTATGTCAATAAAAGTTTCATTTTCTGCAGCAGAAAGCATTATTCTGTGTAGAATAGAGTAGTAGGGCAGTATCTTCTTTCTCTTCTGTATCTGCCTGTGGTTACCACCGAGAATGTCCAGTGCAAAAACATCCATAAAGACTCTGTAAAAAACTCCCACTGGACAAGAGAAAGATCCAGGGATTGACTTAGCTCAGCCAATCAAACCCATGAAATCTGAACGTTCTCCTGAATTATGTATTTGGATTTAACCCTTTCCTTAACCATATGTCAACATGATTTTCTTCTAAATAGCTATATGCAAGCAAACATCTTTTTTTTTTTATAACATTAGCTGCCAGCTGAGGACTTCATTTAGTCATTCTTGGGAAGTCATAGAGATCCTGAATTTAAAATGTAAAAAAATTCAGAAGTCACTGGAAAGAATGGAATTGCTTTAAAAAGAAAAATCTGAAGATGGCTGATATGTGTAGAAAGAATTTGCTTGTCTTTCCTTTCTTCCACGGCTAAAGAAGTTGAAGTAGACTTAGACGTGTTCTATTTTTTTCCTATGATTCACAAACGAACTCACATTTTAACAGAAAACACACTTAATAAAATGACGACTTTTTCAAAGTCCTTCCCTAGTGGGTAGAAAGTTAAACAATGTAAAATTAAACCTCATAGCATAAAGATGATAACTTCCATGGACGAAAGTCAGCCCCCATATGAAAGAAAAATGGAAATATGAACAACTTTCCTCTCCATATTTCGTATTTAGGGATTTATATTAGACATGGACTTTATGAAATGCTTGTCTGGAGCACATACCTTAGAAGGCAGACAAAGAGAAAAATGCCATTGAGTTTACTATGAGTTTTTGCCTCACTTATCAGAGACTCTTATCACTGTGTTAGTTTACTGTTTTTGCTGATGATGCTTATTTAAGGAATCAAAAACCATTGGCATATCATGTGGAAGACTGGGTTTTACAACAGACAGGCCGTATATTTCACTAGCTGTACTTGAAAGAATGTATTCTTACTGGCAACTTACTTTTCTGTTTATTTTTCTTGTTTTTTCTTTTTGATTTATTTTATTTTGACACTCCCATATAGTGTGTGGAATAGAATTTTATCCAGATATAATATGCTTTTTGAATAACAAGATAGTAGATTAAAAGAATGAAAATAGTTTTCCTGGTATAGATAGCACTATTCCAGTTTTTAGGCCACTTTTGGAAAATTGTTCTACAATTTTCAGTTATCAAATTCGATATAAATTAGAACTTGTAAAGTGAGAAATTTAAAAACAAGGCTTTTATAAACCGATTAATCGAGAAATAGGATTTTAATGAAGCATGATTGTTGGTATTAGAAGAAAACAATTTATTGAACCATAGAGAGCATGTCTATCATGGGACAGAAGTATGTCAGCCTGTATTTAACACTTTATCACCAGACATTAACTCAAAGACATCCTCACAATTTACCAGCATTTAATTTACAACAGTTTGATATTGATGAAATTGGCTCAAGTGCACTTGACACTTAGGTGAACTACAGACACCCTGAGCGTTTGTATACCTAGTATGCGTCTTATGTCTAGACTGTGATAAAACCTTCTGTATTTATACAGATCAGATATAAATACCATAAAGAAATCTAAAAAAAAAATCATACAGCACTAACTTGTAAAGCTCCTAATTCGCTAGAAAACCTTTTCAGAGTACTCTCACCCGGCTGTCCAGAGGAGAAAGCCTGAGAGAACTGATCTCTGTCAGTTCTTGAATTCTCACAGCTTTTAGTTTAAAGATGTGTCAAAGGCTCTTGGGCCATGTGGCAGGTGCACTCGCCCTGACAAAGACCAGGGCTTTAGGACCATAGAGGCCGCTGATATTTTTTGTGCCCTTACTTTTCACACCCTCACTTTTCACACCCTTACTTTTTGCACCTTTACAGTGACTGTTGCCAGGCACACAGTCACCAGGAGATGGGGCCCTCAGCCAAAAAGAGCTGACTTGACCATGTATGAACACAGACCATATTTGACTAGGGTATAAATAGAGTCCTGACAGAGGGCAAAATAGACTTGGTCCTCCTTGGAGCAGCAGGTCTGCTGTCGGGGACTCTCCCCTCGGGTTGGGACATCGCCCAAGGTAACTCCTCGAGGTTGAGAGCCCTCATCTTATAGGTGATTGATTGTGTACTTTGGCCGTTATTCCTAAAGCTTAAGAATTTTTAATTGATTGTGCAGGATTAATTCTTCGTACCTCCTGAACCTGTGGTTTATTTACTAATGTAAGAGTGTTGAATGCTTTTGATAAACCTCATTTCCATTTGGTTCTCTGCAAAAAAATTTTTAGTTAGAATAAAGTTTATTTTCAGTTTTTCACCTGCCTAATTTGATTTTGTAAGCCTCTGCAGCAGACCACTAGTCAAATGTCACTCCATTGTTTCTCTGTGACAAGTTTAGGATCTATGAAGAGTGGAGTAAGCGACAGTACAGTGTGACTAACCCTCAGTATTGCCAGTCCTGTTCTGGGACCAGCACTCATGCTTCAGGGGTTACAGGATTTTTGCTTGTGAAAATAGAACATAAGCCCAGTTAATTTTCGAGCAGTGTGCTGAGGTAAAAGCTGGAATCTGAAAATTATTGTACTTGAATAAAATCACTTCAGTCCAGCTAAGAACATAACTATTTAAATGCTGATCTTGTATTGTTGTTATAAGCACTTGGGCATCCTTTCTCTCAAGTAGAAGATGAAAAGTTTGCCTAAAAGTCATGAAAAGTTTATACTATGAAATAAAGGGAAAAAATCTAAGTGATCCAAAGAAAAAGAATAATCAAGAGAAAGTTTATCTAATATATATTTTTGATATGAATGTTTAAAAATAATGCATAGTTAGGCTTTCTTAATTTAAGGGCATCTTCTCTGTTCATCTTTTTAAGTTTTCCTAGTTATATAATTCATGTATATTGTGCGATAGCGTGTAGAAATGCAGATATCAAAATCTTGATCCAGAAATGGGATGTAAGCTGTTCTTTTTGTAAAGGATAAATGGGCATTATTCCTGGTTTGTTATGGAGATCTGTTTTGCTTGTGTTTTTTCCATAGATGTTTGTTTCCATACACTTTTTAAGTGTAGCCAGTAATGAATGTCTGTGCAGGTCTGGTTTCCTAAATAAATAACTATCCATTATGTAGCTCCTCATAACAACTGCTTTGCATCAGTTGCATTAATTTATAGCAGTATCTATTTAAAAAGAAACACTCTGTATAGTGAAGTTCCAACATTGTTGGAATGAATTTATTTAGGTTTATTTAAAATTTATATTCAGTTTAACGCAGTTATCATACATATGTATGATGTTGGAATTGTCATACTGGCTTATAGCCAGGGTTGTTTAGCTTTGTACTCTGTCTGAGAGATTGAGGTGCTTCAGCAGAGGGTGAATAAACTGACCAAATACAAAAAGAAATAATCTACATTCCATGTCTTTTCATTTTAGGCATACATAACTGGTTTCGCGCCATCTCTATAAGACAAATTTAAGATTGTGGTTTTTTTTAGATGCTTAAAATGTCCAGACGCACATCAGTATAATTCTATCTCTTTTTGAACATTACTTTTAAAGATTTATTCTGTGTGTAACTTACTACTCATGTGAGTTTTATATGAAGCTACAAGAAAAATAACAGAGATTTGGAGAAATTAATTGGGATGAGGAAGTAGGAGACATTCATGTTGTTGTTCCAGTATTCTCCCCTGTACCCTTTCCCTTTCCTGAGGGCTGAGAGAAAAATCTCCCTCTGAGTCAAACAGAAGCAAGTTAGTTTATGGTGGGCTTCTGTCTACTAGTCGCACAAGCTCTTTTTGTTACCCAAAGTAACTGACTGTGTTGAAGAGCAAGTACTAGTTATTGCACAGCCTCATATATCCCATGATGATATACATGTCCATGTACCCATGCCTGTTATAGACTGGGAAGAGATTATTGCTATTCAGTATGGCTAGTCCTTTTTCAGGCTGAAGTCCTGATAAAGAAAAGAGTCAATCTTAAATACTGATTATGGGACAGGGAAGAGTCAATGCAAAAGGTTGATGTTTTCACTAATCAGTTTCTAGTCTATGATGATATTTTCTGTTCAAAATATTTGTCTTAAATATATTGTAGCCAATGACTGGATTGTAATTGCCATGAGCCATCTTACAGGGGAGCACTTGGAGGAAATTCTGATGATGATTGAAGTTGGAATGAGTTTTGCTACTAGCTTCATTCTTGACAAATATTGCTTGATTGTTTGAAGCCTGTAGCACGTTCCATGGATTCAGAAGTTTGGCTGTACCTATAAAGAATGAAAAGAAAGGTTTAGAGTATCCAGCACCCTCCAGCATTGTTTATGAAGCTGTTTTTTTTTCCGTGTGTAGTTCAGCTCTTCACTCTTGAACAGTTTAGATAGATGCATTATTTATCTGTCATTGGTTTTCTAAATTATACATAAATAGAAGATATATCACGGCAGAGAGTGTAATTGCACTAGTGGCAAGCAGTAATATCATAGTTACCATATGAGTTATCACAGTCAGTTTCACAATAACTCCTGGTAACACCTTTTTCTCTATTCCATAAAGTGGAGTTAGAAGTAGAAAATTTGTGTTGGGGAGACAAACAGAAGATTGTTGCTGGTGTTCCTTCCATACTTCACTCCTGCTGCATCCTACTTATCAGTAAACAGAACCAATTACATTTTTATCAGAAAACTTGAGAGGAAAAATTATGTAGCTTTTATGTACACATTTATAGTCATTTTATAGTAATTTATTCAAGATCAAGAAAATGTCCACCCCCATATGATATTTTTTGTCATTAGTTTGGTTAGATTAAAAAGGTTGCAATCACTTCTGGTTTTCATGGAGCTTTCACAGAGGGAGAGACACTAGCACATAGAAGGTAAGTCCTATTGTCTGATCAGTAAGAAGCCCATTAAGAGGGTGGTATTTATGTTAATTAGATAATGCTAATTGAATGCTCTAAAGATGAAAATAAAGAGTTTAGCTGTGTTCTCTAAATACTGGAATACAGGAAAGGACGTGGGAAGCTACTATCATGTATGTTTTTTCCCGTCTGGCTGCACGTCCTGATTTTATTCTTATACACAGCAGACAGAAAGTCATTCCCATCAGGATTACAAATAGTGTGGCAAAATGGTCTTCCTAATGAGACTTATACAAGAGAAACTAGGAGCTTATCTTCACTTCATCTGGGGATCATCACAGCTCTGCGGTATTGCTACTCTGGAGAGTGAATTCTTCTGTTGTTGAGGAAAGCAGTAATAATCTCAGCTGTGTACTGTGCTAGCAATTGGGAAACATCCCAGTGTCCATCTACTTTCCTGATTCATCAGGCACGTGACTTTAGTGCAGAATTTTATCTCCAGTGAAAGTCAGCTGCAACTGCTGCAACTTAGAGCAACAAACAGCATTTAAATATTCGTTGCTGAATCTAATAAAATGCTATCTCATTACCAGAGTTTAGTACTGGATATAATCTCTCTCAGGCCTCATGCTCATTCAGGTACTGCAGCAAGAGAGCTCCTCAGAGCTAGTGCTGCTTCAGCTGTTCCAAAAGCAGCTGTAAGGCTGCTAATACAGACTCCTTAGTCTCCACCAGCCTCCAAAATATCTACCAATGCCTCAATTAGTACTGATGCAGCTGAACTGGTGATAAGACCAATGGGAATTTGTGTGCTGAATGTCTAACGTGTAGACAAAGTTTAGACTGTCTCAGAGATGTAAATGAATGCAGTGTTAGCAGCGCTGGCATGGGAGTCAGGTATATGGGTATTTTTTTTTTTCCCCAAGGCAAAAGAGCTATGCTAAGAACAATGGGATTCATGTATTCCTTAGGCAAACTTCAGACCCCAGTGAAGAAAAGCTCACAGATAGGCTGAACTTTTGTCCAACTGGGAAAGAAAAGCCACAGAGCCCATCTGTGGAACTGAGAATGTTGTTGCAATGAATCCAACAGCAAGTAATAAAATCGGCTTAAAGTGATGGTGAACTTCGTATTTACTATTGATATGCATCTAGAGTAAATATGCTGAAAGTCATATCAATATTGATATTAAGATATTTTCTAATACTGAGTTTTAATTATGCCTAGTGCTGGGCTATAATCAAAAAACATTTTAATAAATTATGTAAACCCCATGTTTTTAACTTTCTTAACATCTCTTCTCATTCTATCATACTTATTAAAGAAGGATTATACAGCTCAGATAAAGCATGCTGTTATAGGCGCAGTAAGTATACACGGCTGGTACAGAATCGTGTTTTTCTAGTTCAATAAGTATATCGGCCAGTAGGATAAAACAGAAGTCTCAGGCTGACATTGTTATCCACACTAAGTTATATACAGGACAGAAAAGAACTAGAATAGCCTCAGGTACAAGAAATGGGTATTTCACAACTCAATATTTTGGTAGACACAGAATCACAGAATCACAGAATCAACCAGGTTGGAAGAGACCTCTGGGATCATCGAGTCCAACCGTTGCCCTGACACCACCATGTCAACTAGACCATGGCACTAAGTGCCATGTCCAGTCTTTTCTTAAACACATCCAGAGATGGTGACTCCACCACCTCCCTGGGCAGCCCGTTCCAATGTCTAATAACCCTTTCTGAAAAGAAATTCTTCCTGATGTCGAACCTGAACCTCCCCTGGCAAAGCTTGAGGCTGTGCCCTCTTGTCCTATCGCTAGTTGCCTGAGAGAAGAGGCCAGCTCCCACTTCACTACAACCTCCCTTCAGGTAGTTGTAGACTGCAATAAGGTCACCTCTGAGCCTCCTCTTCTCCAAGCTAAACAACCCCAGCTCCCTCAGCTGTTCCTCATAGGTCAAACCCTCCAGACCCTTCACCAGCTTGGTCGCCCTCCTCTGGACTCACTCCAACACCTCAACATCTTTCTTGAAGTGCGGGGCCCAGAACTGAACACAGTACTCAAGATGCGGCCTCACCAGTGCCGAGTACAGAGGGACGATCACTTCCCTAGACCGGCTGGCTACGCTACTCATAATAGAGGCCAGGATGCCATTGGCCTTCTTGGCCACCTGGGCACACTGCTGGCTCATGTTTAGCCTGCTGTCGATCAGCACCCCCAGGTCTCTTTCCGTTGGGCCGCTTTCTAACCACTCTTCCCCCAGCCTGTAGAGCTGCATGGGGTTGTTGTGGCCGAAGTGTAAGACCCGGCACTTGTTCTTGTTGAACCTCATGCCATTGGTCTCGGTCCGTCTATCTAACCTGTCCAAATCCCTCTGTAGGGCCTTCCTATCCTCCAGCAGATCGACACTCCCACCCAGCTTGGTGTCATCTGCAAATTTACTGAGGGTGCACTCAATCCCTACGTCTAGATCATCTATAAAGATATTGAACAGCACCGGCCCCAGAACTGAGCCCTGGGGAACACCACTAGTGACCGGCCACCAGTTGGACTTTGCCCCATTCACCACCACTCTCTGGGCTCGGCCATCCAGCCAGTTTTTAACCCATTTAAGAGTCCACCCATCCAAGCCCCAGGCAGACAGTTTGTGTAGAAGGATGCTGTGGGAGACAGTGTCGAATGCCTTACTGAAGTCTAGATAGACTACATCCACAGCCCTGCCCTCATCTACTAAGAGGGTCACTTGGTCATAGAAGGAGACCAGGTTAGTCAAGCAGGACCTGCCTTTCATGAATCCGTGTTGGCTGGCCCCAATGCCCCGATTGTCCTGCATGTGCCGTGTAATGGCACTCAGGATGATCTGTTCCATCACCTTGCCTGGCACCGAGGTCAGGCTGACAGGCCTATAGTTCCCTGGATCGTCCTTCCGACCCTTCTTGTAGATGGGCGTTACGTTTGCTAATTTCCAGTCAGCTGGAACTTCTCCAGTTAACCAGGACTGCCGGTACCTAATCGAGAGTGGTTTGGCAAGTTCATTTGCCAGTTCCTTCATTACTCTGGGGTGAATCCCATCCGGGCCCATAGCTTTGTGGGTGTTCAACTGGCACAGCAGGTCACTAACCGTCTCCTCCTGGATCATGGGAGGTTCACACAGCCCCCCCGTCCCTAACTTCAGACTCTGGGGGCCGAGCCTCCTGAGGACAACCGGTCTTGACGTTAAAGACTGAGGCAAAGAAGGCATTGAGCACCTCTGCCTTTTCCTCATCCCCTGACACTACACTACCCTCCTCATTCAGCCAGTGGTGGAGACTCTCCTTGACCCTCCTTTTGCTGTTAATGTATTTGTAAAAGCTTTTTTTTGTTATCTTTGACTGTAGCAGCCAAATCGAGCTCTAATTGAGCTTTGGCCTTTCTAATCTTCTCCCTACATGACCTGGCAACGTCCCTATAGACCTCCCAAGTTACCCGACCCTTCTTCCAGAGCAAGTAGGTTCTCTTTTTTTCCTTAAGTTCTAGTCTAAGTTCTCTGTTTAACCAGGCCGGTCTTTTTCCCCGACGGCTTGCCTTCCTACACACTGGGACAACCTGCTCCAGAATATTTAACAATTCCCTTTTGAAGCATGTCCAGCATTCCTGGACTCCTTTGCCCTCCAGGACCGATTCCCAAGGGACTCGGTCCACCAGCCTCTTAAACAGGCTAAAGTCAGCCCGTCGGAAATCTAAGGCAGGAGTTCTGCTCTTGCCCCTCCTTACTTCCCCCACTATCGAAAACTCTAACATTTCATGGTCGCTATTCCCAAGACGGTCACCGACCCTCACATCTCCCACTAGTCCTTCTCTGTTCACAAACAACAGGTCAAGCAGGGCCCCTCCTCAAGTGGGCTCATTTACCACTTGCATGAGGAACTTGTCCTCCACACATTCTAGGAACCTCCTAGATTGCTTCCTCTCTGCCATGTAGACAGTAGGAAGTAATAAGGAGAGTGATGGTGAAAGCCTGGAGATAAATTTGGAAAAATACAGAGTAAGATATATTTGGAGAGGAAAAATATCTTTGAGCTTAAAATAAAAATAAACATTTTACTGTTAGTATTTCAGAGTAGTAGTTTTTTTTTATTTTTGTTTTCTGTTATAGGGTCTGAAGAGGGTGTCAGGTTTAGCTGTATCCATATTTTGTATTCACGTCCCAGAAGATCTGGGATAACTTATGCTACATTCTTTCCCTGGGTAGTATAGTGACTAAACTGATTTTCTCTCCTGGAAGCATTGAATTAATTTGATTCAGAATATATCCTGAAGCAATTCCTGGGAACAGTACAATTTCACGTTATCCCTTACTATATGTTTGCAGCTTCATTGAATATCATTTTTCATTTTTGCGCATTGCATTTGCCAGCAAAGAGAAGAAGTACAGAAAATTATTAGTGACCACCTTTTTTTGTGCTGTTCCTGTCTACTGTGCTGTCTTCAACTACTAATGCAAACAGCTCATAAAAAGCATGCATCTATTTTTGCAAAGTTTTATTCACTTCTGATCACCACTCATTTTTTTTTTACAGCCACCAGAGCAAGCCAGCAACATAGTGGTGGCTAAATTAAAACTAACAAGACAAAATTGTAAATGTAACCTGCAGTTGAACCTCAGAGTGAACCTTCAGGAGAGTGCTTACTTTTAATCCCTGTAAGCAAAAATGCAGGGTTCTTTCTGCAAATGAAATTTTAGGGAGTTTGCAGAGCGCTTGCATCCATGATAATTAGTGCACATCCAAAATCCTGGAACAGATATCCTTGCAGTTAGCTTTCTTAGGAAGAAAAATGTTGATGATAATGAAATACTTTGTATCAGACAGTGGAGAAAGTTCTTGTCAAATGACGAAATTTGAAAAAGGCACAGGGAGGACAAGCATTTTTTAGCACACAGTTCAACAATGTAGTTATAGCAGCATTGATTCAGTTTGTAGAGGTGGTGCAGAATAAATCTCTGTATCATCAATACAAAGATGAAAGATGCAAGTACAGTGACAGTAAATTGCGGGTTGTACACCAGTAGTTTAGGAAGAAAGCCAAATTAACTCTAGAAAACTAATGGCTGTAACCATTAGGATAGGTTTCACTCTGTACTGGTTTTAATCTGTTTGGTTGATGTGTTAGGTGGTTGGTTAGGACAAGTTATTTTTGGAAGGGAAAAAAACCCTGTATCTACCAAACTGAGTGAATCAAATTCAAACTTTGTCCCATTTCTTTTCTATTTCCAATAAACATATATTTTCTTCAGTAGTTGAAATGTTGCAACTGAGTATGTGTTGTGTATATATATGCATATTTGTGTATATGCATGTATGTATATATCAGTTAGAGAATCAGAGATCACTCACAATAGGTGTGTTTAGAAGACTGATAAATATGTCCACTTCTAGACTTTAAAACAATGCTTTCTTCTATCAATGCTCTTTAAGAACATACTTCATGCCAATCATAGAATCATAGAATCATAGAATGGTTTGGATTGGAAGGGACCTTAAAGAACATTTAGTTCCAATCCCTCTGCCACAGGCCTGGACACCTTTCCACTAGACCAGATTGCTCACACGGTTCATTCCTATACAGCACCACTAACTGTCAGTATATACACACAACCGTTAGTCCTTAACAGTTTTGCCCTGAGTTATTGAGTGTACACCACCACAAAACTCACACTCACAAAAAACTGAAGACATATCCAGGCATACGGACTGTGACCCTGGGTCCTGTGCTAGCTACCAGTGCTGAACCCCTCACTCACCTCACACACCCTGGTCCCTCCTGGGGGCTAGTTTTCAGGATACACACCATTCCCACCCCAGTGACTGGGGCTGAGATCTCACTCACTCCCAGAGGTGACACCACAGGCCAGGTGTACCTACATCCCTAGTCTAAATCCAGTTGCTGACAGCAAATCCACTCATGCTGGTCCCCAAGCAGCATTCACTTTGTCCTGGCAGCACACACAGACATGGGACAGAGAGTGAGATTATGCAGAGACATAGCTGAAAAAGGATTTAATAAGAATATAGGCTGGACTGCTGTGATCAGGTGCAGGTCTCAGTCAGACGAGCATGCTGACCAACCTATTTTATACTTGTTCAGTACCTTTTATACCCATTTCTGCCTACCTCCCCTTTGTTCCTCCCCAGTCACCTTCTCCTGCACAGTGCTTCATCAGTTTGCAGAGTCCCACTGTCTCCTAACATTGTGGACCCTCAGGTTTGCGTTGCTGTCAGCTGCAAAGTCCCACTTTGCCCGCAGTTCCTTCGTCACCCATCAGTTAGTGCGATCGACTAGGTCTGTTTCTTGTCTTTATCTCCGTTGTGTTTGTCTGTCAGCTTTGTGTCTTTGTATATTTTGTTCATAGCTTCTCCCTTTTCCTTGCCATCCCATTTGACAAGGTCCTTGATCAGTTAATCCTCCTGAAATGAACAATCCCATGTTGCAGAACCTTTACCAATGAGCACAAATGACCATATTTGGTTCTCGTTACTGTCTCCCTTGTAATTTGTTGGTCAGGTTTGTGTCTCTGTATGTTCTTGTTTATGGTTTCCTCCTTTACTTGTTTCCCCTTTTGCACTGAAAAGGTCCTTGGCCAGATGCCCCTAAGGAAGCAAAGACTTCTGCTTTCACATAGCCTTATAGTGTTTAAAAGCCAACCAATCCACCACACACACATCCTATAGAACAGTAGAGAATGAAATGGAAGTTGTCTTTACGGTATGGTGTTTTCAGGAGATGCAAAAGACCTGTTTTCCATTCCAGTGGTAATGGTTTTACTTAAAACCACTCTGACAGCAAAAAGGGCTTTGAAGGATAGTTGAGGTCTAATGTTTAGGAAGGCAAGGTTTACAGTGATGGTATGGTTTGGGAATAATTTTAATTTCAAATGTTCTAAACAAGTGCAGTGATGGTTGGCTATTGTTTATTTTATATTTTTGTGTATTTTTCTCTTTGTTTTTAAAATAAGAAACTTTGAGTCAAATATTTGCTTCCTCCTAGTAAAGACTGGAATAATTTCTTAAAACTCTAGAATTTTCACAGGGAGGGAATGCTATTTTCTGTTCATCTTTAATCATCCCTGCTCAAATATATATTGCTGTAACAGCTGGTCCCCAGAACTGCTTGTACAGCCTGGGTCTGGGGATTTACACACAAATGAAAAAATGATTAGAAATCTGGCAATAAAAACTGAATATTTATTTAGTCTGGAAACTAAAGTTCACTAAGTCAGCCACTTTAACATGTGGTTTTGGCGTTTTTGTTACATGCTCTGTGGATGCTTTCCTTACAACATAGTCAAGTTGCTGGCATTCTGATTACTCTACAAGGGGAGGATAGGCAGAAACTGGGCAGAAAACTTTTAATAAGGAGAAGACTTGATGGTATTAACACATGTAAGCAAGCTTGTTAATCAGAAAAGCCAAAATGTATCATGGAAGATGGAGGAACTGGCTGCTTTTGCTAACCTTCCAGAAGTCTTTGGGTGAAAAGACATCTTTTTAGTAAGGATTCCTGCCTGTAGTTTTCTGTCAGACTAATGATTTACCCTTTCTCTTCAGAAGATGGTGTAGAGCCTGACACTTAAAGGTAATAATTTTTCTACAAATTTTTTAACCTCCTCTGGCTTTCTGAATATCAGGGAATGATTTGGTCATAACTGTTGCATTGTAACATATTGTCTGCCAAGTAAAACACCTGGAAAGCTCATCACCATGTGTTTGGAACCTGGAGCTTCAGAGTAAATGTCAGATAAAATGGCAATATTTTAAGTATGTGATTTCTTTTTCTAGAAAAATGTCACCTATGTTCTTTGTATCTTTAGCATTTGGTAAGCAATGAATTTCCCTGGGCCTGAAAACACTGAGTATTATTTTAATGGATATAATTAACTCAGCACATAGAATCAGGGAAGAGGTTTTTTTGGAAGGAAACTCCAGAGGTCGCCTACTCCAACCTCCTGCTCAGAGTGAGTTGAAAACTGCACAGGGCACCGTCCATCCCAGTTCTAAGTATTTTTCAAGGACAGAGATTCCACAGCCTCTGAGTAAACGTCTCCTATAATTGACCACTCAGTAACACAGCTAGCTTGGAATGTGAGATGTGTCACCTTTACATTCCCAGAAAAATGTGAGGGGTTTTTACTCATTTACCTAACAAGGTGCATCTTGAAACGCAGAAGAATATTACTTAAGAAATATCTTGAAGTTTCACCTGGATATTATGAACACATTTTATTTAAAATTTTGCTGTCGCTAGTTGAGTTGAGGGTAGCTCATTTTGTGGATGACACTCATCATGAATATAAAGACCTTTTTTACCAAAAAAAAATGAAACCATAGGCATTTAAAAGCAAAAGAAGTTTTTAAATGTCCAAGCTTGAACACCACTCTAAAAAAAGAAGCAGTACTGGAATGTCTATTTTTAAGTGTCTCTGTGCCTCCACCCCCTCTCTTCTTTGTGATGTTATATTGCAAAATAAGTACCCAGGTACATACATGGGAAGAGCTTAATAGCAAAGAAAAAGATTCGCAGACTTCAGCAAGTAAAACACTGGCTATTTTCTGCAGTAGCAAAACTGATTATAAGCTCCTGGAGCAGGATATAAGCATTATTCTTTAAGAAGTGGTTGCATTTTAGGTGTGATTTTGCATGTTGTTTTCTATTATATACTGGTTGATGCCTTCCTCAGTAATCCTGTTGTTTGAGCGGGTATGGATTATGTCTCTCAGAAAAAGTCAAGAGAAGCCAAAGGTTCTTGTAGTTGGAGAGTCTTGCTGGGAATATGATGATGTGGATATGAGCAAGAACTGAGGAGAAAAGGGATTTTTTGTATGCATGATGGAATTGTAAACACTGAGGCTATTTCAGCCATTCGCCAAAGTAAGCTATGTTAAGAGTTGTTTTTGAAATTACACCCTGTGGAATTAGTTCTATCTTTTAACTATTTAGGTATCATGAATTTGGAGGATTTTCAGTGATGAAATACTGTGACTAGGCTCTTGCTTGTTGGTGTTTAACATGGCTGAAGACTAAAATACAGCCTAAAATATGTGCACACGTGAAGGAAAAAAATAGAGAGTTATTGTATCTCTACTTTGGTTTATCCCAAAAGGAATGTGGAAAGGTCTCTAGAAGAACTAGAAATGACTCCATGTATGACAACAGTGACAGAGAAAAAGACGGGGATTAATCTTGCGTAGGAATGGCATTCTTTAGTAGCTTCAAATGCAATAAATATCTCTGTAAAGATGTACTTATTTGCCATAGAGGCCACTGAATATCCACTAAAATTTGTATGGGTTATTTTTATGGCTACTCAACAGAATTTGTACTTTGTGGAAATTCCAGTTTTTCAATAATCTGTGAAATTAAAACAAGAAAAGGGTATTTCCTTCCATTTACTGTTGAAAACATTTAGGGGATGGGAAGAGGAAAATAAACTAGGAAAAGTAAGATTATCTGTATTCTTTTTTAACAGAATACATGCTAAAAGGAAAATTAGCATTGATTTAAAAGTCAGAATATAGCTTGTTCACTATTCTTCTTCCTTATTTCTTTTCCTCAGTGTTATAATCTTTGTAAGAACTTGAAATAAAACACAAACAGTCCAAAATTATTATATGTGCCAGCAGGTGGCACTATGCAGTAAGGCAGTGCCATGGCTTGGAAACTTCAATTTAATTGTTTTCTTCTAGCCTTTTTTTTTAAGTCGTAAGGTTCCATGAAGGACAGATATCAGGTATGCAAAATATATAATCTAAATAGATTTAAAAAATGTAAAGTTTCCTTCATTAAAATCAAGACTTAGAAATGACAAACTGCAATTTATGTTAACAGGTTAATGCTAATCAACATTTTATTAATATCTTCATCTGCAAACATTTTTCTCTCAAGATATAAAAAAATACACTTTGAAAGTGGGTGTACATTGCTGAAGACAGTGTAAAACAACAGCATTGTCCCATAATTATAAGGTGATTCTAAACCTGAATTCATACTGGAGGAAAGAATTTGTATTATATCAAATTTACCAAAAAAAAGTAACTACACCAAAACTCATCTACTGAGGGATACTTTATATAAAGAATGATATAGTGTTAACCAGTTCCTGATATGGGCAGCTAGACGTCCACACAATGGCTGAAGTTGGAAGGAACTTCATCTTGTCCAATCCTCTTGCTTAAATCTAGAGCAGGTTGCTCAGGGCTGTGTCTGATTCGGTTCTACATGTCTCCAAGAATGAAGACTCCACAGCCTCCCTGGTCAGCCTGTCCCAGTGTTTATTCACCCTCACCGTAAAGAAGCTATGTTTAAATGCAATTGCCTGTATTTCAATTTGTGCCCATTGCCTCTTGTCCTGGCACTGAGCAACAGTGAGAAGGTCTACCCCAGTCTTCTTAACCCTGCCTCCCTTCCCCATCAGGTATATATTTTATAATATTTCCTCCATGAGCTTTCACTTCTGCAGGCTGCACAGTTTCAGCTCTTCCAACCTTTTCTTATGTGTCAGATGGTCCAGGCCTTTAATCATGGCTCTCTGCTGGACTTACTCCTCTATATCCATGTCTCTCTGGTACTGGAGAGCCTCAGACTGGGCCAAGCACTCTAGACATGTTTCACCAACCCTGAGCAGAGGGGAAGGACCACCTCCATTGACCTGCTGATGACATATTTCCTAATGCAGTCCAGGAGGCTCTTGGCCTTTTATGACACAAAGGTATATTGCTAGTTCATAGTCAGCTTGGTGTCCACAAAGATCTCCATGCCCTTCCCTGTCAAGCTGCCTTTTTTTCTGGTAAGCCTCTAGGCTGTATTTGTACCTGAGGTTATTTGTCTCCCATGTGCAAGACATGGTATCTTCCCATTGTTGAACTTTGTGAGGTTCATCTCTGTCTATTTCTCCAGTATGTCAAGGTCGCTCTGAATGGCAGCACAGATAAATTGTGTATCAACCACTTTTCCCAATTTTATACTATCTGTAAACTTGCTGAGGGTATGCTCTTTCCCATTATCCAGGTCATTAATGAAGATATTAAACAGTATTGGCCACAGTATTGTACTCTGAGTATACTGTTAGTTACCGGCCTCTTGCTGGTCTCTGTGCTGCTGATCCACAACCCTTTGAACCAGCAGTTCAGCTAGTTTTCAGTCCACTTCACTGTCCATCTAGTCTGTACTTATCAGTTTGTCAATAAGGATGTTATGGTAAATTTTGTTAAAAGCCTTGCTGAAGCCACGATAAAACATGTCTGGCCTTCTCCCCTGTCCACCCAGTCCATCTTCTCACTGTGGAAGGTTATCAGGTTTGTCAGGCATGAATTTCCCTTCATATATGCATGCTGACTACTCATCATCACCTTCTTGTCCTTCATATATTTATAAATGATTTCAGAGATTATTTGATCCATTGTCTTCCCAGCAATCAAGGTGGGGCTCACTGGGCTGTAGTTCCCTGGATCTTCTTTCTTGTCCTTCCTAAAGATAGAAGTCCTTAGACATCTACCCCAATCACCCTGATGTTTCAAAGATAATTGACAGTGGCCTCACAATGACCTTGGCCAGTTCCCTTGGTGCTTCCAGGTGTATCTCATCATGCTGCATCTGATCATTCTCCACTGAGGGTCATCTTCTGTGTCTTTGCATTTTGACAGTCACAATGATTTTTGAAATCATTTGGTATATTCTGAGACAGAGATCGAACTTAGCAACATTGAGATCATGTGGATAAAGTAGTTTCAAATGGTCATTTTTAATCTGCTAGAAAAATTCATATACTGAATATATTAAAATTTTAAAGTTTACTATCCACGACAAAATATAATAGCTCAATTTATTTAATTGCAGTTTTAATTAAGAATTTCCCTGAAATTGGCCTGGAGATAAAATCAAAAGTTTGACCTACGAAGTTTTTAATGAGTGAAAAGTAAGGACTTCACAAAACCCCTTGGCAGTAAACAAGTAGAAATAATTCAGACTCCTTACCTTAGATCAAGTTGAATCTGTGAATAGGGGAGAAAGCAAAGAAATGAAACTGCATGAATTATGAATTCTTCAGTGTGAAAACCTAGTACTTTTGCAATGGTTTAAAGAAAAGAGAAAGGCTATCATTCTTAAACATTAAATAGTCTAAGTATACATACCATATTACAACAAAATGTTCTGCTGGGTGTCAACTCTGGCTGACGTTCCTGTTTTGATCCTCACTTTACAGGAGAACTGTATCGCAGAAATATTCTTTCTGATTTAATACCTCCTTTTTAATTTAACATTACGCTCTTAAATTTAGAAAACCTTTGTGTTCATTTCAGTTTTCAGCTCTACAGGGGGACATAACTGTTTATGTTGAAGACTCTACGGATACATACTTTCCTTTCCTCACAACTATTTGAACACCACCTTTTTTTCAGAAGAGAGGCTCCTGCTGACTATCAGCTTCAGTGGCACAAGCACGTGTTGCCTGGTGTGCCACACCAAGCTGTTTCCACTACATCTTCATTCTGATATTTGCTAGATGAGAGAGCTCAGATGATCACCATTTAGTTATAAGAATTCTTAAGCTTTAATTCATTTTGTCATTCCTGCTTGTTTCTTTTTCTGAGAATATATGTTTTATTTGTCCCTGTAAAATAATCCTCCTGCACAAATGTTACTCTGTTATCCTGTTGTTTTCTCCTGTGGAAATGGAGAAACAGGCATGGGCTGGGGCAGGGTGTCAGATGCGGAGACGAAGAGGGCATCTGCTTCCCATCTGCTTTACATCTTCAGATGTTTTGTTGAACCAGGTATCAAATTCATGCTGTACAATGTCATGTTTACAGATAGCAAACTGGGCCCTTCCATACTACTTACCTGCAATTAATCTGCCTCATCTTTTCTGCCTAGATGTAAAGCCTTATTCACTCGAGACAGTGCAGCCATGGAAACCATTTGCTAGGACAAACTTTCTGTGAGGAATTAATCATTAGATGACATAATTGCTATAACTAGGCTTTATTCAAGAAGTAATTTTTTTACATTTCTGAGGCTAGAGTCAGAACAATAATATGATTTAAATTGTTGTTTTTTTCACCAGGTTTTGTATGGTATTTTGTCTGACTGGTTGCACTGTGCATGGAATACATCTTCTTTCAGAGCATCCCTTTTCTGAAAGAACGGCTAGCTCGTAGATGCTATGCTGATCAAAACAAAAGCCATGTATTTCCTTATGTGAGGGAATTTCATGAAGAAAGAGGAGAAAATAACAGAGTGTTGCAACCAAAACATGAATATAAATGCCTTTTGGTGACCCCAGTAGATCCAGGCTAGTGTCTACTGTTAGTTGAAGTACGTTTGCTACGTTTATTTATTTCAAGCAGTATTGACAGACAGGAGACTGAATACTTGAAGAAAATAAATAAATAAAACCAGCTGGGCAGATCAGTGTGTGGCCTCATTTTGTACTAATCTTTGGATATCTGGTATTGACTACTTCCAGGAATATGGGAGAGTGCCGTAAATTTATCAATGCAAATACCAGCACTTGCATAAACTTTCCTGCAAGAAAGGACTTCACCTTATGTGAGAATTAAAAAAAATGCTCTGAATATTGTAAGTATAAAGGGCAGAGAGGAACCAGGACAATCACTTGTTTTGTCTCTTTTCATAATACAGGCCATTACTTAATATGGTACTCCAAGATGGGAGTACCATTGACATCTGAATACTCAGAAAATTAGTAAAAGACCATAATTCTTCATGGAAAAATTTCATTGTGTTTGCTATGTTGAATAAACTAGCATCTGAAAGGATAAAGAAACTGCATTTTGAATCAATGGAACACCTGGATTCTAACTGGGTTAATCACACTGAAGGCTGTCAGTTTTATTTCCTGTGAATCAAGGTTTTGCGATTGCCATAGTGAAAGCAGTGAGGAAATGGGGCCTTTAGGTCAGTGCCACAGACAACAGACTATGAGGTACCCTGAAGTATGACATATAATAGCTGATTCTAAAACCATTATGTATACTCAACTTTTGTGACCTTGGTAAATTATCTCATAGTTTTCAACTTCTTTTTTCTGTGCAAATGTACTGTGAGGACGGTGATTTGTATGATTGCTGAGTGTCACCTGAGGAAACAATTGCGAACTATCTTCGTGTTACAAGAGAGCAGTATTTGCAAAGAGGAAAGGATTGTTACATCTCACATGAAATGTATTAAGTTTGGGGCAGGGTTCATAAAACCCATGGATACAACCAAGGAAAGAATGCAGGAAAAGAACTGAAATATGTGTGAGAAAGTAAGAAAGCAGGTATTGCTCTGCTACAATTTTAGTTGTGTAGCTGAACTTGATTCAGATTTAGATCAATGGACTACATGATCTCTAGAGGTCAGTTTTCACATTTCTACAAGCTTTGTGAAATGAATTTATATTATGATAAAAATATTTAAATTTTCCATATATAAATGGAATTCCCATTGTAATGTGTTGAAAGACAATAAGAAAAAAGAGCAGTGTGGAGATCTGTCAACACATAATGATTTGTTCTAATTGTATGAAATGTGTACAAGGATAAAAATCTAATACTGACCAAAATTTATATACTAAATATTGGGTGATGACATAAGAATTGCTACACTGTACTAACCAAGAAAAAGCTTCACTGTTTTCTAAGGAAAAATAAGTTGGTTGTAGAAAATGAAACAAACTAATGTTTGACTGCAATGAATTATCTGTAGAGAGTTATTAGATGTTATGGAGAAAAATATTAGCTATGTTTTTTCTTTTTTTGACTTTCTAAACAGCAAAATGTCTCAAAGTGATGAGCTCAGGAACAGAGGAATATCTAAAGGAAAATACTGAAATACTGGCACTTGTCTGCATATTATTGCTTACCTTATTTTACAAGCTTACACCACCTTCCATGTGTAGGTCTGGAAGTGTTTAGACATACATGAATAACCTCCAATGCTACTGTATTTCTCATGTCCAAACTTAATACAAGGAAGTCAACCAAAATAATATTCAAACTGGTACCTTGAAGTGAGGTAAGATTCCTATTGATAATACTTTTCCTGGCACAAACTACTTCCCCCTATTCACTGCCATGGCAAACTGATGTACTAGGATCAAGTTCTCACATAGTCTACTAACTTGTACAAGAGAGGAAAGTTAATGGTTGGTTCCATCTTAACCAACAAGACAAGCCTGTACGAACACACGTATTAGTTTTAAGGAAAACAAAATGTGAACTGAAACTTAGTTAATGCAGTAAATTAGACTGGTTGAAGATACTCAAGTTTGCTACTTCTTTCAGCAATGTCCATTCTTTGATATTTTATGACCTTTTATGGACTTCAATGGGTTTACCTGGTTTTAATTAACTCCCCTTATTTTTCTTCAGTGATATAAGGACTGATGGGGCAAAATCTTGATTTTCCAATGCAGTTTCCCTCCTCTATTCTCTTTTGTTTTGCTTGTTTCTCTCCTGTATTGGATTTCTCTCGTCAACTGCAGTTCCTCAGGCTACGTCTGCAGTGAAATCCAGAGGTGTAATTGCAGCACATGTATACAAACCTGAGCTAGCTTTAACCTCACTAATTTAATAATAGGAATGAAATCGCTGGTTATGTATTCCATAGCAGATGTCTTTGCAACTTCAGTTCCACTTCTGTGAGTAGTCAGATAGATTACAGCTGTATTGGGTGTATCTACCTCTCCTGCAAATTACAACTTTGGCAGTAGCATAGGTATAATAATACTTTATAGAGACATAAAAAATAAACAATTCATAAGGTGTAAGAATGTTTAGGAGTAATTTCTGAAATATTTTGTAATCTGCATCATGGTGGGTGCTGTCAAAGAAAATTAATAGCTTATTACAGATAAACAAAAGTAAAGTTATAAAAATAAGGGATTGAAATTAAACAAATAGAATGGAAACTTGATTCTAACGTCATTGTACTCATGAAGGTCTGATAAAAACTTATATCAAAATGTTGCAGTTTGACATGTAAGGAGTAGGATTTCTATATATAGAGAAATAAACTTTGGTCAGTAATGTTATTCATTATTTTTGTTGCAAAGTAAGGGTCATATGTCCAAAAAATACAGGCAAGCACTATTTAAGGTACTCTGTGTAGGACTGTGTGCTTTTATGTATTTACATATTACAAGAAAAAGTTGTTGTCCCAGGAAGATTTTGATAGACTTCCGAAAAGACTGGATCAACACAAATGGGATAAAAGACATCTGCAGCAAAGTGAAATTAAAGCACAGGGACTCTTTCATGTATTCTATTGAACTTATTGTCCCTTTTCCATCCTGAACTTTTGCAATATGATTTAGTATTTTCTGTATTGTACCACTGACTGTGCAGTGTCCAATTTTTCTGGAAATAATAATTCACTAGAATATATAAAACATGCTGGGAATTCCTGAATGCTCTGGAACTGGAATGATTTCTGTGGTATTGGTTGGTTCTCTGGATGTTCAAAAAGTGCAGGTTTCAGAGATTCCAAGGTTAGCAAAAACCTCAATAAACAAAAAGAAACAGAACAGCTTTTCTTAGATGGCATTAGTATGTTTTGCTCAAATTGTAATCTGGAATTTACAGTGTGAATTAAATGTTTGCGTAGCTGCTTTGGTAAGAAAGCATGATATTTCAAATATTTCTGTTTATAGATATCTTCTGTGTTTTCTATACAGAAGAATGTTATTGAAGTGACATAATAATAATGGCGTGACAATGTGGCAGAAACGAATTTTGAGTTCTTTTTTAAGAAAATATTTAAAACTAGACACTATACAAATGAACTGAGCAAGCATGCAATGTATGCAACATAATACCTGGGATTTAAAACTTTCTTTATATAAAAAGTGGAAATAAAGTTAGAACGATACAGGCTTGGATGAAAAGCTGTGTAAAGCTCTGTCTGCACCTGGAATTAGGTTGAGTTATAAGGAGAACTGGAAAAGGATACAGTTAGTCAGAAACTGTAGAGGAGTTTATTTAAGTCTTCATTCTAAGTAGTTGATCTATTTTGCACTTTCAAGTTACGAACATCAGGGTTTAGACCTTTAAGGCATGATTTCAAGAAGCTGAAAAGTATGCAAAATTTTCAGTATCAAATGTTTTCAATGCAGTGTGGGTAACAGAGCGTTAAAGATTCAGTAGAAATTATATAGAGAACATCATTAAGGAAGGTGCTGGATATGATAGGTGTAGTACATGCATCTGATTGATCTATAATATTAATTTGAAAAAGATTAGCCAAATCAAGGAACTTCCTGGTTGATGTTAACAAAACTTAAGTGGCCCTTAGAGTAACATTCAGGCATGGCTTTGTAAAACTACTAATTCATTACATTTCATTTCTAGCAATCATTATTTCAAGTTTTGTTTAAATTCTAGTGGTAAGTAATGTCCTTGTAGCTCTGATTCCTATATATTCCACTATAGAATATGACCACTACTAAAGCAGAGGTATATGACAAGTGATGTTAAGGGTGGCCCCTACTTGGACTTAAAAGAGTAGCAAATTTAGGCTTTAAGTGGAGTGAGATAAATTCTGGTTTTGTTCTCAGACATTCAGACCTGAAGACTTGGATGTCTCGGTTCCATTTTGCACTTCAACATTATAGACACTCACCTTAAGAGTGATTTGCCACTGGAACAAACTCAAAACAGGTCTTGCAATGCAGAGATGTAGCAAGGAGAGCCACTATATTGCAGGAAGATATTAACTATAAAAAAACACTTGCTTCACTATGTCCCTGAAAATGAATTTGCATCCAGGTGTACTGGACTTGAAGTGTGGCAGTCATCTGAATATTTGTTCAGTAGAACCTTATTATTGAAGTGGAGATTCAGTTAATATACTTAGAATAGTTTTTATATTTCTGAGTTTGTCTGGACATATGTAGTTACTCTCTGTGCTACTAGAACACTAAAGAATTTTGCACCAAATGGATCTGATATCTATACATAGCTATCATCCAAAGTCAGTACCTCATCTAATCATAGAAAGTTTTCTCAGTGAGTTCCTCCATTGATACTGCTGATTTAAGATTAGGTTAACAGTACTTGTCTTTGATAATTCAAAGTACCAGTGATAGTTATGTAATTGCTTACCGAGGGAGAGAACAATTCAGAGAATCCAAGGTGGAGACATTGAGAGGTATATTTAATCAAGAGCTTTGTATTATACTAACATAGTTTCTTAAGGGCAAAACAGGACATAAGCATCCCATTGATATTGAACTCAAATATTACATCATACCCACTCGGTATAAGCACTATCTATTACTACAAGAATCCTTCTAAACAACTCCAGAAGAGGTGTCAAACATTCTCTTCCACTAACAGTTCATCAACATAGGAAGCTGGTGAGTGTGGCTGGTTTTAGATACCTCTTTTTTTATGTATTGTATTATGAAATTTGTTTTTCCTTTCACATGCAAATAAAACACCCCAAAAGTGTAACTATAAAGCAATTACTGTTCTGTAAGAGACATTATGAAAATACGTCTCTCGTAAGTGACACAGTGTGTATGTGAGTATGGTAAAATAAAGTGGAAGAGGAAGTTAGCTGAGATTTTGTTGTTAAAATTTGTTAAAATTCTTTGAGGTAAAGAAGAAAGGTGAATTATCCTGCAGAAGTGTTAGTCAGCTTAGATCTTTTTTTGTAAAAAATATGGCTTTGTAGCAGAAGCAATGGTGTCCCCTTAAGATAAGGAATAAAATTTAGCTTTGCTATCAGGAATCATTTAAAATAGTGGTAAGGCAGGCAATTTAATAAAGAGATCGAGAGCAAGATTCATAGTAGTTCATCTCTGAACTGTCTGGTTTATATTGCAAATATTCTCTCTTGCCTCTTATTGTAATTCTCAAAGCCAGGAAGACTGCAGTGTCGTACACTGGTTTACAGCTACATTCTAGAGAGGTGGCAGAATTTTATGAGAAAAGAAAGATAGAAAAAGTACAGTAAAGAAAATAAACAATCTTTTCTGTGTCAGTTCCAAGGTTGCATTATTTTTATATTTTTCACATCATATGTCTGTTGTACACTGTGTGGGTGGTAGTCCATCTTTCTTTCCTTCCTCCAAAACTGCTGCTACACTTAGGTTTCTTAAACCATTTTCCACATGTGCCACCACAAAAGTCTGGATTTCTAAAGAAAATAGAAAATTTTCCTAGATCACCAGGACCAACTTTGCCTGTAAGGGTTTCATTTTTATAAGGGATTTCTGAATGGATGTATTAGTAATGGAACTTAAAAGACAAACTCATATATGAAATGTGTGTTATAGTTGTGGTTCATCTAGAGGCTTTGAAAAAAATTGTATTATTAAGATAGCGAAAGGTGCTTGAGTCCTGACCATTGAAGTTTTTGCCTATTATTATTGTTTTCTGTTCAACAGAAGAATGAAGTTGGCTCCATTAAGAGATTTTAAATGGAGAAATGTGAGGTACTAATTGATAAGTCAGTAATTATTTGCTTAATTATGTGACTGGATTGTACCAGATAATATGAAATAATCTAGTGAATATTGGGTAGTAATAAACCCAACCAATTAGCTGATTCATCTCTGGTCTGTCATTGGGCCTTGGTCTAGCACTTGGTGATAGACCAGAGTTCAAACCCTGCTCTAATTAGTGATGTTTATACCCTCAGTACCCCATATTCATAAGCTGTAGCAAGAGGAGGACAACGTTCTTTTGTCTTTAGAATGATTTTCACACATGTGGATCTAGAAAATATATTTCTGTTATACTCAGTCTTGAATTAGGTATTTGTTTTAGAGCAGTCTTTCTGACTAGCTTACCAAATCACGCAGGTTTGTTGGGGTTTTTTTTGGTTTTTTTTTGTCTTCCATTTTATAGGGACCCTTGACAATTGGAATTGTGAATTTCACTTTATGTCCAGGAGGATCTTACAGTAAATACTGCAAGGCCTAAAAACCTTTGAATCAGTTTTCTGAGAGGGGCAGGCATTCATCTGATGCTCCATCAGAATGCAATTTAATTATTTTCTTTATTTATTTTCTTTTTTTTAAACTCAGATACAGTCCAAGAGATTTTAAAAATGCCTTGTATTGAAGGTGTGCTGAATACATTTAAGAAGGAGAAAGTGGAGACGTCAACTATGTTGTCTTCTGAACACAGATGTCACCTAGTTTTATAACTCCTGTTCATTTGACCCTTCTAGTACAACTGAACAAATTTCCTCAAGTTTGACATATTTACAAATGTTGAAAACTAGCTAACTAATTTTCAGCTATTTATGTTATATATTCCTAAGTTTTATTGTGTCTAAACTTTACACTACAGTTTAAGAAACACTAATAGTATTTCAAGTAGGTATAGAAACGACAGCCCTTTCAGGAGAACTCAGATTTTATAGGGTTTTTTTTGTTTTGTTTCCTTTTCTATATATCAATGCAGTTTTGGCAGGCCACCTAAGGTACTTCAAGTAGAGAATACTTTACTGTGAGGTACATAAAAGCTTAGAGAAAGGAATAATAGTTTATAAACTCAATGAAGTATGGATGCAATTGAAAACCTTGTGAGTAAATACATTCTGAAATAAAACAGATTTGAAGTTATTAATCAGGGCTTTATTCCAGCATTATGACTTTCAAGTTAGTGGAGTTAATATTAGACTTCTGTTAGTGTAACAGGATAATGAATTAAGACAATTGTTTTAGAAACACAGCTCCAATGATTCATTCAGGAGAAAAAAAAATATAGAGCAGTTGTTCTTACTTTAGTCCCTACACAGTATTCAGTTGATCACAGTTCAAAGGTTTCACAGAGGTGGTCTCCCAAACAGTATCATAACTCGCTTACATCTCTGCATTGTTTTGTATAATAAATAAAACCACAAGCAATAATTACTTAAACATATTTGAGTCTTTATTAGAAGCACAAAAGAGCTTTATAAACTACATGGATAGATTCATCCAACTTCATAAAGACAAGCTTTTTAAAAATGATAATACTACACCACTGAATTCAACTGAGGCTCTAAGTAAAAAAGCAAGGGAAAATTAAAGAGATAGATGTGTTTAGAAAATACAAAAGAACTTGCATTGTCACACTTTCTACAGTGTGAATGGTGAGAAATTTAATAAACCTAAGCTGAGAAGAGTTTTGATTTTTAGTGTTCTATCACACTGGGATTTCCGAGACAGAGCTGTAATACTACAGGAATACTCCATGAAAAAGCACACTTTCAAATAATTAATTCTCCTTTTTCTGTTTACATACTCATTTCTTCTTAGAAATTTTCTTACAGATACACATAAGAGGCAACTTAGTATAAAAGGTCTAACAAGTTGGTGTCATGAACCAGCATAGGCCGTATTGCAGGTTAGAAAAAAAAGTACAAGGATAATGTTCAAGCAATGCCTAAGAATATGTTTCTTCTATCTGTTTAATTGTTGTTACAACTATATGACCACATTTCTTTCTCATTCAGGTGACTTGTATTTTTTTATATCTTTTGTATTCATAGTATTCTGATGTAACATGTATAGCCTAAATATGTGACTTGTTATATTCACTCAGTGTGATACTGACGTTAGAAATAACACCCATCAAATTTCATCTCACTTTTGAAGTGGAAGTTGAATAATTTTTACACATCTGTTCCCAGAATTGTCCTCTCAGTTGTGGTTTATGTTGTTCAATAAAGGGAAATGTTTGTATATAGCATGGCTTTAGATATGTGGGGAAAATACTCTCAACAAAGGATGCATCAGGGTGCTGGAGAAAGCAACCCTGCGCAAGCAGAAACCTGTACTTAGTTATTCTCAAACAATCTGAAATATGGCCACCAGCAAATTTATGTGTGATCACTATCCCTAATTTCTAAATAGTTATTGCAGTGATACCTCAATAGTCAAAATTGTGACCACTGTGAATCTTCTGTGGAAAACACTCTACAAAAGCCAGAAATAAAACATATTTTCTTTCCTCAGAGAACAAAATTTGAATAAGTCTCCAGTGATATTTCATGCTGTTTTGAAAACGAAAAGATTTAGCTGTAAAGGCAAGCTTTACAACACAGTATGAGCTAAAGTTTAGGATCTGATAGAAAGTTAAGACTGAAAGTTCAGCATCTTGTCTGTAGTCAGATCAGTCAGCCATTATATCAATGATTATATTATATTGACAATGTCTCAGAAATAGTCTCAAAAACTGTTTGAAAACAACAAAAGTCTGATAATACACCTTTGAGTGTTTTTGTGTGACTTCTATCAAGTTGCTTTGAATCTTCATAGTAGTAATTGTCCTGCTTGATTTGACCTGTTCCTTATCAGAAGTTGGAAATAGATTTATTTTTTTGCCATTTGAAAACTATTTGTTCAATTAGATGAACATAAATGTGTGTATTTAAGTATCTAAAACCTTACTCTGGATTTCAGAATATTTGACAGAGAGAAATGTTGCTTATACCTGGAGTAATATTCATATGGTTTTGAAGCATTTTCATGTAATGTAGTTTGGTTTAGTTTATGTAGTGTATTCTTGGAGTCTCTATACCTATTGTATCACACTTTGAAAGCATTTAGTTACTGTCAAGAATTACTGTTAAGAATTCAGATCCTCAAAGGTATTTATATTATTTCCCATGGATTTCAATTTTTTAAAAATAAAAGTGTGAAGAAGAGATAATTGGGAGCAGGGAAAGGAAGCTACTGTGTCTTTGTATTTTAATATTTTTTAATTTTTTTAAGCATGAGGAGCAAAGAGAGTTAAAAAACATACAGGGCCTGAGATATAATTTAGGGTAAAAGATTTATGGTTGCTACAAAATGTTATTGAACATGAGATGAGGAATGTAATATTTGACATACTTACTTATTTTATATAAAACCATTGAACCTTCCCCATAATTCAGACTGAAGTTCTAGTTGCAAGTACAAAGATACAATGAGAGTTAAGGTGGGATGCAAGGACAAGTGAGGCAAACAAAATAAGCCTTTTAAAGAAACAGTTGTAGTACAGTTTTATTCTGAATTCTGAATTATTCTTTATTCTGAATTAATACAAATTTATTTTTTAATTAAACATTTAAAACTGAATGTGAAAGGTATGTATTTTTCTTTTTCTATTTCTCACTTTAAGTAATTACAAAAGAATGGTTTATGTTAAGGGCTGCTTTTCATTACTTTTCTTTTATTGATCTACAATTTCTGAGACTTGAAAGGTAGCTAAAAGAATCTTTGAAAACTAACCAAAAAAAAAAAAAAATCTGCAGAAGGGAAAAATAAATCTATAGAAGGGGGAACTCCTCCCCAACTAAACCCAAAAATGTACAGGAGAAAGAAGTTGTGGATTCAATTCATTCTACTGTGCTCAGTGATGAAAGGAGACAAAGGATAGGAAAACAGGCTTTTTTTTACCATGTCCAGAAAGGGTTGGGAAAATGTATGGTGGAAAATAAAAAGTCTATGTGAGCTATAACCACCATTCAGTTCTTTTTTTAGTGCTCCGATTTTATTTGTAAACATTGTTTTGTTGCATACATGTATACATTGCCCAACTATCCAAATGCAGAAGCCCTTATCAGCAAATAATTTTTTTAAATAGCTCCTCTTCTTTGACTTATATGTTGATTATACATTACATTTTTCCTATAGCACAGAAAAAAAGAATTTGTTTTTAAAAGAGCAAACACATCCACAAATAAAGATATAAAGTAACCTAGGAAGCTGATTCTTATTCAAGTTTTATTTCGGCAATAGGTCTTACCTACTCACCTGCAGGGTTCTTTAGTCAGAGAAAAAGTAATCTTTGAAAGGTGATTGACGTGTAGGTTACTAAAGTTGTAAGTGTTGTTTGTATAGTTGTGTCAATAACTTCTACTGACCGCCTTTCTTCATTGTCCAATATTCTCCCACCAAAAGTACAGTGGAAGCTGTCCAGTTTTTAACTACATGATGGATGTTCCATAAATAAGTTAGTATGGATGTATCAACAGCTGTTAGGCAAAAAATGAGATAAGCATTTATTTCATACACCAGGCAGTTGTCAAGAAATATTAATATCCTTTCGTCAACAGAAGAGTGCAAAACAGCTGCTGAAAGGTCTGTGATAAACAGATGGCAAGAGCAGTGGAGTCAAGCTGGTATTGAGTTAACCACCTTCATACTATTCCTCAAGTTGCATCTCTTGGGAAGGACTTGTACTGGAAAATAACTTTAAAATTGAACTTTCTCCTTTACAGCAACAGCATATGACTGCCTACAGTAAATGTCCATATGCTTTTTTAGTTAGATGCCATGCATGAATAGAATGAATGGACCAGTATTGGTATCAGGCAGGAAGTGGTTGAAAATTCAGTTAATTAGTCATGCTACTACACTATATAAGACACCTTAGGGTCTATGTTTTTGGAGAGTACACATGTATGTTTTGTTACTTTGAAAGAAAGGTTCTTTATCTAGGTTTTTTTTTTTACAAAGTGTAGGCTATTGTATTTACAGAGCAGTACGAAAATGTAAGCTTCAGTGTTAGAACTGGTCCTTTCCTGAATCCTGATGGTTTGAAGCTGATATGTCTTAGAGGAGATCTTATTAGCATGCAGCATTTGTTGCTCAAGGCTCATTGACCAGCTTTCCTTTTCCATAAAAATATAATGCCAGGTCCTACAGTAATTTTAATTTACTCCCCAGGTAAACTTTTGAATGATCTCTGTAAAACTAATTTGAATAACATCTGTTTCTGCTCCTGGTTTGGCTGGGTACTAACTGAAAGAAATTTAAAGCAGCATACCAAATTTAATTTTCTAACAGTTGTTTCTTTTGACTGGAATCAGCAATCACATTTTTTTAGACAGCAAGTAGACATAGAGATTCTACAGCTTGTATTACAATAAAATATAAATTAGTAATGCCAGTCTCTGAGAAAAATGTGTGCTACATAGTCCAACAACATCACAAGCAGATACTTCAAATTATCTGGCAGTATCCTTAGGTTAGGTGTTGATTACCTACATTTCCAAACATTAAATAAGAGGCTCAAAGTAATGGAATTCAGTATTTGAACAACAGTATGAATTACTTCTCAGAAAACATTCAGCCATCTTGCTATGTTTCTATCAGATGTTTTAATTATATTTTACACTTTTTAATTATCACGTTAAATTTGCTTTTATTTATTTCAACTAGTTGCAAGAAAACTTAACATTTAAATATCATTTAGTCAATACAATAAGCTTGCTTTTGTCTATTTATAATTTAGACACTGGAATTGAAAAAAAAATCCAGCTAGTTGGAACTTCCTGCATGTGGAAAATACATAAAATAAGAACATAGGGCTGAGACTCTTACACTGATTATTATTGTGCTCTCGCAATAGCACAGCAAACATGAGCAAAGCTATTCAGTAATTACATATAGGTATAAGAATCTCTTTGGGATAAATTGTTGGGTGGCAATTTACTTGTGTATACATGTGCATGCAGTACTGTTTTATATATCCTAGGGTATCTGAAATTCTTTTACAGGATTTTAAGATATTATCTGAGCTTTACACAAAGCCTTGTGGTCTTCTGAATCAGCAGTGACATTTACATGTCTGAAATGTCATTGGATTCTTCTGCTAGGGCACTGAGTTCCACTGTAAAGTCTTGTGTAAACTCTGGAAACAAAGTGTGTCCATATTTTAATACAAAATATTATTGTGCAAAAAAAAGCCCAAAACAAAAACGTCATCGAACTTGTGCTTGTTATCTTTTTAAACCAATGGTGTTAACATAATTTTGAAACTAGATGCTTAGCTCTCACTTAGATGTAACTATCTATCTCTGGTATTTTCCAGGGCTTGGGGTAGTGTTAAAACAAATGTTATCTTGAAACAGGATACAGGCTTCTTTGCCTTCTTGAAATGAATCATTCACTTGGAAGCTGGCACGTTTGCAGTGGAATTTACGAATGTACTACTTTATCGAAATTCCTATGTAGTTAAAGTCTCTTTAATCTTCTTTCTGAAATTTCACTCTCTAAAAGGTGCCACTGGTGAAAGCACCAAAATAAAAAAGACATGGTACAGGTAGATGGCTTCTGCACCATACTATGAAATTGTTAATGTGATTCTCTTAAAAACTTTGGTTCGACTGACAGCCCTCTATAACTATACATAATTTAGCATTAATTCTGTAGCTTCAAACAAAGCAAAGATTTCTTAAGTTCTGAATATTAATAATAATCTATTTCATTAAAGTATACAATACTTTATCCCTGTGGTAACTAATATGGATGGATTTTTCTTCATACCCATCTAGAAAGTTGGTATGGATTGGAAAGACAATAAATTTTATTTTGCTTCTGCCAATGAATGTCAGGGGTCAAAGTTTTAGTGTGAAGAAAGGTCTGTAGTAGTCACATGATAAGAATTTCACTTTTTAATTTCCTTGGAATTATTTATGACTTAATATTGTTTACCTTTCTATTAGAGGTAAGGGTTTTAGACGGACTTTTGTACATTCTCTCAATCAATTTTATTCAATGGTCCTTGATGATATCAGGATGACTTTATAGTTGTATCATTTTACAAATGAAATATTTTCTTCCTCAGATAAAATGTTGAAATACAAGACTGACATTCCACTCTGAGAACCTTTCACACACACACATGTTCATTATGATATCTGCAAAGGTAGCTCTGTATTTGGTATTAATAAAGTAGCATTGTCATGATTTCAATCTTATTTAGCAAACAAAAAAGCAACAATTTGACGCCACAGTTGTTTTTTTTCCCCTCAAATGCCACAACCAGTACTGGAGTTGTTCAAGTCTTTATTCTGTTCTTTGAGTCTGCATGTAATTCTTCTCTCTCAGCTTTGATAAATCTGTTATTTACTTGTATGCTGATGACACCATCTTGCTGCTATCTGATAAGGGGACTAGTAAAATTAACACTATTCCTCATGTTGAGCTAACTGAAAGTAACAAAGAGACTTAATGAAAATGAAGCTAATACGCAGATAAGACTTACGGGGTATTGTTCACTCCTTGGCCTCTGCCAAGGAGGAAGACTTTCAGATGAATCCATACAAGAACACACAGTAACACAACAGGTTTTACCAAACATCTTGTAATATCAAGTTTGGCCTTTTTTTTTCCTTTTAACATTATCTAATAACAAGACAACAGCAAAGATGACAGTACATGTTTATTTGTGTTACCCCTATAGAGTTAATATCTTCCAAGTTTTTTTAACTCACTGGCTTTAGAAGATTTACATACTTTTTATATCATTAGATTTTAATCTCTTTTATGAGCGCTTGTTCCTAAGGCAGAGCTAGTGTAAATTCTCCCTTTATGTATTTACTTTGTATATGTACATAAAGAGGGATATTTCTTCTAGACAGAACAAACAATGTTATGTAGAACTATCTGCGGCTTATTATTCTTGTGTGTTAATTGTTTGGATAAAAACTGTGTGGAATTATAGTAGTTTTTTAGAATAGTAGTCTTGTTGAAATTGTGGGTAGCCTTGCAATGCCATTTTTTGGGGGTGAAATGAATCTTAGAAACTTTAGTGGAGTGAGTACCTATTGGGCACCTCTGCTACTATTGCAGATTAAAATTTGGTAATGCGTGCCAGTAAAAATTTGAAAGCTGTAGAGAATTTAGAAGATTTCTTACAATTTTTCAAGCCATTTTCCATATATGAAACAGTCAGGTCTGCATGTTAAGTTGAATTCTTTCCCAAATCTTATCAAACTGGATTTTGTGGAATATATGAATCGGTCAAATTAACAGAGAAAATTGTTGAAAGGCAAGCTTAATTCATAAAAACTTGTGTCATTGTAAGTTTTACAATTCTGGATCTTTCCTGGAGTGTCACTCTTACCCACCTCTGTAGGCACAGCCTTCGGAAATATTGAAAGAGAAAATAATAAACAACTAACTGTAAATGTTCATCAGTGGGTCTAAGAAAAAAACATCCTTTTTCAAAACCTCAAAAACATATTTGATTTAGGTTTTACTCTTACATAATGACTTAAGCAGAGTAATTTCTTTATCATGGGTGTCATGACATCTGTGAACTGACAGTAGTAACATTGCAAGTGCATGCTGTTAACCTCTGGGCATTGTAAGTCAGTCTATTCCTTCACCAAATGCTTTCACTGTATGTCACCTGACAGGCATTAAGCTGTTAGTTTATATGGTCTGTTTTACTTATCTCTAATGTAAATGAGTGACTCAGAAACCTGAGAACTTCTATTTTTATGATGAAGGTGAAGTACTGGGACAAAAGTCACAATAAATACCAAAATAAAACTGCCCTTACGTATGTAGTATAACTCGCTAAAGAGATCCAGAGATAGCAATAAATGTGAAATGATTGTAAAGAATATGAAGACCATTTATTACAACTGCATCTACCTGCTTTGTGCTAGAGCTACGCATTATATGCATATATACATAACAATATTGTGTGTAACATATGTAACGCAAGGATAGTATATTTCAGAAACAGCTTCCAGCTAAGTAGACACAGATTGATATAACGAACACATCAGGAGAATGTGAAAGAAATAACTAAATGTTTCAAAACTGCTGGAAAAGCAACTCAAAGCACACCAGTTGCGGAACCAATATAATAGTTAACCTGTGTTAAAGAAATGTCACTAAGAGATGCACTCATTTTTATAAACGTCATAAAATGCTTAGGTTTACCTTGGACAAAATGCACAAATCTTGCATTAAACCTATAAATTAATCTTTTTTCTTTTTTTTTTTTTTTTCCCCCAGGGTGTGCAGAATTTTTTAGGTTCATCTAATCCTTCGTTCAGTTCAAGGTGTGCTGTTCCGTCTGCGTACCCATCAGGCTGCCTGCATAGCCCAAATGCACTGGCATGTCTCAGAGGCTATAAGCAAATAGGTAGAACAGCTACTAGAAGGCCTCCATGGAATAATAAATCAGCAGCAGGTGCTCCAGGCATTCAGGAACAAGCACGGAAATCAAGTTGCAAATGAAATACTTCTAGGAGGAAAACAGCAGAAACAAAGCAAGATGTTTGTAAGACAATGGGAAGAAACTGTGCTCTTCACTTTTATCTCCTATGAAACTGAAATTGGCAAAGAGAAGAAAATCAACATAGCTAATGAATAGAGTTGCAGGGAGCCTGGCTAAAAGTAGATGTAATGTCTCTCAATAAAATTACCATCTTTACTGATCAGAATAGTATAATAATTCAATTACCCACAAAACCAGCTAGATATCCCTTGTGTTTACAGAGAAAGGCCAAAGAAATAAATGCTGAAACAAAACCTAGTTCATACACTGGTATTTCTAACAGATTTCAGGAAAGCCATTTCTTTGGACTGTAGGATTATAGTAAAGCTCTGGTTTTGATCTTTTTTGCTTAACTTCTTTCTCCCCACGACTAAAATTAAGAGTATTGCTAGCTTATCAAAGTCTGCCACTGGTATGTCTGTTCAGGATTTCCTGAAAAATGTAAGCAATTCACAGATATGAATCGATTTTAACTGGTGCTTTACTGTTAGGTGGTTTTCAGTTGATGTTTACTATCTTGGACTTAAGAACTGAAGATGTTGTTGAGAGTGAGAACCAAACGTCTTTAAAAAAAAAAGTTGAGTGAGAGATATGAGGCAAATTGCTCTTATTATTACTTTGGAAGCTCTAACTGGATATCAAGACAAGACTGCTCAATGTTGCACAAACACACAGAAATAAGCCCCTAATTGTTTACAAACTCCGTATGAAATAAAAAGAGAGAACATATAGATACAAACAGATGGAAATGTATACAGAAACAGTGCACAGTTATTGAAAAAATCTTAGTACCCCAGAAGCCTAAACAGTAAAAGTCATTTTTAAGCAGCAGGGTATTTGAAAAAGTAAACAGCAATTTGTATACTTACTAATAGTGAGCTCCTTTAAAGTAATATGAGCAGTGCATTGAAAAATACGAGTTTTAAACAGACAAAAATTTGTTTGAAAAAAATTTCTGGGAGGCCAGTATCCTGGGTCATGTAAAGAGAAATGAATGAGTTACCAGTAAACAAAGTATGCGTATGTCACTGTTTAAGGCTGGGCTGGCTATTAAACTGGTGGCAGATGCTCTCTGTTAACCCCCCTGTCCTTGAAGGGGAAGGGAAAGAGAAAAGGGAGAGACACTTATGGGTTGGAAAGCTAAAACAGTTTTAATGAACTATAATAATGAAAAGAAGAGTATAATAATAATAATAGAAATAATTAAATATATAAAAATATATACAAACCCAAGATCGAGCTCCCTCGATGTCGGTCATGTCACCACCGGCACTGCAGGGCAGGCTCCGGGAAGGCCCAGACTGGGCCCAACGACGGACGGGAACTGGATTCAGGGATGCACGGATCGGGATCGGGGGCAGCAGGGAAACGGACAGAGTCCTCTTCAGACACTGGCCATAGAAGGGAGTGAGACCCTTGTGATCCCCCTGCTTTATACTGAGAATGACATGTATGGGATGGAACACCTTCACTGGTCAATTTTGAGTCACCTGTGGTGTCCACTCCTCCCTGGAGGTGCAACCCTCCTGTGGCTCTTCACTCGTAATCAGAGAGGAATTTAGCAGTGACCTTGGTTTCTCTAAGAATAAGTACAGCAAGAGTCTTTCTGCATAACATCCCTACCAGTGCCTCAGTGATAACTACAAACGTCGAACATTATCAGTCCTGGAAGCAGACACTGTCTGCAAAACATGCGGTTAGTTTCGGAAAGTGCTGTTACTTAGAAGAAGCTTAGCTGAAAGTGAAAAATCACTGAAAGGAAAATTGCTCTGCTTTAGGCCAGACCAGGACAGCGTAGAAGATAGATACAGTGAAGGCTGGCTGGCTACAAAGGACTGAAAATTAAGATAAGTAGCCTATTTGCAAGTCATAGAAAAAAAATCATGAAATGGTGAAGGAAAGGTGACATGGCTGATACACAGGTATTCAGAGTGGGTATAACACATAATGAGTCTGTATAATAATCACTCACATAAACTTCAGAGGAATAGTGATGAAATAAAAAACCAAACCAAACCAAACCAAAAACCACAGTCCCTTATGCTTTTTCTCCCTACTTCCCCCAGATCTCGAAATGACTTTCAATCAGATATTTACACACTACTCCTGTTTAACGTCTTCCATTCAAGGATCAAGACCCAGACATGACCCAGGTACAAAACATTTAACACATTCCAGAGTCATCAATAGTTGTGCTTTTTTTAGTAGCTAGAGTTTGCTGGGTTTTTTAAAATCTATTTCTATAGTCTTTGTATGTATTTCATACACACATCTACATACTTCCACTAGCTAAAAAAAATACTCCTTGAAGACATAGTTTTTTGCTTTGTTTACTTTACTGTCAAAATACTTAGTGTGTTTTGATGAACAGTAACAAAACAGAATTTTGTTTTGTCTTTGTTTCACCCTCTGCAATTTACCTGAGCAAGAAGAAAAAGTTAATCCTTTTTAAACCGGGAAATATGGCTTTAATTTTAAGAATAATTTCTTGTTTTAAAATGTTGTGACTAGAAAAATAGCCAATGCCCTTCAATGCCACAGGATAGTAGTAGCAGTGCATAAAGAAATTAGAGCCCAAAGTAACCCATAAGGTGTTTAGCATTGCTCCGTAGATCACTGACTGTCAGCGCTGTCAGAACCTGATAGCTCTGAACCCTATTTCAGACTCTGACTGGTATATTTTATTAGTCATATTCAGTGTGCAATAGTTACACCCAGTCTCTGCAGATAAAGTATGTTCATCATCAGGGAATGTTTTTTTCTCTGCAGCTGAATTGTGTTTATATGCTTCATCCATGCTTCTTATATTTTCTGTATAGCTAAGATCTAATATACAATCATATACCAGGTTCTATACCAAAATGAAAAAAAATGTGGTGAGACGTCAACATATCTAAATGCCTTTCCTATGGAAACTGTCCTTGAAGTGAGATTTTGGCCTGCTTGTGTAAACACTGGTGGAAATGTACTAGCAAGTTAGGTCTTCTTAAAGTGTGATTTTCCCTTGATCTAGTCCAAATTCCAGTTACAATTGCGAAGGACGCTGGAGTAAGCCTTGAAACCAGAATTATCATGCTGTTGATTGAGTACCAGGTTGCCATTGATGAGTGTTTGAGAGATGGCTACTGTTGCAGTTGCCTTCTGATTTTCTGTTTCATGTACTTTGGGAAGAGAAATACTTGAAATCACCACAAAGACGTTTCAAATTTTATGCCTAGGTTTTCTGACATAGCACAATTTCTTAAACAGTGGCTGGAAAAACACTATTAAAAATCTGTTGGAAAAAACAGACATTGTCTTGCTCGCTAAATATTGCAACTACAATTTAATTTTCTTGCTGTTTTTTAAGTATTGTTATAGGTACAAAATATATTCCAATGTACTATATTGGTAAAACAGCAGGATTTTCTTTTTTTTTTTTCCCTACCTTTTCTGCTATTTCTTATTTTGGTTAGTATCCCTTTGGGATTTCTAGGTTTGATGTTGCTTAGGTTTTTTTACAACCAAAAATTGATCTTACTTTCTTAGTAGCTTTAAGATGCATATTTTAATTGTTTCAAGGAAAGTTAACAAACAAAGTAGACTTTGTATTGTGGAATAAATGAATATCTTGATGCACTTTTACATACATTTAGAAACTTTTTTCCCTCTCTTTTCTGGTAGCAGCAATCTCTGATAATGAGAATTTGCCCGGTAAAACATTTTGTTGTGGGGTTTTAACTTTTTGTTGGTTTTAATTAGGGGTTTGCTTATGCCTGAAATGATTAAAATGAGAAAAGACATGCTTGCATGTGATGAAACAAGTTTAAAATAAAATTCTAGAGAGAAATGCAAAATATATAACATCTTCATAAAGGGTAATTGTAAGAGGTGTTCAGTTGTTTTGTGTTGTTTTTTTTTTATGGTTATGTTTAAAATAGTGTATAGATGGAATAAAACCCGACATCAACCTAATTAGGATATGAGGACCTAACACTTGAGATGTTGAGCAAATATAATACATCTTGAAGTTCTGACCCTGACAGTGGTTGAGACATAATTGTCCACAGTAAAGAATATGATATGTCTGTAGAGACTTCCCAGAGGATATGCTGCTTCTTGTCTCCACCACTTAGTAATGAGTTATGCCTTATAACTCATGCTCTAATTAGCCACATAAATGTTTATTTTTTCTTCTTCTGTAGAGGAAAGCTGAGCTTGTTCTGCTGAAGTTTTTGGAATTACACAATGTAAATCTTGAAGAACTGAGACTGCAGTCTTCTTTGTACTTAATATAACCTCTGCTTTTATTTTCCTATAAGCTCCTCTGAAGTTAATATAAAACAGGCTTGTGTATTTCTTTTGAAGACAAAACAGGAGTGAATGTCTTTAATAACATAATTTGTAACTTCTACCTAGTATTACTTGTTGCACTTCAGATTGAGATAGTATCCTGGTTTAATGCTCTGACCTTCAAGGAAAAACAAAGTTTTGCACAGTTTGGGGGCTGCTAGCCTAACACTGAGCATGGTACATAATCCTTCACCTGTTCTCTTTGCAGTGACTTGCATCTGTTCACCAGTAAATAAGTCTGACTCTGAAGAAGAGTTGCCTAAATGGCTTGAAAGAGTTTTGCCCTTTGTGACAAGACATACAAATGCTAGGACTGAAAGTATTCTTGATGTGTAATGGAACAATTTTAAAACAGAGAGGTTCCTTTAGATTTTAAATGAAGTATCAAGGGTAATATGCTGGGGAAAAATACTGCTTGTGAAGGAGAAGCTAATGGAGTGAGTAAACAAAATAAACATCCTTTCTTCCTCCACAAATTTATATTGGCTACAAGAAGCAGCAGTGGATTTTGTAAGTAAATTATTTGTAATATCACATCATCACTTAGTAGCTGGAAAATTCCTTAATTTAGTGAAACTGCATTTGAAGAGTGCTTTCTATGGCTTTCAATATTATAGCTTCAATTATTGATCAGATATTTCAGCAGGGCTTCAATAAATGCAACATATTAATTACTCTAGGAGTTGTGTAGTTGAAAAAAATGCTGAATGGCGTGCTTTGCACACAACAGGTGGTGCCTGTCTAATTATTGTAAGCTCTAAATAGTGTGATGATGATCACCAAAGGAAATGAAATTAGTTAGCCAGATAAGAGAACCATTTTAGTCCTCTCCAAAAAATATAGTATACACTGTTGGCTTTTATATCTGTACATCAAACTGGTTCATATAATCCAATCTGTGATAGATCTTGATACCATATATGCATAAACATGCTATAATCTCTTAGGCACATGATACAACTCATGTTTGTAATCCTTTCTGGTAGAAAGTATATCTCTTATTTAATGTTCCTTAAAGTACTTTTATATTAAATATTCACCCTTTTCTAGGATAACCACCTGCTGAAACCTTAAAGAACAGTTAGTAGCATAAGTTTCACAAAAGTGGGGACTGTGTGTTATTATATTCTGCCTCTGTATGCTATTCGTTACTAATACATGCCATTTCATCCATGGCACGTAGCTTATTCTCTCCTCAACTTAACATTTGTTTATGAATATTATAAGAGAAGTTCTTCATTTGTTAATCTGTTCTGCACAGCAACCTGAGAGAGCCCTCATAATATTGTGTGTAGCACATGCCAGAAAGCTGTCCTTTGAGATAAACTGTACAAATAGTTTAGGACTTCTGTAATGATACAGAAGGTAGAACAACCCTGCTCTGCTAGACCTTTCATTTTCATTACAATATGTCTTTGAATAAGATTTATCTAGATTTTGAAAGAAAATGGCAATATATTTGCCTCTACCAGGAATAAGTAAATGAAATTATTTCATATTTCCATAAGTTTGAATTGGTCTTAAATTCTTCATAATAATTCTTTTCTTTTCTTGTTCTATTTTTCCCCCAATGTTGACAGTGTTTTGATGACTACTTCATGGTCATGTATGAGTATGTATAAAATATATTAAAAGAGATTTGCTGGAGTGGAGTCATAGTTGTAAGGTTGATAGTTACTGAACACAACAATTTTGCTGATTAAATCATGCTGATTATTTCTTATGTACTTCAGCAGTCTGAACTTTTTGTTGATTCAGTATTTCTACTTTAAGATTTAGGTTAGCATGTCAGTCTGTGCTCTACTATCAGAGTGTGAGATCCAAAAGATTAACTAAAAGTTGGCAACTAAAGTTTCTTGCTTTTAAATGCCTAGACTCAAGGGAAAAGTGCCAAACCATCCTGTTCAGTACACAGGTTCATTGTGTATTATGTGCAAAATGTCAGTCACTTTGAAATGAGATCCAAAGAACACAGTTCCCTGAACAGAAATTGTCTGAAGGCCATACAGGTATCAGGCTCACTAGAATAAGCAACAGTTGAGGGACAAATAATAAGCCTGCAGAACTGTAATCCCTTCCTGCCACATCTTCACATCTTGCTCAGTACAGTTCAGCTTTTCTTCTTCTTTTTTTCTTCCATTTTTTTAGTACTCCAGGTGTCAAAAATGAGATGATGCTCCTCCTCTGTCAAATACCTCAAAATCTCCTCCACATTTTATCAAAAAAATAGCGCTTGTTGATGGTTTTATGTGGATAAGCATTTTTAGGACCCCAGTTAGGCTTAGAGGATGGACTGATGATCTATTCTGAGTATTCTCAAAAGCAAGAGCCTAGGTGCTCAGAAAAACACAAAATAAGTTACCTGTGGAACTTAGGTACCTGCAAGGTAAGGCAGAAGCCAGGAATAAATTTCTGAACCAGCAGAGGAACTTGATCTTCTTCTCTTTTAGGTCAAGGATTGCCCTTAACTTTACCTTTAAAAGTATAGAATTTTAGTTCAAGTAAACATCAGCTTGTTGAGTGACTGTAGAAAACTCCCCTGAATCAAGATAGCTATTTTCAAAACAGTTGTTTTCAAAATTTCCAAAAAATTACTGTGGTTAAAGATATTGAGTGATTGAGAGTGTTGGAGCACTTGATTACTCTATCAAGAAAGAATGCAAACTTTATTCAGGGACAGCTGCCCTTCTTTTAAGGGTGATCCAGGTAAAAATCTGAATTAGGAATCTTCTGAAATTCTAACAGGTGCAGAATTCACAGGAAACATACTGAAATAAACACTTTCCTAGTTTCTCATTTTGTCCTTTTCTTGATAGCCACCTTATATTGAGGGATGTACCAGGAAGATCCAAACAGTTTGTGAGTTGTTTGTTCCCTTCTTCTCTGCCCCTGAGGAAATTTCTGTTGCTGGAAGCTCCAGTACAAAGCTTCATATTGAATGAATAGTTTCCAATAGCCTTAATTAGATAAGATGTCTTCTTAAATAAAGTGTTGGTTATTTGTTTGCTCAGATCTCTTTAATATTCCTTATCCTATTGGTTTAATAATTTAATTGTAGCCTGGTGAGGTAAGGCCTCTCACAAAGCTGCATTTTCTGCTTGTTTTTAAAAAACTATTTTGAATTCAATCAGTGCTCAAATAGCGGTTTTTTTTGCAATGAACATGGTTTAAAAAATTTACCAAATGGCTTTAGGCTGCCTGCTTTAAACACAAGGGATTAGAAGATGTTATTTCAAGTATGGCTGAGTTTCATTGTTTCTTTCATCAACCTGCGGCTTTCAGATTGCCTAAAAAGCAAATCAATTCCCCTACTTCTTCCAATAAATGCTTACATGTTTTCAGCATTAGGCTTTAAATTGTATATTTTTCCCTTTTATTTTTAAGTCATCATATTAAATTCCTGTTCTGATGTAATATGAATTTAGTATTAGATACAGTACCTTTACTGAAGGGCTGTATAATGAAAAATGCTGAAGGAAATTCAGTTTTGGTTTATGCTCAAATATTGTATATTTCAAAATATTTTCCCTGTTATTAATATAAATTGTCAAAAATATTTAGGAACTTTCTGAATGCATTTAAATAAAAAATGTTAAAGCTTTGCTTGAAGTTTGAAAGGTTTCCTTCATTTTTTCTGTCTGTAGATGAAAATTGCCTTAACTCTTGTCCTACCAAGTTCAGTTCCTTGTGTTTGAGTCTTTCTTATAGGCATCGATCATAAAAAAATAATGAAACAAAATCTTCTGAAAAGCTTCTAGAAGTAGTGTTCACAAAATTTCAAAAGCTGTCTAGGACAGTCATGGAAAGTTAACTTGTCTGAGAAGAGCTGATTTTGCAGTTACCTCAGCCTGTGTATATATTCTTTACCCTTGAAATGTCTATGTATGTTTGCACAACTATTAGAAGGTCAGTGTTATCAAATACCTTACAATGAAAAGTATCTATGTTTTGTATTCATCAATATTTTTGCCTTCAAGGAAACAATAAGTAGTGAACAAAAGAAAAAAGAAAAAAAGAACACAAACAACCCAACCCCCCCCAAAAAAAACAAATAAATGATTTGGAGCCAGAAATCTGTCTTTATGATCCCTATAAAGGAATTCTGAAGACAAGAGTGGCTGGTTTCCAATTGATTAACTGTACTTCTGGGACTGCCCCTGCTGTTCAAAATGACTCTTGCCTTGGGGTGACATAGATCACTGAAATATGCTTCCCAGTGATACTAGCAAACCACAAAATCACTAATTAAAACTAAAAATCTATTTTTGTGTGTATAATAAAATAAAGTTTCTTAGTATCCCTGGCAGGCTTTGAGAATCAGAGAAATGCTTGAACATTCTTTCATTTACATCTTTATAGCCCACAGTGTAGTCAATGTTTTTTTTTCTTTTTGAGGGTATGATATAAGCCACAACGTTAATAAAAGGTGTTACCTCCATATGGATGTTTGAATCACGTGTTTATGTCTAAAAATTTTGGAAATGCATAATGCAGAAACCGATTAACCTAATCACTCTTTCTGCAAGAAGGAGCATATTTAACAGGGGGTAACGTAAAGTGAAACCTCAGCCAGCTTTCTCTGTATATAGTTCTTCCCCAGACTGGCTAAATAAGCTGACACTCTTCCCTGAGAAAGCTATGAAATGACAGGAACTGCACAGAGACCTCAGTGCCTCAAGCACAGATACTTGGCACTTGTCCTGTTGGTGAAGTGGGGTGATGCTGTTACTAAGGCAGCTGGCCCTGCTACACACAGAGAGCTCCATGATTTGTCTCTGTGACTGGAAAAGTTGTGAGATGATCCAAAATGCTTTTCATAAAATTCTCAGTGCTTTAAAATGGACAAGCAAATTATAGAACCCACTTCTGAAATGTCTGTTGATTTTTCAGTACTGTTTGCTTTCCAGCAGATATTTGTTCATTAAGATAATTAATTTGCAAAGCATTTATAGGAGTGGCAAGGTGACCTGCAAACATGCAAATAATCAGGAGTGTCAAAACAACACAATGGGCTGATCAGTGCATTCCTGTTTGTTACATGGAATACATTTGCTAAAATTGTAGAAACTTGCGTTGCCAGCAGAAAGATAACTTATGTTCCCATAAGAAAGAATAATTCTGCTGGTATTCCACTATACTTAAACTACTAAAATCTCGCTAAGAATTAAAAATAAAATTGAAAATAAATTTGGTATACAGCATTATTTTCTCAACACGCATGCATGTCCACACACAGAATAAGGAGAGCCATCATTTCACATTTTTGAGTGATCTTTTATATTAATATGTAAAGGCACACCTGAGATCAGAGTAAGCAAAATTTGCTGGTACATTATCATCTAACGTTCAGAACTACTAATCACATAAAAAAGTAGGAGAATGTATGCAGTAAAGAAAAAAGAATGGATACCAACTGTGGATTAGAGAAGGTGGATTTTTTTCTTGAGTGCATTGTATTCTACCCGAAGCAGTAAATTCTAAAGTTATGTGCAAAGTGAGACAGATCTAAGTATACAGTATTTAAGTAATATGGAGCAGCAGTAAAGGACTCTGGGGCCCAGGTAGTTTTCTCATCAATCCTCCCGGTCAAAGGGAAGGGGATTAAAAGCGATAGTTGAATTAGGTAAATCAACACATGGCTACAGGACTGGAGCCACAACGAGGGGATTGGCTACTTAGACCATGGGACTCACTTTGAGAAACCTGGTCTACTGAGAGCTGACGGGGTTCCTCTGTCAGAGAAGGGGAAAAACATCTTAGGTCATAGGCTTGCCAAGCTGGTAAAGAGGGCTTTAAACTAGAGTGGCCGGGGAAGGGGAACTTCAGTCCATTCCAATTCAGCTGATCTCATGCCAGGGCCAGCAATAGGTGCCCAGAGACTGGAGAAGGATGGCAGGTCAGGAAGAGAACACCGGAAGAGCAGGGAAAGGAATTTCAGGCAGTAAGTCAGCTTCGTTGGGGGCCCAACTGAAATACCTCTATGCAAACACATGGAGCATGGGGAACAAACAAGAGGAGCCAGAGACGTGCACATACCTGCAGCACTATGATCTTATTGGCATCACGGACACATAGTGGGATGTCTCTGATGACTGGAGCATTGGAATGGAGGGATACAGGCGTTTTAGGAAGGACAGGCAGAGGAGACAATGAAGGGTGTTGTCCTCTATGTCAATGACCAGTTCTAGTGCAAGAAGCTCTGCCTGGGGATGGAGGAGGAGCCAATGGAGAGCTTGTGGGTCAGGATTAAAGGGAAGGCAGGGATGGGAGACAATATAGTGGGGGTTTGCTACTGGCCATCTGACCAGGAAGACCAAGCAGATGAGGACCTCTATAGACAGATAAGTGTAGCCTCACATTCATGGGCCCTGGTCCTCCTGGGGGACTTCAACCACCCCGATATCTGTTGGAAGAACAACACAGCTGGGCACAAGCAATCCAGAAGGTTCCTGGGATGCATTGATGATAACTTCCTTCTCCAAGTGATAGAGGAGCCAATGGGGAGAGGTGCTATGCTGGACCTTGTTCTCAGCACCAAGGAGGGGCTGGTGGGGTGTGGCAGCCTTGGTTGCAGCAACCATGAAATGATGGAGTTCAAGATCCTTAGGACAGCAAGGAGGACATGAAGCAAGCTCACTACCCTGGACTTCAGGAGAACAGACTTCGGCCTCTTCAGGGACCTGCTTGGGAGAGTCCGTGGGGATAAAGCCCTGGAGGAAAAAGGGGCCCAAGAAAGCTGGTTAATATTCAAGGACCACCTCCTTCAGGCTCAGGAGCGATGCATCCCGACAAAGAGGAAGTCAGGCAAAAACACCAGGAGGCCTGCATGGATGAACAAGGAGGTCCTGGATAAACTCAGGCACAAGAAGAAAGCCTACAGAGGGTGGAAGCAAGGGCAGGTAGCCTGGGAGGAATAAAGGGAAATTGTCCGAGCAGCCAGGGATGAGTTTAGGAAAGCTAAAGCCCTGATAGAATTAAATCTGGCCAGGGATGTCAAGGGCAACATGAAATGCTTCCATAGGTATGTCGGTGATAAAAGGAAGACTAGGGAAAATGTGAGTCCACTCTGGAAGGAAATGGGAGACCTAGTTATCTGGGATATGGAGAAGGCTGTGGGACTCAATGACTTTTTTGCCTCATTCTTCACATACAAGTGTTCTAGCCTCACCACCCAAGTCACAGAAGGCAGATGCAGGGCCTGGGAGGATGAAGAGCCACCCACTGTAGGAGAAGATCAGGTTTGAGACCATCTAAGAAACCTGAAGATGCACGAGTCCGTGGAACCTGATGAGGTACATCTACAGGTCATGAGAGAACTGGCGGATGAAGTTGCTAAGCCACTATCCATCATTTTTGAGAAGTCGTGGCAGTCTGGTGAAGTTCCCACTGACTGGAAAAGGGGAAACATAACCATCATCTCCAAGAAGGAAAAAAAGGAAGACCTGGGGAACTACAGGCCAGTCAGTCTCACCTCTGTGCCTGGCATGATCACGGAGCAGATCCTCTTGGAAACTATACTAAGGCACATGGAAAATAAGGATGTGATTGGTGACAGCCAACATGACTTTACTAAGGGCAAATCATACCTGACAAATTTGGTGGCCTTCTATGACAGTTACTGCACTGGTGGATAAGGGAAGAGTGGCTGTTGTCATCTACCTGGACTTGTGCAAAGCATTTGAGACTGTCCCCCATGACATTCTTGTCTCTACATTGGAGAGACATGGACTTTATGGATGGACCACTGAGTGGATAAGGAATTGGCTGTATGGTTGCACTAAAAGAGTTATAGTCAACAGCTTGATGTTCAAGTGGAGACCAGTGACGAGTGGCGTTCCTCAGGGGTCAGTATTGGGACCAGCGCTGTTTAGTATCTTTTTGGCGAAATGGACAGTGGGATTGAGTGCACCATCAGCAAGTTTGCCGATGATACCAAGATATGTAGTGCAGTTGACACTCTGGAGGGAAGGGATGCCATCCCGAGGTATGTTGACAGGCTTAAGAGATGGGCCCATGTGAGCTTCACCAAGTTCAATAAAGCCAAGTGCAGGGTCCTGCACATGATTCGGGACAATCTCAAGCACAAATACAGGCTGGATGGAAAATGAATTGAGAGCAGCCCTGAGGAGAAGGACTTTGGGGTGATGGTTGACAAGAAGTTCCACGTGACCCGGTAATGTGTGCTTGCAGCCCAGAAAGCCATTATTCTGGGCTGCATCAAAAGAAAGGCTGAGAGAATTGGGGCTGTTCAGCCTGGAGAAGAGAAGGCTCTGGGCAGACTTTACAGCAGCCTTCCAGTACCTGAAGGGGACCTACAGGAAAGCTGGAGAGGGTTTTTTTACAAGGGCATGTAGTGACAGGATGAGGGGGAATGGTTTTACACTGAAAGAGTTAGATCAGATATTTGGAAGAAATTTCTTACTGTGAGGATGGTGAGACACTGGAACAGGTTGCCCAGAGAAGTTGTGGATGTTCCAGTGCAAATGTGTCCCTGCCCCTGGAAGGGAGATTGGAACTAGATGATCTTTAAGGTCCCTTCTAACCCAAATCATTCTATGATTTTATGATTCTATGAATATCAATGATACTTACCAGTCAAAGATCATGGCAATTTCTTTTATATTTTTGTCAATGACAGTTTAGAGTTCGTGGTGGACAGCTAATTTTTAACCATCCTTAAGATTTAAAGCTTTCATATATCATATTGAAAATCTAAAGTATTCACATTTGCTGTTGTGACATATGCAAAGTAGGCTTTTCTGTGAAAGAAAATACCAACCTTTGAAGCACATTCTTTTTCAACAGTGAGCATAAGTCAGTTTTCTACTGGTGGTTCTCACTATATGTCCTTTGACCAATTTTCAGACATTTTGATGTTGGTAAAAGCCCTAAAGGACTAAATAGATCTAAAATGGTAACTAAAGGCCATCCTGAATACTTCCCTTCCTTATCTTAAGCAGACTGCTGTTGTCCTGAAAAAAGACTTTACAGATTGTGGGAATAGGTAACCTTTCTGACTCAAGGCTTACTATTTCATTTCTTAGACCTACACAGACTTATTTAAATAAATCTCAGCTTCTCATGTGAAAGATAAAAAATCCGTGCAATAGCATCATTGCTATTCGACAGTGGCTTTCGATACTTTGTGTTTTTTAATTGCATATTGCTAATACAGTCACATATTCTCAGAATTTCTTTCATTTTAATTTAAAACACCTTTGAAAATATAGTTGTTAAAATAGGGACTAATTATTTTTTTCCTTGAAAACTGTACATTTATATGTTTAAGGCAGAATTGCAATTATTCCTGTATTTTCTTCTAAAACACTCTCTATCTTGTCAAGCCTCTTTCCATAATCTTTTTTTGAATTGCCATTAAATAATTTCAGTTACATACTGAACAGGGGGTTTTTTTTGACAAATATTTTTAGACACTTACTAAGAATTTTTTCAACCAATTTTTTTAGCCATTTTAACTTTTGGTCTTTTCAGCATGTTGTGCTTGAGAACAGCGTTTTTTCTTTTGGTATTTCAATTAAACACCTTTCCATTAGATTTTCCTATTCATTTTAATAAGTTCTAGGTTTGAAAAAACAGGTCTTAAACTTTTGTTAGTAGGTATAATTATCATCATATCTGCTTATAAATCTTCAACAAAACAGAACTTTTACAGGCTAGTTTGTCAAGACATCTTCTGTTTTAATGTATTTATTCAACAATCCTTTCCTCTTCCTCTTTTTTTTCTTTGTTTTGTATTAATCTGGGGCAGGGGATGGGAGAGGTGGTGTGTGTGGTAACTTCTCCTCTGCCACTCCCTGATTGCATTAGTTTTAATCTTGTAAATAAAATGTACAGGTTGAACAAATCCCCGGTCTTGATAACACATCCTGAAGTCAACAAGGAGTCAGAGTGTCAACGACACATGACTCAGACAAGGATGTCATTTCATTAGAGGATATGTAATTGAAACCTTTTTCAAGCAATTGGATTTTCATGATTTCCAGGGCCATTGGTAACACCAACAAACAGAAAATGACAAAAGTATACAATTCTGCATCAGATAGCACTTGTATTATTTTTTCCCACAGTCCAGAATCTTTGTGAATTCTACAAGGTCTCACACGAGAAAAGTCATAGCTGTTAAGCAATTATATCCTTCTGTGCTATTGTATAACTATAAAGATGTTTCAGATGTGGTGAAAGATTTCTGTTAGATAATGCTGCATTGTGAAATAAAATGGATCAACTGCCTGGACTCATTTGATGTATGTCAGAGTCCAAGAGTCTCTGACCATGTTTTTTAAATATTCCACATATAGAGGGTGTAATGATTAATATCAAATTTAGTTATTTGAAGATAGCTGATGTCACACAGGATTTTTGATTTAGTAGAGTGATAAAAAATAAACTGAAATCTCAATACAAATGTAAGTTATACTTTGCAAAATATAGAAATTGCAATGTACAGTTCAATCGCAATACCAGTTGTGATTCCTGTTACTGGTATTTATCATATGCTTCCTGTTGTGATGCTAGGTGTCCCCAGTCGCCACAAAGGAACAGGAGGGTTGATGCCAGCTCAAGCCCATTGCTCTCTTCAAAATTCTTTTGCTGGTTACCTGGTTTTTATACTCTATGTTGGGCTGAGCAAGCATTCACTCTCCCCATACTGGTCTGGCTAACTCAGAGAGACATTCAGTCTTTTAATGAGTTCAGGGAGAAACACTTACACCGCCAGATGACAGCTGTTTATCTAAACCCAAGTCCTCTGGTTCCCTTTGTGTTGAGATCAAGGTCAACATCTTTGCAACAGTTGTGATCCATCACACCCTACCTTATTCCCTGAGCTTTACAGGCACACCACCCTTGCCCATCTCTGTCGAACCTTATTCTGTTGAGGCGTTTATTGATCAGTCACAATAAGAGTCTAGAAACTGGAAAAGGTGGTAAAATAAAATATAGACATAGCGTGTAGAGAAACATAGAGAAAACTATATAATCATCTAATCAGGGCAAAATTAAAGTGCATTCAAAAAAAGGAAAAATTAATACATCTCTAAGATTTGGGTTTTTTTCCAAATGTTTAAAATTAACAAACTGGGTCAAACCAAAAGTTGATTTCCAAAGCATTTCCACAATACTCAACTTTTAAAACAATTAAAAAATATAATACAAATGCAAAATAATAAAGATCACAGCAACGAAAGTAAGTCATTTGAAAAATAAGAAAAAAATTGGGAAAAATAGGCAGTGAGAATTAGAATTAGGGAAAATTAGGTTTTGGGATCAAGAGTTGTAGAATCATACTTGCTTCTCAGCTTTGAATAGGTGAAAAATTGTCTCTGTTCTGGTCTGAGGATAAGTACCTACTTGGGCTCACTGACTCCATGCTGTCTCTTTTGTCAGGTGCTACTTATTTTTCCATTGGGTGATGGATTAGGCACATTAAGATTCTGGCTTTAAGCAACAACTTTGTCCTCTTTCATCTTGCAAAAGAAACATCAGTCTCACTCACTCCACAGCCCTGTAACTTCTACTCATGTCTCACTAGCTTAGCACAAATATGCATTTTGTAGAGAAGGGTATTATTCCCAGTGGTGCCTTCCTATCATTGTGGTCTTTCCTGACCAACTTGGGAAAGATCACTGCATGCATTCAACTCTACCATGCAATAGGAAAAGCTAATTTTAGCAGCATTTATTATCTGGAAATTTGTAATTATTTCTTTGCTAAATGTCAAACTTACCTTGACTTTTATGTGTCTATGAAACACTTTAATGAGAAGTAATATAGGAACTGTTGGCCAGCATAAGATGCCCTACAATGATACATCATCATTTTTTTTTTTTTCTGTTTATTTTGGGGCTCTTAGTGTTCACACAGTATCAAAGAATATTCTTCATATGATCATCTTGCTGAAAACTCCACAAACCTTTCTATTTGCTGTCAAGAAGAGATAAAAAGCTGACAGACTGAGATAGTCTTATCTCTAGAAATACAGATCAAACAAAAAATCTGTTGGCTTTTTTTTTTTTTTTTTAAATCTGAGAAGATTGTACTTCTGTTGCTTAAAAAAGAGGCACAAACTTGGAAAGAATATATATGGGGAACTCTTGGAAGGTGTATAATTTTTTAATGTCCATAATTTTTTTACATAGAAATATTTCATACATGGTACTGCAGCTGAGCAAAAGCTTATATCCAGTGGTCTGTGATCATATAATAAACTGTAAGATTGCCCTTAATTTTATTGTTTTCATTAGAATGGACAGTTAAGCTCCTTCATTATGTTCCTTAATTTATAGTTTACTCAGGAATCATCTGTTATTGTCAAGATACGTCACCAAGTTCATTAAACAGAGGAATTGGTTTGTTTTCTTTAGTTCACAACATCCATATTTTTCTGGATTTCAGATATTTAAATAATTTTGAAAAAAATGTTTATACTCATTTTTCTGTTTTTTGGAAAGCAGGTTTGATGCAAGTCTTACTGAGAGGAGAGGTGTACTTTATCTTCAGCAACTACGTTGTATTTTTTTATGATTTTTTATGATTTTTTTTAACTTGGGCTCTGCTTGAAAGTTGATGTTTTGGTATAAATGGAAAAATATTTACACTGTTAAGCTGAAAATCTAGGAGAAAATTCAACTGGTAAATTTAAAAAATCTTTGTCATTCACTTTTGAATTATTACATAGCAAGCATAAATTGGCAGGGAAGGCTCTAACTACAGTGCAAAGACTTTGAGGTGCAATTTAGTGATCTTATAGTGCATAAGATTTAAATAATTTCCACCTATTCATCTAGAATCATTAATCACTAGTGTCCCTGTCACAGATTTCCTAGGGATCTTCAGGAAAAACTATATCTTGTTAGAAAGAACACATTGGAACAACTCCTAAAATCTACAAAACCAATAAAACCATATTCATCCATTACTTAATTAGAAGTTAGCCTAACCAGTGCAGTGAATAAGTATTGAGAAAATAGTGACAGACTGTTTCGGGTAATAAAATCCTCCTTCATTTCATTCTTGGGAATAGATAACTGGTCTCAGTCATCTCCGTCATGAATGGGATTTGGAATCCGTGTGGTCTAGGCAGCTTCATCATAAATATGATAAATGTCCGTGTGCTTCAGAATATTAGTTGATTGTAGCCTGAAATGGGGAATTAGGTAGCATTAAGCTTTTCTCCAAAGATTTGAAGATTTTCTTTTCTTTTCCTAGTAACCACTAGGACTGGTATTAGTTCTGCCACTGAATTCTGTATATGAATCAAAAAGTGTCAGTGCAAGATTATCTGGGGTGGTGTGCATCTTGTCAGAATTCTTTTTTTTTTTAGATCTTTATAAAAGCAACTTTTCTTTTAATATATAGCATTTCAGTCCTAATAGTTCCTGTCATTTATAGAAATGATTTTTATTATAATTCCCAAGTTAAGTTTTATTTCGCCATACTGTGATATACCGTTGTTATTTTTTTGGCGTCTTTATTTAACAGTATTGTGAGAGTGGCAGCTATTTTGGTGAGTACATGAGAAAAAAAAAGACCAGGAGATTGTTTGAAAACATGGTATGTCTGAACTTGCAGCTGGCTACCAAGTTTTTGCTTGGGCAGATATTTTGTATCTTTCTCCTTGCCATAAAGTCATGTTCCTTTTACTGATGAAACAGTTTCTATTTCTTGTGTTAGGCGACTGCAATCTGTATTTTCGTGGTGAAGAGACCATGAAATAATACCATCAAATATCTTAAGAGTTAGGATTCTAGCCATGGAAGTTTCCTACAGAGCCAATAGTAAGAAAGAAGTGTCTCCTGCTGTGCTTGTTCCCATTTATGACTGATGGATGAAATGAAGTACCCTCACGCTGTCTTCACTGATAGAAACTGGGACTTGGTTAACTATTTTAAATTAGATTATTCACTAGGATTATGTAAAACTATTCAAACCTTTTGTGACATACTGAGTGAATATACTTTGCAGCAGCTATTATTTTGATACAACGTATTGTCCACTTCAGCCTTAGAGGGTCTATTCAGTAGCAGTACAGAAAGGCACATGGACAGCTGAAAATACTGTCATAGGAAATGTGAAGATGATAATTTGTTATGATTATAACCACCTTTGTTCCATTCTGTTAATCTTGGCTCATTTTTTCATAAAAAATGCCAGTACATTCTCCAACTGTCAATTTTGTGTCCAGCAGCATCTCTCACAAATTCCTTACTTTGCACTATTTTCAGGTTGCCTAACATAACTAACAGCTGTGTAGCCTCCCTGCAGATTGCCATCTGCACCTGAAAAAGGTGGCACTTATCTATCCCATTTTCATTCTTTTGGCTGACTGGGCAGTTGGCAGGAAACTCCCTTACTCCTTCCTGAGGTCAGTTATTCCCTTGCTGGAGTAGAGACTGGAGATTTCACAGGATTCAAGGCACTGCTCATGGTGTGGCTTTTGAGAAGGGGCACAAACGGTGCTTCATCTCAAAGAGAAACCTGTTTTCACTATGAGTACGGTTTCTTATGTAACAAATAGCCAGTCTAAAAGGAGTTTAATGCTTAGAGAGCTGAGCCTAAAAGGACACTTGAGGTCATTTGTAAATATTGGAGTGTCCTTTCTGACTCCTTGTGTTAAAGCGTGCTCCTCACACTGCTGCTCTCCACTTCTGGATGTGTACCCTGGTGGCAGGTTGAACTCCTAGAGCTCTTGCCCTGTGTATTTAGCTCTGCACAGCCATGCAAGAATCATCTATTCTGACTCAATAATTCTGGAGAGAAAAAAGGAAGAAGTTAAAAATGATTCCTAGAAAGACACTCTTTGGGTAAGACCTGTCAGATGAAAAATGTTGAGAACTGACTGACTCCAGCCAGATGCTGGAGTTCATCACAGCAATGAAATTGCAGTGATGAAGGCAAAACTGGACATTTAATTAGCCTCTCTTAACTGCATGCAAATCCCAAAGGCTTAATGCAAGGTATAGTAGCTACAGTAGGTAGAAAGAGTATAAGTAAATTGCAGGGAAAAGCATCATCTGATCACAAACTTTCTGTAAAATACTTTTTTTTTTAATGAAGTGGGATTTTATTAATTTTTTAATCATATTTTTAGCCAGCAAGAGGTTTGGGAAACCAAGATTATGGATATATACTCTCTATTCTTCACAACTGGATCTTTTTTTTTAAAAAAATGTTTTAAAAATGTTGAAGGCATTACAAAAAGCGAAGAAGATGTATCAGAAAGACCTAGAAATGAAGCAGAAACAGGGAAGTAACAATGGCACCGCTATTAAAAAAAACCCCAACTTTGTTAAAATATGATCATCTTTGTACATGTTTTAAAACCCATGCCATATTTTTAGTAGGTTTTCCAAATTTTTAATACACTGCCCAGACAAAAATATTTCAGAATTTATCCATCAATTCTCCATTCTATCTGCATCCATGTAACCTGCAGCAGCAAGCATGGTTAAGAAGGCTTTTCAACACTTGACGTTTTATTTAAAAGTGGTTGCTAGAAGCTAACCAGGTGGATAACATAGTAAAGGCAGTAATGCAAAAGACTGTTCTGCTATACACATAAAGTTGAATCTAGCATTCTTTCAAGGTTTATGTTAAGAAATAACTTTTGTTGATGTTCCATTTTCACATTGTCTGAACTACTTTGGGTTGGGAACCACTCTGTTAATGAGTGTTCCTGTTTGCTGTGTTATTCGTACAGAAGCAATTTGTGTCTATCATGTTTGTAAAAGGCAATTATTTGGAAGCATGGTGGTTTACAACTGAAGCATTCACATTTCCGGAGGCTAATGAGAAGACAGGAGAAGGACGAAGAGGTCCTCATTAGTGTGAGATTAACTTCTAACAACTTACTTCATTCCAAGACTCTCTATTACTGAAATTAATTAGATCAATTGTTTGATAAAACAGAACATTCTAGAAATCAGTGATCATTACTTCTAAAAAAGAGTTCTGGTGGGTGTTACTCTGTTAGCTACAGGATGAGCAACTGCTTTTGTTGACAGAGGTTAGATATTATCCCATGATACCAATAACAAAAACAAAGAGCACTCCAAACAATAAGCCTTAGGAAGTTAAAATCGAAATTGTAAAGGATGTGGAAGACCTTGGGATAATTTATGAAGTCAATAAAGGAAACTCAGAGATTAAATTACACTTTAAAGAAAATAAAATCCTTTATTTTATATTCTGACTACATCACCATGAAATACTAAGTGATCATAAGATGGCTAAGAAGCCTTTTGAACGTATAGTAACAAATGGAAATAAAGAAAAAGTATTGGATTCTTCCTTTTAGAGTGTGACTCTGGATTTGTCACTGAAAGATGGCACATAGATGTCTACTGCTTTTGGATATTCAAAAAATAGATACACCTACCTGCAGTTGCAAAAGTTATATCAACTTCAGAAATCTGAACTTGACTCTATAAAACTGAATTCTGAATGAACATAAAGGCAATATAACTTATCGAGTATAAATTGACAAGATAAACAATGTACATCCTTCTCTCTATCAATCAATTTTTAAACCTAAATTGTGATTGTTATATACAAAATACAGAATTATATATAAATAAAATCTTCTTAAAAATTGTTACAGCTAAGTTCCAAGTAAAATTTATGGTATAATGAACATTATTTGAATTTGTGATGTTGTTGCTTCCCAAGTTGTTAAGACTATTGCATCATTCCCTCATTCAAAAAGTACTGTCAGAATGACTTCTGATACCTTAGATTAAGGGACCCTACTCACATTGACAAGATTTAACCCAGCAGTCCCTGGAAACTGAGGTATAGTTAATATGAAACACAGTGAATGATTGCTTACTCTTGTCAAATACAAGGACCACACAATCTGATCTGATTCTGTTCAGTTGACAGCTGAACTGAAACTACCTGTCCTTCAAGAATTATGCTTTCTGTTGTGTTTTCATTCTTACTGTTTTCAATAAGTTAAAAAAAAGAAAAATGCGCTAACCCTTTTGTATGAAGATGAAGGTGTTCATGAGTCAATGCACAGAGGTGGAATAAAAAAGACTGAGATTCCAAAATCTGAATATGAAAATCCTGTTCAATTCTTTTTACAATTTTAAACATATATAAATTATTCAAAAACTCATGTTTTATTTTCAAAAGATGGCTGGATATTTAAGTAACTTAGATGATCAGGATTTTCCTTCCTTTGTCACATTGGTAATCTCTGCCCTGGAGTTTCAAATACTATTAAGAAGCATTACAATTTATGGACTCAAACTAGTTTTCCCTTTTGTTGTTGTTCTTGTTGTTTTACTTGTTTTCCTGCATATAATAATTAATTTTCTTTGGTTGTAGAAGACAGTTCTTTCCAAAAGAAAACAGTCTAATGAGAAAGCTATAATTAAACATGTTTCTCTGTTTTAACATTATGCTATTCTTTGAAAAGTTAGACTTGGTTAACATAACTTTAATGCACTGAATTCATCAAACTTTCTATTTAAAAGCGAACTTTGTTCATTTAAAAAGAATGGTATATTATTTCCCTTTAACATGGAAGGATATTATTTCCACTCTGAAAGGAACATGGAGCTTATTTGCAACACCTGTGGTGATATGGCCTGTACACGAGGTGTGGCACTATCATATTCTTAGAGATATTCTGTGTTGAAATACATCCTTCTATGATAAGAATTAACTGGAGTTAGCCTTAGAAATGATAACTTAAGAGGTGGCATAGTATTCACTGCTTTGTGAGAGAAAAAGATAGGAGAATTTAATAGAAAGATGCATTCATGCAATAAATGAAGATGTTAGGGGAGCCTTGCAGCAGATGAAATTATTATTCACCTGACTGGTTTCTTCCTTCCAGATCAATGGAGATGCCATCAGACTACTGAACAGCTATTTTAAGTGCTGTAGATAAAATTTTTATAGACTTCAGAAATAGTCTTTCCTATCCTCACATGGTATGGTTTTCCATTAAACCCTTTGGCTAGTTAAAGACAAACATATACAAAAGAAAGTCTTGATAAGGTGACCGGATTTTATATCACTGTAAGAAGACCCCACTGACATTTGATAATTTGCAAGTAAATCCTAATGGATAATATCTACTAGTCATCACATGGACAGTTCTGTTTCTAGACAGGAACAGTTTGTTATCTGTCAAGTTCAATTTAATGATTTCTACCTCAGTACAGGTAACAGTAATTTAGAGGACCTGTCTGGGTTGTAGGACTAAGCTGCTCATCTTGTTTTTCATTTGGTCTTCCTACTCTGTTTGAGTAGCTATTGGAAGTTGTTGTTCCTGTCCTGTCTTACTCTGCCCCTCTCTTAAAACATGAGTGACTTGATGGTCTGTTCAGTGACTCCCCTTTCATGTTCAGCGTCTGCTTTTGTTACTATTGTTCTGCCAGTTTGTGAGTTCTCATAAAAGTTTAAAAAGTATTTGTTTAAATAAGTGTTTGTTTCACTTAGTTGATTAAAAAAAGACAAAAAAAAAGAGCTAGTCTAACCTCAAACCATGTATCCAGTGTATTAGGATAAGAGGAACAAGAAATCGGATAAGAGAAAGACCAAGGTTCCTTTTTAAATTTGAAAAATTATTTATGCTTTTCAGGATTAGCTTCTGGGTATCTATTTTGCTAATATAGCCATTAAATTTAAGGTATTAATTCTTCTGAGCATATCAATTAAATGGTAGAGGATCCTAATTTGATTTAAGAAACATTTACATGCTTAAGGTAAGTAGATCATCTGGTTGGAAACTCACCAAGAAAAATAGATAAGTATTTCACTTATTTATAATGGAAAACCTTATGATAATCTTCCATACTTCTCTGCTACTTTTCTTTTGGTAGAATATAAAAAAATTACATACTTTTCCTATTTCCCCTATTTTTTTTTTCCACCACGGGCAGCTTTCACATTTTCTATGGCAAAATGTGTGTATAAACACAACTTCTAACCTTAGCTCCTTCATCAAGATGAACACTACACAGTATGAATAAGGAGGACAATATATTAGTTGCATTAGAATTCAGGATTGATAAATTTAGAATGGAATAGTACTTTTATTCAAATAGTAATGTATTTGAAAATCTGATCTAAATTCAATTAATCATCATTGCTCAGTAAACAGCAAGTGCTATGGAATCTCTATTGAATGCTCTGCAGTTTAGAGTGACTTTACATCTCCCAAACATTTAAAATTGTTATGGGCTACAGCTGTGCTTAGGGAGATAAGTGAAAAGGAACATGTGTAGATATGCTTTCATGGACTTCTGTTTTTAAATCCTCCAATCCAGAGGTTTCCAAGTGGTCATTCCTGTTTTTTTCCATGCTAATCTACCTTTGCCTTATGATAAGATTCACTTATGTTATGTGTACAATATATACTATTTAATGCCTCTGTGCAAGAAAAACTGAAGTAAATACTGTAAGTCATGAAGTTAAAGTATATGATTATTTAACAGAAATTGCATGTTCTAATGAGCATCATTTTCTGTAAATATGTCTACTTCAAAAAGACAATGCACATTTGTGACTTTTTATATTATTTACTCTGTCATATCTTACATTATACTTTTCTACAATATCTGTTGATGTAGTATCAGGAGAAAACAAATATAACTAGATTTTAATGCATTAAATGTTAGAAGAAATGAACACTCATAATATAAAAATTTAACAGCAAAATTAAGCTTTTACAGACTAGGTAATCAGAACCAAAGACTGACAGTAATCAAGATGCTTTTACTTACATTTGGTTTTGGTTGTTTGGTTTCTGTTTTATTAGTTGGCAAAGGTATCTGACTTATTTGTCAATAGCAGATCAATATTTACTTTAAGTTACTAATTTATATAAGCAGGAGGTAGTTGTGATGACAAGTAAAAGCTAAGTAAAGAGGAATATCAGTAACTTAGTATTACCAGTTCATTTTCAGTCTCCTGTGAACACTTGTGAAAAAACATTTTTTCCTAGGCCTACCTGCAGAACAAAATTTTCTCTGAATACTCACTCACCTGAATACTTCTGCATTATTATTGATATTTAAATTGCTTGTATGGCCATCTAGAAATGTGTGCTTCGATATCTAAATTGCAAAGGCATCCACAGAATCACACAGAATCACAGAATGTTAGGGATTGGAAGGGACCTCGAAAGATCATCTAGTCCAATACCCCTGCCGGGGCAGGATTGCCTACATCATGTCACACAGGAAAGCGACCAGGCGCGTTTTGAATGTCTCCAGAGAAGGAGACTCCACAACCTCTCTGGGCAGCCTGTTCCAGTGTTCAGTTACCCTCACCGTAAAGAAGTTTTTCCTCAAATTTATGTGGAACCTCCTGTGTTCCAGATTGCACCTGTTGCCCCTTATCCTGTCAAGTGATGTCACTGAGAAGAGCCTGGCTCCATCCTCATGACACTTACCTTTTACATATTTACAAATATTAATGAGGTCACCCCTCAGTCTCCTCTTCTCTAAGCTAAAGAGACCCAGCTCCCTCAGCCTCTCCTCATAAGGGAGATGTTCCACCCCGTTAATCATCTTTGTGTCTCTGCGCTGGACTCTCTCTAGCAGTTCCCTGTCCTTCTTGAACTGAGGGGCCCAGAACTGGACACAATATTCCAGATGCGGCCTCACCAGGTGTGGGGATCTGCTCCGTGTTCCCTTTTTTTTTTTTTTCTTCCTTTCAGCATTGTCTCAGAAACCATATGCCACATGCTCAAACGCCATCTTGTGGGGGTTGCTGGAATGCCTGGCCTTGGCGACGTTTGATGACGCAATAATGGCTGTGGATGTGGTCTATCTCGATTTCAGTAAAGCGTTTGACACGGTCTCCCACAGCATCCTCGCAGCTAAACTGGGGAAGTGTGGTCTGGATGATCGGGTAGTGAGGTGGATTGTGAACTGGCTGAAGGAAAGAAGCCAGAGAGTAGTGGTCAGCGGGACAGAGTCCAGTTGGAGGTCTGTGTCTAGCGGAGTTCCGCAAGGGTCGGTTCTGGGACCAGTTCTATTCAATATATTCATTAATGACTTGGATGAGGGAATAGAGTGCGCTGTCAGCAAGTTCGCTGATGACACAAAGCTGGGAGGAGTGGCTGACACATCAGAAGGCTGCGCAGCCATTCAGAGGGACCTGGACAGGCTGGAGAGTTGGGCGGGGAGAAATTTAATGAAATATAACAAGGGTAGAGTCCTGCATCTGGGCAAGAACAACCCCATGTACCAGTACAAGTTGGGGGCAGAGCTGTTGGAGAGCAGCATAGGGGAAAGGGACGTGGGGGTCCTAGTGGACAACAGGATGACCATGAGCCAGCAGTGTGCCCTTGTGGCCAAGAAGGCCAATGGCATCCTGGGGTGTATTAGAAGGGGTGTGGTCAGCAGGTCGAGAGAGGTTCTCCTCCCCCTCTACTCTGCCCTGGTGAGACCGCATCTGGAGTATTGTGTCCAGTTCTGGGCCCCTCAGTTCAAGAAGGACAGGGAACTGCTAGAGAGAGTCCAGCGCAGAGCCACGAAGATGATTAAGGGAGTGGAACATCTCCCTTATGAGGAGAGGCTGAGGAAGCTGGGTCTCTTTAGCTTAGAGAAGAGGAGACTGAGGGGTGACCTCATTAATGTTTATAAATATGGAAAGGGCAAGTGTCAAGAGGATGGAGCCAGGCTCTTCTCAGTGACATCCCTTGACAGGACAAGGGGCAATGGGTGCAAGCTGGAGCACAGGAGGTTCCACTTAAATTTGAGGAAGAACTTCTTTACTGTAAGGGTGACTGAACACTGGAACAGGCTGCCCAGAGAGGTTGTGGAGTCTCCTTCTCTGGAGACATTCAAAACCCACCTGGACGCGTTCCTGTGTGATATGGTCTAGGCAATCCTGCCCCGGCAGGGGGATTGGACTAGATGATCTTTCGAGGTCCCTTCTAATCCCTAACATTCTGTGATTCTGTGATTCTGTGTAATAAAGTAGGTGCCGACTTGACCGGGATGCCTCCGCCTTCCACGCCCTCCCCCCACCTCCTCCGGAGAAACACATCCGGGATGTGACAACCTGGCAATGGGCCAATCCTACGGCACAGGAACCGGACATGTCCCGCCCTCGGACCTGTGATTGGTGCGAACAGTTGACTGACGGCTTCAAGTCACATGACTCTGCCGAAAAACTCTATAAAAGAGGCTGGATCGCTTGACCACGCAGGACCCCACCGCCATTTTCCGAGCAGGAACAAAGGATTCCTGCGGGAAGCCGCTGGAACTCGGGGTGGTGACTATTCTTTCTCTCTCAACTGTTCTCTTTTCCTCTCTTTCTTTTACTTCTCTCTCTCTCTCTCTCTCTCCCCCCCTTCCTTGCTCATTGAGTTGTCTCATTGTTGGGCTTAATAAAGTCAGAGTTAAGTTTGTTGATACCGTGCCTCGGTTGTGCTTTGTCCGTACTCAGCGATCACTGATCTATAATATTTAGGGTCAGGATTTTGGGGGGGGTGCTTTACCTGTGCAGACAGCCCAATAGGCCCGCCTAATTAGTAAAAAAAAAGGAGTAAATCTAGAAATAAAATGCAGACAGCCTAATAGGCCCGCCTAATTAGTAAAAAAGGAGTAAATCTAGAAATACAATGCAGACAGTCCCCGAGAGGGACCTGCCTAATTAGTAACTCCAGTGCAGCCCACGTGCGGCGTGCCTGGTTCAATGCAGACAGCCCGCGCGCGCAGGGCCTGCCAAATTATAAATCACCCGGTATGCTTAACCTGCCCACAGGTAAAGCACCCCCCCAAAATCAGAACAGATCAAACAACATACAACTGCCCAAAACAATTTTGTCAATGGTGATAAAGTCATAGGGCAAAGATTATTAAAGCTATACAATTTGCAACTATACACACAATCAAAACTTCCATTAAATGTTACTTTCTTCTTCTTCTTCTCTTGTAGAGGTTTGGTTAAGTGAAACGGGGCGCTATCTTGTGCCACTGAGCAGTCTGAGCAACCCAGGCTTTGAGCAAGGGTTAAGCCCAGAGCTAGCAACCTTGGACTCCCCTTGAACGGTGCAAAACAAAGAACCCCACGGTGCCTGCTTTGTCGGGAAGCAGAGCTGCATCCGGTGGGGGGAGGGGGTGGTCACGGCTCTGAGTATGTAAATCTATAGACCAATCACAAGTGCGATCGGGGCGCGTGATTAACATATACACAGTCTATATAACCGCTGCTTTCTTTATTAATAAAAGGAGAACTTCCGTACTCACATTGAGATTGTGTCGTTACTCTGGACTGTCACCCAGCACCTGCGAGCACGCCCCCCCGTTTTCCCCTTACTTCAACTGGTAGCAGAGGATGGTTCCCTTCCGTGTGCTCTCTCCGATACTACGGTAAGCAGCGAAAAGGAGGTGTTGGGAAAAAGACAGCTGGGAAAGGTGCTGTTCAGGTCATATAAGGCAGAGCAGACACTGGAAGAGCTGGCCACTCAGCTCCCAGAGTTAAGGTTCTGCTCAGATCAAATAAGGCAGAGCAGACACTGGTTGGTGCTGTTCGGGTCAAATAAGGCAGAGCAGACACTGGAAAAAAGGGCAGCCATGGAGACAGAGGCTGCAGCTGTGTTACTCGCAAGTATCCTCTCTAAGAGAGGGAGCGAAACAGTGGAGAAACAGCTAATTAAGCTGATAAAGTTGGGCCAGCGCTGGGGACATTTTAAAGACACAGCGCTTGTATTTTCTATGGAGGAATGGAGAGAAATGGGAGACACTATGTGGGAAAAGAATGTTGAGAGGGACCCCGAGGAAAAAGAAATTAAGGAGGTGTGTGGACTCTGGCAAAATGTGATAGAGACTTTAAAAACCATGAAGGCAGAAAGAGAGGTCGCCTGCGCAGCTGCTCAGATGCGGCCGGCACCGGAGTCCACCCCCTGCCGCTAAAAAGGAAAAAACTCCTGGGGCTCTGGCTCGTTTCTTTGGGTTACCGGCAGTTAAGGGCATGTCGGCACCAATACAACCGTCTATAGCCGAAGCCTGTGCAGCGGTAGAGGCAGCGGTCTCCCGGGAGTGATGGCGCAGTAAGAATTTAGAGGAGGAGGAGGTTGCAAACAAAGAAAAACGTGGCTCTCGGACAGTCACGTGGCACAGGGAGTGGAAACAGGAAGAGGAGGAGTGGTCAGCCCCTCCTGACCCTGCTCAGCTGGCCGGCGGAGGGGGGGGGGGGCTCCTCCCCTCCGCGCCGCCAGAGTACCCGCCCCTTCCTCCTTCGCCCTGTCAATCAAGATCGACGTCATCTACCGCACCTGACCATGGGAACCCGGAAACGGACCCCACCGGCCTTTTACAGCAGGTCTTGTGGGAATTAAAGGATTTAAAGGTACAGCAACAAAACAGAGACAATGCCAGGGATGCTCCGCTTCCACCTGCACCTAGGGCACCAAGGTGGAGCAGGGTTCCATGTGAACAGCAGTTGAACATGGGTCAGTCGGTCCTAAGCGATAGGCAAGCACCGTTCCGAAAGTGGTCTAGCGGTTAGGATTCCCGGTTTTCACCCCGGGAGCCCAGGTTCGACTCCCGGTGTGGGAACCACATGATTGGAAAATTCTTCAACAAGCAAAAGCTGCAGTTACACAGTATGGAGTAAAATCAGATGCTACATAAGTGTATTTGCAATACCAAATATACAAGTTTAGTATTTTTGCCTGCTAGTGAAAGTTTTAAATGTGTAACGTTTTGGTTGAGATGTTAAATGGTGGAAGAGTACTGTGGATGTGAATGTGGGAAGTAATTTTAATCATGTGTAATTGGTCACAGGGCCTAAGTTGCAGTAATTAACTTTTTGCTGATTTATTTGACAATGCCTTGTTGCTTTGTATGCATTAACGTTTGGGTGTAAAGATTGTATGTATATCCAACAGGGAGCCACAGTATTTAAATTGACCAACCTAATGTTACAACTGCTTTGAGGTGGCCTATGACTGAAGAGCGACTGCAGATTACTAAGGGACTAATAGAGGAACAGTTAAAAGCAGGACATATCAAACCCTCAGTTAGTCCTTGGAATACACCCATTTTTGTCATCCCTAAGAAAAGTGGAAAGTGGAGATTATTACATGATTTACAGAAAATTAATGAGCAAATGCAAGCAATGGGAGCATTGCAACCAGGTATTCCGTCACCTCACATGTTACCAGCAGGATGGCATATATTGATTGTAGACTTGAAGGACTGTTTTTTCACCATATCTTTACATCCTCAGGATGCCATGAAGTTTGCCTTTTCTATTCTTGTTATCAACAAAGTGGAACCAGCTCAGAGGTATGAATGGGTAGTTCTACCGCAGGGCATGAAAAATTCACCTACGTTATGTCAGATCTATGTAGTATGGGCGCTGAAACCATTGCGCCAGCTATGGCCACAGACTATCATCTATCATTATATGGATGATATTTTGTTATGCCAGGCCGATCCTTTTTCAGAAGAAAGTCTCCACAAACTAACAACAACGTTGGCGGAGAAAGGTCTCGTGATTGCACCAGAAAAGATTCAACGAACTGATCCCTGGAAATACTTAGGATGGACAATGTCGGATGCTCAAATCCGACCTCAAAAGGTGGAGCTACATACAGATTTGAAGAACCTGAAGGATGTACAAACACTTCTCGGAGATATTCAGTGGGTCCGTAACTGTGTCGGTATCTCGAACACTGAGATCGCCCCCCTGTCACGGTTTAAAGCTGGGCTGGCTATTAACCAGGTGCCAGATGCTCTCTGTTAACCCTCTCCCCCCCCCCAAGGGAAAGGGAAAAGGGAGAGAGACTTATGGGTTGGAAAGTTAAAACAGTTTTAATAAACTATAATAATGAAAAAGAGTATAATAACAATAATAATAGAAATATATACAAATATATACTAAGCCAAGACTGAGAGCTTGGAAATCCTCCTCAGGCAGAGTTGCTCCCCATGCATGGGCAGAGGGGAAAATGCAGCAGCTCCACCCAGCACGGGCAGAGGGCAAAATGCAATAGCTCCACCCAGCACGGGCAGAGGGCAAAATGCAAAAGCTCCACTGCCATCACACCTGCAGGCTTTTAACTGGAGATTTGGCAAAGCTGGTACCAATCAGTGGGAGACAGGAGGGCCCCTCCCTCCTGGGCCCCACCTCCAGGAGGCAGTGGGTTAGTGATAAACAGGAAAGTGAGAATGACATGTATGGGATGGAATACCTTGCTGGTCAATCCTGGGTCACCTGCCCCGTCCACTACTCCCCGCAGGTACAACCCCCTTCGGCTCTTTACTCGTAAGCAGTGACCTTGGGTTCTCTAAGACTATTTGGCCTGGTTTGAGCCAAACCAGGACACCCCCTCACCGAACTGCTGCGACGATCACACCCTGCTGACACCATACAGCTATCTGAGACTCAACAAAGCGCGTTGCGGTCAATCATCGTCAAACTACAAACTGCATGGTCATCGTGACGCATTCGTGAACTACCTGTGTCTCTGCTTGTAATTAACAGTGAAAATATGGTTTGTGGTGTCATTTGTCAGTGGCAAAACAAAAAGGGGGAACTCCCCCAGGGCTACAACCAATGCCACTACAAATGCCATGATAAAGATGAAGGTTTTTGGGTGTTGGAATGGGTATTCCTTAGTGTACAACCAAAGACAAGCATACAGACTAGACCAGAAGCCATAGGGGAACTAGTGAGAAAGGGTAGATCTAGGATTATAGAATTAACGGGACTGGATCCAGTGGGTATTAATATTCCTGTTAATGCTGTAGACCTAGAATGGTGGTTCCGCATTTCTCGACCCATTCAGGAGGCATTTTTGGGGTACGAAGGAAAAGTCCATTCACAGCAACCGAAAGGCAAATTATGGCAGATATTACAGAAAAATCAATGGATAGAAAAATCTAAAGTACAGAAAACACCAATAGTGGAAGGGTTAACAGTCTATACAGATGCGGGAAAGAAACAGTGCAAAGCGGTGTGCGTGTGGCAGGAAAAAGGGGATTGGGTACACCACATGCTGTATGGTCAGACCGATGATACCTTACAGACTCTGGAACTATCTGCCGTAGGCTGGGCCTTGACAAATTGGCTGGATGGGGCTATAAATGTAGTCACAGACTATGTACGTAGCAGGTGTCATCCCACGCTTGGAGGAAGCATTGCTCCAAAACACACAAAATCCCCGCCTTGGGCAGTTATTCTTGCAATTACGCTCTATTATGCGACAATGCAGTGTGCCTTGTTGCATAATACATGTATGGAGTCATCAACGGGATCTTGGTTTGGGGAAGGGCAATCAGGTGGCAGACTCTCTGGTTAGTCCTGCTTGCCATATTCCTCCTTTAGACAAATTTCAAGAAGCTAGACAAAGTCATGAGCATTTCCATCAAAATGCAAAAGGAATACAGAGACAATTTGGAATAACGGAAAATGAGGCAAATTCTATTGTTCAAGCATGTCCGAGGTGTGGGGCTCAGGGACCAGGCATTGGTATTGGTGTAAACCCGAAGGGTTTGGCAGCACTTGAGCTATGGCAGATGTATGTAACACATATTCCGGAGTCTGGGAGACAAAAATATGTATATGTCACAGTAGATACTTTTTCGAAGTTAATCTGGGCATCCGTGATGTCCGGAGAAAAGGCGCAACAGGTTTGTAAACATTTGTTGGCGTGTTTTCCCGTTATGGGGGTGCCAGAACAGATCAAAACAGATAATGGACCAGCATACACCAGCCAAAAGTTTCGTGCATTTTTAACACGCTGGGGAGTGAAACATGTTACTGGTATACCACACTCCCCGACAGGTCAGGGGATCATCGAACGTACCCATAGAACCTTAAAGGAATATTTGAAGAGGCAGAAGGAGGTAGATACTGATCCAACATCGTGGTTGCATAAAGTGTTGTTTACTTTGAATTTTCTGTGTTTGAAAGGGGACCGAGAAGAACCACCGGTTGTAGTACATCACCAGCAGTTGAAATTTAATAATAACACCATTATACCTCAGTTACAGGTGATTTATCAGGAACCTGCTACAGGGGAGTGGAAAGGACTGGTGCCAGTGATCCTTAGTGGCCGGGGATATATGTGCGTGGCCACCGACCAGGGACCACTTTGGGTGCCGAGCCGATCAGTAAAACCACACCTCCCCGAGAAACCGGATGGGTGATGGAACTGGTAAAAATGGTTCTTACGGGAGTTTTTGTGATTGCAGTTATCTTGTTAGTGTTACCATGTTTATTTTCTTGTTTGCAGAAAGCTTTAATGAAACTTACAAATCAGGCCTGGCTTGCTCACAAACAAGAAGTGGGAATTGTAGAGGTTTGGTTGAGTGAGAAGGGGCACGATCCTGTGTCAGTCACTGAGCAGTCTGAGCAACCCAGGCTTTGAGCAAGGGTTAAGCCCAGAGCTAGCGACCTTGCACTCCCCTTGCACGGTGCAGAACAAAGAACCCCACGGTGCCTGCTTTGTTGGGAAGCAGAGCTGCGTCCGGCGGGGGGCGGGGGGGCGGTCACGGCTCTGAGTATGTAAATCTATAGACCAATCACAAGTGCGATCGGGGCGCGTGATTAACATATACACAGTCTATATAACCGCTGCTTTCTTTGTTAATAAAAGGAGAACTTCCGTACTCACATTGAGATTGTGTCGTTACCCTGGACCGTCGCCCAGCACCTGCGAGCATGCCCCCCCGTTTTCCCCTTACTTCATTTTCTGAACTTCTATCTTCCGACCTGCAAAGGAACAGAAGAAGAAAATTCTCGGTCCTATTAGTGAAAGGACTGGGTGAGGTTTTGGTTAACCATTGTCTGGTGGAATAGGCTGGGGTCTTAGGAGTGAGCAAAACCATTCTTTTAAAGCTTGGATTATGTTTTCCCCAGTGACAGGCCAGCCTCGAGCTTGTGCCTTACAGTAAAGATCCTTGGCTCCCATATGTCCTCGTCTGATATGCAGCCACTCCAATAATCTCTCCCAATTTTCTATTACTGGTTCATTTTGTAAGGGAACTAGACGAGAAAATTCGTCTGCTCCACCATTCCATCGATCAGCCAGACCATCACCGCCCTGATGAGAGGCCACCCAGGCTATGGCAAAATTCCCTCGTTTGGCAATTCTTAAAATGTCCTGCCACTTTTCCTTTTGCCATACCGGTATTTGGTTGACTTCCCACCCATTTTTCTCCCAGAAAGGAAGCCACTCGGTGCACTCCTTGGAGACAGTGATAGAGTCAGTGTAGATGTAGACAGGAGAAGGAGATTGAGCCTCATGTTGGAAAACTCTCCAAACAGCAACTAATTCACCCACTTGTGCACTACCTTCACCCTCTGTTATGATTTTCTCATCAGTCTGGTCTTGTAAGGCAGCAGCTCGATACTTCCACACTTTTCCCTCACGTTTGGCTGAGGCATCAGTGAACCAGGTATTTGGTAATTGCTTGGAAAATGGAGGCACTACTTGTATGACAGGAGGTGGGAGGTTATTCTCACGATCTGGAGAGAATTCTTCCTGTGTAGCTAGTTTTTTAGGTGTGCCTTCTGATACGTTAAAGATGCCACAATAATGTTCAATTTGTGCATACCATTTCCGCACAGATGCTTGTTGTGCCACCCCGTCAGGGGGAGGGGTCCCTGCTATTTCCTTAAAGGGGTCTCTGAGAATGATTTGTTGCTGACTAATGGTGCGCTCAGCCACTAGTAGTGCTAAGCTTACCACAAATAATTCTATTATCCACAACACTTTACTTCGAGATGTACTATCTCTCTTTAAATTCACCAGGTTTGGGCGAGAGGGCCTCGCTAGAGGACACTTTGCCTCCATGCGCCTCACATTTTTACGTTCTGATTTCACTGGACCATATTTCCGCCCATAGTTAATCAATTCTTGAGCTACTTCCCCCCCACGTCCACACTTTTTGTCCTGGAATATAGCGATCCGGGGTTAAAGCTCTGGTTAAAGTAGCTGTCACCCGTGCACTCTGAGGGGTATTTTTGATAGTGCCTTGCAATTGAATTCCTAAGGGTTTCAATGAATCAGGCAAACCTCTAATCAGGGGCGTCATCCTCTCAGGATCTACCGGTATCATCATTGGGGATTCCTGCCTAAGCTTCAATTCCCAATCATACATCATCTGCAAACAAGCCGCCTTGTGCACATTCTCCACAAGCTGATCCACCGAGCCTGTAAGCGCAAGAGGATCTTCCCTCTCCAAGGGATTCAAACCTCCAGCCCAATAAGCTGCTCGCTGAGTGAGAGACCAAGGGGATCTATTATCACCAGTAGTCAAAACCACTCCAGGTCCCCAATATCCCTCAGCTTCTCTTTCATTCAACAGAATCTGATCACCACCAGTTAACGACACTCTCCACACATACTCGTTCTCAGACTCCTTTGGACCGCGTGAATATTCTTTTTTCAACTTAGCCAATTCAGTTGCTATATACGGCACCTCCTTAGTAACCATCTTAGGGTTATTGTCCTCACTATCCTCATAAGCATATTCTACCTTGACCAGCGGTCGAACGGGTTGCGGAGGACCCTGCGATAAATCATGTCGTGTCCCCGCTTCCTCTGGTTCCCCCTTGGGGTACAAACCATCCCCTTTGTGATAATCACCATGGGACGGGGCTGCATCAGCTGCCTGCTGATGACTCTGTCGCCCCCTGCAGTCACAAGCACGTAACTTCTCTACAAAAGCCTCCTGCAAACACCTTACATTCTCCTGTTCATTCCCTACTTCATCTTGCAGAGTTTTAACCCTTTCCTCCAATTCACAGTTTATTTCCTCTAAATCTGCCACCCGATCTTGCAACAACTGCACCAAAAGCTTTTGTGCCTGCGGCGTCTGTGCCGGGTCTTCTAATTCCTGATTTTGCGTTTCAACAAATGCACTCAGAATTGCGCCCATTCTCTCTAAGTTATAGATACTTTCCGAAAACTCAAGGATCCTGCTGACTATGCCAATTTAAAGTATGTCGGGTCAGGATTTTGGGGGGGTGCTTTACCTATGGGCAGGTTAAGCATACCGGGTGATTTATAATTTGGCAGGCCCTGCGCGCGCGGGCTGTCTGCATTGAACCAGGCATGCCGCACGTGGGCTGCACTGGAGTTACTAATTAGGCAGGTCCCTCTCGGGGACTGTCTGCATTGTATTTCTAGATTTACTCCTTTTTTTTTACTAATTAGGCGGGCCTATTAGGCTGTCTGCATTTTATTTCTAGATTTACTCCTTTTTTTTACTAATTAGGCGGGCCTATTAGGCTGTCTGCATTTTATTTCTAAATTTGCTTTTGAGGCGGACCTAAACCCAGAACCCGACACCAGGGCAGAGTAGAGGGGGAGGAGAACCACTTTACCTACTAACCACATCCCTTCTAATGCACCCCAGGATGCCATTGGCCTTCTTGGCTACAAGGGCACATTGCTGGCTCATGGTCATCCTGCTGTCCACTAGGACCCCCCGGTCCCTTTCCCCGACGCTGCTCTCCAACAGGTCTGTCCCCAACTTGTACTGGTACATGGGGTTGTTCTTGCCCAGATGCAGGACTCTACACTTGCCCTTGTTATATTTCATTCAATTTCTCCCCGCTCAACTCTCCAGCCTGTCTAGGTCTCTCTGAATGGCAGCACAGCCTTCTGGTGTGTCAGCCACTCCTCCCAGTTTTGTGTCATCAGCGAACTTGCTGACAGTGCACTCTACTCCCTCATCCAAGTCATTAATGAATATATTGAATAGTACTGGTCCAAGCAGAACAGAAACAATATGACTATGTTAATAAGTTATAATAAAGAAAAGCCTTGTTGTAAGTACTTTATGTGAATTAGCAGAGCAAAGTATGATTGGCTATTTTAAAAAAATATTTTGGAGGAAAGATTTAAGAAAAATTTTTTTGTAGTTAGTTCATGAGTAATCAATCTTTTTCAACTGTTCAAAAACAAATAGAGAAGATACTTCCAAATGAGCTATTCATTTTTAGTTAACTGCTTTGTTCTAATTGGAGTTTCTCTGTAAATCATTTCAGAAAGTAAAATACTGAGCTAGTCAACAGTCTTTTGGTTTAAACCTCTGATGTAGCATCTCAGTTGGTAGGGGGCTGAAAATCTTAAGCAGGTTTTACTGGTTAAGAAAACATTACATTTGAGTCTAGAGACACTTCACTGGATAAGTTACTTAGCTATTAAGAAAAGTGCTTTAAAAATTTTGAACTCAAATATTTCTCTTCTGCTAAACCTGGTAATTTTACAACCATTAGTACCTATCTGGTGTTGAGTGCCATGTACATATGCGTATGTGTATGCACACCTCATTTAGTTTTTCAAGAATTTGAACATAGGTTTTGTACAACTGTTAAGCAAGTTTGTGTGAGAGAACTATGCTTTCAATTAGTAAAAGCAATATTTTGTTTGACTTCAGAATGTGTTTTTTTTTCCTCTATTTTATTGCTATTTTCTCCACAGTTACTCAAAACATTTCCAATGACAGTCCATAACCTCTCTTCCCTAGCAGCAGTAAATAGCCAGAGGATGATGCAGGAGAAAAGAAGTCACCAGGCCTTTTTGTTTCTTTTGTGAAAGGACAGGAAAAACATTTTCTCGTGGTTAAGCCAAAGCTATATTCCCTGAATTCTAGAGCTACAGTGCTGCTGCCTTCAAACATCATAACTGGGGTGTGGAAACAAAATCATGCAATCCTCTGGTCTTCTTGTTCTGGCAGATATTGCACTTCTGGAACTTATTGCACACATACCAGCTCAAAATGCATCCTACCACTGAGCAATACACAATTCAGGAATAGTATATTTGGAACTGCAGAGTGTTATCTGCAAGTCCTTCAACAATTCTATCAGTAATTATAGAATAATTATCTTGATTTTGTTGTGAAAACTTAAAATACTCATTATTGGTCGTAATCTATTTCTATTTTTTAGTCTGTTTACTAATTTTAATGTTAACCATTTTACAGAAATATTGTGTTTGCTGAGAAAGGACAGCTGAGATCTAACAGAACAATCATATGAAGAACTTTTTCATCCTAATGATCATACGGTGGAGAGAGAATGTAAACTTGCCTGATATTACATGTGCTGTTTCTGCTGTTTACCTTTATGCTATGGAAACATACAGAGATCAGGCTGCTTATTATTTAACAAGGTTTAATATCAAAGACTTTTCAGAAGTTATTTCTTGCTAACATTTTTTACTTGCAATTAAGAGAAACTTTCATCTACTTTAGTAGCAACTGTACTTTTACTTCAAGTAATTTTGTATTAATTGATTGTGAATTCCAGCTGGTGATGCAAGCTGAACTGTGACTGCAATAGCTGCAGTTATTAATTCATTTTGTAAGTTCAAAAGAAAAAAAAACACGAGTGTATGGATTAAGTAACTGAAATTAGAAATTCATGTGTTTTAAAACGCCTGAGAAGTTAATTAGTTTTCGTTGTCAATATACTCAAGCAGTATAAGATTGTTTCCTGTGATGCTGTAAATTTTTCCACTGCTTTCTCACTTACCTCTAAATAAATTGCAACCTTTAATCCATTTTGGAATATATACTAAGAAAATTTCATAATTTTTCTGTAGGACAGAAATTTCACTTTGACAATAACTTTTACAGACCATTCAGCTGCTGACAGGTATCTCACAAACACCTGGAAGGTTTTCGTCAATTTCTATTCTCCAGAAAAGTATTTCCCACAGAAAAATTGTGATGTTTGATAATATATTTTCCTTCAGAAAATAACTGTTTCAGACTACAGAACAGTATCTGTGCAAAATATAAAACATTTGTTTGAAATTTGTGAGGAAAACATAACTATACTTCAGAATATCGTGACTTCAGTGCTTGGCTTTTCAAATGTAATGTGTAATGTTTAATTTTTAGGGCAAGTAACAGTGCAATAAATTTTATTACAACCTTTACAGGTGAGAGCATTTCATGAATACCAGTTACGTATTGCAGAGCTGTAACACTTAATTTTCAGGAACAAGAGACGAGCAGGCAGACTTACAGATGGTATCTAGGTTCAGATTACCTCATGTTGACTCAAAGCCATCCAGTATTGTAGCTCTGGAAACAAGAAGAGATGGGATAAGCCAGATTTGGGTAACTAGAGTCAGAGAAAGACACTCTAATTCAGCTACAGGTTGGCTGAATATCTGAACATCAATATACAGCACAAGCAGGGGTTAAGGCACAATGGGGAACAGAGCTTAAGACAGTGTAAAATCTTCCAGAGACATTTCTGCATGAACTATTAATGTCTTCCTGTAGTCTTTTGGGATAAAGGTTTGTCTTGGTTTGGCCTAAACCAGGCCGATTTTCCTTTCAGTGATTTTTACTTTCAGCTAAGTCTCCTCTAACTAACTGCATGTTTTTGCAGTGTCTGCTTCCAGGACTGATAACGCTCGAAGTTTGTAGTTATCACTGAGGCACCGGTAGGGATGTTGTGCAGAAAGGCTCTTGCTGTACTTATTCTTGAGAGAAACCAAGGTCACTGCTGAATTCCTCATTGCTTACGAGTGAAGAGCCGAAGGGGGGTCGCAGCTGCAGTGGGGAGCAGACAGGGCAGATGACCCAAAATTGACCAACGAGGGTATTCCATCCCATACACGTCATTCTCGGTATAAAGTGGGGGGATCACGAGGGTCTCGCTCTCTTTCTGCTATGGCCGGTGTCCAGGGAGGACTCCGTCTGTTTTCCTGCTGCCCCCGATCCCGATCCGTGCGTTCCTGAATCCAGCTCTCGACCGTCGCTAGGCCCAGGCTGGGCCTTCCCGGAGCCTGCCCTGCAGTGCCGGTGGTGACGTGGCTGACTTCAGGGGAGCTCAATCTTGGTTTTGTATATATATTTGTATATATTTGATTATTTCTATTATTATTATTATACTTTTTTTTCATTATTATAGTTTATTAAAACTGTTTTAATTTTCCAACCCAGAAGTCTCTCTCCCTTTTCCCTTTCCCTTTCCCTCTGGGGGGAGCGGGGGGGGATAACAGAGGGCATCTGCCGCAGGTTTAATCGCCAGCCCAGCTTTAAACCGTGACAAGGTTGCTTGCTTTCTGAGACCAGAACAGATTTGTTACCTCAAAAGATGAGTCTCCCTAGGTAAGCAATGAATTGTTAAGATATTCTACTCAGAGGAAACTGTTTACTGACAGTCTTTCTAATAATTCTTTCCAGAATTGTAAACATATTCAGTAAACACTGTCCATACACTCAAGCCATATTATTACCTTTTAGCTGTTAACTTCAAATTCGTGTGATATCCCATATCCTCCAAAATATTTGCAAAAATACATTTTTTATATTAGCTTATTTTGCATAATAATTTGTGAAAATACAAAGAATAGAGTTTGATTTTGCTTCATATTTTTCATAGTCGTGACCAAGAAATAGTTCTGTAACACATTATTTCTTTATTTTTGTGGATTCTTGAAAGAATGGCAAAGTACAAATTTCACCAAATACACTCAAAATTTTTTATCTCATCAGAGTGTTATTATTGTTAAGAAGATGATTAAGGGAGTGGAACATCTCCCTTATGAGGAGAAGCTGAGGGAGCTGGGTCTCTTTAGCTTGGAGAAGAGGAGACTGAGGGGTGACCTCATTAATGTTTATAAATATGTAAAGGGGAAGTGTCATGAGGATGGAGCCAGGCTCTTCTCAGTGACATCCCTTGACAGGACAAGGGGCAATGGGTGCAATCTGGAACACAGGAGGTTCCACATAAATATGAGGAAAAACTTCTTTACGGTGAGGGTGACCGAACACTGTAACAGGCTGCCCAGAGAGGTTGTGGAGTCTCCTTCTCTGGAGACATTCAAAACCCACCTGGACGCGTTCCTGTGTGATATGGTCTGGGCAATCCTGCTGTGGCAGGGGGATTGGACTAGATGATCTTTCGAGGTCCCTTCCAATCCCTACCTAACATTCTGTGTGATTCTGTGATTCTGTGATTGTTATTTCTGTTATGCAGTACTTTAGTTTAAAAAAAGGATGCTTAGAGAAATTTTCATAGAAAGTTTAGAATAAAAACTGTAGCTAAAGTTCCTCAAAACATTAGTTTTATCTCTACAGTATGTAGTATTTGTAATAGGGAAGTTTAAGGAATTCATTTATATAGAAATGCTTTTCCTTGAATTTTAATCAACGGGGAAGTTGTTACAGACAGTGAAACAAAATGTAGGAATAGCTAAGGTAAAGCCCAGAATTTGCAAGGACAACAGAGTGTGTAGGAATCTTGGTAGTACAGGATGACAGATGTGATACAAAATGAGAAATATCATCGCCTAGAAAGCCAAAATAACTGTTCAGTTAGTTCATTTCTGTGTAATGCATCCTTGTGCTAGATTTCCATTGATGAGGGCTCTAAACTGGCATGCCTCATACCAGTTACTTATATTGTAGGCACTGAACTGAAATCACTCTTAATTTCATAGCCATAAAATAACTTTCATAGATTAAACAATAGCTTTATTAAACAACTGCTGTTGGAGAATGTGTATCCAATGAACCACTAATGCTAAATCCTTTATAGAATATTCATATTTAGTAAAGGTCCTTTTCAGGCATAAAATGTACAGCTTTACGATTGCAGAGTATATTTTGCATGGTAGAATTATACTTAATATATGTTTAAAACATGGCATTATATAGTACATTACTACCAGTCAAAAAAACCCCACTTTGGTGAGGAAATAAATTTAGGGACATATTGGAGTGAAAAATAGGAGGGATAGTCAGATCAAACATTAAGGATTAGATAAGTTCCAGAGGTAGTTTCTACCTAAATTATTCTTTGATCCTCCACTAAGATAAGATTTCTTTTAACTATAAACAATTTTTAAATTCTGCAATATATAGGCCAGTTCCAATATCAAGGAAAATAGTGACTGACGGATCTGTGGTTTAGCTGCTCTAGCTACTTATGGCTCACAAAATGTAGTTCATTTGAGAATTGTTTGGTAATGTTGTAGGTAAATTATGGCTTTGATTCCTTTACAGCATAATAGTCCTTTCATACAAAAGAAAAAATCTTTTTATTGCTTCACTCCAGTGCCTCATATTTCTTTCTTCTATTCATTTTAAAACTCCTTTTTGGGCTATATACAATTCTCAGGTGAATTGTTTGGATTTCTAACAAAGACAATCTCTCTTCTGGTTCAGTTTCCTAGAACTTACTCTCTATGAAAATCTTCACATTGTTTTCCTACCCAATTTAAGCTTCATAAAGATACATTTTAAAAAGCTTGCAATTATTTTTAATGCATATTTTGCCTGGGATCATTTGAGGAACATGGCTTTTCTTCTTTAAAAAGAAATCTGTAACATTTAAATTTTGGTAGCAATGGTAGCAATTGGTAGCAATCAATACTTAATTTTGACCTTGCTTTTGGCAAGGAGGTTGGACTAGACAGTCTCCAGAAGCCCCTTTCAACCTCAAAAAATCTATGATTTTATGGCATGGCATGGCATGGCATGGCATGGCATGGCATGGCATGGCATGGCATGGCAGAGAAGAGAAAAGAAGAGAAGAGAAGAGAAGAGAAGAGAAGAGAAGAGAAGAGAAGAGAAGAGAAGAGAAGAGAAGAGAAGAGAAGAGAAGAGAAGAGTTGAGTTCCAGCTGGAAGTGATCTACAATGATCATCTAGTCCAACTGCCTGATCACTTCAGGGCTGACCAAAAGTTAAAGCATGCTATTAAGGGTATTGTCCAAATGCCTGTTTCTAAGGCACTGACAGGCATGGGGCATTGACCGCCTCTCTAGGAAGCCTGTTCCAGTGTTTGACCACCCTCTCAGTAAAGAAATGTTTTCTAATGTCAAGTCTGAACCTTCCCTGATGCAACTTTGAACCATTCCCATGTGTCTTATTGCTGGATCCCAGGGAGAAGAGATCAATACCCCCCTCTCCACTTCTCCTCCTCAGGAAGCTGTAGAGAGCAATGAAGTCGCCCCTCAGCCTCCTTCTCTTCAAACTAGACAAACACAGAGTCCTCAGCATCTCCTCATAGGACATACCTTCCAGCTCTTTCACCAGCTTTGTTGCCCTCCTCTGGACACATTCATGTACCTTAACACCCTTCTTAAATTTTGGGGACTAGAACTGCACACAATATTCATGGTGAGGCTGCACCACTGCTAAATATAGAGGGATAATCACCCTTTTGACTGGCTGGTTATGCTATGTTTTATGCACGTCAGAGGACAGTTTGCCCTCTTGGTTGTGAGGGCAAACTGTTGACTCGTATTGAGCTTGAGTTTACCATCAACCAGCACCTGCAGATCCCTTTCTACAGGGCTGCTCTACAGTCACTCCTCTCCCAATTTATATTTGTGTCTGGTGTTCCTCTGTCTTAGGTGCAGAATCTGGCATTTGCTCTTCTTAAATTTTATGCCATCGATCATTGCCCAGTGCTCCAATCTATCTAGATCCCTCTGCAAAGCATCTTGTCCCTTGAGAGAGTCAACTGCACCTCCCAGTTTAACATTGTCAGCAAACTTTCTGAGGGTGCACTCAACTCCTGCATCCAGATCATTGATAAAAATGTTGAACCAGAGTGGCCCTAGAATTGAGCCCTGAGGAACACCACTAGTGACTGGCTGCCAACCAGATGTAGCCCCATTCAAGACAACCCTCTGAGTCCTGCCGTTCAGCCAGTTCTTCACCCAGTGCACCATGTACCTGCACATCTCACAGTTGCACAACTTCTCCAGAAGGATACTGTGAGGGCAAGTACCAAAAGCCTTACTAAAATTGAGAAAAACTACATCCATCACATTCCCTTCATCCACTAGATGGGTGACCGCATCACAGAAGGATATCAAATTAGTTAGGCAGGACTTTCCCTTTGTGAACCCATGTTGACTGTTCCTGATGCTTGCATTGTCATTGAAATGCCTTTCAGTAGCACCCAGTATAATCTTCTCCATCATATTTCCGGGTACTGAGGTTAGACTAACAGGTCTGTAGTCTCCCAGGTCTTCCCTCACACCCTTCTTGTAAACTGGATAACACAGGCTAGCTTCTAGTCAGTGGGGACCTCCCCAGACTCCCAAGACCTTTGACAGATGATTGTGAGGGGTCCTACTGTAACATCTGCTAGTTCCTTCAGTATTCTGGGATGAATCCCACCAGACCCCATGGATTTATGAACATTCAACTGATATAACTGGTCCCTTACAATTTCAGAGACTATGAATGGAAAGTCACTGTTCCTGTAGTCATGGTTTTCCAACTGAGAGGAGCTGGAAGCCCAAGGTCTATCATTAGTATTAAAGACTGGGGCAAAAAAAAGCATTGAATGCCTCCACATTTTCTGGATCCCTATTTGCCAGGTGACCATCTTCATCAGTCCAATATTTTCCTTAGGCCTCCTCTTGCTATTTTGTTTAAATATAGTTACAAAATGGATTTTGGTCCTGCCTTTATCGTTTAAACCCAGAATTTCTACAGCAAAGGAAGCTGAATATCTCCCAGTAAAGCAGCTAATCATATTGTGTTTGCACAACAGAATAGTGGCTACACTGTCTACCATGCACTGTCTCAGAGTAATGCATCCAGAGAACAGCATCATCATAAGAAGAGGTGCTTAATTTGAGTCAAGTGTTAAACCTGTGTTTTAAATAGAAATAAAAATCTTGAACATGTGTAAGCACTGCTCAGCAATAACGAAACATCCCAGTATTATCTGGGATTATCTGAAGAATGAGCTGTTTCCCAAAGAAACAGAAGTTCTCTACTTAGGCTTTTTATTAGACAAAAGGAGAATATAGAACCATGACAAAAAGAACATCATCTGTGAATCTGATCATACAGCCTGATTTATTTCACTATAAATTAGCCTAAAACTGGTTGAGATAGACCAGATGGTAACTCAGCCCTCTGAGGTAGTAACAGTTTGGCGATTAATTAGTCCCCAATACAGTATTTGAGACTTATTCTTACCTAAAAGGTTTAATTGTGCTAATTAGTAAAACTTATGTATGTGTATGTGTGTGTGACAACTCAGAGTTTCCTCCAAACTTCATTCAGCCCAGTGCTGAAGAAAATTGATACTTTGGAGTGTCAGTATTTCTCCATAATACTGGGTGAATATTTACTCCAAATGTACTTCACTAAGAAGATAAAGAATGTGTATGAATCGAGGGCAAAACCTGAACATAGTCAGGTAAAAGTTAAATTGCTATTTCTGATTTGAGAAAAGGCAATCACTGGGAAGACAAAACTTAAAAGACATAGTTCTGATATATTACACAGCACAGTTAGTTCTCTGTTGAGTTTTAGAAAATCCTTCCTATTCCTGTGCTGCAGCACTCGCAACAAAGTATTCTATTGTTCCATTTTTCAGGGCAGCCTTTCTTCTTCAAATCACAAATATTAGGGTTACATTCTGTTATCTTGCCTCATGATGTATGTGTGATACTCTGACAATATATGTAGGATAAGGACCCTTCTGTGACATGTTACTGGGGAATTATCCCAAAATAATAAAAGCCTGAGATGATTTAAAACCAGAGTAGCACCTGGCTTAGCTGTATCTATCACCTTTGCAACAATTAAATGTTCCTTAATGACTTAAAAGTCATAGAATAATGGAATCATAGAATACCTCAAGTTGGAAGAGACCCATAAGGATCACTGAGTCCAACTCCCTGCTCCACACAGGACTACTTAAAACTAAACCAGATGACTAATAGAGTCATCCAGATGCTCCTTGAACTCTAACAGGTTTAGTGCCATGACCACTTCTCTGGGAAGCTTGTTCCAGTGAATAATCACCCTTTCAGTGAAGAACCCTTTCTTAAAGTCCAATCTGAAATTCCTCCGATGCAGCTTCACTCCATTTTCTTGTGTCCAATCACTGGTCACCAGAGACGAGGTCAGCACCTCCCCCCACTCTGCCCCCTCTGAGGAAGTTGTAGACTGTGATGAGGTAACCCCTCAGCCTTCTCTTCTCCAAGCTGAACAAACCAAGTGACCTCAGCCACTCCTTGTAAGTCTTTCCCTCAAGACCTTTCATCATTTTGGCCACCCTCCTCTGGACACTTCTTATATTTAGCCACCCAAAAATGCACACTGTACTCAAGGTGGGGCCTCACCTGTGCAGTTAGACTATTTGAGATGTCTCACAATATGTAAGTTTTCTTCATTTCAAACTCTTCACTCATTAAAATCTTGCTACATTCATAAAGTCATATGGAATTTCAAAGATGTTTTAGAAAAGGAAGAGGTCAATATTGTGAGGTTTGGGGTTTTTAAAATAATTTTAGCTTTATAATCCATGTATCTAATTTAATAAACATCAGATTAAATAACTATACAAGTTAAAATAACATACACAGTTTGTCAGGTAGAAGAAGGAGGATGTTGGCAATTTCTTATTCAAAAGAACAAAACAAACCATTTGCCTCAGTACATATTTCGCATATATATGTAAACCTGCAGTATACCAACAGTAAACATACAACTTTTATCAATTGGTGTCATTGGTACCCTCCTAATTGATGGTATGTTCTTGATTCTTATAAACAAACCACTGTGACTCTTATCTTCTTTATGTGCTCCTGTTTCTTTTTGTGGTTTTAGAAATTTGGGTATCCTGCAGAGCTGTTAGAGCTTAGAGAATGAAACACCTGAAACAAAATTTCCATAAGGCCTAAATAGCCAGGCATTAGATTTAATCTTTTTCTCAAAGACTGCAGTTTATGTGATTACCTCTACTTATCATAAAGATGTCTTTTCTGAATAGCTGAGGCAACAGTCAACTTTTCATCTTTCCAAATAAGTACAATATTAAAACTAAGGCTTTATTCAGGCTCTAAAAGAGAAGTTCAGGAAGAAAAATATTCTGATTCATTTCCTCTTGTTAAAACTAACAAGCTTGAGACATTTTATTCTACAAATTACCTCTTCCTTTCAGAGAGATGATTATTACCTTTAACAGCAAATGCTAGACTGAATTTTCTGATCCTTTTGGAAGACTAAATAAAACAAAGGATCATGCACAGTGTAATAGTCATAACGGTGAAGAAAGAAAAACAGTAATCATTGTAGAGTGGTAGTTTTACAGTTGTTGACATTAAATATGGTGTACTTGGTAACAGTTTTCAGAGACATAACCGAGATTATGTTGATTTTGACTTACAAGAGAAAAGGGGAATGGTGTGCTCTCTTTTGAGAAAAGAAGTCTTCCACCCCTTGCAAAACTTCCTTTTCTGTGTCAGGCAGAAGTCAGCGAAGCAGAGCTAGAGTATAGTAATGTAAGTATTATTGACACAGGAGGTCATACATTGAGCTGTCAGTTCTCTCTTCAGCCAAGCCTTTTTCTCTGCGGTGGGTTGAGCCCAGCCAGGAGCTAAGTCCCCATGCAGTGTCTTGTTGACTCCCCCTCAGTGGGGTGGGGATCAAAATTGGAAGAGTCAAAGCTAAAAATCTGTGGGTTGAGGTAAAGACAGTTTTATAGGTGAAGCAAAGCTCTGTGTGCAAGCTAAGCAAAATAAAAAACTCATTCAACACTTCCCATGGGTAGACAGATGTCCAGCCACTCCCTGGGAAGCAGGGCCTCAGCATGCATAACAATTGCTTCAGAAGACAAATGCCATAACCACAAGCGTCCACATTCCTCCTCCTTTTTGCAAGATTTTATGGCTGAACGCGATGTCATATGGTATGGGATAACCTTTTGGTCAGTTCAGGTCAGCTGTCCCAGCTGTGTTCCCTCCCAGTCTCTTGCCCCCACCCAGCCTACTCACTGGGTAGGCAGAAATGGAAAACAAAAGAAAATAAAACTTGGTGCTGCGCAAGCACTGCTCAGCAATAGCAAAACCACAAGTGTGTTATCAACACTGTGAATTCCAGGGGTGTCCAGTACAAGTGGGGCCACTAGCAGCTGGTGCTGATTGGCATGAGTTCTTGTGGTACTTGACACCTATCTGCTGCAATGTCTGCAGCTCACAAGTGGCCCTGCTGTAAGTTTCTCCACATGCTGGCAGCTGACATAGTGACTGACAGATTGCTTATGCTCAAGGTACAACCCTTTTCTTATAGCTTAGCTATTGTATCTTCTATAATGCTAAAGTCAACTTTTTCCTAATCTGAGTCCAGGGCCTTCTGGAATCAATGCAAAGCATATATATATATATATATATTTAGTATCCCACACTTGTGTTCTCTTTTTACACACATGTGTCAAGTGTCTAATTCCTCTTGTTTCTGTCTTTCTTCTTGGTATTCCAATACAGCTTCCTTAGGTGTCTTGCTAAAGGTTATACACCATTCTTCTGCATTTTGATAATTCATGATAAATGGTGCCTGGTCTGCTACCATGTCTATTGCATCTAAGCATCTGGAGAGTTCTTTTCAGCTTTCAAAACATCTGTAGTCAGCACTTGACAACGGAGATGGAGCAGAAGTGTAAAAAGAGCTGCCTTTACTTTGCTCAAAGAGATTCTCTCTATATAGCCTTTTTTACCTTTTTTTTTTTTTTTATGCAACCAAACTATTATAGTTACATAAAAAAAGTGTTTGATGTTCTAGATTTAAGAAAACTGAACAAGTAACAAACAAATAAATTTCCATGTAGTCCCTGTTTTCCCCTCAGATTTCAATTAATTGTTTTCTGCATTTGGAATTATTATTATGATTTCTTTTTATCTGTTGTTAATAGTGGGTATTTCAGGAATTTGGCTTTTGCATATTGATCTTCCTATTGTTTTTCTACAGTCATCATAAACTTCCTTCCCAAGGCACAAGCGTTAAGTTTCAAACACAGGGCTTTTATTCTGTAAATGGTTCCCCAGCTACATGATTAAACAGCCGTTAACTAAGATCTAATGGTTTAACAACTTATTACCTTTTTATATTGTCTGCTGGGAAGTGATTCATTTTATCTTCCTCTATTGCCAACTTAACTACTTCTAGTATTTCCCATATTTGTCCACTTTGAGCTGCAGTCCACATGGAAAAGAAAAGTACTGTATATTAAAATGCAACTAATAACATTAATAACTTAAAGAGGAAATATCTGAAAAAGACGTTACAATTACTCCTAAACAAGGCATTTGCTTAAAATATGCCTAAAATAGTGCTTAACCCTCCTCTTCCCAAATTCCTGGCCTATTATTTTAAGATGTGTGTTCAAGACTACTGTAAATGTGCTTGCCAACAATGCTGGGATATAAAAACAATAGGCCATATAAAAATATTTTACTTGTGGTTTCAGTTTAAACTGAGCTTAATTTTTTAGTATGTTTTCAAAATTTTTTTCTCCTTTGGCTAAGAATTTGACATTTTATTTTAGGTAGGCAAAAATCCGTGTCTTTAGTGCTCCAAAAAAAGTCAAAAATTTGTCCAAGAAAAAGACAAACCAAACCTGACACAGATAATAAACTTAATAAAAATCCGTGTTTTAAATGTTATTTTCCAGTTTCGTCTGGATATTTTCAGAAAATTTAATTGTGATTGGGCTGCATTTGTTATATATCACAAGAAGATTAAATTCCTCTAAACTATAATATGTCTTTATCTGTCATGACCCTTGGTTTTTGCAGTATATTTTAGTACTCTTTGGTACACCTTATAACTTCTTCAGTACATCTTCTACACGTTTTCATGAGTATGGATGCATTTTCATTTTGTGCAGCATCTTGACAATATTGACTGTCTTTGCTGTGAGTACAGTATGGAGTGCTGTCCAAGTGCATGTAGGTACTGTTTTTATAGGTTATTCATATTTCTGCATGAAAACATAGAAGCCCTGAGGCTTCAAAAACTTCAATGTAATGATCCTCAATTACTGTTAAACCTGTACAGATAGTTATATAGCAAAAGCATAGTACATTTCTTGTAAAAGCAGTGAATATAATAGCTTCTTTTTCTCTCCAGTTCCTTTCCCCAAGAATTATCCCCATGAGCAACATAAAATTATAACTTGTAAAGTATAAGATGCATTATAAATCATGTTCTGCTCACACGTAACACATTATAAAAAATGTTTGAATGCAATAGATCTACTCAAAAACTCCTGAAGAAAAGGCAATGTGGGTAGAATAAGCATGATGTTTAAAATAATTTTGTCTTTTAAGTAAACATAAATACTCATGTAAAAGATATTGAACTAATTTATGAATTACAGTCAAGGGAAAATTTTTGCCACTGGTCTGAAGCCTTCAAGAAAAATGTAACACAACTAACTATAATTTTTATTACTTCCCTTTTTATATTAACCTTTTTACCTATTGTATACTAAACTTTCAGTAGTTAGGTTCATAATATAGATCACAGGTCTTAAAGTGAAGTAACCTGGAAGGAAGGAGCATCACTTCCCCTGAGGGTAGGACAAGTACACCTAACAATTGGAAGAAGTTTTCTTCCAAGTAAAACCAGCTAATTTTGTTCATGCTATAAGGCAATCTGCAGTACTCCATTACAAGGTGAACAGAAGTTTGTATTTTGTGGAAGACAGCAAGGTTTGTTATATCCCTATTATGTGATAAACAGTATACTGAAATAATTGTATCAATTTTGCAGCATATGTTTAGATGTCATATTAGTCACTTATTCAAAGCTACAAGAAGATGTGTTTTAACACAAATGATACCTTATTCATAGTTCATTCTAAAATGGCTTGTCACTGAATACCCAGTGCACTTCCTCTTTAATTATATTCTGATATATATTAACTTGTTTTTCATGCATGAAGGAAAAATTTATTCCAATTCCAAATCTCTGAATCTATACATAGGTATAGGTAATTTTGTACTGGTACTGCAAGTCTCTCTTTCGTTTAAAAGCTGTGCCTTATACACATAATATATACACACATATACATATATGAAAAGAAATATTTCAGTTTACATGTAGAAATAGCCTTTTGTATTCTGCTTATCATGACAACCCAAGTTCTGTCTGTGAAAGTGGATACCGAACCAAAACCGATATATAATTCCATTTGTTTAATTTGAACCATTAAACAGTTTGCAATAACTTTCTCCCACCAAATTTACTCATATTTATCTTGTCTAATCTGTGGATGTAGGCATAAACATTTGTGCCAAAGTTTATCACAGAAACACTCTATTCATGTAAGATAATTCATGTGATTGATAGCAGAAAATTCTAACCAGTTCTAGTACAGCATGAAGTGAAATTGCCCCTTTTGCCTCATCTGCTGATCAGTCCTGAACTGCAGCTGTGGATTTACTATATTGGGTTAAGGAAGTTTGAAAGTACACAGGCTAATTGTCAGGAAAAGCAACATGATGATGAATGTCAGTATAAATCCCCAAAATAGATACTGTCAGACTCAGCAAATGAATGACTCCAGACATCTCAGTAATCCTGTGAGCTACATTATTCCTTTCATATGTGGAGCTAACGGTTATATACTGACTTGCCAGTAGCAAACATTATGTGAAATATCTAGGTATATGCTGTCAGAAAGGAAGAATTATTGGTGATTTGTATGTCACTTCATCTTTGCAAAAGTATTTGCACATCATAGGATAAAAAATAGTGTGAAAATATTTGTATAATAAAGAAGCAATTTCTAACGATAAGGAAAACTGAACACTCTAATAGGTTGCCTAAAGAAGCAACCTATTAGCAACGTAATCTTAATCAATCAAACCTTTTAAGATCACGTTAGACAAATACTGTCAGTAATGCCTTACATATTTGATTGTTCTTTGGTAAAGGACAACATGGGTTAAGTCATCCCCATCAAAAGTCACTTTCAATTACACTAGTTTGATAGAACATTCTTCCTTTAAAATCAGGATACTGAGGTTAAAATCTTGCTCTCCTTACTCTCCCCAAATCAACTCTAGTACTGTCCATGTAGCACTTTAGAACAGGAGACTAAGTAGATATCCTGCAAAAATCTGCGGTGCATTCTATCAGTGGTATAGACAATTTTGTCTGTTAACTGGCTCTGAAGAGTTAGGTTGGTGATAAAGAAAACCCGGAAGAAAGGTACAGTGATGTGATTTTTCGACTTTGTAAGGCTTGGAGGAGGGGACAGAATTTGCTACATAAAATTTGGAAGACTTAACTGCTAATACCGTGTGTTTTAATGCAGCAGATTGTCTGACATTGCAGAGGTCAATGTTAAACTAAATTTATGGAAATGTGGTGGTCCTTCACTGTGGCTAGGGTGTCTCTCCCCAAGAAAAATCTAAAATGAGCAGTCACACTTAGGGCTGGTATAGATGATGTGAGGTGATTGATTGTTATTCATAGATGAGTGTTCCTACCATCACAATATTATACTTATGAATCCAAGTATTAGCTCAATAGAAATGTTTTCTGGTTATGATTTCACGTAAAGATTTCATTTGTACTGAACAGTACAGGAAGATTCAAACTGTACATTTGTAATCTCTTGAGAAAATTTTATTAATCTTATGCTTTACTAAACCCATATAATTAATGAAATACAGGAATAGGTTAGTTTGGTTACTGATTGAGCATTACTTAATTTACTAATGTAAAGCTGTCAAGAATGAAGAGTTGTATATTGTGCAGGAGCAATTACTTATTACAGGTCTAGGGAACAAGAAGGGAACACCTGGTCTTTGAGGGAACAGATAACTGGAGGATTTCCAGGAGACATGCAAGAAAAGACAAATAGTGTAAAATTAAAGGTGGCAGGGGGAGATCAAGACCTCTGACTAAAAAGGAAAGAGTAGACACACTGCCCCCTGCTTCCGAAAGAGCATGCACAATATTTTTCTGGGTAGTGATCACTTTAAATCGAAGCAAGGAAAAGGTACTCGAATCAGAGAAAGGAAGAACTTGAATAGCACCAATAAGAAAGTGTATTAAGAAAATATAATTTGTTCTCTATAGATTTATGATGATTTTGTATTCAGGTTGAGCTAATTTTGTGGAATACCACCTAGCTCCCAGCTTTGTACAAATCTGCAATAAAATGAATACCCCAACCCTGTGTGTATTGACTTGCATACCAGCTAGAAGATCCCACCTTTTGGGGAACACATTGGCAATTGTCTAATGCAGTATACAGTTTAGACCTCCTACATAAACTTCGATAATGCTACATTTAGAACAAACATCAAACAAGGAATATTAACCCTGAATTAATATAGTGTTATGAATAAGCGTTATGTAAAGTTCAAAAGAAACAAGCCATGTCTCCATAAGCAAAATGGGAAAAAAAAGCCGAAATCCAAACAAGCACTTTTGTTCAAACACTTCCCTTGTCTTACTATAAGTGGAATATCTTTCGAGCTTGTTTTTGTTACTGCTTCCTAAACCAGAAAAACTTCCAGACTCTCATTTAAAAATAGGAAAAATAATAAGGATGTTAACATTATGGAAAACAAGGCAAGATTATCAAAGCTGACACACATGGATAAGAATGGAAAAAGTAAAACTTTTGTTAAAGTGAAAATTACAGATTTAGCTTGCTGTTCAACTAGACTTTAATCAAAAGTCTGACTATGAGACATTTATTGGCCTCAATTGGTTTACTGCTCACTTTAGAGTGGATAGCTGAAACTATATTACAGTACTAATAAGTACAATTGATCTGCTAGGCTCTGCTTTCCAATAGACAAAGGTACTACAGGAGTATGAATTAGGTTTTGAGAGGAAATCTCTCTTCTCTCACAGAAGTCTGTAACTTCTTAGTGTAAAGTATTTAAAATACATTGACTTGCAATTAATTCTCTCTGATCTAATTTAGTAGTCAAATTAGGAGCAGAGTTTGGCTGCTGGCAGGCATATCAGCGTTGATAGAGGTAATGAAGAACAGCACCCTGATGAGATAAGATCTGCCACCATTCAGATTTTCTGGCAATGACAAGCCTGTCAACAAATGTAATTCATGCCAAAAGACAGAATGATACAGAATTGTTTAGATTACCTGTTAAGAATCAATAACAGAAATCTCAAAAAAAAGAGAAAAGTAATAAAATAAATCATGTACTTTTCAAAAATTAAAAAAAAGCATTGTCAAAAGACAGCAAAGAATTGAGGAAACTTAATAATCCAAGTAAGAAATGGGAATTAGCAACTCAGGAAGTAAATTTAAATAAGCTATGTGGCCTCACTAATAAAGGGTGATATTACTCAACCAGTCTTCACAAAGTGGTAGTAAAACAGTTAAAATCTATAGGATCTCACAGATGTAGACAAAAGGTATACATGTGGGAGACAGTCAATATTGAGAGGGAGATATCATAGCTGTTGATGCATTACTGAAAAGGTAATAACCTGATTGGCTCCTGGGAAAGAGCTTGCGTTTGTTGCTGAAACAAAAGAGGCCTTATGATTATCCAAATCATGTTGGTGTTATCTGCAGAAAACTGGATTACAAACTGGGGTCTATAGGAGTATCCATTTTCTGTAGTAACGATTTTAAGTGTTGATGAACTCTTAGGAGGGTTTCTGTTAATCTGACTTCTGGACTTTTATTTGTGGTGTTGGTTTATTCTCTCTAGGCAGTTAGGTTGTTTTTTCCACATGTTCTGTTGTCTGTACTAGCAAATTCAGCCTAAGCCCATTTTTTGATGATCAAGATATTGAAAATTTCCTAAAGAAAACAATAGAGATAGCAATTCATTTATCTGAGACTTTTTAGACTTGTTATGGAAAGTCATCTTCACTTCGGTACTACTCTGTTGCCCAGCTATGGAGAATTAATCAAGTCTGGCACAGGGAGAGGTTTGCTCAAGATCATGTTGTCATGAGTCAGTTGGGCAGCAGGACAATGCACTACTGGTTATGCTGCCACATTTTATCAGATGATCTTCCAGCATTTTGTTTGTGCAAGAAGAAATTTGCGCTGTAGCAATAGTCTCTGTAATCACATTTGTTGGGGAATTCTAACTGAATTAAAGCTTTGTGAATTAGAAAAATAATCAATCACACAATAAATAGTTTACAACACCTAAAATTAGCATGAGAACAGTATAGAGGGAAAAATATAAAAAAACAAAACAGATAAACAAAATCCCAAAACCCCAAAACCCGTAACAGATGGTACAGAAAATGTAGCATGGATGCTCGTCAGATAATCTTGTAGGAATACGCTAATTCTTGAGCAACTATATTGTCCTGAATTTGAATGATGATCTGTGCAAATATGTTGCCTTTCTTCCATAATCTTACAAATCGTGAAAAGTGTTTTACTATGCATAACATTTTGGGGATGTGAAAACTGCTACCAATCAGTTGAATGTGTTGCCTTTATGGATCTATAAGTTTTTGTCTCTGGATCTGGGCTGGCTCAGAGTTTGCAAGAAGAACCTTCTACAAAACACAAAATGAAAATTCGTTACGCACATTATTTCGACCTCTGTTAATAGGATTTAAGCACTTCTGTTCATATAAAGGTAATGGTATTTCTGTGTGAAAGCTGTGCTGTGCCAGATTTGATTGACATGCTTCAATGCAATATGCACAAACAATATGGCCAAAGCAGCAGCACTTCCTAGAAGTGGCTACAAATATATTAAGCTCACAGTTCTGAAATTGAATTGACTCATTCAGATTCAATATTCAGATCTTATAAATGAACTTTATGGAATTTTGCACCTTTTTTTCCTCTTATATTTTAATTGGAATTACCTGCATGTTATAACACAAGTGCTTTAGATCACATTTGCTAAATTTACTGAAAAAAGTTACAAATTGTCATTGCTCATGTTCTCCAAATGCTATACAAACTTCTTCCTTCCTGTTCTATGGTATGCCATAATAGACAAACACAAAGGAGTAAAATATGTGGTATTGTTTACTATATGATGGTCTCAGTTAAGCTTTATTATCAGTGTTTTCTGCTTAATAGTGCCTCTTAAAACCGTTGTTATGTCCATACACAAAGATGTTTACAACTAAATGCAAACACCTTTAAATTCCATTAGTAGTTTAAATTTTGTGTATAGTTTTCATGGCTGAAGAAGGAGTTGGAGGACATACAAATGAATATTTGCTTCTATTTAAGAGATCAAGAGTTAAGTGGACATTCTTTTTCACACATTAATCTGTGACTAATATTTTAGTTTGAGGAAAAGGTTTATTAGATTTGGGAATACACGTATCTAGGCTTTGGCTCTTTAAAACTTATATTTACTAATAAGTCTTTGCAATTTGAATAATACTTTGTGCATTGATTAGTCTCATGAAAATTCAATAAATAATTCTAAGGTACTCTAGTTGTAGTATCAGAGCGTCAACCTCTAACTCATTTACACTGGACATATTTTTCCATGTGTTCATGCAAGACTTGGGAAAATAAAGCTGAAACCTGGAGTATTACTGCTGCAATACAGGAAAATATATAAATACCTGAATATATACACAAACATGTCCAGTGCTAAACCATTAAGAAATACCAGAAAATTGTCTTTACATTTTTAATGTGACTTAATAGAAAAAGTTTAATTAATATTAATTTTATTATATGAATAATAAAAATTTTGGCCTCACAGTGGGCTATTGATTTATCATTTTCCCACAGAAAAATATGGTCTCCTTTTCACTATGTTTCAGGCCTTAACTTTAAAATATCTAAGCAATGCTGCCTTATGTTGAGTTGTTCACAAAAATTAAAAGAGGCAAAATTAAAAAAAATCCCCAAAATTCCATAATTGTTCTTATTTTTGAAGATGTTTACTCATTTTTGACTAACATTGCCAAAAAATTCCAAACCCTTGATCTTGGAAATGAGGCAGAGAGCTGCTGTGAAAGTTCCAGCTTCAATAAATCTAGTATGCCAAAATTACAAGAATATACCTGTTAATTATAGAGAACACTTTTTCTGCTCTGTTAATTCCTATAAATATACATTTATATACTTAGAGCATTTTATGTATATGTGACTTCTTTCATACATGACAACGCTTTCAGAGTGATTTGGAGTCTAAAGTGTCAGACATGAATTGCAATATTTCAGCTTTGATGGCATAAATTTCATCTGTCTTAGACATAGGTCAGAAATGGTCCGCATGACTTGTTTGAGGCTCTCTGGCTAGTACATAAGGATGACTATGCACTTAGTTGTATAGAGAATTTGCTGTAATTCTAAACCACGAATATTTCATAAATGTAAGCATCTAGAGTCAATCAACATACTCAGAGCAGCAGATATCCATACATGTTTGTATAACGTTGTTGTGCATGTGCAAACATTCACTTTGTTTTATTTATGACTTCTGCCTTTTTTCAAAAGCAATAAATGTGATGGAAAGATCCGATATAATCTAGGAATAAGAGTCAGTGTTGGCCACAGTCTTCCCATCTTTGGTAGCTGGGCTGGATGCTGAAAAAAAGAATAAAGTATTTCTCCAAATCTCTTCTTGTTTGCAGTGAGCAGTTACATTTAATGCAAAATTCACCCAGAATTCCGAACTATCTGGTAAAAGTAAATATTCCTTTGACTAGAAACATATACTAGAAAGATGATGCTGGTTCAGCTAATGTCTTAAACATCCTTCCAATGAATATATCTTCGCAATACTGCAGTAATTTCAACCATAATTATTTTCATTAAATATTTCTTTGCATAAACTGTTTTATTCATGTTATTATAATTTACCATATACGGTTAACAAAGCCCAGGTTATTTCATATTCCATTTTATATTCAGCTATTACTGATTAGTTCAAGCACATTGCATGATCATGCATATACATTGGCACATTTTTCATCATTTTGTCTTCAGATCTGACAGGTTTTGTTTTCAAGTAGATGATCTTAACTAATGAGGTGTACATTTTTTTATGTAAATCAAGGAACAACAGAAAACCCCCCTGAGCTTCCTTGATCAGAAAGCTCTCTAACCATATGCAATTAACACAGAAGCAGAAAAGAGGCCTACTTTAAGACTCAGTGTTTTGGGCAGCTTTATTTGAGATAGCAGTAAAGAACAGTAGTCTTTCTTCAAAATAGATTTTCAAGTTATGAACATTTTAGAACTAAACTACAGCAACTTCCATTGTTGCAAGTTGTTAAGAAAACCCCCTTCTCTAACCATTATATCAATCAGTCTTTATAATATGAACGTGTATTAACTTTATTAATATATATTAGTTTGCTTTATACGCTGTAATGTAATGAGGTAGTGGGATTTTACTGAAGACTTTGGTATTGTTCATGTAAAACAAACCAAAGTACAGCCCAACCCGGGAAATAAGGACTTTGCTTCTTGGAAGCTTAGAGCTGTCTGTGAAGGATAAAGGTTAGCTCTGGACAATCAAGATAACACCAGCATCCCAGCCACTCTAGCATATCCTTGAAACCCTCCAGTGTTGTCTGACATCATATATAAGTAACTATAGAAAGTCTGACTCCAAGGATGTCTGGATCAATAGACAAGTGGCAAGAATGCTGCAAAAATGTAGCTGCTTTGTTAAGTTTTACTATGACTGGTAATTGGTAGTGTGGGTGTTACTGATTAGTCAAATCACATTGTACCTGAACCTTTGAAGGGTATAAGAACTTTGTGTAAAATCGCATTTGGGGTGCCCCAATATGGCTGGGACACCTCACATCCATGAATAAATATTTACTCTTGTAATTCGATACCGTGTGTCCTAGCCTTTCTCCTTGGTTGGCATGGGTCAGTTGCAAATTTTCGTGACAAAGTACAAGTCCACATGACCTGACTGCATATTACAGAAAGAGAGGCAAAGCACTCTTGTCCTGAGAAAAAGAGGAAATAATATAACAGGAGAAAGTAGTAGAGTAATTATTCAATACAATAATGGATATGAAACAAAGCATTTGGAGTGCTTTCTAGCTCAAATATATTTTGTGATAGTCAGAGAGATTATGGTTCAACTCCTCTCAAATCTTTGATCTTTTTCTACCGTTGTTTCAGAACTGGCTAGCTGTTTGATTTTTCATTAATTATTTGTAGGAGGAACATTTTGTTTGGATTAATTTTTTATGTCCTTTATGTAGTATTACAAAATTTGGAATTTCACATAAAGCTTAATAGTTTAATGTATTTACGTTTCTCAGAAATGTATTTCAAAAAATGATTGAGGTCTTTGATCTCTGGAGTGTTTTTTTGATTTTTTTTTTTTTAATTTATCTATCTCACTTATGTTTTTAAATGTCTAACATCACTCAAGGTTCTGGATCGTGTCTTTATGTAAGTCCTTTCTATCAGAATGATTTTGAGCTGCAGAAACTGTGTTAGTTTTAGAACCAATGCCGTGGATTGAAGTTTGTATAGACATACTCAGGCTAAAGCTAGCTAGCCAAAAGGATAAAAATGCAGATATAGGGTTCAGCACAGCGTAACCATGGAATACATATAGAATCATAACAACCAAAACCACGAGGAGGGATTTTCAGAAACCCCAAGCCAATATCAGCTTTATTGACTTAGGTTCTTACCTGGTTTGCAGCTTGCAGCTTAGTATTGCTGTGGTTGCATGGTGATTATTTCTCTAGTTATTTTAAAACTTGGTCAATCATATCTATGGGCTGCAGTCTGATCACGAGGTGTTTTCTAATCAAATAAGCCTAGCAAAATCAAAAGCTTTTCCCCAACTCTTTTCCCATCCATGTCAAAGTCAAAATTTAATTCAGTGAAAATTTTAAATTATCCTAACAATACTTAGAATAAAAGCTTGTTCATCATTGATAGTTAATATGTGTCATTATGCCTTTGGAAGAGAGTTTTACTGGCAAACTCGCTTGAAAAGGGTCGAGCTAACAAACTAGCTCAAACATTCAAATACTTGTTCTTTATGTTGTAGCAAAATATCAACTTTGAATGCTAGGAAATTTTTGATGAGTGCATGTGTATGTTTATGTATCTGTATGGTAAGCTATTATAGCATAACTTGTAATGAAACAAGAAGTTGGTGAATGTATCTGTTATGCTTTATTTAAGATCTTCACAAAATCATTCCAACTACACAGACAAATTTTTATGCAGATATTTTAATCAGTAATTTGAATGAATAATTATTTTATTACATATGATATACCTAAATATGATAAATTAATATTTAGGTCTGATAATTAAATTTTTTTGCCATTTCAAGCTCTGAATACATACTGATGTCACATTCTGGAGTAAAAGCAGCTCAGCTCTGCACTGTGAGCTTATATTTGCAATGGAGAACAGTTGAATTAATTGCCTCTAAAATTTCTCTTTAATACAAAACAGGATTTGAACATTGAGGCTATAGCTACTGGTCTAAACTGTTTTTCTTATTGAAATCAGTATCTACTGTATAATGCTTTTATTATCAATATTAGCTTTTGAATCACTGTTTTGCACATCCAATTAAAAAGATTTGTAGTGTACTTTGCATTCACAACTCAGCTGATGAATGTCAGTTTACATTTGTTTTACTTTCTCACCCATCCCTGAAATTTCCTCTTTAGCTTAAACAAATGGTTCAGGGATTACTCAAAGATGCTGCTGGATTTTTCTTGGCTTCATACTTCACCAATTGTTTTCATTTTTTTCTTCTCTGAGAATATGAAACAGTAAATTCTAAGTTCTGGCATTTTTGGGGGGATAATTCTTCAACTCTAATCCAAATTATTTAACTATTCATTCATAAAACCAAGGAATTGTTTTCAGAACTGTAGTTTTACATGGCATTATACAAAGAATCATGAATAAAGATAAAATTTAAAGCACTCTAACAGTATCATTAAGATACTTTGATGACTGATGTTAAAATTAGATATAAGCTTAATTATTTTGATGAAATGGATCTCAGAAAGAGATGATCAAAAGATATGATATTTTGACATCATATACAATAAATACACAATGCATACTTCAAAACAGAGGCATATGCAGCCGGGAAAGAACTGATGATGAATTTTAACCTATTATCCTTGTTAGACTTCACTTCTTCCTTAGGTTCTGAAACCCTAAAGTACAACGTGTTTTCAGGTATGATATTTACAGAAAGGCAATATAGTACAAATCAGATTGTGGTGATATTAATGATTATAATAAAAATATTACACAGTCTTAAGCCATTTACAAAGAAAACCCATTTACATTAGTATATGGCATTCCTTCATTACCTTATTTTGGACATAACAGTTAATAGCTTTTGGACAAGTACATAAATATAAAGTATATAAATATATTTTTGTTGAGAAATTTAATTGTTTTCTTTCTGTTACTCTATCATCTTCCTGTCATACACGATGAGTTTGACATTAGAAAACATAAAGTTAGAGGATACTTTCTGCTGACTTTGTATACAAAAACCCCTTAATATCCCATTTAATTTCTGTTGCTTCCTCTTTCTTATCATCCTACTTGCATAGTGAGGATTTACTCAGAATATATTCAGGGTTCCTGGCTATTGGAACTGTCACTGTCCGCCTGCAGGAGCTGCTAAACACGTAAAAATGCTTTTCTCACCTTTTATGCCTCAGGACAACATTTGCTGTTTCATCAGAGATTCTTAAATTATTGATGACCTGAGCCATTTTGTTTTGCTTTTAGTTTTTTAGTTATGTTTTTGTTTTTTTGGGGGAGCAGGAAGAAAAAAGGAAGGATGACTTTTACTTATTTTCTTTGATCCCTAAACTCTCTTTTATCTTTTGTTTGCCAGAACATTATCAATTTTTTGTGTTTGAAGCCCTTTCTAGCTTAGATCACTCCAGCCTTGCATTGGTAATAGCTGCTAATCTGTGGGTTGCATTTAATTCTGACTGGTCTAGTAGCATTAACTTCGCTCTTAATACTTCTGAAACTAATACAAGACACAACTTTCGGACATAACACTCATTTCTAAGGTTCAAATCACCTTTCATTTTCCACATGAAGTTCATTTCATTAGTATTATTCTCTATAGTTAATGATTACATCTAGCCTGGGCTCTTAATAGATCTCTTTCTTTTTGTGAATGTATGAGGAGGGGAAAAGAACAACAGAAGCAGATTAAGAAGAAGGAGCACTGAATAGATTGTATTCATGAGCAAGTCATGAGCCAAGAGCATGAAAATAATCTCTTGTTTTTAAATGAACCTTGTTAGAATTCATAAGAAGAATCAAAAAGTTTTATCACAATCATGACATATTACAGATGTTTAGTAAAAGCTTTTTTTTCAAGAAAGGACATAGGAAGTGAAATTTATGTTTTCTGAAGAGAAAGATACCTCTATCTTCCAAAGTAATTTGGCTAATATTCTCAAGTTTTTCATATCATGTAGCTTAAAAAGAAAAAAATAAATATATATTTGCTAAGAATAAAAGCAAATAACATCACTAGTCTATAAGTCAAGCTCAGAACTCATTGACATTGGAAGAAAAAAATTCCCTGATATTTTTTTCCTTTAATGTGTGTGATGTATATTTTTTTCTCATTATTAAACTGTGAAACAAGTCAGAACTTTTACAATTAAACAAATATCCTTTGTCATAAAATGCCACGTGATCCAAAAGGAAACTCTGATGAGATCATGTCAATTTTAGTCACTTTTTAACTGAGAAAGATGTTTGAGATATATATGAAATATGTGGACAAAACTCAGAAAGAGTAAAATGAAACAAGAACATAAAACAGTCTCTTGACTGAAGGATGTATTTGAGTAGATCATTTCCACATCAAGGGCCTGGTGTATCCTAATGTACAAATATTAATTTGATTTTTTTATTGTTCACAAAATAGATTTAAAGATTTGAGTTTTATCTGAATACGGAAGAGAAAGCTTTCTCAACAGAACACCAATTAAAATCTCAGATTTTTGTGAGAAAGTTTTCAGTACAGCTTCTGCTCCTAGACAGGTTGGTAAATTTGATCATTTACTATGATAATCAAATACATTAGACTCAAGAGACTGTGGGTCTGACTGTGATGTGTTCCCCACCCAGCTGCTTGCTCCTACCTGACCCGCCAGTGGGATGAGAGGTAGAAAAGAGGACTGAGAAAGCTTGTGGGCTGAGATAAAGACAGAGAGATAGCTTGCTAATTCCTGTTACTAGAACAGACTCAACTTGCAGAAAATTAGCTTAAATTATTGCCAATTAAAATAAATATGTAATTACTCCTTCGGGTAGTGGGAAACAGAAAGAAAAACCTTAAAACAACTCCTTTCCTCCCCACTTTCCCAAGCTTATCTTCACTCCATCACTCCAGACACCATTGCCCGCTGACCAAACAGTACAGGGGGATATGAGGGGTGGGATTTACAGCCAGTACACAGCAGTTCATCCTCTGCTGCTCCTTCCTCCTCTTTTCCTCTGCTCCATCATGGTCTCTCCATGATCTGCAGTTCCTTCAGGAATATCCAACTGCAGCTGTATAAGTCTTCCATGGGTTGCAGTGTGATCTGCTCCACCATGGAGCACCTCCTCCTTGGTATTCCCTCTGGTCTTTCTCACTCTTTTTGTTCTATGGCTGGTGGTTTTTTGCCCTTTCTTAAACATGTTTGTACAGTGGCACCACACATGGCTGATGGGCTCAGCTGTGTCCTGTGGTGGGTCCATTGGAGCCAGCTGGAACTAGCTGTGTCTGGAATTAGACAACCCCTGGTGTCTTTCCACAGAAGCCACCCCACAAACCTCACTCTGATTGTGCCTTACCATGGACACCTAATACACTGGCAAGAAAAGAAAAATGAGCTAGTTTTCTAAAGAGAAAAAGATCTGGAAAACTTCACATGATGAAGACTGTCATCTGGGAATTGTTAACTGCTCTTGAACTCACAAGGATTTGATGAGTTTGCATTATAAGTGCTTCATAACCTCAATAATGATAAAATAAACCTCTTTGAAAGTGATTATATTTGGTGTTTGATTGGAGACAGGGTTTTCCCCTTAACTGGTCTGTTCTTGGAAGGAAATTGTCAAGGTGTGCTGTCCAGGAATTCTCTTTCTCTCTCCATCTATGGTCAAAACCAGGAGTTTTACTGTCTTACGAATTATGCATCAGGTGGCTTGTATACTGACCTTAAGGAACCTTGTCAGCTTTAGTCACAACCATGGGACATGATTCCCCAGTAACACGGAATGTGCACATACAAACACACAAAAATGCATATGTTAGCATTTAGTAGTATCATTATGTGTTTAGGATTTAGTTGTGTTGTTATGTGGATGAAACACTTTACCACTGAGAACATGGCTTTCATGTAGCACTAGTAACATATCTTTGGGGAAAAGTGTGTTCTGAGCATCTGTTTGGAGATGGGCATAACTTATTGCATGAGTTACTTCAGTAAATAATTCAAATTACATAATTTCTTGTGGGGCAACACTGGATCAGTGATTTTTTTCACATCACATAATCTACTGGAACAGAAAGCCTTTCCCTTATTTTAAGGTTGGTAGAGTCAGCCTTTCTGTGGAGTCAATACGTCACGATTCCGGGACTGGTGTGCTGCTCATCTCTTCCAAGAGTTATAGAAGACAATTAATTTCCTGCCCCTGAGAAACAAAGCGTCTTACATCTTTTTTAATTAGGCTCATTTCAGAGTTTCTCAAGCGGGTACACAGGTGACTTACAGTGTTTCTTGTTGTTTGCTGGTGAGGTGGCAATGCTGTGCTGATGGTGTACGTATAATAAATCATGTTAAAAGAGGGTGAAGCAGTTCAGTGCTCTTCTAATGTCACTTTTCCACATAAGTAGTTGCTGCTGCAAAACTGTCGTGTGATCACAATAACAAGCAACAGGAGAATGACGAAAGTTCATTTTGAAGATACATTAATGGTGTGAAAATACTAGAATATCATGACTAAATATTTAAACTTTGTTCAGACTTTGTTCATACATCAGCTTTAATGGGCTGTTAATTTTACACAGTCTGAAATGCATATGCAACAGAGGTACATTTTTATTACTGGAGACAGGCGTTTATAAAAATTGTGGTATATTTAAGTGTGTGTAAAAATATTTCATTTTGTCTTGACTGTTCTGAGACTCTTGTGAACCTTTGAGTTGAGAACAGGTGATGCGTCTGTCATGAGACACTTTTACATTTCACATTTGATGAGAGTGAAAAACCTATATTAAAATATTCTGTTATATGTGAAGTATCTGTTTCCCCAGCATCCGTTCTCATAAGCCTATGACATACTGTTCAAGCAGGGTCTGTGACTCTTATTAGAAAGAGAACAAGATCAGATGTCTGTCACACTGAAAACAGCGTGACACAGCTGCTTTTATAATAGCAATTGAAGCAACTGTGATGGCTGAGAGAGGAGTTTTGCATACAGAAACCAGAAAAACTAATGTGTATTTTGTAGAACACAGAGTAATCAATTACAGTGGACTAGACATTGTACCTATAATGGTTTCCTAAGGTGAAAATATCAAGGTCTGTTTTAAATACTCATATATATATAAAATGTAATTAATTCTTTTTTGGTGGTAAAATATTTTTGTTTTCCCACAACACTGATATCAAATTTACTGTGATTGCATCACGTAACATTGTATGCAGAAAGGATAATAAAAGAGTTGAGAAGTGCAGTTTTAAATTATGTTCATAGACAATTTAGAAGGAATATTATGTTATCTCGTCCTAAATGGAAGTCACAGCTGCGCTGATGAATACCACAGTCATTGATGGTAAAGCAAAGACATTAGGAATCAAATCCCTGATTGAGAATTTAAGCTCTGTAAATGAGCTGCATAGATACTTAACCTGGGAACTCCCAGGATATTTTTAAGCATATTTCCAATTAAATCTGTCTTGAGGAATAGCAAGTAGAACAGTACTGTATTTTCTTTAGAGTTAGTGGAGATATTGCTTTTCCTTTCACCTGCCTGTGTATTCCTGTTCTGCTATGAAGATAACATTGGCAAATGTTTAGAATGTAGGCTGGAGTTGTATGAGCACAGCTTTTCACAGTTGTCTCAGAAGTTTGGTAAGGGCAATCTGCTCTAGATGACTCTTCTTTGAGCAAGGAAGTTGGACTAAATCTCCAGAAGTCCCTTTCAACCTCAACTATTCTATGATTTTATAGAATAGAATAGAATGGAATAGGATAGGATAGGATAGGATAGGATAGGATAGGATAGGATAGGATAGGATAGGATAGGGTAGGGTAGGGTAGGGTAGGGTAGGGTAGGGTAGGGTAGGGTAGGGTAGGGTAGGATAGAATGATCTTAAACATCATAATAGCACTTTGATTTCTTCGCTTGTTAAGGCGGGTAGTGTAATGTACAGCACATTTATACAGTGATGTTACTGGACATTCTACCATTCTAGTATTTAACAACTTGATTTTTAGAATACTCCCCAAATGCAGTAAATCACAACAAAGTCAAATCTATAAGTGGTTCAGTATTACATATTCATGGTGAGAAAAAAATATAGCCAGATTTGTAATTTGTCAAAATAAAGATTGCAGGATGCCTCGAATCTTTTGTAAGGTGAAATGGAAAAATCCCACAAGAATAAATACTGCATGCTGGACAAAAAAAGAATGGTGTTGAGTTGGAAGAGATCTGAATATGTCATTCACTTCATCAGCCTGAACTAAATTAAGATCAAATATCTGTTATGATCTATCTTTTCCTATATTAGAAAACCATGTTTTTAGATATTCTGTTTGTTTTTCAGAAACTATAGAAGCTCATGTTAGTTTAACTTTTTTAGAATACCATAATATTTTATGTATTATTTTCAAGAGTAAAATACATTCCACTCTATTTGAAAATATTTTAAATATTACTAGTGTCTTCTTTAAATATCTTAATATGTACTTTCTTTTAGTTTTTTACTATTATTCTAAAATACACTGATTTTTAAAATTATTTTTTTCTCCCCTCTCTGATATATACCAGATCAAATATGAAATTGTAATTGCCATGTGATGAGTCCAGAAAACTGAATCAGACATCCCAATAAAACAACTACAGATCAGAAGCTCTTCTAGCTGAGTATGCCGAAGTATGATATTGAAATACCTTGTGGAAATAAGTCATTTTTGTTGAATTTTTAGTTGGAAATTCACAATAAATTTAATAGTTGGTATTCTTAATTTTATGTTATGCTATAATTTTTCATTGCAGTATTTTAAAGCATAATGTAAAATTATTTTTAAAAAAATATTTTGAAAAAACAAGCAAATAGATTTAGCGATCTTTGAATTTCCTGAAAGGTACATATTCAACTATAACCAGCTGTATAAGTAACGTACCTCCTATCAAAATCTAGTGCAGTATGAAGTTAGTTAGGCCTTTACCTTCTACAGACCAAATGGGTTAAAGAAGCTGTTATATGGACACATTATTATTTAGAAGTGTAACAAACTGCTCTGTGCATTTCAGGCTATTCATTAGAAAACATCTAGTACATTACTATGAAGAGAGAATGAAGAGAGTGGTTGCCAGAGATTGTAATTGGCTTCCTCAAGAGACAGATGTATTTTAAAATACACAGTAAGAAAAGAAGAAAATGGAGATTTATGTATTTGGTTCTACAATACAGTCACTTGAACTTTAACTTTCTCTATCATTATGGTAATGCCACTTTAATGGCTCAAAAACCAATTGAACTTTGATGTCTCTCATCTCCATGTAGTATGTTTTAAGGTACTGCAGTGCCAAACCTTAACAAATGATGATGCCTGTTAATATTTCTTCCCTTTCAAACAGTGGAATCACTGGGATGGCATTTTTAAGGCATGATTATATCAATTAAATTATTTCTATCTCTCTCCTGTTATGATAATGGTATTTTTCCACAGATAATTATTTCTGTTTGTCCCAAATACGTCTACTGTAATTTCTAAAAATATTTTGCAGAAGTTCCAGATGATAATTCTTTTCCACCCATTAGGAAAATGTGGCTCTCCACTTTACTTTTTTAGTACTTATTACTCCCACAATTACAAAAAATGGCAAAAATTTGTATGTGTTAGAAAAAAAAGGGAAGTGGTAAGATTTCAGTTTATTAAGTAACATCAAGGTCCAGGCCATACACCTCAAATTTCAGCAATGAAAACACACAAATATATACATAGACCCCTCTGCCTCCATAGGTGCATATTTAGTCAAAAACATATTTGAAAAATATCTATTTATGATTGCTAGAAATTCCATAGTTTGTTCATTTGCAACAGAACTTTAAAAATAACAAGGAGAAAAAATGAAAAATTAGTTGTGTAACCTAATTTTGTGCTTTCAGGAGATTCAATAATGCTACAATTCAATACTGCTACAAATCAATATGTCCTTAGAAATAAAGATTTTGAATCCATAATAATTAAAAAAATAGTTTCCTTCAACATTTCTGAATTTATATTTATAAAATATATTTATAATATATATTTATAAAATCAGAGGTAATAAAATAAGTGTATGCTATTTTATTTTATTTATCTATCTAACCAAGCCCTGCTTAGACAGTATTTCAACTCTTATGATTATGATAATCTATATATTGTATTCACAAAGTGTTAATCTTTTTACAGGCATCCACTTTCATATAGAGAAGTATTCATATGATTACATAAACATTTCAGAAAATTTAATGGAAACTTTGCACTGTGCAATAAAAGGTTGTGCCATTTGTGACAAGCTTACATTATAGTTTGCTATACTCTAAGACAGTCTCTGTAGTACCTCATAGAACAAGTATTAGATACTTTAAAGTTAATGAGCATATTTTTGTTCTTCAATGTTAATAAATAATGTATCCTTCAAAGTCTTGCATAAAACAGGAAATCTATTAAAGATTTATATTTAAGAGAAAATGGCATATGTTTGATATTCAACTACAACTAATCAAGATGTTTTAACTTGATCTGAATGCTAATAATTATTCTTGTTTATCATGAATTTTCAAATGAAATGAAGAAAGGCACTAAGGCAGCTAAAAGAATCCTTTCTTTTCCTTAATTCTTCTGTGCATTCTTAAATTAATATGAAGTAGGTTAATATTCATCATTGTATTCTGGTACTTCTGTCTCTTTGAGCTTCGAACAATGCATCCTCATCAGTAGAATATATGATAAATATTTAAGAAAGACTGATGGATGTCATTTGATGTTGTGCTCCATTTAGTTTCAAGCATTGTAATATGGTTTTATTTTGTACAAAGCTTTCAGTCCACTTACAATATATGGCATAAGAGATGGAGTTTTCTATAAGATGTCTAAAATTCTGATGAATAATTGATTTTAAATGGTTAGTCAGGAATATTCCTCTGTCCAAATAATGCATACTGTATTCATAGAACTATTAATTGAATTTTTTGCTAAGCTCTTTAACAAAATTCTTCAAACCCAAATCTTTGATAATGATCTTTCAAACATTCAATCTATTAATTAAAATTAAATTACAATATGTCTTTTTTTTGACTGCATTTTTTATTTAACAGATTTAAAATAAAAGGTACATATATTATTCCTGGTAAATTATATTTAAAAGAGTAGAAACTGGTCATATAGGAGTGAAGTGACTTATGAATACTCAGAAATTATTTGTATTATATTAGAAACTAATCAGAAACTTAGTTATGCCAACCTTATTGAGTCAGCTTTTGATCTGGACACACGACTAGACAGACACAAAAAGCATAAAGAGACAAGGAGGCCTATTATAGACCATTAAGTATATTTTTATATGCATTTGTGTACAATTATTTTAGGTATTGACTATATTCCTCTAGTGCAAACTTCCAGCTTTATTTTAGGTATTTTTCTCGTTTCAGGATATTTTAAAATTGAAACCTTTACTATGTTTAAAGTAAAGTTTTAAGTAAAATCTGTAATTCCATTTCCTCCTCTGCTGAAATGAAAATGCCACCTGAACTCAGTACCCTGATGTAAGCCATCAGTTGCCTGAATTTTATGATGTCATTATGTTATTACTATATACAGCTGAAGTCACATTATTCCTTCTATGAGACTAGAGAATGCTTTTGTGAACATATTTTGCTCTCATGAATTTTTGGGAAAGTAAGTGTAATCAATTTTACCCAGCTTCATACAAAAGTGACAGAGCAAATCACTCACCCACAGAAGATGGGAATAAGAAAATTACAAAACTCCTATTTAGATTGATGTTGCCATTTAAAGTTATTTTCAGTAAACTGTTTGTAGATGCACCTGACCCTCTTTCTTTCTTCCTCATTTCTTAAATATCTTATATTGAGAAAAAGCTACTCCACAATTTTGAAAAAAACATTTATTCATAAGCAAAGCATATCAATAACAAGCTAAAGAGTATTACCAGCTCAGATGGCACATAAATTCATAGGTCAGTCTGTAGACTACATGTAAAGTACAACAGAAGGAATAGTACTCTAATCTGCCTCACTCAATTCCTAAATCAGATATGAGAAGATCTATTGTATACTGTGCATTAAAGATTTCAAAATAAATACCTCTTAGCTTTCTGTAACTGCTGCAGTTAGATGACAAAGAGTGATAGCACTTTAGGACTTCATCCTGCTGTCATTCAGGTGAAGACTATTTTAGCAATGGAGTTTCCTGAGCCCAGAGCTGAGCACCATCTCCTTGCAAACTCATGCTTTTAATAATCATTAGTTGTATTCATAGTGTTGCTAACAGGTAAAGATAGAAGCACAAAAAAATCTGTGAATAGTAGGTAGTTGTGGCTATGAATGTTGATTTGAATGTCCCAAATAATATTCTGAGCTGATATTTTGCCATCAGAGCTGCCATATATTCATGTGCTGGAAACAATGTGATGGAAGTACAAATCATAAAAAAAAATCTCCATAACCATGCTTGAAGCTTCAAAACACTTTTTTTTCTGGGGAAGAAAGAGGTATAAAAAGAAAGTGAGCCATGGATAGGTATGGAAGAAAAATTCTCCCTGAAATTACTGTTCTTATGTACATCCCATAATTGGATGTACACTCCATCTTTACCTTTTAAAACAAACCATTTAATAACGGTCTCACCATTAAATAAAAGAAACTTGCTCTGTCTTGTGCCTTGTTTTAGATTAAGGTAAACAGTATTTTATATAGGAAAGAAATGCAGACTACACTTTTTCATCATGTTTTGTTATAATCTTTAAAAATGCCAGTATTCTAGGATAAAATTCAGTGAATCGTGTTTTTCCTAATATGGAGGGACACAATTTGAAAGCAATCAGCATGATATTCTTGAAGTACTCCAATGGACTAAAACTCAGTCCAGAAAACTTTATGAGTACCATTGTCCGTACTTAAGTGGGCTGAAATACATTTGTTTTACCATTTGGATAGTATAGAGCTAAAATGACTGTACTGCATGATATCCTGAAGCAAATGTTACTTCACTTAGGTAGTCTTCTCTTACGGGAAATTCCTATGAAACATAGAATCACACCACTATGTAGATTTTGACAGATACATTAATAATTTTTCAAAAAGGATTTATATCTTTATTCTGGAAGAATTTTAATTTATTTTTACTACAACTCCTCAATTTGTACACACCACCTTAGAGTAAATCATCCTGTTCTGTAAATTAAAGATACATAATCTGGGAAGATACAAGGAAGCACAGAGCCAGGGAAATGCCCTTGTTTTCCACATTTCAAATATATGCTAAAAACTGCACAAAAAATATATATGTTACCTCTTCTCAAACCTAAACATCTTGTGAAGTCACTTTTAAAGAGCTAAATACAAACTCCTCCACCTCCTCACCTGATGCTGATAATAAATATAGTACCCTTTGGTCTATATATATTATATGGACTGTAGAAAGTATCCCGAGTGTCTGAGAAGATGGGAATATGTGCTTTCTTTGAGGACACAGGATACAATGCCGTTGCATAGCTAAGAACAAACCATATTTTTTAAAATAAACTTCAGGATGTAGTATGGTCTTTACAAATATTCTTTAGACTTTACTTTCCATGAAGAAGGGAGCAGATAATGACACCAGGCTTAATTTTCCCATTGTTAACATTTTCAGAGTAGGAATTAGCAATCTATGGCGGTTTTAAACGAGATGGTAAGAAAGTCCTTTAAACTGCATGAAGTTCAACAAGGCCAAGTGCAAAGTCCTGCACCTGGGTCAGGATAATCCCCAATATCAATACAGGCTGGAGGATGATTGGGTGAAGAGCTTACTGCTTAACTGTCCTGTCAACAAACTATGATATAAAAAGCATCATATTCTGATCTCAAGAGAAGAAAAAGTAGCAGACTCATGGGGATTTTTAACAGGAAAACTGTTCTTGAGCAACAGTAAGGAAGAAAAAGAAATACAAAGGTGTGGGGTATATATGTGTTCTGGGGATATATATAGATGTATGTATCTTTAGAGTTTTTTTAATCTTACCATTTTACAGATTCATATATGTGGCATATTGAAGAAATATTTGAGCATTTTTCACAAATGAAGATGTTAACACGGGTATTTTTCTTTGAATGACATAAAGAATTAGTAATATTTTTGTGGTGTTTTTGGCAGGGGGAAATGGAGGACTTGGTTGTTTTTAAAACTTTGCTGTATCTTTGACATTTGCATTTTATTTAATATATATTTTTAAAAGTTTCTATTTAGCCATGAAGTCACCTAGTGACTGGTTGGGAAAATTTGTTGCTTAGTAGAAATGGATGCTGATGTCACACTTCTTAGTAATTTGATGCTGCCTGTGGTCATGGAGAATAAGCCTTACACAAACTGGGTAACTTTAGTGAAACTTGAGGGGTGGGGTCTAGAGTGGTAATGTTCATGCCATCAACTGATGGGCACAAACTGAAACATGGGAAGTTCCATCTGAATATGAGGAGGAACTTTACTTTGAGGGCGACAGAGCACTGGAACAGGCTGCCCAGGGAGGTTGTGGAGTCTCCTTCTCTGGAGATATTCAAAACCCACCTGGACGTGACCCTGTGCAACATGCTCTAGGTGAACCTGCTTTGGCAGGGGTTAGACTAGAAGATCTCCAGATGTCCCTTCCTACCCTAACCATTCTGTGATTCTGTGCTTCTCTACCAAAGATTTCATACAAGCTTAACAGACTTCCTGTGGATCAGTTTCAGCCAGATGATTTTGCTGAATAAAGTATCATCAACTGAGAAAGCAATGAAGGAAGGAAAGAATGTATTTTTTGTCAGTAAAGTAAATCCTCAGAGATCTGTCTTGGATATCCCATATGTTTTCCATGTAACCAAAAGTAAATCACTTAACCCAGTGTCTTAGTTCCTTTGTAAAACTAGAAAAAAAAACAAATTATTGTTCATTTATATAGCATTAAAGCTATATAAGTGACTTCACAAATAGTTTCCATTCTCCCAGGTATCATCCACTCAGTGAATGGGTATGTTATATATGATGGTAAAGGTATAATATTGAGTTTACGTGGCAAGGTTTTGGCAGTGGGGGCTACAGGGATGGCTTCTGTCAGAAGATGCCAGAAGCTTCTCCCATGCCTAACACAGCCATTTCCAAACAGCTTCAAGACAGACCTGCAGCTGGCGAAAGCTGAGCCAATTGGCACCAGTGGCAGCACCTCTGTGATAACATATTTTGAAAAGGGTAAAAACTTCAGTGCAACAGCAGCTGGAAGAAAGGAGTGAGAATATGTGAGAGAAACAACTCTGCAGATACCAAAGTCAGTGAAGAAGGAGGGGGAGGAGGTGTTTCAGGTACTGGAACAGAGATTCCCCTGCAGGCTGTGAAGTCTGTGCACCTGCTGCCCATGAAGGTCCACAGTGGAGCACATATCCACACTACTGAGGACAGAAGTCATGCCAGAGCAGGTGGATGTACCCTGAAGGAAGCTGTGACTCTGTGGAAAGCCTGTGCTGGAGCAGGCTCCTGGCAGGACCTGTGGCACTGTGAGGAGGAGCCCATGCTGGAGCAGATTTTCTGACAGGACTTGTGACCCCATGGGGGACACATGCTGGAACAGTCCATTCCTGAACATCTGCACCCTGTGGAAAAAGGTCCCATGTTGGAGCAGTTCATGAAGAACTGTAGTCCATGGGAAGATCCTACATTGGAGAAGTTCATGGAGGACTGCCTCCCATGGGTGAGACTACACACTGGAGCGGGGAAACAGTGTGAGAAGGAAGGAGCAGCAGAGACCACATGTCATGAACTGACTGCAACTTCCCTTCTCTGTCCTCCTGTGCAGCTTGTTGAACAGGAGGTAGAGATATGGGGAGTGAAGTTGAGCCCAGAAAGAAGAAAGCAAATTTTAAGATTGGTTCTTATTTCTCATTATCCTACTGTGATTTGATTGGATTGGCAATAAATTAAATTAACTTCCCCAAGTTGAGTCTGGTTTTGCCTGTGATGGTAAATGCTGAGTGATCTCCTTGTCCTTATAAAGACTGACAAGCTTTTCATCATATTTTCCCTCCCCTGTCCAGTGAGTAGAGGGAGTGATAGGCTGGCTTGGTGGGCACCTAGCAGATAGTCAAGGTCAATACACCACATAATCCAATGTATGTACTACTTTATGCCAGTAAAGCAATATGAGGTAGTCCAAACATCCAGCTAAATCAACAAGCATTTCATGTTTATGACAAGAAATGGAAAATGTTTTAAAGCTAAGGAAAAAATAGACACATTTACTTACTTTCGCTAGGACAGAACTTCTGCTAAAAGAAAAAAAAAATGTATGATTTATGAAATTGGTCTGGTTCAGCAATACTAATTAAAACCTTGGTAAAGGGAAAGGAAGTTTAGACTTCTGGTTTCTTATTTTGGTATATTATTTTTAGCCCAAAAAGGAACTAAACAATATTTTCCTAGCTGTTTCTTTAGGTTCTTTTGTACAGTGAGTTTCTATGGACCTAACATATTCTGATATTTTTCTACTCTCTTTTCCTTTCCTCTCTCTTTTCCTTTTTCCCCCGCATTGCATTCACAAGTTTCAGAACACCTTCTGCTGGAAATTCCTATTTATTTTGGAAGCATCATAGCTGTTTCTACCGCACTGTTAAGATTCATAGGAAAAACTATTTCATCCCAAGTGTCGTATATCATAGCATTACAGAGCTATTACTAAATACATATAATTTAACATTATAGGTATTGATTTTTACTTTCTCTTGTTTCATACCACCTGACATTGATATAGTAACTTGAAATATTAACTTGATATAGTAACTTGAAATACTAACCTTTTCTTTCTTTCTTTATAAATTTCACTGTGGAGACAGAGCCGTGGTCTTTCTCAGATGCATGTTGAAATTGGTTTTATTAATACAACAGAGGTGATAAACTTAGAATAGATGTGTCATTTGAGTAAATAAAGTATACTTCTGGTTATTTTCTCATTCATATAAGCTATTAGGTGGTTTTCAGAATTACAAATATTCAAGGGAAAATATTTTATCACCGGAAAAAGTAAACCCAAATATAACTTTTTCAAATTCTATACATTATTTGACCATGGTTTATCCATTTCCATGACTACACTGGTTGAATAAGTGAAATACTTTCCTAAATATTTACTGTATCTTGGGAATGCAACATGCATCTATTGATTTCTGAGTCACTTGTCGTGAAAATGGATAAACCCTGAAATTTAAAGAAAAAAATGGCCTTCTATCTATGGATCGTAGTATCTACTGGAAAATACATTCCAGGGCCAAAAACTAAGTTGCTGGGGTTTTTTGTCATTAAAATATTTTTCATTTCTTCTCATATTTTTAAAATGTTGAATTCATAAATATATAGAATACACTTCAGATAATGAAGTAAATCATTAAAACTCACTGTATAACTTTGTTATAGTCTAAAAATATTTGAGCACAGGAAAAATTAAAGATGTTGTCACCCTAGATTATTCTATGGAATCTAATGCTTTATTTTAATCTCATATCCTGAAGCACAGAATCACAGAATCACAATGGTTAAGAGTTGGAAGGGACCTCTGGAGATCATCTAGTCCAACCCCTGCCAAAGCAGGTTCACCTAGAGCATGTTGCACAGGGTCACGTCCAGGTGGGTTTTGAATATCTCCAGAGAAGGAGACTCCACAACCTCCCTGGGCAGCCTGTTCCAGTGCTCTGTCACCCTCAAAGTAAAGTTCCTCCTCATATTCAGATGGAACTTCCTATGTTTCAGTTTGTGCCCGTCGCCCTTTGTCCTGTTGCTGGGCACCATTGAGAAGAGTCTGGTCCCATATTCTTGACACCTGCCCTTAAGGTATTTGTAAGTGTTGATAAGATCCCCTCTCAGTCTTCTCTTCTCCAAGCTGAACAAACCCATCTCTCTCAGCCTCTCCTCATAAGAGAGATGCTCCTGTCCTCTGATCATCTTTGTAGCCTTCCACTGGACTCTCTCCAGTAGTTCCTTATCTTTCTTGAACTGGGGGGCCTAGAAACGGACAAAGTACTCCAGAAGTGGCCTCACCAGGTCCGTGTAGATGGGCAGGATAACCTCCCTTGACCTGTTGGCCACACTCTTCCTAATGCATCCCAGGATACCATTGGCCTTCCTGGCCACAAGGGCACATTGCTGGCTCATGGTGAACTTGTTGTCCACCAGAACACCCAGGTCCTTCTCTGCAGAGCTGCTCTCCAGTAGATCAGCCCCCAACCTGTACCGGTGAATGGGGTTATTCCTCCCAAGGTGCAGGACTCTACACTTGCCTTTGTTGAACTTCATGAGGTTCCTCTCTGCCCAACTCTCTAGCCTGTCCAGGTCTCACTGAATGGCAGCACAGCCTTCTGGTGTATCGGCCACCCCTCCCAGTTTTGTGTCATCAGCAAGTTTACTGAGTGTACACTCTGTTCCTTCGTCCAGGTCATTGATGAATAAGTTGAACAAGACAGGACCCAGTACTGACCCCTGGGGAACACCACTAGCCACAGGCCTCCAACTAGACTGAGCACTGCTGATCACAACCTTTTGAGCTCTGCCATTCAGCCAGTTCTCGATCCACCTCACAGTGCACTCATCCAACCTGCAATTCTTGAGCTTTCCTATGAGGATATAATGGGAGACAGTGTCAAAGTCAAGGTAGACAACATCCACTGCTCTCCTCTCATCTACCCAGCCACTCACGTCATCGTAGAAGGCTGTCATATTTGTCAAGCATGATTTCCCCTTGGTGAATCCATGTTGACTACTCCTGATAACCTCCTTTTCCTCCATGTGCTTAAAGATGGCATCCAGGATGAACTGCTCCATCACCTTTCCAGGGATGGAGGTGATGCTGACTGTTCTGTAGTTTCCTGGGTCCTCCCTCTTGCTCTTTTTGAAGACAGGAGTGGCATTGGCCTTCCTCCAGTCCTCAGGCACCTCTCTTGTTCTCCATGACCTTTTAAAGATGATAGAGAGTGGCTGGGCAATAACATCTGCCAGATCCCTCGGCACTTGTGGGTGCATCCCATTAGGGCCCATAGATTTGTGGGTGTCCAGTTTGTCTAAATGATCTCTACCTTGATCCTCCTCAACCACAGGAAAGTCTTCCTTTCTCCAGATTTTCTCTCTTACCTCCAGGGACTGGGATACCTGAGGGCTGGCCTTAGTAGTAAAGACTGAGGCAAAGAAGGCATTCAGTAACACCACCTTCTTTGTATCATCCATCACCAGGGCACCCTCCTCATTCATCAGTGGGCCCACTTTTTCCCTAGTCTTCCTTTTGCTGCTGATGTACTTGAAGAAGCCTTTCTTCTTGTCCTTGATGTCCCTTGCCAGATTTAATTTCAAGTGGGCCCTATCATTCCTCGTCACATCCCTCAGGGCAATCCCAAGCACAAATACAGTCTGAGCGGAGAATGGATTGAGAGCAGCCCTGAGGAGAAGGACTTGGGGGTGATGGTTGATGAGAAGCTCAACATGAGCCAGCAATGTGTGCTTGCAGCCCAGAAGGCCAATCGTATCCTGGGTTTCATCAAAAGCAGCGTGGCCAGCAGGTTGAGGGAGCAAGTCCAGAGGAGGGCAACAAAGCTGGTGAAGGGTCTGGAGGGTATGTCCTATGAGGAACAGCAGAGGGAATTGGGATTATTTAGCCTGGAGAAAAGGAGGCTGAGGGGAGACCTTATTTCTCTCTACAACTACCTGAAAGGAGGTTGTAGCAGGGTGGGGATCGGCCTCTTCTCCCAGGCAACTAGCAACAGGGCTAGAGGTCATAGCCTCAAGCTGCACGAGGGGAGGTTCCAATTAGATATTAGGAAAAAATTCTTCACAGAAAGGGTTATTAGGTATTGGAATGGGCTACCCAGGGAGGTAGTGGAGTCACCATCCCTGGAGGTGTTTAAGAAAAGACTAGATGTGGCACTTAGTGCCATGGTCTAGTTGACACAGTGGTGTTAGGTAAAAGGTTGGACTCAATGATCCCAGAGGTCTCTTCCAACCTAGTTAATTCTGTGAGTCTGCATTTCTGTGATTCTGCCCCTCTACTCTGCTCTCGTGAGACCCCACCTAGAGTACTGCATCCAGCTCTGCGGCCCTCAACATAAGAAGGACATGGAGCTGTTGGAGCGAGTCCAGAGGAGGGCCACGAAGATGATCAAAAGGCTGGAGCACCTCTCCTATGAAGACAGGCTGAGAGAGTCGGGGCTGTTCAGCCTGAAGAAGAGAAGGCTCCAGGGAGACCTTACAGCAGCCTTCCAGTACTTGAAGGGGGCCTACAGGAAAGTGTGAGAGGGACATTTTACAAGGGCATGTAGTGATAGGATGAGGGGTAATGGTTTTAAACTGAAAGAGGGTAGATTTAGATTAGATATTAGGAAGAAATTCTTTCCTGTGAGGTGGTGAGACACTGGAACAGGTAACCCAGAGAAGTTGTTGATGCCCCCTCCCTGGAAATGTTTAAGGCCAGATTGGGTGGGGCTTTGAGCAACCTGGTCTAGTGGAAAGCTGTCCCTGCCCATGTCAGGGGCGTTGGAACTAGATGATCTTTAAGATCCCTTCCGACTCAAAACATTCTATGATTCTATGATCGCTGCGAACTCCGACAACCTTCCTATATTACTCCCAAGTGGTCTGTTCCTTTTTCCACATTCTGCAGACTTCCTTCTTCCATTTGTGTTTTGCCAGAAACAACTTGCTCATCCATGCAGGTGTCCTGCCTCTTTTGCTTGATTTCTTACTCATAGGGATGCACTGCTCCTGAGCTTGGAGGAAGTGATGTTTGAATATTGACCAGCTCTCATGGACTCCCCTGCCCTCTAGAGCCCTAACGCATGGGATACCCCCAAGGAGGTCCTTGAAGAGGCCAAAGTCAGCTCTCCTGACCGACAGGGCTGTGATCCTACTTATTACCCTGCTTCATCCATGCAGGATCCTGAACTCCACCATATCGTGGTCGCTACAACCCAGGCTATCCCCAGCCTTCACATCCTCAACAAGACCTTCGTTATTTGTTAGTTCTAGCAGCGCACCTCTCCACGTTGGCTTCTCCACCACCTGTGTCAAAAAGTTATTGTCAATGCTCTGCAGGAACCTCCCGGACTGTGGGTGCCTAGCTATGTTGTCTTTCCAGCAGATATCAGGGTGATTGAAGTCCCCCATGAGAATCAGGACTTGCAACCGTGAAGCTACTTCCAGCTGTCTGTTGAAGGCCTCATCTACTTCCTCTTCCTGACCCGGTGGCCTGTAGTAAACCCCCACAACAGTGTCACCCGTGTTAGCCTGCCCCTTAATTCTTACCCATAGGCTCTCTACTCATTCTTCATCCTTCCCCAGGCTCAGCTCGATACATTCCAGTTGCTCTCTCACATAAAGGGAAACTTCACCACTTCACCTTGCTGGCCTGTCCTTCCTAAAAAGTATGTAGCCATCCATGACAACATTCCAGTCATGTGAGCTATCCCACCATGTCTCTGTAACTGCAATGAGATCATGGCCCTGCGACTGCACATAGATCTCCAGTTCTTCCTGTTTATTCCCCATGCTGCATGCATTGGTGTACAGGCATTTCAGAGAGGTAGTCGAGTATGCAGGTTTCACAGGAGAGGTGCAATTAAACACTTAATTTAGAAGTAAGACACACAACTTCGTATCAAACTAAAAACCAGTGTGATTTCAAACTATAATCCAGAGGCAATGAATTTGATTTTTCAGGACTACATTTATTATTAATGTCACACGCAAGTACACGTTGATTTATTGAAGCACTTAAAATATTGAATCCTTCCTTTCCACATTTTGATCAATTTACTTCAAACTTCACGGCTCATTTCTGTTTTAAATTCCATGATGTTGACTCTGCTGTACCTGAAAGCTCATTTCTAGAGCTAGATTCCACCCTAATAGCGTAATGCTGGGTTCTGGTCCTCACATTAAAAAAAGACTAAGTTAATTGATTGTAGGTGAAATGAATTATAGTCTTTTCAGTTCAGTGTTGTAGTAATCAATCTCCTCTTTGAATATAAAATAAATATATTGGAGGAAAGATTTATGTACAGTGATTACCCTTTGGCCCTTGGCATTTGTCCAGGTTATCCAGCTGTTATATGGACTGAATAAACTGAATTTAAAAATGTTAGACTCAAAGTATAGAATAATCTGTGTTCTTTCTTGTAATTTAGATGTTTCAGGGATGCAGGAGTGGTTGCAGAGGACATGTCAGAGCATTTCTGCAATGGTTAATAGATATTTGTGTGAGTATATAGTACATTTTTGTAGAGCAGATATAGCATTCTTTATCTGCCATACATATAAAGAGGATTTTCAGTGGGATGACAAGAACACGAGTCCTTAAGAAGCAGTATGACAGCTAAACATTTCTTTTGGTTCAGTTTCATTCTCTGAAGAGTATCACATATTTTCTTCTATTTTACAGTGTACTGTATGAAATACCAGTACCATTTTGAAAGCCAGTGCTTATAGATATAGAAATAGGCAAGCATATGTGTGTTAGCAGAACTTGGTAAACACAGATAAAGTTTTGATAACGAAGTGTGGCCTGTTTCTTCTTCTTATTTCAAGAAATGTTCTTTTTCATGCTGTTGACTTCCTTGGATGTATCATCTCCAAGGAATTTAATAAAAAATATTTTTCTCTATAGTTGGCCAGTATTTCCAGGCATAAAACAGGTTACCAAATTATGCAGGTTTGAGAATCCTGATGTGACCACTGACCATGCAGTTCTTCCGAGTCATATGCTCGGAAGAACTGAACTCATTGCACTCATGTACAGCTGTTAAAGAGCAACTGTGCAATGGTCATAAATAATTAAACGGACCTATTTCACATTCATGCAGTAATACTGAATACATAGCTATGTATACATAACACTTGCATAGTAGGTCAGATGCTTGATGCAATTGCCACTTTTAGTGTCTTGGAACAGACTACAAGAAATTTGGGGTGAAATACAGAACACTGATTCCTGATGAACTGGTCTGTTTCTGAAAATGTCTGTTTTACATACTGACCAATTAATGCTGTATTACAAAGGCGAAGCTTTCTTGTGTGTATAGAGAAGACGTTATTGTCTTAATTATTCTTACTGTGAAGCGGCTCTCACAACCCTAGAATAAAAAATGAACAAGAGAAAAGGTGTGTGAGTAGGCTCCACTTGATCTTTGACTGGCTTCACTACTCCTTAAGGCATTTGAAACTATTAACATCAGACTATATGGAAAGTTCAGGCCAACAGTCGTAAACTAAAGATAGTATGTAGGTAGTCTGACTTGTACATGACAACTAGCTCACATGACTAAACAGGTATGCTCTGACTGTGTAGTGTGGATGTTGATTTAACTACAAAATACAAAAACCTACAAAATGCAGAGTGTTATGTTGTTCTTATTTTCTTTGCTCACAAATCCTAAAAATTTTCCTAAGTCTCAGGAATATATTTCATGCTTTGTGTTTGTATTCATGACCACTGTTGATGAACAGAACCTGCATGCATCAACTGGAGAGCACTACTATTAAAAGAGTAACACTGAGAATTAAACAAATATTAAACAGAGATTGTGGTTTTTACTATTTAGATTATTAAAAAAAATCTTAAGCAAATTGCAACAGAGGGGAGGAATAAAAGAAAAATATCAGGCTTTTCATATCATTCACATTTTTTTAAAAGTTAGACTTAGCTGATTATTCAGCAGAATGAGATGGCATACACTATGCACTACTGTATTTCTCAGTATTTTTCAACAGAAAAGAGTATTTTGTTTTGCCTCAAGCAGTTTTGAAAAAAAACAATCCTGAAAGGTTCCAAATAGGAAACAAATACATAGCACCTTGAGGCTTAAAGCACGTATTATTTTCATAAGTTAGGAAGACCTTTGCATTCCTCATTAGTTTCTGAATGGAACAGAGTCACCCTAACAGGTCAGGGAAGAGGTCACCCTAATGAGCAAAAATAAAATGTATAGATCATCTCAAGAGTTATTGTATTTTTTTTGTAGAATATTGGTATATTTTTATATCTTGTTTCTGTTGAGAACTTTTCCCATGTGAAGCTGTGTTTATAACGGAAAAGTTGTTTGTTGTTTTGTTTTTCCTCTAGAATCTTCTCTCATGCTGCCATATAATTTTAAAGGTGACTATACTCTGAATGACAGAATTTGTGCTCCGAGTACATTTTAAATTTTAGGAAAAATATTGATAGAAAAAGTAGGATGACAGCAAAGAGGAAGAAGCTATTTTTCTGTTTTTCAATTACAATAACTGTTGTTACTATTATTAAGGCATTGATGGGACGTTTACAGTACAATATGAAAACAGTTATAATTCTTGTCCTCAGGTACTTAGGTTGTTATTTGGAAAAAATCTATACGTAGTCATACATTTGTCCCCTGAGAAAACACTAATGACCAAATTTTACCAGATTGTAAATAATTCTATGGTTTGGGGTCCTGAATTTTATAGTAGGTACAGAGAAAGCAATTCAGACGCATCCTAAGTAATATTGTATTCACATATGTGAAGGCATGTGAATTATTTCTAAAGGTATTTGGAGCTAACTAACATGAGACACACAGATGTGTAACAAAGTTACCTGAGAATTTACTTTCTGGACTGGTACTTTTAAGAAGCTGCAGATTTTTCAAATAATTGTTATCCATATATGTAATATGTCTTTTATCCAGTCTGTATTAAGACTGCTAAGGAAAATGCAAACCGTATGAAATGAAGTTCAAATTAAGTATCTTCAATACACTGAAATGCCAGTTGAAATATTGCTATGCAGACATATTTTTATATGGATATAGAGTTATATAAAACATATATGAATGAATTATAGAAATAAATACACATATATTTAACACATTTATTTTTACATTCCATTAATTATGTTGTTTATTTTTTGTCTGGTCACTAAAGAACATTTAACAATGTTTCCTGCCAAGGGAAGTTGGTAATCTGAGGAGAACTTGTCTATGAAGAATAATGCATAGTAATCACCATAATATCCTGTAACTTCTCACAATAGTTAAAGCTGCATGTTACTTGAAATACAGCTGTAAAATAGGGAAAAAAATTCCTTACTTCGTTAATGTTAAAAACAGTGACAAGCGTAAATGCCCGTAATTCTCTGCAAAGAAAAACAGTACCATAGGGATACAGTTGATGTAAACCAATCTAGTTCTTCATGGATTCAACAGAGCTAGGTAGCTCCAAAGATTCTCATTCCTCAGTCCCTGTCTTGCATCTGCTGGAGTATTTTGTGTAATATCGTTAATGTGTAAACCTACTGTGTGCTAGCATATAGAAAGGAAATGTAGCAAACCAGGAAGATAAACTGAAAACATTTTCTTTGTTGTGTGTAACCATAAACTAACTTAAAAGAAAAAAGAAAACAATAATTCAGAAGAACATTTTCATTACTCAGGAAAAGAAATTCAGTTACTTCTCAATAGTCAGTGAACCAAATCATTAAATGAAAAATCTTACATTTCTAGAGAGAACTCTCTGATGTGAACTGAAAGTAGAATGGTAAACATTAAAAATAAGAAATCTGGGGCCAGATTCCTAGTCTTCTTGCTCTAATCTGCTGGGGTGGAATGTAGGATAATATCTAAGATGGTGAGAGATTTGAAGAAGGAATTGCTTTAGTTCAATTTATGGAGTAGCTGTGGGACCCCGAGACTGTCAAATATGGAAACATTGGAAATTCAAATTATGTGGCTTAATTCAATTATCTGAGCAACTTACAAATTTTTAAATCTACATGAACCAAAACAATTCTCTGTGATCAAACATTGCTCCTTTACTCCTCTCCCCTAAAATATAAAGGTGAATATTTGAACAGCAGTAAGGTTTATCTCCACTAAAGTAGCAGTAATAATCCCCCCAGATGAGTATAAATGTGAGGTTGGATGGTAATATTGTTGAGTTGTAGGATAGATTAGATAGGAAAGATTTACAACAGAATTATGGAAGTACATGATGAATAAGTTTATCCTATGTCAGTTAGGAGAGCAGATAGAGCCTAGCATGATTTGTATGGGGGAAAAAATAAATAAAGAAAGAAAGAGAAAAGCAGAAAAAAAAGTGATGGGGTGTTTCAGGTCCTGCCAAGACCTCAGTACACATCAGATCCTATGAAGTCAGGCAGAAATGTCAGGAGGCCTGTATGGATGAACAAGGAGCTCCTGGACAAATGCAGACACAAAAAGAAAGCCTACAGAGAGTGGGAGCAAGGGCAGGTAGCCTGGGAGGAATAGAGGGAAAATGTCCGAGTAGCTGGGGATAAGGTTAGGAAAGCTAAAGCCCTGATAGAATTAAATCTGGCCAGGGATGTCAAGGGCAACAAGAAATGCATCTATAGGAATGTCGGTGATAAAAGGAAGACTAGGGAAAATGTGAGCCCTCTCCAGAAGGAAACAGGAGACCTGGTTACCCGGGATATGGAGAAGGCTGAGGTACTCAATGACTTTTTTGCCTCATTCTTGACAGACAAGTGGTCTAGCCACACCACCCAAGTCACAGAAGGCAAAGGCAGAAACTGGGACGATGAAAAACCACCCACTATAGGAGAAGGTCAGCTTTTAGACCATCTAAGGAACCTGAAGGTGCACAAGTCCATGGGACCTGATGAGGTGCATCCACAGGTCCTGAAGGAAATGTTGGATGAAATTGCTAAACTTCTCTCCACCATTTTTGAGAAGTCATGGCAGTCTGGTGAAGTTCCCACTGACTGGAAAAGGGGAAACATAACCCCCCATCTTCAAGAAGGGGAAAAAGGAAGACCTGGGGAACTACAGGCCAGTCAGTCTCACCTCTGTGCCTGGCAAGATCATGGAGCAAATCCTCCTGGAAACTATTCTAAGGCACACGGAAATCAAGGAGGTGATTGGTGACAGCCAACATGGCTTCACTAAGGGCAAATCATGCCTGACAAATTTGGTGGTCTTCTACAATGGGATTACAGTGTTGGTGGATGAGGGAAGAGAACTGATGCCATCTACCTGGACTTGTGCAAAGCATTTGACACTGTCTCACACAACATCCTTGCCTCTAAATTGGAGAGACATGGACTTGGTAGATGGACCACTCAGTGGATAAGGAATTGACTGGATGGTCGCCCTCAAAGTGTTACGGTCAACGGCTCGATGTCCAAATGGAGACCAGTGATGAGTGGTGTTCCACAGGAGTCAGTACTGGGACCAGCGCTGTTTAACATCTTAGTCGGTGACATGGACGGTGGGATGGAGTATGCCCTCAGCAATTTTGCCAACAACATCATGCTGTGTGGTGCGGTCAACATGCTGGAGGGAAGGGATGCCATCCAGAGGAACGTTGACAGACTTGAGAGGTGGGCCCACGTGAACCGCATGAAGTTCAACAAGACCAAGTGCAAGGTCCTGCATGTGGGTCAGGGCAATCCCAAGTACAAATTCAGGCTGCACAAAGAATGGATTGAGAGCAGCCCTGAGGAGAAGGACTTGGGGGTGATGGTTGATGAGAAGCTCAACATGAACCAGCAATGTGTGCTTGCAGACCAGAAAGTCAACCGTATCCTGGGCTGCATCAAAAGAAACATAGCCAGCAGGTCAAGGGAGGTGATTCTTCCCCTCTACTCTGCTTTCCTGAGACCTCACCTGGAGTACTGCGTCCAGCTCTGGGGCCTTCAACATAAGAAGGACATGGAGCTGTTGCAACGAGTCCAGAGGAGGGCCACAAAGATGATCAGAGGGCTGGAGCACCTCTCCTATGAAGACAGGCTGAGAGAGTTGGGGTTGTTCACAGAATCACAGAATCACAGAATGTTAGGGATTGGAAAGGACCTCGAAAGATCATCTAGTCCAATCCCTCTGCCGGGGCAGGATTACCTAGACCATATCACACAGGAACGCGTCCAGGTGGGTTTTGAATGTCTCTAGAGAAGGAGACTCCACAACCTCTCTGGGCAGCCTGTTCCAGTGTTCGGTCACCCTCACCGTAAAGAAGTTTTTCCTCAAATTTAAGTGGAACCTCCTGTGTTCCAGCTTGCACCCATTGCCCCTTGTCCTGTCAAGGGATGTCACTGAGAAGAGCCTGGCTCCATCCTCATGACACTTCCCCTTTACATATTTATAAACATTAATGAGGTCACCCCTCAGTCTCCTCTTCTCCAAGCTAAAGAGACCCAGCTCCCTCAGCCTCTCTTCATAAGGGAGATGTTCCACTCCCTTAATCATCTTCGTGGCTCTGCGCTGGACTCTCTCTAGCAGTTCCCTGTCCTTCTTGAACTGAGGGGCCCAGAACTGGACACAATACTCCAGATGCGGCCTCACCAGGGCAGAGTAGAGGGGGAGGAGAACCTCTCTCGACCTGCTGACCACACCCCTTCTAATACACCCCAGGATGCCATTGGCCTTCTTGGCCACAAGGGCACACTGCTGGCTCATGGTCATCCTGTTGTCCACTAGAACCCCCATGTCCCTTTCCCCTACGCTGCTCTCCAACAGCTCTGCCCCCAATTTGTACTGGTACATGGGGTTGTTCTTGCCCAGATGCAGGACTCTACACTTGCCCTTGTTATATTTCATTAAATTTCTCCCCGCCCAACTCTCCAGCCTGTCCAGGTCCCTCTGAATGGCTGCGCAGCCTTCTGATGTGTCAGCCACTCCTCCCAGTTTTGTGTCATCAGCGAACTTGCTGACAGCGCACTCTAATCCCTCATCCAAGTCATTAATGAATATATTGAATAGAACTGGTCCCAGAACCGACCCTTGCGGAACTCCGCTAGACACAGACCTCCAACTGGACTCTGTCCCACTGACCACTACTCTCTGGCTTCTTTCCTTCAGCCAGTTCACAATCCACCTCACTACCCGATCATCCAGACCACACTGCCTCAGTTTAGCTGCGAGGATGCTGTGGGAGACCGTGTCAAACGCTTTACTGAAATCGAGATAGACCACATTCACAGCTTTACCATCATCTGTCCACCGGGTAACATCCTCATAAAAGGCTATCAAGTTGGTTGAGCAAGACTTCCCGTTGGTGAAGCCATGCTGAGTGCCCCTAATGATCCCCCTATCCTTGATGTGCCTAGAGACAGCACCAAGGACAAGTTGCTCCATCACCTTTCCGGGGATGGAGGTGAGGCTGACCGGTCTATAGTTACCCGGGTCATCCTTCCTGCCCTTTTTGAAGACTGGAATGACATTCGCTTTTCTCCAGTCCTCAGGCACCTCTCCCGTTGCCCACGACTTAGCAAAGATGATGGAGAGTGGCCTAGCAATGACTTCCGCCAGCTCCCTCAGCACCCGCGGGTGCATCCCATCAGGGCCCATGGATTTGTGGGCGTCCAGGTTGCTTAATTGGTCCCTGACCCAGCCCTCATCTACCAAGACAGATTCCTCCTCTATCCTGACTTCTTCTGAGGCCGCAGGGGTCCGGGGCTCCTCAGGACAGCCTCTAGCAGTATAGACAGAGGCAAAGAAGGCATTCAGTAACTCCGCCTTCTTTTTATCCTCTGTCTCCAGGACCCCCACCTCATTCATCAGTGGGCCTACATTGCCTCTAGTGTTGGCTTTACCTGCAATGTATTTGAAGAAGCCCTTTCTGTTGTCCTTGACCTCTCTTGCAAGGTTTAATTCCAAGGAGACCTTAGCTTTCCTAGTTGCCTCCCTACATCCTATTTCCTGCCCCGGCAGGGGCATCATATTTCCTGCCCCGGCAGGGGGATTGGACTAGATGATCTTTCGAGGTCCCTTCCAATCCCTAACATTCTGTGATTCTGTGATTCTGTGATCCTCTGACAACAGACTTATATTCCTCCCAAGTGGCCAGCCCCTCCTTCCATGATCTGTACACTCTCTTCTTCCACTTGAGTTTGCCCAGCAGTTCCCTGTTTAGCCATGCAGGTCTCCTGGTACCCTTCCTCGACTTCCTACCTGCTGGGATGCTCTGATCTTGAGCTCGGAAGAAGCAGTCCTTGAATGCTAACCAACTATCTTGGGCCCCCTTACATTCTAGTACCCTGTCCCATGGGATTTCCCCTAGCAATTGCTTGAAAAGGCCAAAGATGGCCCTCCTGAAGTCCAGGGTTGTGATTCTGCTAGCTATTCTGTTCCTGCCACATGAGATCCTGAACTCTACCATCTCATGGTCACTACAACCAAGGCTGCCCTCAACCTTCACCTCTTCAACCAGACCCTCCTTGTTAGTGAGGATAAGATCCAGCAGCGCTCCTCTCCTAGTTGGCTCATCCACCATTTGCATCAGAAAGTTATCATCAATGCACTGGAGGAACCTCCTGGACTGGGGATGGCTGGCTGAGTAGGCCTCCCAGCAAATATCAGGGTAGTTGAAATCCCCCATGACAACGAGGGCCTGTAATTGTGAGACTGCTCTCAGCTGCCTGTAGAAGGCCTCATCAACCTCCTTGTCCTGATCCGGTGGCCTGTAATAGACACCCACAACAGTATCACCCCTGCCAGCCTGCCCCTTAATTCGCACCCACAAACTCTCAACTTGCTCCTGATCCGCCTCTGGACAGAACTCAATACATTCTAGCTGCTCACTCACATAAAGAGCAACTCTACCACCTCTCCTTAGCGGCCTGTCTTTCCTGAACAGGACATAGACATCCATTACCACATTCCAGTCATGCGAGGCGTCCCACCAAGTCTCTGTAATTGCCACTACATCATAGCCCCCCGACCGAACACGGATTTCTAACTCCTTCTGCTTATTCCCCATGCTGCGTGCATTGGTGTACAGGCATTTCAGGGAGCGAGCTGGGCATACCGATTTCATCCCAGATTTACCCCCTGATTTCACCCCAGGGGGATGGGAGGCCTCCTGGTCTACCTCAACACTAGAGCGTTGCCCCAGTGGTGCAAGCCCAGCTACCACCCCATCCCCCTTCAGCCCTGGTGAAGAGAAGGCTCCAGGGAGACCTTACAGCAGCCTTCCAGTACTTGAAGGGGGCCTACAGAAAAGCGGGAGAGGATCTTTTTACAAGGGCATGTAGTGATAGGACGAGGGGTAATGGTTTTAAACTGAAAGAGGGTAGATTTAGATTAGATATTAGGAAGAAATTCTTTCCTGTGAGGTTGGTGAGACACTGGAACAGGTTGCCCAGAGAAGTTGTTAATGCCCCTTCCCTGGAAGTGTTTAAGGCCAGATTGGGTGGGGCTTTGAGCAACCTGGTCTAGCGGTAAGGGGTGTTGGAACTAGATGGTTTTTAAGGTCCCTTCTAACTCAAAACATTCTATGATTCTATGAAATGAGAAAAACAGACTTTCTTTCCCTGATTGACATTTTCTTGATTGACATTAGGAAAAGTCATTGTTTATCAAGATATTTTTTTTCATTCAGATAAGCACTTTCTTACAGCTGAATAGCTCTCATCACTATAGATGGGTTAGAGACATCAGTTGTTAGAGATGTTTTACATTAGTTGTAGGGGTGAAATCCTTTTTACACAAGAAAAACATTTTTCTGCTTTTCATTAGAAAAAAAACTACAGCAGTTCTGACTGCAGTATATAAGTATCAGTTTTCAGTCCAATTTTTGTTTGTACTGACCACCTAAAATTTCCAATAAAGAAAATGAAATCCATGGGTGCTAAGCACCTTTAGAATTGACCCAACTTTTATTACTTGCAATTTTATTGGAAAGAAATCAGCTCTTCATTGGCAAGCTATTGAAATGTAAATAGTTATTTTGCTTCCCATTTTTTTTAATATACTAAGTACTCTTTTTTCATCTTCCAAATGGCCAAGAATGAGACCTTTTCTAATTTTTCAATTCATCTAGGAGACAATAATTTACTTTTCAGCATCAGAGTGGTTCTGATTAACAAAGGACACATGAATGTTTTGGATTTAAATCATTACAATTGATTTTGTAGTTCCTTTATTATATTATGTTCTCTTTAATCAAGATACTATGTTTAATTGTTGGAAGAACATTTAGCAGCCGTTTAGAAAATCTTACACCGAAAGCAGCTGTTAGTAGGTCACTTTCCAAAAAGTGAAAGTATGTGTCAAATGAAATTCCAGCCATATTAGTCCTGGGTGTAATTCTAATTTAAGTTTTCATTGACATAAAGGTGTAAGGGCTTTTAAATTTGCTGGATGACAAAAATCCATTCCATGTGTATTCTACCATTATTCTATGACAGATAATTTACAAAACATCATAATTTTCTTCTTGGTTCAATTCAGACTGTTATGGCTTCTTACTTAATAGGATTTTCTTTTCTGCATCCTTGTTCTCACTTTGTACCTTTTTTCTTTCTCATTTAAGGATGCATCAGTTATAACTTTTTCCATAGGTACTTCCTGACTACAATCAATCTTCTATACAATGAGTACTTGCAGTTGGGTGTCTCTGGGAACACATTTTCAACCTGTCTCTGTAATAAACACTACAGGCCTTCCAGGAGCTCATGTTTCATACCCTTCTTGAATCCTGTTTTCCTTCACTCTCTCTTTGTTAATTCTTAAAGTACAACTTGTCCTTTTGCCAGTAAGTCCCTTCTCAGCTCTTTCTGGAAGTCTGGTTCTCAATGTTGTTAGTTAAACATAATATTAATTGTTTTTCTCATTTTTTATCAGGTTTTATATAAAGCTTTTTCTTTCCTAAATAATCAATTAATATCTGCCTTTTTTCCCATTCTTTTCTCCTAAAATTTTTTTTCTTTTCCTCTGGATATTAAGAGTTAAATTGCACAACTTAGTTTTAAGTCCAGGATAAACATGCAAAAATATATTTCAGATGTTTTCATGTAGTTAGTAAAAGAGGAATTTAGAAGAAAATCAGAATACAAACAGTAGTGGACTTCTGGGAGTAAAAGAAGGATCAGTTATTGCAACAAATGATTGGCATGAGGTGATAGGATTGTGAGGCAGCAAAAACCAGATGTGATCAGAAGCGGAGAGGTGGAGGTAGATGAAAGCAGAGACAACATGTTTGAGGACATGATTCTTTGCAAGTTTATATTGACTTTTCTCTATTGACTTTATTGAAAAAGTGCTAGGCTACACCAGCTGAAGGTGTGGTCTTACAATTTGAGAAATGGCTGAGAACTTGAAGGAAAAAAATTAGAGGTAGTTGGGACTATTAACTTTATTTCAGCAAACTAATTATGAGTTGAGTCAATAGGATGTATGTGATTGTGAATAGGAAAGTGCAGTGGTCAAGATGAAGGTTAGTGAAGGCATGAATGAGATTATTTTTTTTTCTAAATCTATTGTTCATTTCAAGCACCTAACCTTTCAATCTTATCCGTATGTACAATTATACATTTGTAGGTTTGTGATATATGCAAAAAAGGTAAGAGGAGCTCTGCTGAATCATATTGCAGGACAGAATGTCTGTGTTCATGGGTAGATTCAAATGTCAGAGGGTTTATAAACGTAAGGAAGAGTAGAAGAGTCTATCGAGTTGTTGATAAGGAAACCAGTGTGACCATAGGAATGCTTATGGGAGGGATGATTGTGTAAAGAAGTGACACAAAAGCAATGTTTATCTTTAAACTGTGTTTACTGTAAGCAAAGCATTGATTTCTGTGTCGGCTAAGGTTCAGTGATTTTACCTTAAGTTCTGCAAATTTTCAGAATTTAGAAATGGTTGTTTTCTTCTGATCAATGCCAAAAACAAAACCTGAAAGCTAAACTCAGAAGCCTGAAAGTTTTTGAAATCTCCAGGACTGTTCCAGCCCATTGGAGATGTATGATTCTGTTTGGTTTTTTTTTTGGTTTCATGTCCATCTTTTGTTTCCATTCTGTATTACTACTGTCATTTTACAGTTTTCTGCAACATTACTCTTCCTATCTGTCCTAATTCTATAGTAGTGGTATCTGTGGTATCTTAACAAAACTGTTAGTGTCACAGTAGTAAACAATTTCACAAAATATAGCCAAGAATACTGATTGCAAAGTGAAGGATGTTAGTTGGGGGAAATTTAATAGAATATGGAGAAATCTTTTGGCACAGTGATACATAATATGTTCTTTCTTTTGTCTTACTTTGTGTAGGTTCTCCAAAATTTTTTATATTTCTTTCCTTTAAATTCAATTTTCTCTTGGTAGAAAATATTAAAAAATAATTGCTGTTCAGTAACCTAAAAAAGAAATTGGTACCTGTAGGAGTATGTCGAAAGGAGGGTGGCTGCTCCTTTCAGGGTACCTGGTCAATCATCTTTTTCAGTGCAAAAAGGGATAATAAGAAAAGGAGGAAGCCATAAACCAAACTTACAAGGACACAAACCTGACCTACAAATGATAAGGGGTGATGGGAAAGCAGACCTGGTCAGTTGCATTTATTGACAGAGCATGTGAGAGTATGAGAATATTTATTCCAGTGAGGTTATCTAGATGGGGACCTTGACAATTGGGAAACTAAGGGAAAAAGGGGGAAAACAGAAACAAGAGACACAGACCTGACATAACAAACATGAAGACAATGACAAGAAACAAATCTCACCACTCACCCTAACTGATAGGCTGTCAAGAAACTACAGGTGCCACTTCCCGGAAGATCAACCTGCACTTTGTAACCCATAAAACCCATCCAGGGGAGATGGCAGAGGAGACTGGAAGGGGTGTGGGAATCAACAGAGCTCTACAAACACCTGAAAAGACTAAAGGGGGAAGGGGGAGTGGAAGGAACAAAGCAGGGATAGACAGAAAAAGATATAAAAGGGACAGGTTGCACATAAAATGAGGTTGATCAGTATGCCTGTCTGGCTGATCCTTGTGCCTGATCACTGCAGTATGTCCTTTCTTTTTATTAAATCGTTCCTTAACTACCGCTCACATATTGTCATTCTCTGTCCTGTGTGTATGTGTGTTACAAGGACTAAGTACCAGCTACTGGTGAGACCTGTATGTTTATGAGTGAAATGTGTATGGTGCCAGCTACTGGAGTCAGGCCAGGGGTGTAGGTGCCCCTAGCCTGTGGTGCCAGCAAAAGGAGGAAGTGGGGAGTCTTTAACCTCTGGCCACTAGGGTCGGAACAGTGTATGTCCCAAAAACCAGCTACTGAGGGGACTGCTGTGAGTGAGGTGAGCAAGGGGCTCAGCACCAGGATTTGGAGAAGGCCCATGTGCCTGGTGCCAGCTGCTGGGTGGTGGTTGAGCATCTGCATCTTCCCCAAACCAGCTGTGCCTGAGGTGTATGTGCATACCCTCCAGCAAATGTCAAGCTGAATGAGGCACAGGTAGGGGGAGCCTGGAGTCTGGGCCAGGTTACCAGGTGGGTGAAGGTCCATGCTGGTACGTCTAGGGGGACTTGTGAGCATGAGGTGCCTGTGAGACCAGTGTGTGAGTGCTGTGTGTTTGGTAATGAGCACCAAGATAGACCAGCTGGCGATTCAGGGGCCTGTGGGGTTGGTAAAAGAGCCTGGTATCTGCGCAGAAGCGTGGGGCAGGCAGAGGAGCCAAGCTGGTACTCGAAGGATCCATGAACATGCATGTGCTTGTGAACATGTTGTGCATGCGCCCTCACTTGCTACATTCTGTCTCTGCCAGCCTGAGGGGAGGTGGGGACTTGGCTGTCTGTTTTAGTGTTTTAGATGAGCCCTGTATGTGGCTGCTATTGAAGGCAGTGCCTTGTCTGTGGCAGTCTGTGTGACAGGCTGTGTCCTGTGTGTGTCTGTGTGTCTCAGTGTCCTTTGTGTAAGTGGGGGTGTGAGTGTGTGTTTTGTGTCTGTGTGTGTGTCTGTGTGTGTGTGTTCTCTCTCTCTCTCTCTCTGGAAGACATGCTCAGGGAAAAGCAGCGGCTATATCCTCAGCCTGGACAGAGACCCCAGGTCCCCAGAGCACTGGACTGGGCTCCAGTGGCTGGGCAGGAGGGTCCTGGGCCAAAACTGCTGGAGGAGGTGGTCACTCTCCTAATATCATTACACATTATCCTTTCTACTGATGGCAAAAGTGCAACTGTTTTGAAAGAGTTGGAAGATTTGACAGAAAATCTGAGACACTGAATATTTTTTTAACAATACAGGTGATTGCCACATTATAAGCACTGTACATAGACAGTGAAATATCCCTCAACTGTGATAGAGTAGTATAGCAGGTAACATAATAGACCCTCATCTTCAGTGCCGCCATTCTTTGTAAATGTTAGTTACATTATTATTACATCATTATTAAGGAGAAGTGTAAAACAAAAAATCTTTAAGGCATAACTAAGAACAACTCAATTAATTCAAATCAATATCAAACCTCTCTTACAACTGTTTTAGTTTTGTAAGCGTGTAGATTTTCATTGTCAAATTACTAGCCCATCAATAGTGAAGCTTTTGTGGATCCTGGTATAAGACTATAGACCTTTTTATTTGTTTTTTTTAAAATGATGGGTTGCCAATCTAAGGAACAAAAATGTCTTTTATCTAGGCTTTTGCCATGTACACTGTAAAACCGATGCCCTAAAATATGGAGTGTAATATCTCTTTTCAACAGAAATCCTCAAAACTTTCTCCCAACAGTATAGTATGCCACACAGCGCTTGTGATGGTGATGTGTGTAAGTGTAATAAGAACCAATTGCTTGGTTAAAGTAGTTGGCGCTCTACATAACTCTTTGGTTTCAGACAATAGAACTCTGGAGACTGTCTTCTGATATTCAGGTGGGAGGGATAGAACAGCCTTCCTGCATTTTGAGTTGAAAACAAAGAACAGCAATCTGTGAGAGCACAAAGCTCATTTCTGTTCAGGCATCTCCAAAGACAGTTTACTTTGAAAGTGGATTAGTTGGAAACTGAGTCCTTGCTCTGAATGCTGCATGAGCTTGTTTCTCTCTACTAAAGGCTTTAAGGTTGGGGATTTTTTCCCGCACTCTTTTCTTTATTTTGTTCTTTGTCAGAAGATGAATTCATCAGTTTCTTTTCAATAAGGGAGCTTTAGAGTCTGTCAAGTGTCTCTCACTACACATAGAGGACTTCCAACTGTCCCACAAATTTTTGGTAGCTGATCTACTGTATTTTCCAACGGAAGTAACATATAGTTCATTATTGAGCACAAGGTTGTGTCCTGGTATGTCCTCTTTACCAGTCTTTCCTCCTTACCATCATGAGCACTGGCTATGAGGTCTATTGCCCAAGCTTGTCCATTTAACTTCATATATGCATCAATTGTGAATAAATTTTCAAGGAATTATATTTTCATGTTATAGTATCACCTATTTTCTGTCACTTGATTTCAGTGGACAGAAATTACCACTAAAATAATCCAGTGATATCCATTTAGTCCATGTAGTAATATCAAGTTAATTTTACTGCACTTCTCTAATATTATTGAGGGGAAGACTTAGTATCTTTTAAAAAATCAGAAATTTCAAGATTTTCAGAATTGTTCACCATGTTAGCAAAGGGTCTACATTGGGTCAGAGAAGGAATAGGAGAGACCATTTACTGCCTTAGGTATGATGGGTATTTTTTGGCTTTTAAAAAAATGATTTTTTCAAATACAGAAGAAAATTCTATGCAGAACTTTCACTTCTATCTATCTTCAACGGTCACTCTAGAATTAACTGAACCAGAATACCTCTCTTTAATGATTGTGCAGTAGATGGAAAGGATTGACATATGAGCAAAGTAAGTCAGTTGGTCTAGGGTGCAAAAACTTATACTAAAGCAAGGGGAAAAAGAGTATATGCACATTTTAGCAGTCCTCAAATTTAAATCTTAGAAATAATTGAGATAACATTATCAATATTAGCAGTACCTTTAGTGAAAGTCCAAACTATTTCTATTGCCTTTATGAGCATTGCTCTAGAATTATATACATATTGCGGAGTAGTATTTACACCCTATACAGACTTTTAAACTTTCTCTAACCTGACTAGGGAAAGACAATAGAGTTCCTAGGGACTTTCATCAGTATTACTGAAAAAATTGTTTTAGCCCAGGTTACAGCTACTCACCTTAACCTGTTAAAAATCACCTATTCTGTTTTTTTATTTTCTGGGTTTTTTTTATTTTCTTGTTGGGCTTTCAGGAAGTGAAAGGAAGCATATGGGACTGGGAGTGATTCATGTTTCAATTAAGAGTTCTGAAACGTTCAGCAGCTTAATAGGCTGGTATCAAGAAACACGTTTCTTGGTCATCTATGATGTAATCTTATAGCATTTTTCATAAGTTCACAGATGATAGACTTTTCTTTCCTCAGCTCACCTCAGTATTTTTAAAAGTTATCACACAGTAATGGAGTATTATAGAGCTACCTAATTTTCATTCAAATTAATTATCAAAGAGGAAATAATGGAAAAAAAAGAAAGTTGCTGTTAGTAGCCAGACAGAGAAATCCCAATTTTTTAAGGCATCGCAAATACATGAGAAAAGGAGTTTTCAATACATTTAGCTAAGTTTGTCTTTCTTTAATGTGCTTTAAATTGAGAGGAACGTAATTTATCTAAAAGGTTGCACTTTAATTTATAAATGCACTGGAACATTTTCGCTTTTGGCGTACTTAATGTAAATTCATCATTTTTATTTTCTCACTCATCTAAGGGGCAGTAAGATCATGGCTGCACTGACTGCTTTTGTAGTTCTCATACTGGAAGAAAAAATAATTTTTAAAAGACTTGACATTTTCAAATGCTAAATCACCTTGTGTTTTATTTATATAAACATTTTATATGATATGACAATCTTTTCAATAAATGAAGGATAAAAATTAAAGAATTTTACGTACAAGTCCCAGTGCAAATAAATTAAAAAAAAAAAAGAGGTTTGTTTAAAATAAATTACAAAAAAATAAAGATTTGTTTAAACGTTTCCAGTTATGGCATCTCAGTTTATCTCATATTATACAAGTCAACACTGTTTTACATTACTTCATTTGAATTCATTTTCTGTGATGGTGTTAATCACTGAACCAAGTAAATGTAAGATTGCTGCACTGCCTATCTATACACAAACACAATCATATTCACAACCTGGCGTAAGTCCTTGGATTATAACAGCTTAAAGGTCACTGTGGGAGGGTCACCTTACTTCACTGTGCATGGTACTTGCATGTTATGAAGGAGTAGCACCTGTTTCTTTAATTCATTAGTTTAATTTTAATTCATTAGTTCAAGTTTAATTAATTAAAAGTACTAGAAATAAGACTGTAAATCGGACATAAACATAAAGGCGTTGTCACGTTGGCCTTTGCTTTCAGCCTGAACCACCTGGGCAGCCAGTCAGCTGCGAACTGTGCTTGGACTGTGTCGAAATTGAGGAAGATGGTGAGGATGACAAGGTTGAACGTTTATGGGTGAAGATCAGGGGGAAGGTCGGCAGGGCGGACATTACGGTGGGAGTCTGTTATAGACCACCCAACCAGAATAAGCAGGCGGACAAGGCGTTTTACAAGTGGCTGTCAGAAGCCGCCCGGTCGCCGGCCCTTGTACTCGTGGGCGACTTCAACTTGCCGGATGTCTGCTGGAAATACAACATGGAAGAGAGGAAGCAATCTAGGAGGTTCCTAGAATGTGTGGAGGACAACTTCCTCATGCAAGTGGCAAAAGAGCCCACTAGAGGAGGGGCCCTGCCTGACCTGTTGTTTGTGAACAGAGAAGGACTAGTGGGAGATGAGAGGGTCGGTGGCCGTCTTGGGAATAGTGACCATGAAATGTTAGAGTTTTCGATAGTGGGGGAAGTAAGAAGGGGCAAGAGCAGAACTTCCGCCTTAGATTTCCGGCGGGCAGACTTTAGCCTGTTTAAGAGGCTGGTGGACTGAGTGCCTTGGGAGTAGGTCCTGAAGGGCAAAGGAGTCCAGGAAGTCTGGACATGCTTCAAAAGGGAATTGCTAAATATTCAGGAGCAGGCTGTCTCAGTGTGTAGGAAGACAAGCCGTCGGGGAAAAAGACCGGCCTGGTTAAACAGAGAACTTAGGCTAGAACTTAAGGAAAAAAAGAGAGCCTATTTGCTCTGGAAGAAGGGTCGGGTAACTTGGGAGGTCTATAGGAACGTTGCCGGGTCATGTAGGGAGAAGATTAGAAGGGCCAAAGCTCAGTTAGAGCTTGATTTGGCTGCTACGATCAAAGATAACAAAAAAAGCTTTTACAAAAACATCAACAGCAAAAAGAGGGTCAAGGAGAGCCTCCACCACCTGCTGAATGAGGAGGGTAGTGTAGTGTCAGGGGATGAGGAAAAGGCAGAGGTGCTCAATGCCTTCTTTACCTCGGTCTTTAACATCAAGACTGGTTGTCCTCAGGAGGCTCGGCCCCCAGAGCCTAGAGTTAGGGACGGGGGGCTGTGTGACCCCCCGTAATCCAGGAGGAGACGGTTAGTGACCTGCTGTGCCAGTTGGACACCCACAAAGCTATGGGCCTGGATGGGATTCACCCCAGAGTAATGAAGGAACTGGCAAATGAACTTGCCAAACCACTCTCAATTATGTACCGGCAGTCCTGGTTAACTGGAGAAGTTCCAGCTGACTGGAAATTAGCAAATGTAATGCCCATTTACAAGAAGGGCTGGAAGGCTGATCCAGGGGACTATAGGCCTGTCAGCCTGACCTAGGTGCCAGGCAAGGTGATGGAACAGATCATCCTGAGTGCCATTACATGGGACATGCAGGACAATCGGGGCATCGGGGCCAGCCAACATGGATTCATGAAAGGCAGGTCCTGCTTGACCAACCTGATCTCCTTCTATTACAAAGTGACCTGCTTAGTAGATGAGGGCAGGGCTGTGGATGTAGTCTATCTAGACTTCAGTAAGGCATTCGACACTGTCTCCCACAGCATCCTCCTAGACAAACTGTCTGCCTGGGGCTTGGATGGGTGGACTCTTCGATGGGTTAAAAACTGGCTGGATGACCAAGCCCAGAGAGTGGTGGTGAATAGGGCAAAGTCCAACTGGTGGCCGGTCACTAGTGGTGTTCCCCAGGGCTCAGTTCTGGGACCGGTGCTGTTCAATATCTTTATAGATGATCTAGACGTAGGGATTGAGTGCACCCTCAGTAAATTTGCAGATGACACCAAGCTGGGTGGGAGTGTCGATCTGCTGGAGGGTAGGAAGGCCCTACAGAGGGATCTGGACAGGTTAGATAGATGGGCCGAAACCAATGGCACAAGGTTCAACAAGAACAAGTGCCGGGTCTTACACTTCGGCCACAACAACCCCATGCAGCGCTACAGGCTAGGGGAAGAGTGGTTAGAAAGCGGCACGACGGAAAGAGACCTGAGGGTGCTGATCGACAGCCGGCTAAACATGAGCCAGCAGTGTGCCCAGGTGGCCAAGAAGGCCAATGGCATCCTGGCCTCTATTAGGAATAGTGTAGCCAGCCGGTCTAACGGAGTGATCGTCCCTCTGTACTTGGCACTGGTGAGGCCGCACCTTAAATACTGTGCCCAGTTCTGGGCCCCACACTTCAAAAAAGGTGTTGAGGTGTTGGAGCGAGTCCAGAGGAGGGCGACCAAGCTGGTGAAGGGTCTGAAGGGTCTGACCTATGAGGAACGGCTGAGGGAGCTGAGGTTGTTTAGCCTGGAGAAGAGGAGGCTCAGAGGTGACCTTATTGCAGTCTACAACTACCTGAAAGGAGGTTGTAGTGAAGTGGGAGCTGGCCTCTTCTCCCGGGCAACTAGCGATAGGACAAGAGGACACAGCCTCAAGCTTCACCAGTGGAGGTTCAGGTTGGACATTAGGAAGAATTTCTTTACAGAAAGGGTCATTAGACATTGGAATGGGCTGCCCAGGGAGGTGGTGGAGTCTCCATCTCTGGATGTGTTTAAGAAAAGACTGGACATGGCACTTAGTGCCATGGTCTAGTTGACAGGGTGGTGTAGGGGCAATGGTTGGACTCGATGATCCCTGAGGTCTCTTCCAACCTGGTTGATTCTGTGATTCTGTGATTCTGTGAACTGGTGTCCTTCCCTCAGAAGGAGAAGGATAGATTTGAGGAAACTGTCTTTACTGGATTCATTGGTTTTAAGGGCGTGTTAAAAGACAGACAAATCCCAAATAAATAAAACCAGATATTAGTATCTCATTCTAAACTTCGTGACTGTTAATGTTAAATTGGGCATTAATGTCATTAAGACGGAAGATAAGGTTTTACTTCATGAGCTTGAAATCATAAGTCTTGAGAGAGATCAATGATGGTTGCCTTGTAACTTGGAAGCTTGCACAGCCCCAGTAAAATCACTGCCATGTGTCGTGTGGTCCCCCTGCTGCACTACTGCAAGTGACGGAGTACAGACAGAGTAGGGGAAGAATGAGGTTTTTTGAGTTATATATACTGAAAGCATTTATTTGCTAATGTCAAGTAGCATTCACATAATCTATCTGATGTTGTCACCTGATGTGTCACTGTCAGCTGTTGTCATGGCCACGTATCAGAGAGGTACAGGAGACCTCTTAGATTTCTTCTATTGATTAGACTAAACGCTTTCAAATGAAGCTGTAAAAACCTGAATCAAAATTCCAACCAGCCACCAGTCCTTATTCATAGTCACACTCTGAATACTATTCTGGTTTCTTTACTATTTCTTTAGAACCGGCTGGCTTCTAAAGGGAATGACATCAACACTATTCCTCAATAATAATGATTAAAATCAAAAGGAATACAAATAGATTTTCCAGACTTGCTTCTTTTTGTAAGTAACATAATATCCTGGATCAAATTTACCTTATAGAAACATATTGCAATAAGCTAGAAAGACAATAAGATGGACATAAGACAGAAGCATGCTGGAAAATATATAACCAAAGTAGATTTTTCAGAATACCTTTTTGCCTTTGGAGAGCAAAATGAATGTCAAGAGGTATGAGCGAGAGAATTAGAGATACAGTTTGGACAGGGGTGTACCTTATTATGTACCTTATATTTTAAGTTAAATCCTAATCCAGCAAACAGTTCGTTATCACATTTGCTAAAATTTAATAGCATGTGTAGTCAGCTGGTTTGGAGACTGCTGCTCCAATAATACAGTTTTCTGGAGTGAACTAGTACATTTTAAACATTAAGATTCTACAAGACTTACAAAGTCTGCTACTAATTCTGAAAATTCTCACTGAATGTTCAGCAGCATCTGAAAAACTCGGTACCCTGAGTGTTGTAGGTTACTTGCTATGTTGAAAGCCCAGAGTTAAATCTGCTTCAGCTGTAGCTGTTTTCTCTTAGCGCTTTCGCCACATGGATCATGGTGTCTCTATGACTCCATTCAGTAAATGAGAACAAAACACAGTCCAAATATTGTAATGTAGCTCTGGTGACTTGCCCAGCTTCTCAAATGAACACTGTGGCACAGGCATTCTCTGCAGAATATGATGTCCTTTCTTCGCTATGATGCTGTTTGGAAATCTTCCCAATCTTGTATCAGATGAAGGATCTTAAATACAATAATTCTTCGCTGGATAATTTTGATTTAACAACATGCAATGTATAACTCTACCTTACACTAAGTAGAGCAGTCTATTTGTGCATTTGAAAACTGACATGTCTAGATACATGAAGCAACCACTTATTCTGATAATCCTCACTTTTGAATATACCATTTTGACACCTGATGTGATATTGTCAGTGTTAAGAATTTTAGACTAACAGGCCAGATCTCTCGTGCATGAACTAATGGAGAAGCAGGTAGCAGTTATATGGTATCAAGCGCTGGTGATGTCACTTTTTCTGTCTCTGTCCTAACACATATCCTATTTCTTTGTCTGCCTTACACTCCTCTACTGTGCCTATCAGGGCCCTCTGTGTCTCCTGCAATCAGCTTTTTCCAGTCATGGCAGAATCTGATCCTTTTCCTTCCACCCTTTGCTCCAGCATCATTATTGATAAGAACACAGATGGAAGCTAATTCAGCTTCATGGAAAAAGAAGAATCTCTTTCCCCAGAGATCAGTAGTCAGATTTCACCTGCCAGAAACTGATAGCTGGGTAAAAGTAAATCATATGTCCCTGAAATTTACCGCTTTGGCTAGATTTTACATGGCTAGTAATGGCAGACCTTTAATTTAAGTTTAATCTCTCTATCCATTTTATAGTCTTCCAATCAAAGTCTAGAGACAACAAAACTTCTGAAAGAAAAACTTTAGGAATTTTTTGGTATGAAATAAGTGATTTATTTTTACTGATCTGTTGTCAGAAATAGCTGACACACTTTAGGCAAAAATGCCCCAAAATCCAATATAAGGCAGGGAGTCAGTACAGAATACTGCATCATGAAGATTTTCTTTTTTTTTTTTTTTTTGACATTTGCCAAGCATCACCATTTAAGATTGAGCAGGCAGTTAAACGGATGGCAGACACTCTCTATTAACCTTCTCCTTCCCAAGAGGGAAAAAGAAAAAGAGAAAAGGGAGAGAGACTTACATGTTGGAAAGTTAAAACAGTTTTAATAAACAATAACAATGAAAAGAAAGTATAATAAATAAAGAGCTGTATACAGAACTGCTACGGAGCTCCCCCCAATGACGATCACATCACCGCTGATGCTGCAGGGCAGGCACTGGGCAGTTCTGGAGCACATGCGTCAGCAGACAGGAACTCGGTTCAGGAGCGACGGTAGGAGCATGGACAGAGTCCTCCCAGGATGCCGGCCATAGGGGAAGAGAGCACGACCCTCATGGTCGTGCAGCTTTTAACTGAGTATATCACGTGGGTGGGATGGAATACCCCGTTGTTCAGGTTTGGGTCACCTCATCTGTCTGCTCCTCCCCGCAGGTGCAGCACTCTACGGTCCCTTCCTCTGTGGAACAAAGAGACGCAAAAGGGACCCTAGTTCCTATGGCAACAGGCAGTGTACTCCACTTCAGGAAGTAAAGTCACTTAAAGGAATCACAGAATCACAGAATCACAGAATCAACCTTAAACCCTCTTTCACTGACAATATCATGACCAGCTCCAGCAATGAGGTCATTTGACTTTCCAAGTGGAAGCAGAGTGCTCTGGTGAAAGATTTTAATGTTTTCATTAGTGTCACGGTTTAAAGCTGGGCTGGCGATTAAACCTACAGCAGACGCTCTCTGTTAACCCTCCCCCCCCCCCCACCCGAAGGGAAAGGGAAAGGGAAAAGGGAGAGAGACTTACGGGTTGGAAAGTTAAAACAGTTTTAATAAACCTATAATAATGAAAAAGAGTATAATAATATTGGAATAATCAAATATATACAAATATATATACAAAACCAAGATCGAGCTCCCCCGATGTCAGCAACGTCACCACCGGCACTGCAGGGCAGGCTCCGGGAAGGCCCAGGCTGGGCCTAGCGACGGTCGAGAGCTGGATTCAGGGATGCACAGATCAGGATCGGGGGCAGCAGGAAAACAGACAGAGTCCTCCTTGGACACCGGCCATAGCAGAAAGAGCAAGAGCGAGCAAGAGGCGAGACCCTCGTGATCCCCCCGCTTTATACCGAGAATGACGTGTATGGGATGGAATACCCTCGTTGGTCAATTTTGGGTCACCTGCCCTGTCTGCTCCCCCCTGCAGCTGCGACCCCCCTTCGGCTTTTCACTTGTAAGCAGTGAGGAATTCAGCGGTGACCTTGGTTTCTCTAAGAAAAAAGTACAGCAAGAGCCTTACTGCACAACATCCCTACCGGTGCCTCAGCGATAACTACAAACTTCGAGCGTTATCAGTCCTGGAAGCAGACACTGTCTGCAAAACATGTAGTTAGTTTCAGAAAGTGCAGTTACTTAGAAGAGACTTAGCTGAAAGTAAAAATCACTGAAAGGAAAATCGGCCTGGTTTAGGCCAAACCAGGACAATTAGGCTTTACCTGGAAAAAGAGTGCTGGGCTTACTGCCTAGGAGTAGTGCACCCATTATAAACTTACACTAGTTAAATGTTATTATACACCATCCATGTTTTATAGTTTCCTTTGTGTCTATGTGTGTTTGTATATGTCTTACTGACTCCAGTATAGTAGCTGAGTATTTGCCCCTTGAAAATGAGGAAAAGTTGTTCTTTGTCTCACACATCACATTTCATAGTTTACAAGAGCAAGTGTAGTATCCAAAAATTTTTTGAACAGCCTAATGTTGCAGCTCCTTAGGACACACACAAAAAGGCCTGCAAGTTGAACACTTCCAATATGGAATTGATATGGGACATTTCATCATCAATGTATGACTGAGGGTACTTATCAGCACATCTCAGCAATAAGAAGTTTTTGGATATTAATGCTGTTTTTTACTCTTTATTATCTGAAGTTATGGAAGTGTAAAATTAGATCATTCTTACTCTGCCCATGTGCTTTCTAACAATTGTTTTGATCTTCAACATCTTCACATCTATTTATGCGACTTTTTAACGTATATTCTTGTAAAATCCACAGGGTCAAGCCTTTATCCTATCTGTTATCTGCCTTGCTATGTAATAATCACAGAAATGTTTTCTCCAGGTGATCAGTGGTAAAATAATAATTGATGAGTAAAATGATATATTAGATGTTGTGATTAAAAGTGCAGGACTGTTTGTTTTGTAATTATTTTTCTATACTATGTAGGACCTAGTTGCAAGATTAGAAGTAGATTCTACTGTTTTCCACAGTTTCAGTAGCAGTCCAGACACAATGTTATGGAGATCTGTAGGAGCAGAAGCAAAGGTATAAACATGTGATTTGTCAGAGGTTTACCAGATAGTCATCAAAGAGCAACTACAATGTGAAAGTCAGCTTACAGATTAGGTCCTCTGAACAAACCAGTAGCCATGATACTAATACCGTGTCTCTTCCTAAGTCTATTGTTATTAAATTAAAAATATAAAAAAAAACAAAACCCAACACTGAGTCCTAATTTAATCTTTCTTTCGCTTTTGACAATGACAGCATTTTATTTTCTCTTATTCCTTTATTTTAGGAAATATTTCTGTCTTCATACTCCAGTTTACAGGTGTGGGGAGAGAGGAGAACAGGAGATTTCTTCATAGTCTTTTGAATGAGCATAACTTCCCTTAAGGATGAGTACAAGGATATATGTTCTTTGTGTGCAAAGATGCCTATTTAATTTGTTGGTTTGTACTGTGGTTTTGTTGTGTTTTTTTATTATAAAATGCTTTTGAATTGCATCTGAATATTTAGTGTTATCTGCCTGTATAAGCTTAAACTGAGTTTAAGTAGAGAGTGTTTGTTTTCCACTTCTTGAACATCTACGAAGTATGAACGTGTAAAGTTTTCTAGTTTTCTAATTTTAAGCTTTCCTTTTATAAAAGTGTGTTAATTATTATTATTACTGCTGTTTATAATCATAGAGTCATAGAATCATTTAGGTTGGAAAAGACCTTTAAAATCAAGTCCAACCGTCAACGTAACACTACCAAGTCCACCACTAAACCATGTTCCTAAGCACCACACCTACCTGTCTTTACAGGTACTCCCTTCAGGGGTGGTGACTCCACCACTTGCCTGAGCAGCCTGTTCCAATGCTTGACAACCCTTTCTGTGAAGACATTTTTCATGATATCCAATCTAAACCTCCCCTGGCTCAACTTGAGGCCATTTCCTCTTGTCCTATCACTCATTACTTGGGAAAAGAGACTAACACCACCCTCACTATAACCTCCTTTCAGGTAGTTGTAGAGAGCAATAAAGTCTCCCCTCAGTCTCCTTTTCTCCAGGCTGAACAGCCCCAGTCCTCTCAGCTGCTCTTCATAGGGCTTGATCTCTAGACTCTTCAGCAGCTTCCTTGCCCTTCTTTGGACTCAACTCAATGTCTTTCTTGTAGTGAGGAGCCCAAAACTGAACACAGTATTCAAGGTGCAGCCTCACGAGTGCCAAGTACAGGCGGACAACCACTTCCCTAGTCCTGCTGGCCAGGTTATTTCTGATACAAGTCAGGATGCTGTTGGCCATCTTGACCACCTGGGCACACTGCTGGCTCCTATTCAGCCAGCTATCAATCAACACCCCCAGGGCCACACTTGCAGGACCCGACACCTAGCCTTGTTGAACCTCATACTGTTGGCCTTAGCCCATCAATCCAGCCTGTCCAGATCCCTCTGCAGAGCCTTCCTCTCCTCAAGCAGATCAACACTTCCACCCAACATGGTGTCATCTGCAAGCTTACTGAGGGTGCACTCGATCCCCTCATCCAGATCATTGATAAAGATATTAAAGAGAACTGGCCCTAATACTGAGTCCTGGGGAACAGCACTTGTGACCGGCTGCCAACTGGATTTAACTTCATTCACCACAACTCTTTGGCCCCAGCCATCCAGCCAGTTTTCTACCCAGAGAATAGTATGCTCATCCAAGCCATGAGCAGTCAGTTTCTCCAGCAGAATGCTGTGGGAAACCATGTCAAAGGCTTTAGTAAAGTCTAGGTAGACAACATCCACAGCCTTTCCCTCATTCACGAAGCACGTCACCTTGTCATAGAAGGAGATGAGGTTAGTCAGGTAGGACCTGCATGTCATAAACCCATACCGACTGCACCTGATCACCTGGTTGTCCTGTATGTGTCGCATGATGGCACTCAAGATGATCTGCTCCATAAGCTTCCCTGGCACCGAAGTCACATTACCACAGAACTCTTAAAACATAAATAATATATATCTACTTTAAAAAATATGTAGTTACAGACACCAGTTCTGGAAAGACTTATACATATAAAAAAACTATCACTAATGTGATTAAGTCCAGTAACTTTGATGACATTACTCAGATTTAAAGCAATGTAACCTGGAGGAGAATTGGCCCCATATGGCTTTTAAATAGACCATGTTCAGTTAAATGAGTTGTTGTTAAATGAATGTGCCATTTAATTAAATAAGCATAAGTATAAAATATTATAACTTTAGACTTCTTCAGCTCTGTTTGGGATGAATTCTCAAAAACCCTTTGTAGGGGTTTCAACTCAGGCTAACCACCATAATCCCTTACACAGTTTTCAAAAGCTGAGGTAGAGTTCCACTTGTATTTCATAATTTACATGTTTTGAAAAAAAAAATCTACATTTATATTCTGAAAAAGCAGGTGGACCATGTACTTTGATTGCCCTAAAATAATCTAATTTCACAGATTTTATGACTGACTTCAAATAAGTTTGAAAAATTACATAGTTTGAAAATGACTCAGCCCCACTAGAACCACATGCATGTATGATTCAAAGTAAAAGAAAAACTGTTACAAATGGAAATTAGAATAAAAATATGGATTTTGGATTTGAAATCAAATTCTAAACTCTGCAATAATTTGAGAGCATTTCATTCTCTATTTGATTCTTCCTCATTCTCCCCTGATCTAAAGATTTCTTTTGGGGTTGGTTTTACTAGTGATCAAGTTATTGATGAACTGAGCAAGCAAAAAAAGTACCAGGAAGGTCAGGATTTATAACTGACCATGTTGATTTCAATAGGATTTTGTCCCAAAATTCTGTGCAGGCAGAACTTTACTTCCAAGTTGCTACATAGATACTAGCTCAGGACCATACACACTAAATGAGTAAACACTGGACTGTTTTCTCAGCCAGAACAAATGGCTATTTACTACTTTATGGAGCTTAGCTAATAGTGATAGGACCATAATCCGGAACTGAAACTGTTTTAAACATAAAATATTTATACAAAACTATTTCAATGAGACCTTCTGCTACTGCTACATACGTTTTCACATGATTCAGTGAGATTCCTTCCTTCTTTCCAATAGTTTCTGCCCTCTTCTTGTATTTTTAAAGGGTGTCTTGGGTATTATGTGCTTTAGAGGCATTATGATTTATATTTTCTCTTCCTATCCCACTATATATGCAGGTATACATTAAAACTGTTTTACTTCCCAGTATATTATATAGCTGATGATGTAAGAACCAGCAGCATTTTTCCTCAAAATATTTTTTTTTTCCTTTACATCACAACTTCTTTGAAAGCCACTCCAAAGATCAGAGAGCTATAACCTACTGTCTTTCAAACATAGTTCTCAGTTCTTTCAGGAATAGGATGAGGCAAGACCTGGAGACTTCCAAGCAGTGGAAAGATTACTATTCCTCTATAGTAAATATGAAAATAAATTAGGACATGTCTTTTATTTTACATTCTGTCACAAGGCTCAATACCTGCACCAAGATGTTCCAATTTTGCATTCTCACCATTTTTAAAATATACGTGGTCAGGGAAGGTCGTTTAAAATATGAGTCTTCAAAAATCTGGCTGCCAGCAAAGTGACATTTTGTATTAGTCTTTCACTTGAACACAAAGGGCTGCTTAATTTTGTGTGTGGCGGGGGAGGGGTGGGTTGGTGCAAAACTAATTGGCATTTAAGTCTACTTCCATCTTATACTCATTCATTTCTACTAATTATTGAACTTCCTGCATGCAAGAACTGCAGTTAAACATAACATTGGGCCAGTGTGACCTAAGTACTGATCTTTTTCACTTATCATCTCAACACTTCAAACAACATTGATAAAAAGTTACCATAATGACCTCTATTAGAAGATGAATATTAAAAGGAACACTAAAATTAGCAGCCACCTTTCCTACAGTATTTTCTTGCAGATCGAATGTTTGACTAACCAGCAAATGTTACTTGCAGATTTAGGGGTTTAATATCTGCAATTAAAAAAAGGTATCTTTTTCAAAGAAAAAATGTATAGGACATTCTTATACTTTCTGGTTAAAATCAGAGAAGAGTTTTAATTTAACAAGAAAGAAAAGAGATCAGATACTTTAAAACACTCAATCATTTCAGTTTTCCAAATTGTGGAAGTTGTATTTGCTGGTAATGACTACATAATTGCTGCCACTGACTTTTTCAAGATAGTTATATGGATAGTATCACTGATATGAGTAAATACCTACGGGTTCAGCCTTGTTGACGAAAATAGTGCCCAGTACCAGTTAAAGCTCTTCCATTTTCAGCAAGTTAGATTGGATCAGATCATGATTCATTATCTGATTTGTTAAGACTCTTCAATAGAGTGAGCAGGAACAGTCAGCATTTACCAAGTTAAAAATTATATTTGTATGTTCCACTTTGTTGTCTAGAGGGATAAATCTGCCCACACAGCCTTTTTCAGCTCTGTTCATGGGAGGCAAAAAAAGCCCTAAACCAACAAATTGTTCCCAATGGTTCTCTTTCATCCAACTTATCACAAAGCACAAGTCTTTGCTACTATCTGGGAAGGTTCTGGTTTTAAGTGCACCTGTAGCATGAAGTGAATGATTCTTGACCTATGTGAAAGGCTAACTTGGACTTCATGTTTCAGGAAATGAACTTGAAATTGTATGTATTCTGACCTGTAAAATATTGGGTGACTTATTCAGCAATGCTGAACATCATTCAGTAATAATGAGCAATATTCCTGAATAATTACTCTGTGGGTTGTTTACTTAAATTGATAAATTATTTCAGTTCAATTACAACTTATTGAAGTATTTCTGAGAACAGTCTGAAAAGTTATTTTTTTTTTCTGAAAATCAGGTACAGGGAAAAATAATACCTTCTCATCTCATTAAGTATCAATGAAACCCACATATATTTATAAGGAAGTAAAGATGCTTTCATCTCTACACCAGCTTGTAATTAGTCCATGAACATATCCTGAAAAGGACTGGCCACTGATCTCCTCTCCATGTCTTTTATGATAGAGAGAAATGTAGACTGGCTGTGGAAAGGCAAGTTGGTTTAAATAAGAAAGGGCTTGGAGATTTTTCATGTTTTGCTTGTTCTTCCTCTGGTACGTTGCCATCTGGAGATTTCCTCAGGGTATCTTCCTCATCTCACTCTGTGTATGCACATTTTACTATGCTTGCTATTTAAATTTCAAGTCAATGCTTCTGAAAATTGCAAATTTATAGAAACATTCCATATTCATTGTAATTTTAGAAAAAAATCACTAATATCTAAATTTGTATAACATTCCTTTACATTTACATTTTTATCAGAGGAGAGTAATACCATTTTGCATAGGAAAATAACTTACTTTATATCTTTCTTAATTTAGAGAAAGCAAAATATAATACAATATTACACAGATTTACCAAACCGTCTAGTGTTAACACCTGTCTGAAAAAAAATGCTAAACAGGATAAGATTGTTTAACATATTCTTGATGCATGGTAATAGAAATTAATAGTGTTTGCTATCATTTTCAGTGGAAGAAAAACAGGGTCACTAACAAACAGGCTTATCACCTTATTGAAAATGGTTTCAGTTTGACCTAAGGTGGATAATGCTTTTGTCTATAGCTTCAGTTCTCACTTCTATTTCTCTATGCTACTGTATATCCTTTCAAAATTGCAATTGCAGGGCTCAGGTTAGCAAAAAGCAATTCTATGTTGACTAAGAAAATTGTAAATTTCCTATATACGACTACAGAAAAGTTATTTTAATTGTGATGGTTAGTAATTTTAAAGTTCCCTATTTTCTTTAGCATTATTATAATTGTATTATTGGTATTCAGTTAACTGGTATTTAGTTATTATATTTTTGTATTTCTATATAGCTTGAAAGAAAGTTTCATTATAAGTTTTTTAAAATTGTCCTCTGTACTCTTTCATATAAAGTGGAAGTGCTTTAATCATAGAATCACTGAATGGTTTCAGTTGGAAGGGACTTTTACAGATCATGTAGTCCAACCCTTCTGCCATGGACATGCACATCTTTCACTAGATCAGGCTGTTCAAGGCTCTGTCCAACCTGACTCAGAACACCTATTCTATTCCATTCTAATTCTATTCTATTCTATTCTATTCTATTCTATTCTATTCTATTCTATTCTATTCTATTCTATTCTATTCTATTCTATTCTAATCCTATTATAAATAGGTGAATGATTACACTTTGACCAGAAAGGACACACCAATCTGGTAGTCATATAAGTTCTTTGGCAACTTTTACACCACAATTAACTAGTTTTACTGTGACAGTGAAGTTTTCACTAGGGTGTACACGCCAGTATTTTCGGAGAATTTAGTCCAGGAACATTTCAAAAGCTAGAAGTTTATGTAGTTTCAGTTGCTTAGCAAGATAGACGGTAGAGTTGAGTGTGAATATTCATAATTCATTATTCATAATTAGTTATTAATTAAGAATTATTAATAATTATTCATAATTATTTGCAGTCGATTTCCAGAATAAAGAAAGAATATATCAGAAGTTGAACTAGACCATCCTTAGTTTATTCCAACAGAAAGCAAGCTTTTCAACCAGAGGCTGCTCAAAAGAAATCCAAGTTCAGTTTTTCCAGCAATGACATATAAGAGGTTTCCTAGAAATAACACTCTGTAGGGCTGAAGTTAACATATTCTGAGTGAAGGTAGCTATTGGCAAGATATGAAAAACAATGGAACAAATCCCAGTTTGACTTCTTTTCACTTTCTTGAGTAATTTTCCAGACATACTGCCTGTGGGGAATGGAGAACAAAATATTGAAAGAAAGTGTAGACATACCAGAATATCAAGTAGGATCTGACTACACAGACAGTGTAATGTAGGGAGTGGGAGGGAGAAGTGCGATATCAACATTTGCTGCCTTTTGAAAAACAGTAAATTTTCCAGTTTTTAAAAAAAACATAGCATTGGAAAAACTTTACAGAAATATTTTAAATGAATACATAGAGTCCATAATTGGAGCTTTGTGCTTCCCAATACAGATGATACCTATCAATAAAAAGAAGTAAGCGTAAATTTGATAATCAGGCTGTCACTAATGCTTTTATACAGGAAATATCTGCCTTAGTGTGTACTAGTTGTCACACACCATTCCTGTCTTATGCGATTAGTGTTTGTCACCACAGTATCTTGTACTTTTCTTTGTCTCCTTTCCAACTTGCTTTTACCTACCTGATAGCTACCTGAAGCTCCTCAACTATGACTCATCTTAAATTAAACCAGAAAGAATATAGAAAACTGCATAAGGGAATCTTTTATTATATATTTATTACATGTTTGTGTTATACTAATTATTAAGACTGAGAGACTTTGGAAAATAGGATTTTAAAAGAGGAATAGAAAAAAAGAAGCTTGGTGTTATGAAAGTTTCTTTTAATGACTTTGTTGGAAGGACTAAGGCAAGAAAGTAGAGCCATTTTAATTTTACATCAACTAACAATATTTAACATACATAGAAACAATAATAAAGTTGACTAACAAACAAAAAGCCAAGAGTTAATGAAAACTAACAAGAGTTTAGCTGAAATAACTAATACATAGGTAGAAAACTTTTTAGAGATTTTCATACATTCAAACAGAATAATGCACATTAGTTTCTCCAAGGGATAAAATATGGAACCAGCAAGAGATGTGCAACTGAGTTTCCAATAATGTTCTCAAAATTAGGAGCGTGAAAGAAAATGCAGATGGAGTGTGGTGTGAGAACAATTTGCAATGATTCAGGCTATTTTGCTTTGGAAGTTCATACACTGAAAGCATAATGCTGTTGAAGGCTGCCCATCTTTAATTGATCCTGCTGTGGGATGGACTGAATACCACAATGCAGGTTTCTTTACAGGTGACTGGGAATTGTACCCTAGAATCCAGCTGATGATAGAAAAAGGAGTGGAAATGGGAATAAGCCTTCATCATGACAAAGAATAAAAATGACTACATGGAGACTTTTAACAAGAGAACAGTTCTTGTGAGGTTTTACTAGGGATGTGGGAAAGGTAATCAGGCTAGGAGACACTTTGGAAAAATGGATCTTAACATAGAATTTAATAAAAGAAATACGGGCAAAACAGTAAAGTACTGATGTTGGCTCATCTCGTAATATACTCAGTCTTAGTACTTGCACTTGGCCAGGAACATCTCTCAGGAAGATTACAGAAAATCCTCCTCTGATATGGTATCAGGGGAAAGAAACTGGATCAGAGTCTACAGAATCAGCAAGGGAAGAACCACATACTGAATCTGAAAAGTATTAAGGATTATTCCTTACTGTTCAGAGTTTTTGTGCATCCTGAGAAGAAAATTGTAAATTTGGGAATGGAGATATGCTGGAGTCCTTCAGAAAATTAGTTTTATTATTATTTCTGCCTTAACCATTTGCTTATGAAGGCCATAACTACTCCTGTGAATGGAGCAGAGAGACAAGAATTAGTTCGATACAGGGGAGGCATCCTTCTGGAACAAATAATTCTGGACATCCTGGAAGTGATTTGTAATTTTATTGTGGCCTTGCACTGAAATTTTAATGTAACAGTTCAGCACATCATTAATCAGCTGAGGGCAGAACAGTACTACTATGGCTATACTGCTTTTGGATGTGTGGTTAGTTTCAGCTGAGGTGCAATACAGCTTAGACCATCTGTCTTTGACATGGGAGACAGACTGTTTTACTAGTTCCACTCTTCAGGTTAAACTTAAGTGGAAAGAGATTAATTCAGTTATGAGAGAGAAGCAGTTTTTCATAGCAAAGGGTTGAGATTAGCATTAAAAATGTTTTCTTGTATTGCATTTGATATCCATGAGTGCTCAGTGTCACACAGTAGAGACATTTTTCTTTTGAGTCCACAGTATCTGTCAAAGTGTTTTAGGTGGTTGTGAAGTATGAGGCTCCTATACCTATATACACAACAAGGAATTCATACAAACGTTGACTGAGATTTGAGTCTTGCTGATTTACTTTAATAAATCCTATTTATCTCATTGGTGCTATTATGACTAATTACTAAAGTAGCTCAAAAGCTGAAGTCATATTAGTGCAATGTACCCCAGATCAAGAGATTTTTTTTTGTCTTGTTTCTAAAGAAGCTCATTAGTCTTCACTCCAACAGTCTTTTACATTATTCAAATGCCCATTAGAGAATGAATGTTGCATCATACGTTTGTTGGAATGTTCTTTTTTATTAGGTAGAGTGAACACTTCATATGTGAAATAATAGCTTACTGCATTTTTCACTAAAATTTCTGTCTCTGTTTATTACTTCAGTTGAGTCATAATTCTGGTAGTTATCCTACAAACAGTGAAGCATAGAGGTATCTTTAGTCCCATGACAACACTTTTAAATGCATTTATGTATGTTTGAAATCATATACATCAGGACTTAGTACTAATTCTGTCTCCTCTCTTGACTAGATTATAGCACTATGCCAGCCTACCATCAGCCGGGCTGAGAATATCTTTCTGTTTAATGATTTACGTTAAGTGCTCTAATTGTATGTATTTAGTTACTTTGCCTTGATGTTTGGTGTTCTGCAGTGTTCTGCAGTCTGATTAGTGTTCCAAAACTGGTGATGTCTGTGTCATGAGGATGACCCAGAAACAAGCCTATGCGACAAAAATGCAAGATTTTTCCTGAAGATGAACGATTGCACCATGTTCTTAATGTCTTTTTTTCCCAGCTGTGGTAATTAAGTGTTGTGTTACTCACATCAGCGTGATATCGGATAACCAGCCTTTCTGCCTATTTACCTGCACTGCTGCCACAGGAAAATAAGAAAATAATGTGCAAAAATAAAAAAAACTACACTCTTGACAAAGCATGGGCAAAATGACCAGGAATTAATTAGATTTCATTATGTGTGTAAGTGCACCAGCTTTCACTTGAGCTGAAGATTTCAGGCAGACATAAGAAGGTGTTGTTACTGAGCTATGGTTCAGACCACATGGAAACTAATCCACTGCTGAAAATTCACATTTCAGCAGTATTTCAAAGTAAAGAAAGTACTCTGGGAACTGGAAAAAGAATGTAAGAAAACCCAAAATTTGTTCTAGCATTTCAGTACTTTTTAATGACCCCTGATACAGCATCATGTAAAACTGCATTAATTTCCTTACCCTCCCTTTCTTTATTACACTTATCTCGCACTTAACCATGATGAGTTCCATGGCAATAAAGTACAGGGGACAGCTGCTAACAGAAACTACAGGATATAGTGCTGAAATGAAATGTCCCTAAAGTAAATGAAAATCAGAGGATCTTGATTCCCTTCTTAGGAATCCTGATTGGTGGATAATTTTGTATTTCAATAATAATTTTGCAAAAGTGCTTCAACTAACATCATTTTTGTTTACAACACTGTAAATGTAGAACATAAATAAAATTGGAAATAAATAAAATTGGAAATTCTTCAAAGCTTGTATCAGGTGTGATAGCTGAGAATATTATGTTGTTTTTAAATCAGTAACTTTGTGTTGCGTCAGCCCAGTTTTCTTTCTTTTTCTTTTTTTCCCTTTCTTTCTTTCTTTCTTTCTTTCTTTCTTTCTTTCTTTCTTTCTTTCTTTTTCTCTCTTTCTCTTATTAAAAATTTTAATAGCTTGATTTATCAGGTGTACTCTCTAATGTACAATGAATTAAATCTCATTGCTGGGTGACATTTACATAATATATAATCCATATTAAGTATTTCAAGTCAATATATTTGATCCCGACTATAGGAATATGTTGTGGCTATATCATACTCATTACGTGAAATAAAGTGATCATGGGATTCTGCATGATATAATGGTACTATAATTGTTAAATTTGATGCTGACAGCAATACAGCTAAATTATTGGTAGTAATAAAGGATAGGGATGTGTTAGTAGTACTGATGAATTTTTTCGAACCATGAGAACAGGAACAACCATGTACACATGAAGTCATCACACAGACTACCCGGCTCATAGGATAATTCAGGTAGGTAGAGACCTCAGGAAGCCTCTGGTCCAATGCTTGGTCATAGCAGGATCAACTAGGAGATCAGACTTGGTTGCTCAGGGCTTTGCTCATTTGAGGCTTGAAAACCTCCAAAGATGGAGACTACATAACATCTCTGGGCAACCTGTTCTACAGCTTGACATTCCTCATGGTGAAAAAGCAATGCATTATGTCTTCTGGAACCTTTTCTGTTGCAATTGGTCACTCAGTTTCCTTTTCTGTGCCTCCATAAAGCACCTGTATCTGTTTTCTCAATAACTTCCTCTTTGGTTTCTATCAGCTTCCCCATAAACCTTCTACCTATTAAACAAGCACATTTCTCTCAGCTTCTTCTCTTAAGCCATTCATGTTTATCTGTCAAAACTACAGTTTCGTGACTTTGAACCATTTAAATAGGGATTTGGCTATTTTGTCTTCTTGCCACATAAAGTCATAGAATGGAGTCACAGAATAGTTTAGGCTAGGATGAACATTTTGAGGCCATCTAGACCAATCTCCTGTTTAAACCAGAGTTAACTTCAAAGCTGGATCAGGTTGCTTGTCTGGTTGGGTTTTTAGCGTCTCCAAGAATGAAGGTTTTACATCTCGCCTGAGCAATCCTTTAAGTTGTGTGCTTAATCACACTTGAGAATTATTATTTTTTTAATTGTTTCTATCTGTGATGCAACTTCTGATCACTGCTTATTTATCTTTTTGTTATGCACTTCTGAGAAGCGTTTGACTTTGTTTTCTCTATAACCCTTACCATCAGGTAATTGAAGACAGCAGTTAGATTTTCCCCTTATCCTTCTCTTCCTAGGCTGAACAAATCGTTTCCTGAACCACTCTTAGAAAGTCATGTTCTTCAGTGCCTTAGTGGTCCTCCGTCAGTTTGTCAACGTGTCTTTAGTTGAACAACTAAAATTGGATTCAGTTCTCCAAATACACTGTCACAAGTGCTAATAGGGTATTGTAACCACTTTCTCAATCTCAGCCTTAAAAAGATACAGCCCATATCATTGGGCTCTCTAGGGCTTACACGGACACAAAGGCATGCTGCCAATTCATGTTCAGCTTTCTATCCCCCCAAGTCCTCCGGTCCTTTTCTGCCAAGCTTCTACCCAGACAGCTGGTCCCAAGCCTGTACTGTGGCACAGGCTTATTCTGACATTAAAATTTCTCATTTTGTTCAAGTATGTGAGGTTTTTACCAGCTTGTTGGAGTCACTCCAGAAGGTGACCTTACCCTCTTACTGTACTGACTAGTACCTGCAAGTTAGTGTCATCTGTAAACTGGATGCCCATATTCTGCCGTGTTGATGATTAAAGTTTTGAACTATTGGTCCCTGTATTGTTCTGAGAGGAATGCCATACATAACCATCTGTCAGTTAGATTTTGAACTTTGAACTCATAACCTTTTCAGCCCATTGTTCATTCCATTTTTCATCCATCTTGTAATCCAGACACTGAGATCTCACTGCGTAAGTTTGATTACAGGGTGCTGAAGGAGATCATGTTAAAAGCTGTATTAAAGTTACGGTAAATAATATTAATTGATGTTTTCTTGTCCACAAAGCCAGTTATTTCATCATAGAATGCAATCAGGTTGGCCATGTCTGACTTTCTCTTTGTAAATCTGTGCTGTCTATTCTCATTCATGTTCTTGTCTTTCGTGTGCTTAGAAGCTTACAGGAGTGTTTGCTCCATAATATTCCAAAGGACTGAGGTGAGGCTGACCAGCATGTGATTTCCTGGATCTTTACTCTTGTCTTTTTTGAAGATGTGCATAGTATTTGCCTTTTTCTAGTCATTAGGGACCTTCCCGGAAGTAAGGACACAGAGTGGTCTTACACTGATACTGTTCAGCTCTCTCAGCACCCTTGAACTCAGCTGGTTCAACATTTGCTGCCAGTGTATCTGTGGAAACCTGTCTTGTTGCCGTTGACATCCTTCACTAGTTTCTACTTAAATTCAGCTTTGGGTTTCTGAATTCCAACCTCAGCTGCCCAGGTCTCTACTCCTCCTGGGCAGCCTGTCCCCACTTTCACCTGCTGTAAATTTCCCATAGGCTCCTCTTCTTGCATTCAGGCAGGAGTAGACTTTCCTCCTGCCATACCTGCTTAATTACCTGATCATCTGCGTAGATCATTCATGTGTTTTGAGGAGGTTGTCTTTGAAGGTCAACATTTAGGAATTTTGTAGAAACTGTGAATGAAAAAAAACCCCACCATACTAACCAGCAGACACTAAGGAAGGGAGAATGAATTACTGTCTCCTGTCAGGCAAACTTTCCTTCCATTATCTTTGTGCTTCACTCAGAATGAAAGGCCAAACTATTTTTAACACGTTTCTGAGTGATGTCCACAGATGGCTGTAGGCTTCTGTATGTTCAGTACAGGCTGTTTTTTGTTGGGTTTTGGTATGGTTTGGTTTTTTTGGTCTTGTTTTGGTTTGGGTTTGTTTTTTTTTTAATGGTCAGGACGTTATGAGACAGAGCCCTGGCTAGACATAGAACTGGAAAAAATGGGCCTGTGGTTATGGTTGGTGAATCTGATACTGTTTTCCCAACTCTGGCTCAGTCTATTTCAGGTAGCATAACCCCACATTCTTCCTAATAGATTGAGAGCCTTTTGGAATGACAATACATTATTACATGAGGTGTTTGAAAAAGAAAAGCTCATTTTAAAACTATGCTATCTATAACAACTACCAAGGGTTAGAAAGAAACATGTTTACTCATTTTAGTGATGTGGAGAAGGCATCCAACACAGACAATGGATTAATGGTGGTGGTAAGAAGTAAAAAGGAAAGAAAAAGCAAGGAAGACTAGAAGATTAAACCTTTTCTTAAGAAATCGAACTTCTGAGACAGATATAGTGATATTTTGAAGAGAAGACGGAAATAGAGTTGTAAATCAAAGTGATCATAGACTGACAGAAGAAAGCAATTGATGAGATATTAGTTGGCAGAGGAACATGAAGTGAGTAGAAATAAAAATGGATTATATAAAAAAGAAAAGATTGTCAGTAACTTTGGAAGTAAGATATAAAATAAAATTCACAACTAGCTAGAATAGGTGTAGTTAAGCTATACTGTGTTAATTGACATGCTTTGTACGTTGCAGCAATTATGTGTTTGCTTGTTGATTTTTGAACACCTTTCACGGCTTCAGACTTGGGCTAAATACCTCCTTTTCCTGTTTGTATATATTTATTTCTTATTTTTATTCTCAGTGACAGCTGTGTATTTGTTTTATATAATCATAGTAATACTCAGATGCCATTCTCAGTGTTTCTGTGTTTACAAGATGGCAATCTGATGAATATGTGCAGAATAGAATAGAATAGAATAGAATAGAACAGAACAGAACAGAACAGAACAGAACAGAAGAGGATGGTATAGAATAGAATAGTTCAGCTGGAAGGGACCTACTGCCTGACCACTTCCCCACAGACGAAAAGCTAAAGCATGTTATTAAAGATATTGTCGAAATGCTTCTTTTTAAGGCACTGACAGGCATGGGGCATCAGCCACCTGTCTAGGAAGCCTGTTCCAGTGTTTGACCACCCTCTCAGTAAAGAAATGTTTCCTAATGTCAAGTCTGAACCTCCCTTAGTGCAGCTTTGAACGATTCCCACACATCCTGTTGCTGGATACCAGAGAGGAGAGATCAGCACCTCCCTCTCCACTTCTCCTCCTCATTCTCCTTTTCCCCAAACTAGACAAACCCAAAGTCCTCAGCCGCTCCTCACAGGACATGACTTCCAGCTCTTTCACCAGCTTTGTTGCCTTCCTCTGGATATGTTCAAGAACCTTAACATCCTTGGTCCCTTCCAATCCCTAACATTCTGTGATTCTGTGATCCTTCTTAAATTGTGGGGCTTAGAACCACATGCAATATTCAAGGTGAGAATGGGATAATCACCTCTTTTGACTGGCTGGTTATGCTGTTTAATGCATTCCCAGATGTGCTTTACCCTCCTGGCTGCTATGCTGACCCATATAGAGCCTACACTTATATTGAGTGTAGATTACATAGTTACTCTTAAGTGCATGAAGTACACGAATTCCTTTTTTAATCTATTCAAGGTTTCTAAAGGAGTTTTCCTGTTTATTATGTTATCAAAGTTTAAGTCACTGAAATTACTTAAAACTCATGGTAGAATATAGATCAAAGTATTTAACTCAAATCTCTATCTTGAATAGCTTAGGTAGTATGACAACTCTGTTTGCACCCCTGTTCTTGGATTGGTTTCTAAATTCTCTTAAGCAGTCGAGGATGGTCTGCATACAATATAATGACAATCTAAAAAAGCATTTTTTTTTTAAAATATCTGGGACTAATGTGCAAATTCCATAACTGACATGTAGATATTCTAATAATCAGTGTTTATACATAAATGCTTGTGAATTGATTCCCTTTATGTAGAAATAATCAAGGATATCCTTGCAGTACAATTCCAAATGTATTGTAAAGTGATTTTAATATAAAATCAGAGCACATGATGCTTCATAATTTATTTAAAAGTGACTTTAAAAGATAAGTTTTATATGATTGTCTTTTTTTGAAATAATTTAAAAATATTTATTCTGTGAATTATACTATTAAATATATTAGTCTATGGGAATTCATTTAAAGTCTTTATGTGTTCTACAGAAACTTTCACAAATACTGACATTAGGTTGTGTCTAAAACACATATAAGACATTTTAAAGAAAACTAATCTATGCTAAAGAACAAGGACACAGCTTGAGATAGGGAAGATTCAGTGTCATCATTTTCTATTTCCCTTCCAACAATGGAATTTTCTACTGGGCTTGATTTCCATACATGATTCTGGTCGTAACTTTGCTTGTAAATAATCTGTCCCTGTACAATAGAAAATGCATATTACTAAGATAGATAGTATTTATTACTAGGATAGTTACAAATAAGTTACTGCTTGTAGCTCATTAGATGTAGCATTGTGGATAGTAATATGTGGTTGTTATTCTATAGGTACAGATTACTTACAAGAAAATCTGCTACTAGTTTCTATTCCAAATAATCTTTTAAAAATACAAAATAAAAATGCAATTTCTATTTCACAAAGTTCATAGTAAGAATAATGAAACCACATTATCGCATTTCTGATGAATAATTTTCCTGTTGTGTGATCTATTGAAAGAAAAATTGTATACATCAGCACAAAAAAACTATACAAAATGTAATAAAATCAACCTTCGCAAACACAATTTCTTAACAATTTAACAGTAACTTTTTATATAAGCTCTATTTTATGAAGCATGTTTTAAAGGTTTTGGTACATAAAATGTTCTATTAGAAATAACTGTCTTAGAGGAATTTATGGCCTTAACCTCTAGTAATCTCTGTCAAGACTTTCAAAACAAGGTGTTAATGCATACGGAGTTGAGGATTAAGCAAAGCTGAGAAAAATATTGCTTTACTGAGTTACTCAGGAGACTAAGGTTACTCTCTGAAGAGAAAATGAGCCTAAAGTGATAGATTTTAAAAAGTAACTACCAGGTTGTGCCTGAAAAATGTTTAAACTTATCCACTAATTAACTGCTTGAACTGAGTAAGTTAACTGCATATAAAAGCATTTTCTCGAATAATGTATGAATCAGAGGTGAAAGAAATACTCGTGTCAATCTTTGGAAAGATTTGTTTATGTTGCTTTAGATTTCATTTTCCTCTACAGAAATTCAAGTGAAATTTTAGTGTTCATTAAAAATTAATAATATTTTGAATATTATCAGGATCTTGGCGCATAAGTATGCCTTGTATGAAGAAAGGTCACACATAAAAGCAAGGAAGCAGTCTTCTATAATCTAGCAGTGTAACTTCAGTTATCTACCTGAAAACATCCTACTGTTCCAAATTTTGGAATGAATGAAGTCCTGCAACATAATGAAGCTTGCTCCTGTTTACACATAATCATATATAAAAAGAGGAATCTCATGAACTTTGGGATTTTGGCTGGCATAATAATGTATTGAGGTACCTAAAAGTAACATCTGTAGATCTAATTCTATGCAATTTGCTAGAGACTCATATGTGTGATTGAACTGGAATTGGAAGCATATCTTTTTGTTCTTTAACCTGTGTGTTACCAGTTCTGCCTGCCTTTGTTAATTGATTTGTAACTATTTTCAATTTGTAACTACAGTATATAAGAACATTCAAGTCAGTCGTGTTGCCACACACCCCAGTTTATACTCATTGATGACTATGATAATGCCAAATAATATTTTGACTTTGTTTCACGTTTAGCAGAAACAAAGATCTTTTGTCATGCATTAAAATCTTTTCTTAGAAGAGAGGCATATTAAGTCTGAATAGTAACTGAAACAGAGTTACTCATAGACATGGTAAGTTCATAGTGATGCATAGCATAGAAAAGTGCATATTTCACATACATTAATTGATGTATTTTGTACATGACTATTTATGAATTTGTTCCGAAATATGATGAAAGATGAACTGAAAAGTTGCTTCAATGTTCTTCACTTCTGCTTTTTTTAGATAAATTTTCAAGTCTTGTCACAATATCAGTCAGATAATGAGAAAAGAAAAACAACTAGTGAAGGAAGTATTAGATGCATACATACAAACACATACAGTTCAATTTTGCATTTCCCTTCTTGGCAAATTTTGCATTTTGTTAAGAAATGGTTGAAGCAGTGAGAGAACTCGGAGCTGGTCCCTTTCCTTAGCTTACAGTATTCCTAACGTGATTTCTGATCATTTAGCCTAAAGGTGATAGATGGTTTTTGTTCTTTATCATTAGTAGTAAGGCCTGCCCATGGAAAAGATCTCCTTGGGGGTTATTTATTTCTGAATTTTAAGACATCCAAAAGTGCAATGACAAAATATCAAATTCTGTCTTGTACTAGCCACATAAGTAAAGCTATCTAGTAGGGTATTAAGAAGCAATGAAATCTTGAACCTTTTTCCAGAATAGTTCATCAATTCGGGCCATCTCAACTCGCTAGGTTGGAGACACATGATGAGGCTTCATTCCAGACGTTTTAACTCTTTCTGTTGTTCTCAGCCAGCAGGTAATGTTTGTCAGTCAGTGAACTATTTAAAATGAAATATAGCACAAGTGAGCCACAGAAAGATGGTCAAAAGTGGCAAACAGAGTTAGGCCCAGAGCTGAGAAATTCCGTGTGTAGATGAATGGACTACTGAGTACTTTGGGGAAACTGTGTTTTAGATCAGAATAATAATTAAAAAAATACATTTATAACAAAGTAACACATCAAATCATAGAGATGTCTTTTTGTAGACAATAATCTGACTGTAAATTTTAAAATAACATAATGCAGAATTGGTCAATCCAACCATCATTTCCTTTGGTTATTAATTAGAATGCATTCACAGACAACAAGCTCTACATTCGAACATTTAATTATCAAAGTAAAACATAATTAGCTGTACCTAGTTACACAACTAGTATAAACATAATAATATTGCACACCTAGGCACTTCGCCTTTCATATATGTCCTCCCACATGCCATGAATACAATTGCTAAGGTTGCCATTTGAAAACGATGACATAGCAACTCTGAATATATTAATAAATAGCAACGGGAGGGCTGATATTAATTGTGGTTTTACAGCACAGAATAAGAAATCTAACACCTGCTTCCAGAAATTCCCTACCTATTTCCCTCTGCATTCCACTACCTACCAGCTACATTGCTTTCCTACCCTTTGGCCACAGTCTGGTGAGCAGACATGTTCCCAGAACAGAAAGAGTCTTCAGTCTTGAGAGGGTCTGTGGTTACCTGAACTTCAGACTGGGGGGAGAGGAGGAATACTCCTTGGTACTTGCAAAGATGGGTGGGTGAAAGAGGGACTGTAGCTTTATCAAAGAGAGAAGCGCCCAAGCCTTTCAAGACATGGTAATACTGCACACCTGGATTAAAGAGAAAGCTTCTGAATCACTAACATTTCTCATGTCTTCCAAGAATTCAGGCACCTGTTAGAGAAGATTATTCGCTTTGTATCAAATATGGACCTGCTCAGAGGAGTAGGTCCATAATGGTCAAACTTTTCATGCAGTAGGAACTCCAAGTAAGGGAGTCAGCCCAAAGTGCTTTGGCAGTTGAACCAGATGATCATTGCAGGTCCCTTCCAAGTGAACTATTCCTTTCCATTCTATTCTATTCTATTCTATTCTATTCTATTCTATTCTATTCTATTCTAATTTCAAACTTTGTATTAACATATAATACTGATCCCTTCCTGCACCAGTCTGGAGGGCAACTTGTAAAGCAAGAAGTTCCTTCCCAGTAAAAGTTGAAAGAATCAGGAGATATTCCACTGGGAAGCAGAAACTCAGACTAAGGACAAGTGTTCCTTGCGGTCAGGTTGTGAAAAAAGAAGCTAGATATTTGGCTGTCCCTCTTAATATCTGCATATGTTCTCCAGCCTCAGCCTTAGCTGTCTCTGATGTGTGTGAAGGCAATTCCCTCTTGTGAGGCTCCTAGGTAGAACATGCTGAGGTATCTTGGGTTATCTTTCACAGAACAGTGGAGGTTGAACTCTCTTGTAGGCCACTGGGGTTAACAATCATTGAAACACCCCTGGCAGTGCTGGGATGCTAACAATGGTCATGGAGCTGGAAATGTTTGGAAATATTGCTTAGTGCCAGGTTTAGGGACATGGAATGGAGACTGAAATCCCCTTGATTTTGCAGTCATGTCTGCATACACTGCCAATTTAGTGGGGTTTTGAACTTACTTTGTTTTTTCCTTATGCTTGTGTATCACATTGTGGAGTAGACAATTCTGTACCTATTTTTTCTTGGTTCCCACAGTAAGTAAGAAGCACTAAAACATTTGGTTGAGTCTCTCTTGCTTTGAGAGAGACTGTCTTAAATTTAGTAATTTTTTTTCTGTGTATACAAATGTATGCATTTGCAGGATGATAAATGTCTCTTCACAACTATAGTGCTGTGTTTTACTGCACGACTATTTTGTCTGACTATCACACCTGTTGCAGAGAAACACTTGAAGGTCCTGAGGGTTTATAGTTTCCGTGACACTTCTGTTAGTGTTGCAGACTTACATATGGTCATGTTTTTATACGTCCCTGTATATGTAAGTATTTGTGAATTATTTAAGTGGTGTGCTCTCTCCTCTCTGTCTCCATCAGCCACCATATTCTGTCACTACCTGACTGGAGTTCAGTACCTAATGAAAATGCCTGTATGGCCAATGGTAATGGTAAACACACATGGTTCTGAGCAGATGGGGTTATGTCAGAATGCAGAATATGGATGAAACCCTCACCATTAAGGAAAAAAGTACTATCAAGTTCTACACCAGAAGACTTACATTGCAAATATTTTCTGAGTAGATGTACCTGGTGATGGGCAACTGTCTCCTATTGTGATTCAGAGAGTCTTGAAGAATTAAAAGGAACAACCCATTCTGCTAATGTAATAACAGCTGACTTACCCTTCATCTGGCCATGAATTCCTTATGGGGAAAAAAACAAAAAAAGAAAAAGGATGAAAAAGCAATTCATAACACCTACTATTTGGGACTACACAGTACCCCCAGTGATGTAACAACTTTTTATCCCAGTTATCACAATGGTATATGAGTACAGGAAGGACAGAGTGAACTCTATAAGCTACCAAGTTTCTCACAGAAAATTCTAAAGTTAAATAGATGTACCCGTGGCTTTTGTGAGGTAGACTTTGAGTTGTGCGGTAAAACATTTGTCTTTTCAGGAGATGATTGTGAAAGAGATATTGTGCAGAAGAGTGGAAAAAAAGATAATTATTAAAACCATACGAAATACCAAATTGTTTCCAAAAACTAAGAATATTCAGAGTTCCTTTAATGTTTTTCAAAATACAGATCACTGAATAACCTTTTTTTTTCATTTAAAGATAAATTATCCAAAAAATGAATACAGAATCTATGTGCTGCACAATTATTATGATGACAAATCTAGAGGTTATATTCCTTGGAAATTACCCTTGCCCTGAAAATACACTGCTTAAACCACTTATGAAGTGACCTAGTCTAAGTTAGGTTGCTGGCCAGATCTGCCACAAATTAATTTGATTGAGTGTATTTCCACTGACTATGTAGGATTAAATCAAGTTTTAGAAGCTGGAGGATTTGAATTTAGGAGTTTTTGAATTGCTGTGCTTTCTTAGTGCATGAAGCTTTCTTAGAGACAATGGGACTGTGAGGGCACAGAAAAATCTGGAGTCAAGTAAATAAAAATGATATGTGAATTCTCCTTTTGCTCTGTGGTAGAAAAATGTGCGCAACACAGGACCTGCTCTTCTTTGTGTGATCTTGAAGAAAACAGTGGTGCCAGTATGTAACCTCTCCATTTTACATGATTTTGTGGGCATCAAATTAACATCAAGGGGGAAAAAAAGGAGGTTTTTTTAGACATCATGCTTATAGAGGTCTTCCCTCATGTAAAATTGTCAGGCTGAGATGCCATGAAGTAAGCTGTCATTCTCTATTCTTTTAACTAACTGAGTGAAAACATCACTTCAATGCACCATAATGCAATATTATCCAGCAAACTTAGTCCCTTCTGTGTACAATAAGAGGGTCAGAAACTAAGAAGGAAATCTGTAAGAAGAATCATTAGTGGGTCAAATTTGGCTAAACTTGTATTGGTTTTCTTTGCTAGTCTAGCACAAGGTCAAAAATATTAGAAGAAGAAAATACAGATCTAAAAATCTTCTACAAAAACAAAGTGAAGGGAAGAACAATAAAAAAAGGGTTTTAGAACTTCCAAAGGAACTTGAAATGATCTTCTATTCCATGGCAGTGCATACAAAAACATAACTGGAAGGAAAGATTAATAGTGTCTTCAAACTACTCAGATAAGTTCTGATCAAATCCAATAAATCGAAGTTTTCTATTTTCTTTAGTGTGAAACTGAATTTGATGCTGAGTTCATAAAACAAGCCTTTCTAATAACATTAGATAATGAGTAAGTTACTTTCTATTTCTAGAATGATAAACTTTCTCTCAATATTGGAGACTTTTTTTAGTTAAGTGTGAACTGGTTTGTTCTTTTGTTTAATGCTTTATTAAATTATTAAAAAATTTCCTTCCTTTTCCTCCTTTCTGTGTGACTGTAATTTCAGTATGTTACTTCTAACGAAATCAAGATAAATCTGCATGCTGATAATCTTCAGAGTTCAGGGTTAGCCTGTTTCTGTTTGGGGAGGAGGCTTTATTTTAGAGATTAGAAACTGACTTTCTGGTCATGAAAAAAAGAAAAGCAATTTTCAGGACAGAGGGGTTTATTTTTCCAATTTGTCTCACTTGAGAGACTTCATAAATACTGATGTCCTAGGGCTATAAATGGTGTTCAGCCTGTGCAGCCAGCTCCCATTGACATCTCTGGCATTTTATTCTTGGTCAAGGGCAACATATGACCAGTCATCTCTCACACCTCATCACTCTCCTGGAGAAATAAAGCAAAGAGAACTAATTTTAAAAATCAGGTTGTTGGTGTCTCTGTTTCATTACTTTCTGAGGTTTATATATTTAGTGTGGCAAATTAAGCACATGCTAAGGTTTTGACACTCACTCTAAACCTTTCAAATTACTCTTACCTGACAAATAAGGTGGTCATAAAATAGTATCAGCCTTAATCCCTTCTGTACCAAAATGTTTGACATGACCCTCACATTAAGAGGGCTGAACACAGTTGACCCATTAATCAAATTTACTGTTGTCTATGCTCTCCCAGGACTTCTGTTAGAAACTGTTGGCAGGATAAACTATCACTGCCACTTAAAGCCTTAGTCATCTATTTAAAATGGTATTTCTTTCAGTTGTGAAATAAATCTTAACATATGCTGTTTCTTCCTTTGTCTGTTTCTTATGGAACCTCTTTGATCTATCATTTGTAGCTAGAAGAAAAAAGAAACATTTGCATCTGAGTTGCTATTGGTAGACCTTTCTTTCCAGATTAACAAAATTCCTTGTCTTTGTAAGGTCCCGAGGTTGGGAAATATACACGAATCATCACATATCATCACCTTTCATGACAGATAGTGGTCCAATGAAGTTTACAGGTAAGTTGGAACTAGTTCTAATTTCATAAGGGTGCTCAGTTTCCTTGCATGGTACTCCCAGACATCTCAGAAATGTTTGTTTTCCGTAAATTTGATAAATGCTTGTATTTTCACAAGCCATGTTGTTCCTGGAAGCACTCATTTAAAGGCTACAGTTCTCATGCACAAATGTAACAACTTATTTGGCGGATTTGTTGCAGCAATATGTGTGTAGGAAACCTATAAAGGAATTAAATCTTATATAATGATTTAGGAATAAATAAATATGTTGACTTCAGTCATTAGGTAAATACATGCTTTCTGTCACCTTTAAGTGGGACATTTTTATTTCTTTTTCTCAAAACTTCATAAGTATTATAGTTGACCAGGAAGAGTATGAACATTTTAGTCTCAAATACAAAAAAAAAAGTTTTATTAGATGCAGAACCTACAGCTAGTAATTTTTACAAATTCAGTGCCTTATGGCTTCACCACAGTTCATGGGAAATTTAATTACAAGATATATCCATTACCAGTTCTTAGGTAATTAATTCAGGAAGTTTTAAGTTGTGACAATGCTGAATAAAGCTATGTGTAAATCTTTGAGTAGCAAGGTACAGTGTGGGGTAAGTTCACTTACACTTTCTATGCAAGACTTGCACAATCCTTCAAGTTGGCTCTTACAGCTCCAGAACCTTAGAGCTATGGCATCTCGCACTACTACTGGCATGGTTGGTAAGGAGCACTGCCTCTGTGTGTCAGCACTCTAACACCTTGCTGTCTGAGAAAACGCAAATCACAGCTGTTACAAAAGTATTATGGGAAGAGAAAAAGCCCTTTGAGTCATACCACTTCACAAATTAGGGAAGTAGAATGGAAAATCGTTACAAATACACTATTCTTTGGTAAATATGCTGATGGAAGACAAGACAGGTTAAAAAAACCCAACAATACAATTCTCTGCTGTAAGCCACATTTGTTAGTTGTATAGCACTGGATCCGTTTTTTTTTTTTTAAAAAAAAAAGAAAATAATATTTTTTTAAAACATAGAATCATAGAATTATTTTGGTTGGAAAGGAACCTGAAGATCATCAAGTCCAACTGTTAACCTAACACTACCAAGTCCACCACTAAACCATGTCCCTAAGCACCACATCTACACATCTTTTAAATACCTCCAGGGATGGTGACTCAACCACTTTCCTGGGTAGTCTGTTCCAATATTTGACAACCCTTTTGGTGAAGAAATTTTTCCTGATATCCAGTCTGAACCTCCTCTGGCACAACATAAGGCCATTTCCTCTCATCCTATCATTTGTTACTTGGGAAAAGAGACTGACACTCTCCTCTCTACAACCTCCTTTCAGGTAGTTGTAGAGAGGGATAAGGTCTCCCCTCAGCCTCCTTTTCTCCACACCAAACAACTCAGTTCCCTCAGCCACTCCTCATAACACTCGTGCTCTAGACCATTCACCACCTTCATTGCCCTTCTTTGGACTCTCTCTGGCACCTCGATGTCTGTCTTGTAGTAAAGGGCCCAAAACACAGTATTCAAGGTGCAGCCTCACCAGTGCCGAGTACAGGGAATCAATCACTTCCCTAGTCCTGCCGGCCACAGTATTTCTGGTACAAGTCAGGATGCTGTTGGCCATCTTGGCCACCTGGACTCACTGCTGGCTCACACTCAGATGGCTGTAGACCAACATCCCGAGGTCCTTGTCTGCTGGGCATCTTTCCAGCCACTCTTCCCCAAGCCTGTAGCATTTCATGGGGTTGTTGTGACCCAAGTGCAGGACTTGGCACTGAGCCTTGTTGAAACTCATACTGTTGGCCTTAGCCCATCAATCCAGCCTGTCCAGATCCCTCTGCAAAGCCTTCCTAACCTCAAGCAGATCAGCATTCCCGCCGAGCTTGGTGTTGTTAGCAAACTTACTGAGGGTACTCTCGATCCCTTCATCTAGATCATTGATGGAGATATTAAAGAAAAATGGCCATAACACTGAGCCCTGGGGAATACCAGGGATGTCAGTGACTGGAAGCCAACTGGATGTAACTCCATTTAAAACTCTTTGGCCCCAGCCATCTATCCAGTTTTTTACTCAGTGAATAGTATGCCCATCCAAGCCATGAGCAGTCAGTTTCTCTAACAGAAATGCTGTGGGAAACCATGTCAAAGGTTTTAATAAAATCTAGATAGACAATATCCACAGCTTTTCCCTCATCTAGTAAGCGGGACACCTTGTCATAGAAGGAGATGAGGTTAGTCAAGCAGGACCTGCCTTTCACAAACCCATGCTGACTGGGCCTGATCCCCTGGTTGTCCTATATGTGCCCCATTATAGCACTCAAGATGATCTATTCTATAACCTTCCTTGGCACCGAGGTCAGGCTGACAGGCCTATAGTTCCCCAAATCCTCCTTTCAGCCCTTCTTGTAAGATGGGCATCACATTTGCTAATTTCCAGTCAACACTGGAAACCAACTGGGACCTACTTGGTTAGCCAGGACTGATGATAAATGATGGAAAGTGGCTTGGTGAGCACTTCTGCCAGCTATCTCAATACCCTCAAGTGGATTCCATCTGGCCCCATAGACTTGTACATGTCTAAGTGGCGTAGCAGGTCTCTAACCATTTCCCCATGGATTGTGGGGATTTCATTCTGTTCCTTGTGCCTGTCTTCCAGTTCAGGGGGCTGGGTACCCAGAGAAAAACTGACCTTGCTATTAAAGACTGAGTCAAAGAAGGCATTAAACATCTCATCCTTATCCTTTATTACTGTGTTACCCTCCTCATCCAGTAAAGGATGTAGCTTTTCCTTGGCCCTCCTTTTGTTGCTAATTTATAGAAACATTTTTTATTGCCTTTTACAGCAGTGGCCAGATTAAGTTTTAGTTGGGCTTTGGCCCTTCTAATTTTCTCCCTGCATAGCCTCACATGTTGTGTTTCTTCAGGAGGACATCTATACAAGTTGCTGTTTTCTATAATTTTATGTTTTTCTATAATTTTATTTTTGTTTAATGTAGTGGTAATGACTTTAATTGTTGGAGATTTTCCACCTAGTTGTACTGTAAAGGTTTGTAATCTGAAGCATTTTGATGAAAAGCAGGAATACCACTTTTCCAGCTGTTCAAATGTTTTTGCCAAAAATAAATTATTTTCATGTACTACCTATTCTCTGTGGGAAAAAAAGCAAAAGTACCATGAACTGTCCAGGTATAAAATACAAAAGGTTTTAATAAAACGCTTCAGTTGCTCAAACCAAGTTGGGAAGTCTGTACATCTTTGAAACCTGGCCTTTTACCACACGATGGTGATGTAAATAACTGATGTAAAAAGTATTGCTCCAGTATATTTTGCAGTGCTGTAATGTTTTCTATTTTTTGCTGCAGTGACTGCTATTAGTTACCAAAAAATAGGTTTAACACTGTTTTGTTTCAAATCTCAAAATTGGAAGATGTAAAAGTGATTTTAATTCCCCTAGAGAAGAAAGAATTAAAATGGATTGATACCGTTAAAAAAAAAAAAAAAAAGCTGCTTTTCAAAAATTTTTTTTCTTTTTTTTCCCCATTTTATTTTTAGGAGTAGCACAGCATAAGAAATGTCAGTGCAAGTTTCTTTGTCCTATCGTAAGGAGGAATTTAGCTTCTGACAACTCTGGCTCATTGGTAGTTCCTGTCCTTTTAGGCATGTGTTGACTCTGAAGGTGTCATTTGTGAAAGATATTTTGTTTGTTCTTGTTATGGGGGCACCTGTCAACTAGGAACTCAACTGACAGCAGGAATCTTATTATTAGGGAAGTGCCAAAACCAAAGAGCCTGTTGTTTCTTTCTACTTTCTATCAGCAGGCAAATATTTCTTCCCCAGGTGTGACACAGGTTTTCTGTTTACTGGGAACCAAAGTATTTTATTGGTGTACAATAGAGGTCCAGCAACAATGTCTGACTGAAAGCACATTAAAAAAAAAAAAAAAGAAAAAGAAAAAAAAAAGCTGTTTCTTTATTAACAGAAAGTATTACCAAAGGTTTGGATACCGTACCTGGATAATAGTGAATTCAAAAGAAATTTTCTAAATGTTTAACTATAGTAGAAAACATTTGCCCTATTAATACTTTTGCTACACTTCATCAGAAAGTATTAATCTCAAAAGATTAGATCCTTCTGTAGAACAGTGGCTGTGAGGCAGTGGGTCTGAGTCCTCCATTTGCTTCCAGACTCTGGCTCTAATTCTCCTTGGTCAATTTTCTGTAGCCTGTGAAAAAGCAGAAAAAGAGTCTCAAACCAAAAGCAGAAAAAAGAAAAAAACATCATACAAACTAAAAGGTTCTCCATCATCTAGTTAGAACTTCAGTATCTAAGAACATAAAGGAAAAAAAGTACTGTGGATGCTGTAGTAGCCTGACATTTGGAGCATTATAGGTTTGTTCACCTTAGAGGAGAAATATTATTTATATGAATCAGCTGTATTCTTCAGTGAAATTTCGAGATTCTCTAAAGACCAAGGCTGCTCAAAAATGACACTGAAAAAAATAAAGGATTAAATTCAATAGTACCAGTATTAGGCAGGAATTACTCTTCAACAGCGAAAGCACTTTTGCAAATGAAAGTATGAGGGTTAAAGTGGGTCACAAGTACCATGTTAACAAGCAATTTTATAGTGTTTAGAGGAAAATGTTTGCCTACTTCAAACACATATCTTGCAAAAAATGAATTCACCCTGCTGCTATACTCACAAATACTTTCCCTCACTGGCTGTCTTTCCGGGTAATTTCTGAATACTCCAGTACTTTACATGTACTTAAGGTGCATTAAAAATCAAAAGCTCCGATTTCTCTACTCACCCTTGACTTTAATCAGGTTACAGGAAATTTCAACAATTAAATGTTTCAAGCAAATATTATATTTTCCACCTTGATGAAGTTCACTCAGTTCAGCATACTGAAGACAATAAGCAGCGTAACTTTATCTAGTCACACAGAATTTGGTGGACTGTATAAATGGTAGAATATGGGAAGTCTTATCCTTAGGTATCTTGAGTGAAATGGAAGTGCCAAGGAACTCCACAGGGGGAAAACAACATTAGGAAATGAAGCAACCATAAGCTGGTGACTGGAAATTGACAAACTCAGAAATTGTTCAATTCATTTTGCTTTTCAATTCAGCATTAAAACAAAAATTTGAAAAACATAAACAGTTACTGTTGGGGATAAATAATAATAAGACTATCTTTTCTGAAGATAGTCAGATGTTTACTGTATGTTAGAATCTTTTGTGACTGCACAAATATGTCTGAACACAGCTTTATCAACAATGTTTGTGGCTCGCTGTACTTATTATGGAAACAAAAGATACCACAGAAACTAGATTCAGGCCAAAAGAAGGAAAACGCATTCTGCCCCTACGAAGTGTTGCAAATATTTAAAACCATATAAAAATTCTCAAAAAAATATTTTTTTCTAAACTACAAACACTGCACAAAAGCATAGCCTGAAGCACACATTTCTATATTAGTCCAGACCTGCCACTGCTATAATAAAATACAGAGGCCATGAAAGAAAACGGGTATGGAAATAGAACTGCTGGTTTGGAACAATGAAAGAAAACAGAAAAATCTGAAAAGAGAATAGTAAAGATTCATTATTTTATCAAATAATTTCTCAACAAGATCTGAAAAGCAGTCTTTGTAATGTACGCAATTACTTGATAGAATTTAAAACATTGTCTAATTGTGTAAATAAAACAATTTAAAAATTAGTCCTAACTTGTGTATAAAATCACCTGAGAGATTGGATTAGTTTACTGAAGTTCTTAAGGCAAAGAATACACTGTTTAGGGGGAAATAAAACTGTTGAATTCTATCCATAACTGAAAATATGTCTTCATAAGCATTAGGAAATATATTTTTAGTACAAATTTTAAATACTTACTTACAGAAAATAACATGCTACATATTTTTAATACTGTTTTATCAAAATTTCTGCTGAGACAGTATGGTAAAAAATACTGGTTTAATCTTTGACAAAAATAATACCAGTAATTCATGTACTTCCTCTAATGTTTAGTTTATAAAGAGAAAAAGAGTAAAAGTGTGTGAAGGGGAAATCCTCTATCTATTATCAAATATCACTGTGAAGAAATATTTTTGAGACTAACCAGCGGAATGACATAAAACAAATTTGTTGACAATAAGAGATATTACTTAACTTGACGATTTTTAGAAAAGAAGTAGTGAAAATGACTGCCTGTTATTAATATACTCGTGACTTTTTTTTTCATTACCCCAAAAGTGGATATACTAACTAAAGCAGATGCTTTTCTTGGTTTGATTGTGGCCAGATTCAAATCAAGCCAAGAGGAAATGGCTAAAATGACCGATAAAAAGGTGATATAGTCAAATGTGTCTATGATACATCAAAACTTTTGATACTTAGGAGAAGGAAAATGAGGAACTCTAAAAGCAAATAAGCAATGACATTCATGAAAGCAATAAATGTGAAAATTTGAAGTGAGATCTCTAAGAGACAAATCTAAAGGTAAATAAGAATTAAAAGAAGTCAAACTTTCCTTAAAAAAACAGCTACAAAGTTACATGCAAATTATTCAATGGTCTGCATTACAAAGGAATAATTTGTATTAGTGTGTTGTTTCTTAATGGAACTATCATCTTCTTTTCTCTTGTAAAGGCTGCCTCACCTTTCCTTTTCTTGGACAAAATGGAGATGAGGAAGTTTCCGTTGTCATCATCATTAGAGGGCTTTGTAGGTAAGTTAGATAAGTATCTGCTTAATTACATAGATGATTACTTATGTATATTATATATATTGCATCCATGTATTTCACTCACCAGCTAACTGCATAGGTAGTGTATATACTCAGATATTTTAAGTATTCCTCGTTATATTTTTACTTACTATAGTTGGGCCTGGCTTGTAATAGGCAAAATGGGCTAGTTACCCTTTGATTTTCAGCTCTTTTTTTTTTTTTTTTCGCAAAAATGATTAAAATTTAGAGTGATGATTTTGATTATCTCATGACTTAGAGGTATGAATTAGCTTGTCATTTTACTCTCTTGTCATATAAATACTATTTCACTCAAAGGTATTTTTCTTTGTATAGCTGATGTCAGATACACATGGATAGATTTTCTCCAGACTTTAGTCCATAGAATGATATAGTATGCAGATAGATGCATTACCCAGATAAGTCAAAGGAAATGCTAATTAAATCAAGGGCTTAGCTGAACACCCAAAATGTCCTTGGAAACATTCATATGGCAAAAGAATGCCAGTCTGTGGATGATGAGCACAGTGTGTGAAAGGAAACAGGCAATCAAATATTGCCATGGCCTAGAATAAAGAACACATATATGGCTGGAAAACTAACTTTCTAACTGATGATCAGTACATTTGGAGGTCATCTTTCCTAATTATTACTGAATTTATTGCTCTTAATTTTCTCTAAGATTAAATATATTTCTGACTTTGATCCTTCAGCCTTTGTGTGTTTTTTAGCTTCCAGAATTTAATCAACTGACAACCAAGTCTTATTCTGGCTGCCAGTAGTACACAACTGTAATTCTTAAGGCACCTGTTCCCCAAAGATAACTGTGCTGTGCAGGAACTAAGCCTAATTGCCCATTAAGAGTGTGGAACTAAATATATATAACGATGTACTAAAAGCTATACTTTCAAAATAAAAAAATAAAAGTTCACTTCCTGTAAGGGAATAGAGGAGGAAAGGGTGCTTTCTGATAGAATGGTTAACATAAATTTTCTTGGATCATGGCTTTTCTCAATGGTGTGACAAAGTTATTCTCTGAGTCTCCCCTTCGAGGCATGCCAAAGAAGTCCATAGGCATACATTATTAATCCTCCCTGGTGTCACAACCAAGTCTTCAAGGATAATTATTGTGTAAGAAATCACAGCCTTTGTAAGATCTGTGCTTGTGTTGGAAAAGGAAGGGGCAACATACTGAATAGTGAGAAGCAGGTATCAGACAATCAAAAGTGTAATGACATCTCCCTTCTCTCCCTTCTTTTCCTCATCCAGACTCAGCACAGGGAGCAAATAATCTGCTTGCAATCGAACTATACCATATCATTTGACTACATATTCTGCAATAATCTGGAAGTTTATTTATTTTCCTCAAGGACTTATTTAGAAATCATTTTTGTTCTGCATATAAGAAAATGTGTCACAATTTATTTTGAAGATAGATGGAGAAAGTTAAGTGCAGTGGATTATTAATGTATATAACAAGTTTTAAAAACATGAGTTGAGAGTTAGAGATTCATTACTTAAAAGTGTGCCTGTGTAAATGTAACTGCAAAAAAAAATCACAGTTAAGCTCAGGTTTTGCCTTTTGTCTTGTTTTCTGAAAAATAAATCATGGATGTCCACTTAGCCAATGCCATGTTGTAATTTCATTACTTTTTAATATTTTATCCATAAGAATAATTAAGTCAAACATAGTTAAATTTATGATGCTTTACCATGCTTATAATCATATAAATGTTTCAGAGAAAGAAAGTAAACAAAACCAATTAGTTTTATGACTAAGGATGTAAGCTGATAGAGGAGAGATTTACATTCAAATCCTTACTCTAAAGAACATTGAGGCATTTTATCTTAAGTATGTCAGCACAGAGATGGGTGCTACTTCTCCCAAATCAAAGTCATAACTGTAGGAAAAGTCATGCTCATGCAAGTTCCTTTTCTTCTTCCAATTAATGTTTAATTATTTTATGCAAAGTGAAGCTCCTGTGGCTAGAAGAAGACACATTTATTTATCCAGCATTTCGTTTAACCTGTGAGGTACATTGTGTAATCAGGAGAGACTAACAGAAGTGAAGTGAGAGGGGAAAATTGAATCTCAGATTAATACTTCATACATAAGTGCTCTAAAAGTGAACTATCAAATCACAAAGGCTGCAGTTCCTATAGGTTCACTTCTCTATATAGCGAAATACTGGCAAAGACTCCCAACTCCGTGAGTAACTTAAAGCCTGGGAGTCAGCGTGAAATAGTTGATACCCTGATGCCCAGTACAAAGACTGTATTAGGGCTATCCTGCAGTACACAACTTCTTTCCTTTGCTGAGTATTAGGTAACTTAATAACTACTAGCACATGGTTTGCAGGAATTTATCTTTTTAAGTACCAAATTTTGTATATATAACATACGACCAAATGACCAACTTAAATGTCCTGAAGGTACTCTTAAAAAAAAATTGTCTCAAATTTTGGTGGATCTGTTGTCTTTGTTTGTTTTATTTTTTACCCTGTTCCTGTGTGGGTCTAAGTCTGGAATGCCTGTCTGGCAAACACTCTTAATGTTCAAGTTTAAATCAATAGGAGTAAAAATGTGAACATACTTAAACCCTATGAGCTTGGTGCTATACAATGTTACTTTTCCAAACAAAGATGCACAGAGATGGATTTAAAACCCTCTCCCTCAATAGAAAGGCTGGAGCAAATGCAGCTTGTGAATCATCTCAGTCAAATGATGACTGTGAATAGGCTGAAACTGAAGTAATCACTAACTTTAAAATCATAGTAATGGGACCATAAGCTAAAACTCTGTTGTGGAGTTTTCTGTTCCTTTTACGAGCTAATTTTTTCTTAGGATTTTTCCCAGCAATTTTCTCTTATCTTATGAATAGATATGTTAATTTTTTCCCTTTCATGGAGTTTCAGAGAATTGAATCAAAATATTCATAACCTTTTCTCTATGTAGGTTTTTCTTCACGTAGATCTGTTCAAATTATTTGCCACAGAAAGAGAAAGTTTGTGCTGTTTCGTTATTCAATGGCCTGACCTGAAAAATTCCACAGAAAAATGGTCTAGAAAATGTATGGTCTAAGAAATTTTGTATAAACTGCACTTCTTTTTACTAAAAAAAATGGCTGAAATTATGATCCTTGTCTCATAAGAATTACATTCCTCTTTTTGCAGTTTAGGCATGTTTCAGAAAATGTAGCCTTCAGCATCATCTTGCAACCTCTGCCTTTCTACACACCTCAAGGACTGGAGAATGTAGCACATGAAGAAAGAGGTCTTTCTAACAACAAACAACAGCAACTGAATGACATCTGAAAGAAATCCAGCAGTGATGTTGACAAAATATCATTGATTTATTTTCAATAGTAACACTTTAGCTAAAGTACTTTTTGAAACATAGAGGCTCAAGCAGAATCTGAAAAAAAAAGATGGGAAAGAATTTTTGCAGTTCGCATTCTGCCCGCAAAAAAACCCCCACAAACCTATTTTTTTTACTTACCTCCCAAAGGGCTTTGGCAGCTCTAATGCTGACTTGGATAAGTTACAGTTGATCGTGCGTTACTAGAAGCAGAAGGATTTGATAGGAATTTTCTTAATTCTCTGTGTTTCTGGAAACTGCATACTTTATCTATGATTCTCTGTAGAGAACACTGCAGACAAAATTTTTGAGCATGACGAGTGTTGTATATGTCACCTTCCCACACTAGAGAATCATCTTTTCTCTAAAAATATGTGAAAACAAGGACTTTCAATGTCATAACCTGAAATTTCCATGCAACTTGAATGTTGTTCCACAGTTACAAAAATATTCCAGCCACATAAAAAAGACAAAAAAAATACTATAAACTAGTAATGATGGGAAACTAATAAATATATTTCTATTAAAAAAAAATGCAATTACCAGTAATCAAGCCAGAAGTTTAACAGTGTGTTGAAGTCTCCACAAAAGAAGCCTCCACCATGTCTCAGGATTGATGACGCGATGGTGTTTTTTGTCTGAATTAGTTTAACTTACTTTAGTCATAGAACTATGCCAACTCATCCGAAGTTGGAGTCATAATAGGAGTTAAATTCAAAATTAGAGTCACAAATAAATTAAAACTAGGTGAACAGAGTCAACACCTTAGTTAAAGTCTTGGCTTTTATATTAATATTTTCTCTCATTCCAGCTTAAATGTTGTAAAAAAGACCTGCTCTTTTTGTAATCTTTTTTCTTAGTGTCACAGAACAGAGACAGCTGAAGTCTACTCAAGATTTACAGAAAACAGTCAATAAACTTAAAATTAAGTCCTTGAAGAGTACAAATTAGGATTTTGGCTCACTTTAAGCTAAGAAGAATTATAGAACTAAGATTGTTTTTTGAGCCATAATGATACTTGAACAAGAAAGAGCTGATTGATGCTGGTTCTATAATACAACCTTTCTACAAAGTATATCATATTGGTGGGGTGAATAACACCAATGTGGATAAACACAGTTCAATTTAGACTTCCAGTGCTACTTTTGTCTAAGTAAGACCAGGTAATGCAATAGAATTCATTGCTTCTTGTCAAGACTCTAGTGTGAGAATACACAACAGTGTTTTCTGTGTTTTCTGTCAATTGCCTAATTCAGCAGCAGGTATCTCAGATGAAGGTTTTAATTCTTGATGCATACAGAAATATAATTAATTTCAGAAGAACTCATCTGAATATTCAGAAAATATTTGTGAGATGAGACGTAACAAATAAGGTTTATAAAACATCTCTTTAATTTTAGCAACATTTCTGGAGCTAAAACAGTTTGATCAGTTCACCTTCTTCACTAAAGTTTTCAGGAGTTTAAAAAGAAGGTTTGGTGGAAAATGAAGGACAACTAGTTTAAGAGATAAGGGTGTCTTCAAAGTAATTCAGTAATGGCCTGAGGTATTAGAATGTGATTAGAACACGATGCCAGTCTTCTAAAAAACTATTTGTGCAATCATTAGTTGACAGTTACTTTTACAGGCTGTTAAGCATTATTACATAAACAAATAATTATGGATGGGTTTTTTGAATGAAACATTTCAAGAGACAAAAAAATGTAATAGGTCTGTTATCAGAAAAGCTATCGTGTGTTTATCACTGTGCCTAAAGGCATATCTCATTTATGCAGAGATGTGATTCAGGCTTAAATGCAGAGGTAAAATATATTTCCATAGTGCAATCATGATTTGCTCACATTATATGAATAATTTGTAAAAATGTCATACCTGAAACACAGATGTATATGTGTATATATAGTGTGCATGTATATGTACATATTGTAAATTAAATAGATCACATCCACTCTTGGAATATATTTTTGATATGTTTATTACAAATAGAAATATAGTTGCTTCCCCTTGAAGCCTTTTGAGTACAAATTAGTCGTTAAATTAAAAACTAAAGATGCAATTAATAGAAGATGCTATTCACAGATAATCTAATTCCATTTGTCTGTGTCTAAAGTTTACCTTAGTCAAAACTTTTATCACTGAAAATGTTAGTTTACTGAAGCACCAAAACAACACTTGGAATGTAATAACTTCTCTTGAAATTTAAATAGAAATGGGTATTGCTATAACCCTGTCCCTTTTTCTTTCTTGAAGAGATGCTTCAGAAGACTTTGGATTTATATGTGACAAGGTAGTTGTATGTTTTGTAAACCACATGCCATTACAATAGCAGAACACGTCCCTAATGTGATTAATAACAGCAGTAGTATCCATATTCCTCTTGATTTACTCTCTACTATAATTTTCCAAATGATGCTCAGTTGGTGGCTGAGAATTTCTTGGACTAGGTTCCAAATGAATTCAGGGTGGCTTTTTTAGCTACTTCACTTCATCCTTATATTCATGATGACGTATCCTAACCCTGCAAAACATTTTTTTCCTTACTGACCCTAAAGCATAGTATTAGTCTTTTGGAAGTAAGAGTGATTCAGCACAGAGTGGTCTGCTGCTGAATGCAAACTAGGCACCGGAATCTTTAAGAGAGTTTAGTGCTTTTACTCTGTTATGCTCCTCATCCAGAAGCCTCCTGAAGTTGTAAAAGCTTCCTGACTTCTCAGGCTTTCCAACCAGCACTAAGCGAGCTGCTGCTAATACTTGTCAACAGAGAGAGTATGACTGCCAGAACACAGGCTCTGAGTAATAAAAACAAGCAAAGGTCAGAGCTACAGGTGGTCGATCAAATGAGAGATGAAATGCCTCAAAACACCATAGCCTTAGATAGTTTTCTTCCTTTTCCTTTTTTTTTCCTTTTTTTTTCATTTTTTTTTCCTTTGAAGAAACTAATGTCAGGCGTCTTTGTTTAAAAGTAGCGTACTAAACAAAAGCAAGCTTAAATTGCTTTATCCAACAGTGCTGGGAAGAAAAATGCATTGAAAATTGTCCCGGCCTTCTTGTTTTTTTTTTGTTGTTGTTGTTTTTTGTTTGTGATTATATAATAACTGTCTGCATTTCTGGAGATACTGACTACCTTCATTTAAGTGCCCATTGAGACACAACCTTTTGATAATGAAAACACGTGCAGCTAAGCAAAGGAATAGCAGCCCTGCCAGTGTGTCAGCAAGTGACTTGTGTTTGTTGCTATCTTCACTACTAGTGTGCAGCTCAAGATATCTTTCTAAAAAAAATAGTATTCTGCCTCTTTAAAAATAATACAGACTTTCAGTCTTGCTACTGTAACTGACATAAATTGGGTTAAAAACTTTCAGTCAAGTGGATTCATGAAGCCATACCTTCAGAAAATTGACATTTCATTCCATACAAGAAAATGATACATTTCACAATGACTAGAGCTATTATAAAACAGAGTCTGGCTTTTTAAAAGAGGATGTGATTATCCTTGTGTTTTTTGCTTGTTTGTTTTTTGAAAGAAAATCTACCTAATTATATGTTTCTTGTCATTTGTGGAATTTACCAATAGATGGATCAGACTTAGACAAATATGAAATTAAACTCCTCAGTGGAGTGTGCATCTTGCCAAGGAAAAAGGAAATGTGAGTTGCAAGACATCAACAAGAGTTCGGTATAGCTACTGATCATTAGAGTACAAACCTGTGGAGTGGGAAATGACTGTCTCTGATCTGAGTTGTTACATGTATATCTATCTAACTAGAGAGAAGACCAAGGTGAGTGTGAAGCTTGACACCAATGTGCATATTTCTTTTATTGACAGCCTGAATTCACCTCTGCTCATTGTAGCTGGCATTGGCACACTACAGATTCCCAAAATTTGTTGAGACCTATCAATCAGCCTGAAAGGTAAGTATGTTCTTGGTGTGTGCTGTAAAATATAGTCAGAAGAACCAGCGTTTTGTGCTAGTTCCAGGCTTGAGGATATTCCAGCAAATAGTGTGGCCAGACATCTGTCTAAGGTCACCTGTACAAAGCATGAATCCATTTAGATAGGAACCTGGATCTGACTCTGAATCTCTTATGAGAGTCCTAGCAACTGAGCTAAGAATGTTTCTTCTTTCCTGTGACTCCTTGCAGTCTTGTTCAGAAATTCCTTCCAAGGAATTTCTTCTTTAAGACCTGGTTTTGAAATCAGTATTTTCTGACAAAAAGAAATGATAAAAAATAAAAATCAGGAAAAGTTGACAAGCTCTAATCATGAGCACTCAACACCATGCACTTGGTTTCTAGGTGAAACTGGATAATTTCAAGTTTTTGTCAACTAAGGTTGCCTGGCAGCACTCATAAATTAGCAAAGACTACGTGACTGCTGCTCACTTGTTTTGTCTGTTTCTCTTTGAGCCACATCTTCTCTGAATGCTAAAAATAATTTATAACCTCATCATACTGCACTCATCTGTTCTTTTCAAGTATGCCATACATATTTAAGTAGAAAAAGCCTACTTCTCTGCCATCATTTTGTGCTGTAGTTGATTAGCTTTATTACAATACTGTTTATAACTGTGATGTATCTACATCTTGCATGAATTTTTTGTTAAAAAGGATCTAACAGAACTAGAGTAGGCTAGAAGTAGGATGACAGTAATAATGAGAGAGGTGGAAGAGTTCCGATACAAAGCAGGCTAAATGCAACTGAGTTCCTTACAATGGTAACACGACTGTGATCTGATAAAACTTCTACAATAATGAATGGTATAGAAAAAGTGAATAGGAAATTGCAATAAAAAAAGCCACCCCTAGTGAAATGTTCAAGTATCTATCTGAAGCAGAACAAAAGGAAAGGGAGAGGGTAAATTAGAGTTAAAAAGTAACTACCAATTTAATGCTCATGACATGAGTTTAAATTGGAGCAAAAAGAAAGAACATTTTCATATATACGTGATTATGTTGCCATAGGAAGCTAAGAGGATAACTGGAACAGAAATGCTTGACCGGCTCATTTTATAATTTGTGATCTGCAAACAATTACAGAAGAGTATCTGGAGATAACTTCCCCACCCTCCCTCCCCCACCTCCCCCAAAAGTACTTGGGAATGGATTTATCCAAGTCACAAGCTGAAATGAGGGGGTTTTAAGTTATTCTACCTGGGATCAGAAAGTGGTGACAGAGTATAGTGGTACAACTTTTATCTTGCCAGGGAGACATACACTAATGAGCAGAAGAAGAATGAAACAGCTGCAGGTTATTTACTTATTCTCAGCCACACTGCTTTTTCAGACAGTGCTACCATCCCAAAAGTCACTCTCGTGGCTTTTTCCAAGTCCATACAGCTGTTTTGCTCAGGTGTTGCTGAGACTCTGCTCCCTCCTCCATGCTTCTTATCTTTCTTCTTCACCTGGACTGCCTTTCCACATATATTGTCTAAAATAAACCTTGTCAAATCTCCTCTCCCAGCAATGAGAAGTCATGCAACCTTGAGTTTGTTTTCCTTTTGAGGTGGGAACATAATATGCTTAAATCCTATAATTCACTAAAACGAAGGATAACAGCTCTATGTATACTCTTCAATGAGTTTCAACAGCATCTTTTTGTCTCTGTCTGTGTAGGTTATACATAACTAAAATACCAATGTTCCACACAGACACATATGATGTAGACATGATGTAGTTCAGAAACTGCACAGATAAGTGAAATGCAGATTTTGACATGTAAGTACATATACATACAGAAAATGTTACTTCTGACTGCAGTTGAAAAAAATTATTATGACTAGAGGAAGTGTACTTTTTGTGACACAAATTGAAGGTTGACAACTTATGCTGCTCACTTCACTTTTGGTTATTAACTGTTTGGAAACAAACAAAACATTCTCGGTGCAGGAATTATTACCTGCAACATGAAGAGAATTGTTCCTTCTAACATATCCACCAGAAGCTTGAACCAGTCTGGTGATTCTGTCCCTGATTCACTGGAAAATTTTGTTTTGCAAAGTGAAACCTTGCAGCTTTTGCAGATGTGTTAAGTTCTGTATCTTATACTCTTGCTGAGATCTATGCTGAAAAACCAAAGCAAAGCCCTTGCATAGTGAATCAAAAATATGACATAGAATTCACAAAATTAGGCATAGGTGCCTAGACTTGAAAAAGGCTTTTAAATGATTATTCAAGGTCATTAAATATAACCCATATTATTTCACAACTTGATTGCATAAAGAATTTGTTGGGTATTGAGGGTAAAAGATATATATTAAGAAAATATTTAGGTATGAACTAAAAAGAGTGGTTTTCCAGAAAGATCACTGTTTAACCTATTATTCATCTAATTAACCTACGAATTCTACCAGGAATACTGCCCAGAAATATATGCATTGTAATATTGAACTTTTAAGTTCAATATTATGCGACAGGTATGGAACAATTCAGAATACAAAAACATATGTAATTATATAAATATTCCAGTAATTGTAATGAAAAATATAAACAAAATAGCATATGCACAGGATGCTTTTTCTTTCTTTTACTTAAACAGGTTTGCCAATCTTTCCTTTAAGATTCAAGCAATGAAACACAATAAGTTGCTCTGATAGACAACTGGCAAGAAAAGTAGATTACTGGGAAATTACTCAGGGTGTCTACTGGACACCTGCAAAGTCATAATTCCATAAGCAAATAGTAAGACAGGACAAAAGAATGTGAGAAGAAAGTTTTAAAAATATTGCCATAAGGAGGCAGAGAAATGAGGACAATGAAGACGTAAATGTGTGTGTACATATGTATAGGTATATGCACATTAACAGCTAAAGAGAGATTTAATGAAATAGCAAGACCAATGGCATGAAAAAAAAAGTAGTTCTTTTATGATAATATTACAAGCAAGAAAAGAACATAAAATTCAGCCTTTATCTGATACTAGCTATAAATGACAAAACTGTAAAAGTAATATAGGAAAGGAAGAAAAGCTCAGCAGAGATTTCTGCTCTTTACTTGAAATGTATCATCACAGTTAAACAACATTGTCTATGCTATGTCTAAAAGGAATCTCTTCTAGTCAGATTTCTTGTCTTAGATGGTGGCCAAAAGTTTAAGAATAAAGAGTGAGAACAACAAAAATACATTTGATACTTCACCCTAATTGCGCATCCTGCAAGCATCTGCAGCTCAGAGTCCTCTGAAAAGGATGTGGCTGCCATATAATTTGTAACTCTCACTAGATTTTCTTTGATTAACTTGTTTGATCCCTTCTTGAATCTTTCAAATTTATCATCCATGAAGTCTCTGGAACTGAAAGGTCAACATCTGTAATCATGTAGGGTACAAAAATCAAATACTTGACAAGAACTGTCTGAGATTCCTCATACTCAGATTTTTTTAAAGTACCAATTGAGGAACTTTATCAATGCTTATTATCAGTGTTTATTTAACTAAGGAAATAAAAAAAATGGAAGAGGCAATTTTTATAAATCCTGGAATGTTCTTGCTGAAAGAGAATACATCAAGGACTACAGGCAGAATGCACCTCGACCAATAAGTGTTTAATTAAGAATTTCACTAACAAAAATTGTAACCAAGTTTCGACTGATTTTACATGAAATAGTCAACATGATTTTACAGAAAATAGATCTTGCTTGTATAAGCTTGTTACATCTGTTTGATTTGTTTAATTTGATTACAGAACTGATTTCTAAGGGGCACTCATTGATATGGTCAGAATTCTCTTTATTTTTTTTGTTTCCAAATATTATCTTTGCTGAAAAGCTGATACTAAAAGTATTTAAATAGCTGTATATGTAATAGATTGTCAGCTGATCTATGAATATATATTAATGGGGATTATTTCTGTATGACTGTGTTTTATTGCACCCCCAAGGGTTAAATATTTTCTGAGTAAGCTATATCATGATATAAAATCTTTTACGATAAAGATTATAGTGCAATAGTAAACATTGAGAGGATCAAATTACTCATGCAGGATAGTCTGAGCTGATGGTTAAATAGTCATATTCCAACCAAATGCTAGTAATATATGTGGCTCTGCAGAAGAGCTTATGCCTACATTAATTTAAAGGGACAGATTATTAAACAACACGATTTAAAAAATGGACAAGCAAACAACACAAAAAGAGTTTTCTTCTAGGTCCAGGTTCTTAGCTAAAATAAATCAGTATCTATTAGCTCTGATGGATCTATATAGCATATTTTTGCAATATATATAAAACACCAAAGCTGCATAGATTTATATCACTAATTTTGCAGATTTACTCACACAGAATAAGTTTCATACTGACCACTGATTACAGTATGGCAGATGACCTAGAACCATAAAGGGCTATCATGATCAGAAGAAAAATATAGGTTATTAATCTCTATAAAGCTACTCTAAAATTTACTTTTATTGTTTTCTAAAATGCAACAAACTCTCTGTAGTAAAATCAGTTAATGACATCAGCTTTATTTGAAAAGATCTTGAACTCTTGAAGTGAAGAGTTAAAAAAGTATGATAAGCAATGCTAGCTGCTGTTTTAAGGTTAAGCAAAACTCTCTCATACAAGAAGGAAAGATAAGCAGGTTTAGCAGAAATTCCAGCGTTATGGGCTAAAAGTAGAAAGTTCTAATCCATGCTACTTGAATCCATTAATTAGATGACTAATGGTTTTGAGAGATGCAGAAATCAATCAAAGGACAATGATTGACCTCAAGGCTTTTTTGAAATCCAGTGAAATGTGCTCACTATGATTTCCACAGAAAATGTAAAATTCAGAAGGTTTTCTAAGGCCTTAAATGAACACCATAGAACATAAGGGTTATCATGCACCAGTAAAAAATCAAGTCACTAAAATAAACTTCTGTCTAAAGAAATAGGGTGACAACTTCCTTACTTTCAGATCTCTCCTGCTAAAGTTTCTTTCAAAGTTGTCAGACACTTGTTTTCTGTGCCATCTTATTTTGATGTTTAACTTAAACCTCAGTTTGTCCAAATATACAGTTCTGCTGCTATGTTAGTGACAATAGCAGGAGACTTCATATGGCCATAGATACTTTGTTTTTGAAATCTTTCATGAAGAGCTGAAATATTCTTAAGAGTTGTATGTGAGCTTTAGCAGGGGTTTGGGGAACATCCAGCTGAAAAATAAGTTCATCTAAATTTGCATGCATAATTGAAAGCTTTTCCAGTTCAGCTAAGTTTAATGAGAGAATAAGATGGATACTTTCCTTTTTATTGATATCTGGGTTACCAGCTGCCAGTTACCTGAAATGTGCTGGGGAAAAGTAATCAGTCATAGATATATTTTTGCTAACAATGGAATATTTTTCCAGTTTATGACTATGGTAAAATCTACACTACTCACTACTCCTCAAAGATCTCTAATTTAAATTATTACCCTTAAGTACTGAAAAATATACTTCTCAAAATATTTCTCATGTTCCTTGCATGGAATGAGTTCCTGTTTTGGTATTTGTGTTGAAAATAGTAAAGGAAAATTAATTTAATTTAAAAAAGATAAAGGCCTCAACAATTAGCAACTTTGTTGTTAAATAGAGAAGAAGTGATGGAAATCGCTGACCTGACATGTATCAAGTTTTTGTTGTTTTTAACTAGCTCTACAATGAAAAACCTTAAGATATTTCAATTTTTTGGGACTGAAATATTTTTGATTGTATTGGAAAAAGAGTAAATAAAATGGTCTTAAATCAATACAGTACTGACATTGACACACCGTTACACCAGTGTTGTGGTTTAAACCTGGTAGAGAGCTGCGCCCCACACATCTGCTTGTTCACTCTTCCCCCGTGGGATGGCGGAAAGAATTGGAAAGGTAAACGTGAGAAAACTCATGGGTTGAGATCAAGACAGTTTACTAGGTAAAGCAGAAGGTGTACATGCAAGCAAGGCAAAATCAGGAATTCACTCACTACTCATTGGCAGGCAGATAGCCATTTCCAGGAAAGTAGGTCTTCATCACACGTAACAATTACATAGGAAGACGAACACCATGACTCCAAGCATCCCTCCTTCCTCCTTCTTCCCTGCAGCTTATATTGCTGAGCCTGACACCATATGGCATGGGCTATCCCTTTGGTAAGTCGGGGTCAGCTGTCGCAGCTGTGTCCCCTCCAAACTTCTTGCCCACCCCTAGCCTACTTGCTGTCAGGACAGAGTGAGAAGCAGAAAAGGCCTTGACTCTGTGTAAGCACTGCTCTCAGCAATAACTAAAATATCCCTCTGTTATCAACAATGTTTTGGTCAAAAATCCAAAACATGGCACCACGTGAGCTGCTATGAAGAAAATTAACTCTATGCCTACCAAATCCAGTACAATCAGGCAAAGGCGTATCTATAGTATACGCTAATTAACTGGCTTGAAAGTAAAGGAGATGTTAATCAGTGGTTCACTGGGGGTCTTCTGGGAAGATAATATTGCAACACCTGAGTTTTTTTTTATTTTGCCATGTCAGGAATATGGGCATGAAAGACCAAGTTTGTTTGTAGAACTGCCTTTGATTTTAGCAATAGAGAGTGCTTATATTGAGAGAGCAACAGTGGCATAAAGACACTCCCCAGAATTACCTCACCTTTAACTAGTTACTGACAAAAGTTTATAATTTTTTTAGGAGCTTAACCAAACAATTGTACAGACTTCTATTTGACATTTATTTGGAAACAATTTGTTCAGGTTCTGCTGTGACTTGTTAGTTCAAGCTGTACTTTAGTATTAGTATGTGACATTACTGGGAATTACAGATCTTTCTCTTAGAAATAGTGAATCGTCAGAAAAAAAATTACACTTCCCAAAACAGAGGCTGTGTTAACTACATATATTTGAATGTGCATAAACAATTGTGAAACTATACATTTGAAGCCTGAAACATGCTTACTTTTCTAAATTTCTTTCATAGATTTTTTCCTACCAGTTTAGTTTTTTCAATACCTCTTCAACTCTTCTTGCTCCATCTTTGAAATCGTGAGTAACTGCCTAAATCTATCTTTCCTAAGGGACTCAATATTATTATCTTTCAAGAAAAGGTAAATCAAAAAATAAATTTCTCTTAAGAACCAGAAAAGCCAGTCTGGAAGGAATGAGGGTAATAAGCTCCCCAAAGTGATACCTTCTTCACCAGTAAAGCTGTCTGCACAAGACAGATTTGCTTTATAAACACCCATACTGGGCAGGACCTTAGAGGACCATACCAGACGCTAGGGACTCTTTTGCTTTTAATTTCTAGCCTTGAGACTGGTCTGAACAGGAGGCCAAGGTGACATTTAGATAGGAGTAAAGGATAATCGTAAAGTCAATATTTGTAATGGTTTTCTTGCTACTTTTCATTTTCTGCTAGACAGACAATGAAAGTATCTATAGTTTTGTAAGGATTAAGATCAGAATATTTAGTCTGTAACTAAAAACTTAAGTCAAGATACAGAAAAATGCATATGAAGACAAAAGCTGCATGTTGCAAAGCAAGTAAAGGAAATGATTCGTGGAGAAGAGAATTTCTGTTGCATGAACTTGTTCTGTAACTCATTAAAAGGAAGTTTATTAATGCTAGGAAAAATAATGTGTTCATAGTTTCATTAAAATGTAAATTTCATTATTTTGGATCTGACAGATTTTTTCTTAGGCTACCTTTATTAGACCTCTCAATAAAAGTAAAACGCATTCTTATTCAGCAACCATAACAGATATTTTAGGTTGTAATATCAGGCTAAAGTTTCAGTAAAATAATTCACAAATATTTTTTCTGTTAGCTATATTAAAGGTATGAATTTGTTCCATTTCCGTTTTCAGTTTTGGGACTGGGACAAAGCCATACCTTTAAAATAGTTAATAGAAAAAATATTTGTGTATGGTTTTACTGAAACTGTAATTTAATTTTCATAAAGTTATGGGGTACAGTAATTTGCTTCTGTACCCCATTTGTAATGTTGAATAATGATGCCTTTCAATGGCAAATCAATTTGGAGATAGTAAATGCTGAAATCTCACTGGCTTTTCATGGTCCCTGCTTTTCTGAACAAATTGAATCAGCTGTTATACCCAATGTCATCTCCATAAATCCTAAACCATATTGTTTAAATAAAAGCAATGGATGTGTCATGTATGCTTATATATTACCCTTTAGAAGCACTGGTTTTTTACATAAGAGATGTTCAAGCATAATATTGGATAGAATATGCACTTTGTTTTGGCTTGTTTTGTTTCATTGAGTTTTTTTCTCTTTTTATTTCAGATCTTGGTTTCACTGATGTAGTCTGAAGTCAATGCAATGTTATTGTCCTTACTGAGGCCAGACTGAGGAGAAGACGAATTTTGACTACAAAGACTGGACAAGCCAGCATGAATCACAAGTGGAAGGTAATGTTTTTCATTATAGCATTTCCCACAGTGAGTTACCTTATTGTGAACTATCTTCCACTGAAGTAAAGCTGTGTTTATATGCCCAAAATTAAAACAATTAAAATTGCTATGTAGGAGAAAGAAAAGAAAGTAACTCTAGAAAGCAGATAGATGGCTTTCAGTTTGATTTCCACCCCTCTTAGGCCAAAGACAGAACTTTTTATGTTGAATTGTAAATATATACACACTTTTTAAAAAGTAATAAGTTTTAACTTAATCTACTTAATCTATCTTAGCGGAGAAATCATTCTATCCTTGATGTAGACCTGGATATGGATCAAGGGATGGCTGTGCCTTAGCAACATTGCCCAGAGGAAAACATGTCTCCAAGCACATGTTATCCGGAACATTTTTAATGATGAGATTATGTTCCAGAACTAGAAAGCTATTAAAAACTTTGGGAAAATTTCCACTGTGAATTAGGGAATACAAATTTCAAAAATTAGGAACCTTTCAGTAGTAATGTACCTCTGGAATACTAAGTACTTCAGAGAAGTGTGTTAATCCATAAACTATCGATTGTTACATGCTTTTATTTACTGACATGATCTTACATCCTAGGAGCTAAGAAATCTTTCCTACAGGCTAGTTATAAAACCAACATGTGCTTCTGAGAAGCTTCCATTCCTGAATCAGTATTTTCCACTGAATCCAGCTTCTCTTTAATGAAAAGTCTTGGCCGTCTTGAATGCTGAGGTTTAATGTGTTGTGTGGTTTTGAAAACAAAGGTGCAGCAAAAGGATTGCTGTTCCATTTGGTGCCGTTCAATGCATTTTCTAAGCTATAGACTATAATCTGGCTGCTGAGTAAGTATATGCAGAGAGGCACAATTCTGACTCCTCAGTTTATCTCCCTGCTACATTTGAAATGGGAAAAAGTATGCATGTATATCTATATATATAAAAAATATATGTATTCATGGTTTTACCGTTTGGGGTCTTGTGAAAATAGGTGGTTGTAGGTAACTATTTTGTCTCACACATACATATGAAAAGACTCTTTCTTTTGCAAATTGAACTTGAAGTTGTGTGAGTATCCCTCATTCATCTGTATTCCTATGTATTCCCGCACAGAGTAAGAAGACTTGTGTTTCTTCCTTATGTAGTTGATATACACAAAATTGTGCCTGGAAAGAATTAAATAGTTTTCTCCTAATATTATTTTTCCAGTCCTGTTTCCTCTCCGGCCCCCTTTTTTTTTTTTCTTTCTTTATCACCTTTAACATGTATCAATTAAATAGTCTATGGGCTTTTGAAAGTCATTTATCTATCAAGACTCTCTGAAATGGCTTTACAATACATCTCAGCTGCTGGTGCACTCTTGAAATGATTAAGATTTAATCAAATGAAATTTTTACTTCTGACCACCAAAGGAAGAAGAAGCAACAGAAGTACCTTGCAGAGATTAGGTCATGTCATTGACAGATATCTTTCTGCATGCCTAGCATGTGATACTAAACAGATGCTCACAGAAAGGTTGAAGAATTTAAAAACACAAAGAATTGTAACACTTCCAATTTTTTTGCAAACAATTATGTTCATAGGTTAGCCATCTGCAATTGGTGTTAATCCAGAGATTGTTTAAGTACTTATCTTATACTGTGTATGTTGCTCACTCATTCTGCAAAGAATCCTCAAGAAAATTATCTGATTTTCCTCCAACCTCAGCATTTCTTTACTTTTATGACAATAGCATTTTTTTTTTAAGTTTCTTATCTCAGTGCATAGTCATTCTAGCTTGATGGCTCAGGACATTTATGGTATGCACTTTCCGATACCTTCTGAGCATTATGAACCAAGCTTTATGAGGTATGGCATCAAAAGCTCTCATGCCCAGAGTATAAAGCTGGAACAGAGACAAAGTGAAATGATGATGTATCAAAATAAGTTAAGATAAACATACTGTAATCAGAAGCTGTTTTCTATAAAGTATCTTCCTAGTTAAGATGTAGCTGGCTGTGGAAAATGTAACCGGTTATTGCAAAAGGAGTCATGCTGCTAGTTTGCTATCATGTATTTCACCAGTTGGCACTTTTAATCTTATTAAATATATGATCCTGAAGGATTTCCTTAATGAGTGTTTTCCTCCTGAGATGAATATTTGACAGAATAACAGTCCTCTAAATGATGTCAAGAAATATCTAGACATGAAGTTAAAACTGCAAGTCTGAAAATTTACATCAAAGAAAAATAAAATAACAAAACCAAACCACTCATCAATTTAGATCTGAGATTTTGGCTGTGGGTTATCTCTGTGACATTATTAATGCTCCATCAAGCAGGTGGGCATTAGAGGCAACTATAAACACCAGTAACTTTAGGTGGAGTAAAACCAATGAACCTTAAAACCACAGTACCCTCAGCTATAGTAAAGGACCAAATCATGCTGCCGATGTGTCCCTGCCTGCACCTAAATGCTATTCACAAAACTAATTGACAGCTTCAACACAATCACCCAATCACATAACCAATTTGCTTAAACATATTGTTCTGTGCATGAACTTACTGCATACTCAAGTGTATTCTGCGGTGAATTCTTGAACAGGAACACGTGGAAATTCATGCTGATTTTCTCAACATTCCTTAAACTTAGTTCATGTTATTTTAAAAGTTAGTTTAATTTCATGTTTGCATACAATCAAAATACTTAGTTTTCACACAAATTTTATTTTTTTTTCTCCACAAAATATTTTTTTGCCCATCTTTTGTAAATAAAAATTTGCAATGTACTGAGACAAAATAGTGCTATGCAGGTTTATTAAAAGACATCAGGAGTTTCTATAGAGACAAGAAATCCTAGTTTGAAGCATAGAATCATAGAATCATAGAATTGTTTTGATTGGAAAAGACCTTTATGACCATCAAGTCCAATCATTAACTAACACTACCAAGTCCAGCAGTAAACCATGTCCCTAAGCACCACATCTACATGTCTTCTAAATACCTCCAGGGATGGTGATTCAGCCACATCCCTGGGCAGTCTGTTCCAATGTTTGACAACCCTTTTGGTGAAGACAATTTTTCTAATATCCAATCTAAACCTCATCTAGTGCAACTTGAGGCCTTTTCAGTCCTATGATTTGTTACTTGGGAGAAGAGACTCACATCCGCCTCGCTACAACCTCCTTTCAGTCTCCCACAGCATTCTGCTGGAGAAATTGGCTGCTCATGGCTTGGATGGCCATACTCTTCACTGGCTAAAAAAACTGGCTGGATGGCTGGGGCCAAAGAGTTGTCGTGAATGGAGTTAAATCCAGTTGGCAGCTGGTCGTAAGTGTCGTTCCCCAGGGCTCAGTATTGGGGCCAGTTGTGTTCAATATCTTTATCAATGATCTGGATGAGGGGATCGAGTGCATCCTCAGTAAGTTTGCAGGTGACACCATGTTGGGTGGGAATGTTGATGGGCTTGAGGGTAGGAAAGCTCTGCAGAGAGATCTCAACAGTTTGGATCGATGGGCCGAGGCCAACTGTATGAGGTTCAACAAGGATGTGTCAGGTCCTAGCTTATATCAGAAAATAGTGTGTCCAGCAGGGCAAAGGAAATGATCGTCCCTCTGTATTCAGCACTGTTGAGGCTGCACCTGGAATACTGTGTTCAGTTTTGGGCCCCTTGCTACAAGAAAGGCACTGAGGCACTAGAAAGAGTCCAAAGAAGGGCAACAAAGCTGGTGAAGGGTCTAGAGAACAAATCTTATGAGGAGTGGCTGAGAGAACTGGGGTGTTTAGCCTGGAGAAAAGGAGGCTGAGGGGAGACCTTATCGCTCTCTACAACTACCTGAAAAGAGGTTGTTGTGAGGAGGGTTTTAGTCTGTTCTCCCAGGAAACAAGCAGTAGGATGAGAGGAAATGGGCTCAAGCTGCACCAGGCGAGGTTTAGATCGGATATTAGGAAAAATTATTTCACTTGAAGGGTTGTCAAGAATTAGAACAGGCTGCCCAGGGTAGTGCAGGTATTTAAAAGATGTGTAGATGTGCTGTTTAGGGACATGGTTTAGTAGCTGACTTGGTAGTGTTAGTTTAATGGTTGGACTCAATGATCTTACAGGTCCTTTCCAACAAAAAAGATTCTGTGATTTTGTGAAATAAGGATTTTTTTTTTTCCCTAAATAATGGGGACACATCAATACTGATAAATGAATGTTTCATTTTGGATATTAAATTTTCTCAACATTCTGCCAGTGAAGATTTCTAAAGATCACAAAATGTAAAGAGTATATTTTATCACTACATGAGAAAGTTAGGTTTTCAACATAAAATATGGAAACCAAATATTATTTCAATGTTAATTTTTTGTCATGATCAGAGGCTTCAAGATCTAATGGTAGTTTCTAATCAGCCACTAAACTACTGTCTTTTTCTACAATGCAAACCAAAACACATGTGATTTATGGTGTCTATCAAATGCCTGTGTATTTCATTTAGGGTCATCTACTGTTATTGGTGTATTATCCTTCTAAAAAACTGAAGAATTAATCTCTGTTTATAGAAGATTTGGTATCATTAATTCCTGGGGCCTAGTTAACATCTAACAGCTCAGATATGCAAATCAACGTGGAATGAGTACAGAACTCTCATATCAAGAAGTAATTTCAAAATCTCACTAGTGCAACTCAGTCCTTTTCATTTCATTTTCTTTTTCTCTCCTGATTGTTTTTATGAGGTGAGTTTCTTCTTTCCTTACCCTTTCCCTTTCCTATTCCCATTCCCATTACCTTTTCGGTGTCTCCAGGTCTGTAAATAATATAAACTCTGGTAAGAGTGTCTAACATGCTTTCCTTCTACAGCCTTTACATTAATTTAATGAATACAAATTTAGGACAAAAACTGCCTCTGCTTTTGGGGATGATGCAGTTTGTAACCTTTAACATTGTTAGCTAATATAGTAAATTATAATATTTATCCAGTTATTTCAACTTAAGGGTAACTGGATAAGATCAGTGTAGACAAATGGTTATATCACCTTTAAGACTTTCTAGATCAATATGCTAGTCTGTAGTTTTCTTTTTGAAATGTCAAAGGTATCAGCAGGTGCCATTCAGGAGTTAGAAGATACCTGCTGTCAAAGCAGCAAGATACCACTGTTTGTTTGGCTAGTAAGTGTTTCCATTTTATAGGTACTTAAAGTGAGAAATTCAAAGCTTTGTAGGTACAATAGCACCTGTAGGTAACATTAGCAACAAGAGGAGGGCCAAGGAGAATCTCCATCCTTTACTGGATGTGGGGGAAACCATAGTGTCAACAGATGAGGAAAAGGCTTGAGGTGCTTAATGCCTTCTTTGCCTCAGTCTTTATCAGTAGGATGAGATTTTCTCCAGATACCCACCACTGGTGAGGTTGCACCTGGAATACTGTGTTCAGTTTTGAGCCCCTTGCTACAAGAAAGACATTGAGGTGCTGGAGAGAGTCCAAAGAAGGGCAACAAAGTTGGTGAAGGGTCTAGAGAACAAGTTTTATGAGAAGCGTCTGAGAGAACTGGGGTTTTTTAGTGTGGAGAAAAGGACGCTGAGGGGAGACCTTATTGCTCTCTACAACTACCTGAAAGGAGGTTGTAGGGAGGAGGGTGTTGGTCTCTTCTCCCAGATAGCAAGTGATAAGATGAGAGGAAGTGGCCTCAATTTATGCCATGGGAGGTTTAGACCAGATATTGGGGAAAATTTCTTCACTGAAAGGTTTATAAGGCATTGGAAGAGGCTGCCCAGGGAAGTGGTTGAGTCACCGTTCCTGGAGGTATTTAAAAGATGAGTAGATGTGGTGCTTAGGGACATGGTTTAGTAGCTGACTTGGTAGTGTTAGGTTAATGGTTGGACTCAATGATGTTACAGGCCCTTTTCAACCAAAACAATTCTATGATTCTATGATTCTGTGATCCTACAATATATAGCTATCTCTGGATCAGAGTTTCTTATCAAGGACATGACCAAATCAGCCTAGCCTTGAAGACAATCTAAATCACGCTTGGAAATAAGTGTCATAGTCAGAAATTAGGAATGCCAGTACTGCTATAGAGCCAGTAGTCAGAAAAATAGAAAACAAACAAACAAACAAACCGGGATACCCCAAATTGCCAGGTTAGACAACAACATATTCATCCTTCTGTTGCATGGTTACCCATGGTGGCAGTAATCCCTGTAAGAGAACCACTGGAACTTACTTCCAGTTGAGTCAAACGAAACACTGGGTCTTATGAATGGTTGTCAACAGCTATAGACTTTTTAAGGATCTGAAATTGACTATGTATTGATGTCTCACTTTGTTGGCCTGCTGTATTAATCCTTAGACCCCATGTAATTAATCAAAAAGAAGGTGTTTCCCAAGGCCCTTGGTATATATGTTTCTTCAACAGCGAGATGTTCTAGATTTTGTGAAGGTTTTAACTAATTTGATAGGTACTGGTACCTGGGAGGACTCAGAAAAGTGTGGAGCTGCAGACAGAAACTGTAGCTGGAAAACGAGGGAGTCCTGTAAGCAGAGGTGGGCTGAGGTTGATGCGTGCATTCTGTGCGTGCACAGAGACTGGTCCAAGTTATTCTGGTAACATTTTGAAAGCACAAAAGACACTTCTCTGATTTCTGTTAAATTCTCTAGGTCTGCTTATCTGTCTCAGTGGGGTAAGTAGATGGGCTAATCAGCTTGATGTAATAAATTTAAAGAGTACCTACCTGAAGCATGAGATGAAATGTGGTAGTCTGTCAGAAACAATGCTGTCAGAAAGGCCATGCAAGTGGAAGGTTTCTGTTGGGAACAGCTAACAACTGATTTGCTAATAGAAAAATTTGTGATAAAGCACCTTAATCCAGATATAGCTGTAGATAGTCTAGCTTAATCCCATACTATTAGATTTTAGTTTGAAACAACATATTTCCTGAATGAAGTGGGTTTCTGTTGTTAAAACCTGATGCAACCTTGCTGGAATATAGTATATTAGAAAAAAAAATAATTTTATGCTGTTATTAAAAATGAAATTGAGAAATACAGATTTAACTCCTTGATTTTGATCATAGTTTTATTATGGGGATAACATATCTGTTGATCACTGGTAAGACATTTCTATGGATTACAATATTCTTAAAACAAAGAAAATAAAAGGAGAAGTAAACAGGATGGGTCTGGAGAACAAAGTTTTATCATATCTACTTATTTAAAAATTGTTCTGCGAGTGAAAAGGGATCACTCTCAGTCATAAACTGCAAAGTTAAAGCTTAACTGTGAAACAACCTCAAAAAGTGCCTTCTTATCACCAGTTAGTGGTCTGAAACATTTTTCCCCTGAAATAACCTAAAAGAGATAAGATACACTTTTCTTCACAAAAACATGTTGCAGCAAATATTTGCAGTGCTCTTCAGCTTTTGAACATTAGCCAATCAGTAGTTCATGTGTTCTGCTGAAAATTTTCAAGAAATGAACAAATTTGTAAACTCTTAAGAACTATTTTATTGCTGTATTTTGCTTCAGTTCGATACTTATGCCCAATTACTATGCTTAGGCTTTCAATCCTAAAAATCTGCTCTTTTCAACAGGTTGCTCATTACTTACTGTAAAATGCCTTTGTCAGTCAGTCTTCCTAGATACTCTATAAATACAGTGGTCATTTTTCTGTTGTCTCATAAAAATATAAGCACAGGAAGGCAATAATAATTCTATCTTGAAAGTTAAAAGAGTAAGAACATATCTGAAAAGGTGTCTTAAGCTATTCTGAGATATTTTGGGCTGATACTGTGTCTTCTGGATGTTTTTTTCCCACATTTCATCCATTATAATAACACTCCCAGGGCTTTGTCTGCACTTTCCTTTGGCAATGGAAACTGTTTCTTGAACTGTATGTAGATTATTATTCAAATGGAAGTTCCTGATGAAAATGTGTTAGTTAGCTAGACATCTGTTTTTTAGCCTCTCCTTAAATTATTCCTTTCAGCAGATACACTCAGTGCAGTTTTGAACCTTAATGATCTCAGTTTATCTGTGTCTTAACATTAAACATTTTACCTGTAAAGACAGAGATAAACCTTCTAGTAACAATTTTTGTGTAGCCTGTGTTGTCTCATATTTTTATATTAACAGATGATTAAGGGGGTGGAATATCTCCCTTATGAGGAGAGGCTGAGGGAGCTGGGCCTCTTTAGCTTAGAGAAGAGGAGACTGAGGGGTGACCTCATGAATGTTTGTAAATATGTAAAGGGCAAGTGTCATGAGGATGGAGCCAGGCTCTTCTCAGTGACATCCCTTGACAGGACAAGGGGCAATGGGTGCAAGCTGGAACACAGGAGGTTCCACATAAATATGAGGAAAAAACTTCTTTACGGTGAGGGTGACCGAACACTGGAACAGGCTGCCCAGAGAGGTTGTGGAGTCTCCTTCTCTGGAGACATTCAAAACCCGCCTGGATGCATTCCTGTGTGATATGGTCTAGGTAATGCTGCTCCAGCAGGGGGATTGGACTAGATGATCTTTCGAGGTCCCTTCCAATCCCTAGCATTCTGTGATTCTGTGATTCTGTGATTATGTCATGGCTGCAGCTTAAAATTTGAATGAAATCTTACTGCTTTTAAAGCTGAATTAACACATTCTACTTGTAGGACCTAATACGAATAATTTAAGCAAATAATATTTTAGCTTTAAAACAAACAAACAAATAAAAAAAAAAAAAAGGAGAACAAACCTGTCTAATTAATCTAGCTAGTGAAGACATCTAAAACTAATATGGTATTGGTGATCAAGTGGCAATGCCTCTTCAGAAATAATCAGGGAAAAAAAGAATAGTTCAAAAGTTAGAAAACTTCCTGGTATTTTCAGGATGTACATGTTACATGTGTGCCTTTTTATATTTCGCATCTACTTAATAATATATGGGTAGCAATGAATTTGGTCTACCAGACCATCCAGATATCATGCTACAAGATTTCAATACATTTTAAATCATTGCAATCTCACATCTATAAAGTGTTAGCTTTTCAATGGATGAATCCTGCTTCAAATATTTCTAGACAGTTTTAATTACCAGATGATGTAAATAGATAAGAGGATCAGCTAAAGTAAGTTGTTATATGCTAACCAGTGTAAGATCTGGGTTTTATTAATGTGAAACTTTTTTTGGTATTTAATTAGCTCCTAACACTTGAGGATTATTTGTAGAAATATTGGATATAAAATCTGGACCTTTACATGTTTTCAATAAATTAATGTCATATGTGAAGAAGTTGGTGTATAATGTGTAGAAAGCATGATAGAATGACACCTTTCTTATAAGAGGTTTGACAGAACTGGATGAGAACTGTGAGTGGTTTTTGTTAACAATATTTTTGCAAAGAGTTCCTGCTTCTCTTCATTCTGTGCCCACTACCTTCTTTGACAATATGCCATCTTTAATATTAACCAGAAATAACTTTCCACAAACTGCTGTTCATTAGATTTTTAACATTCTTCCCAAAGTATACTTTCAGTTAATTTTCCATTGTAAAATATAATACTTTACTTCTTGCAAGTTCAATACGTAATACAAAAAGTATATTTATCTTTTAGGGCTATCACGAATATCATCTCAAATAAATACTGGCATGAAATACTTGAAGCCTACAAAACAGACATGTCTACTGGACACTCTTTTAATGACATCAGGCCAGCTTAAATTAATAATATTACAGATGGGTATTAAACTGCAGTAATATTCCTGTAACTGAGAATCATAATTGACTTATCCACAGCTGAATTTACATAAGGGCTGAGCTCAACAACCATGAGATCACTTTTCAGAAGACATAATGAAAGAGAAAAGAAAAAGATAAATTTTTCATTTTCTGTATGAAGTAGTCTAAAATAAAATAAAATAATAAAAGATAAATTAAAAAAATACCAATTAGATTAAAATAAAATAAATAAAATAAAATAAAATAACATAACATAACATAAAATAACACAAAATAATGTAAATATATCTTCACTTCTGGTATGGAATTACACATTACAGGCATATCTAGATTGGCTTTTTCCAATTTAGACATTAATAATTTTCTTGAATTTTAATGATCTATTTCCTCTGCACTGATGTAATAAATTCACTTTTGTTTATATTATTCGATGTTCCAACTGTCTGCAGGACAGAACTGTATTGAACAGGAAGAAAACGAATCTAAAATCAATAATTACTGAAAAGGTCCTAAGAAGGTAGAAGTTGTAAAATTTCCAGCCAACACTAAAGACACAATATATGAGAATTATAGAATCACAGAATCACAGGATCAATCAGGTTGGAAGAGACCTCTGGGATCACTGAGTCCAAGCATTGCCCTGACACCACCATGTCAACTAGACCATGACACTAAGTGCCATGTCGTCTTTTTTAAATACATCCAGCAATTGTGACTCCACCACCTCCCTGGGCAGCCCGTTCCAATGTCTAACGACCCTTTTTCTTCGTAATGTCCAACCTGAACCTCCCCTGGCGAAGCTTGAGGCTATGTCCTCTTGCCCTATCGCTAGTTGCCCGGGAGAAGAGGCTGACTCCCACTCTGCTACAATCTCCCTTCAGGTAGTTGTAGACTGCAATAAGGTCACCTCGGAGCCTCCTCTTCTCCAGGCTAAACAACCCCAGCTCCCTCAGACATTCCTCATAGGTCATACTGTCCAGACCCTTCACCATCTTGGTTGCCCTCCTCTGGACTTGCTCCAACACCTCAACATCTGTCTTAAAGTGCGGGGCCCAGAACTGGACACAGTAATCAAGGTGCGGCCTCACCAGTGTCGAGTAGAGAGGGACAATCACTTCCCTAGACCGGATGGCTACACTATTCCTAATAGAGGCCAGGATGCCATTGGCCTTCTTGGCCACATGGACACATTGCTGGCTCATGTTTAGCCTGCTGTCGATCAGCACCCTCAGGTCTCTTTCTGCCGGGCCGCTTTCTAACTGCTCTTCCCCCAGCCTGTAGCACTGCATGGGGTTGTTGTGGCTGAAGGGTAAGACCTAGCACTTGTTCTTGTTGAACCTTGTGCCGTTGGTCTCTGCCCATCTATCTAACCTGTCCAGATCCCTCTGTAGGGCCTTCCTACCCTCCAGCAGATCAACATTCCCACCCAGCTTGGTGTCATCTGCAAATTTGCTGAGGGTGCACTCAATCCCTACGTCTAGATCATCTATAAAGATACTGAACAGCACCGGCCCCAGAACTGAGCCCTGGGGAACACCGCTAGTGACCAGCCGCCAGTTGGACATTGCCCCATTCACCACCACTCTCTGGGCTCGTCCATTCAGCCAGTTTTTAACCCACCGAAGAGTCCACCCATCCAAGCCCCGGGCAGCCAGTTTGTCTAGGAGGGTGCTGTGGGAGACAGTGTCGAATGCCTTACTGAAGTCTAGATAGACTACATCCACAGCCCTGCCCTCGTCTACTAAGCAGGTCACTTTGTCATAGAAGGAAATCAGGTTGGTCAAGCAGGACCTGCCTTTCATGAATCCATGTTGGCTGGCCCCGATGCCCCGATTGTCCTGCATGTCCCATGTAATGGCACTCAGGATGATCTGTTCCATCACCTTGCCTGGCACCGAGGTCAGGCTGACAGGCCTATAGTCCCCTGAATCAGCCTTCCGACCCTTCTTGTAGATGGGCGTTACATTTGCTAATTTCCAGTCAGCTGGAACTTCTCCAGTTAACCAGGACTGCCGGTACATAATTGAGAGTGGTTTGGCAAGTTCATTTGCCAGTTCCTTCATTACTCTGGGGTGAATCCCATCCGGGCCCATAGCCTTGTGGGTGTCCAACTGGCACAGCAGGTCACTAACTGTCTCCTCCTCAATTACGGGGGATTCACACAGCCTCCCATCCCTAACTTCAGGCTCTGGGGGCTGAGACTCCTGAGGACAACTGGTCTTGACATTAAAGACCGAGGCAAAGAAGGCATTGAGCACTTCTGCCTTTTCCTCATCCCCTGACACTACACTACCCTCCTCATTCAGCAAGTGGTGGAGACTCTCCTTGAACCTCCTTTTGCTGATAATGTATTTGTAGAAACTTTTTTTGTTATCTTTGACTGTAGCAGCCAAATCAAGCTCTAATTGAGCTTTAGCCCTTCTAATCTTCTCCCTACATGACCTGGCCATGTCCCTATAGACCTCCCAAGTTACCCGATCCTTCTTCCAGAGCAAATAGACTCTCTTTTTTCCCTTAAGTTCTAGCCTAAGTTTTCTGTTTAACCAGGCCGGTCTTTTTCCCCGACGGCTTGTCTTCCTACACACAGGGACAGTCTGTTTCTGAATATTTAACAATTCCTTTTTAAAGCACGTCCAGCCTTCCTGGACTCCTTTGCCCTTCAGGACCGACTCCCAAGGGACTCTGTCCACCAGTCTCCTAAACAGGCTAAAGTCAGCCCGCCGGAAATCTAAGGCAGAAATTCTGCTCTTGCCCCTTCTTACTTCCCCCACTATCGAAAACTCTAACATATCGTGGTCGCTATTCCCAAGACAGCCACCGACCTTCACATCTCCCAGTAGTCCTTCTCTGTTCACAAACAACAGGTCAAGCAGGGCCCCTTCTCTAGTGGACTCATTTACCCCTTACATGAGGAAGTTGTCTTCCACAAATTCTAAGAACCTCCTAGATTGCTTCCTCTCTGCCACATTGTATTTTCAGCAGACATTAGGCAAGTTGAAGTCACCCACAAGTACAATGGCCGGCGACCGGGCGGCTTCTGACAGCCGCTTGTAAAACGCCTCGTCCGCCTGCTCATCCTGGTTGGGTGGTCTATAACAGGCTCCCATCATAATGTCCGCCCTGCTGACCTTCCCCCTGATCTTCACCCATAGACATTCAACCTTGTCATCCTCATCATCTTCTTCAATTTCGATACAATTCAAGCACTCCCTAACATACAACGCTACCCCACTGCCTCTCCTGCTTCGCCTGTCTCTCTTAAAGAGCTTATAGCCACCCATAGCAGCACTCCAGTCAAGAGAGTCATCCCACCACGTTTCTGTGATGGCAGCTACATCATAACCTTCCTGCTGTACAGTGGCTTCTAGCTCTTCCTCTTTGTTGCCCATACTGCGTGCATTGGCGTAAATGCACTTCAGCTGGGCTAATGGTCTTGCCTCCGACGCAGGCCTGTCGGCCCTAGGTTCATTTCTGGTTGCCCTGATCTTATACCCCTCCCCCATCAAACCTAGTTTAAAGACCTCTTGATCAGCTCTGCCAACTTCTGGGCCATAACTCTTTTCCCCTTCTGACTCAGGTGTCCCCCATCCAGCATAAGCAGGCCCGGTGCCATGAAAGCCGCCCCATGGCTCAATGTCTTCTTTGGCTCATATAATTGTAATACAAAGCTGAGATTTCATATACTCTTCAAGAAAGTAATTAGTTTAAATCGGTTTTGTATCACCACTATGATCATTCTGGATAATCTGGTGTGTACAGACCTTCCAAATAACTTCTCTACCAGGACAATGTTGTTAACTGCCCCACTTCTAGTTATGAACAAGCTTGTGACTGGTGAGTTAAATAACTGTCAAGGAATAGATGGCTTCGTATTCAGTAACATATCTTCTTGTCATCCAACATACTTCCAGTCATGTGGGAAAAAAAAATCCAACATTTACCAGCTGGTATTTTTTGTTTGTATGGCTCACTGCCAACTGGCTGTCATTTCCTCAGTCACAGTGGAATGAGAAACAAGCTTCTTGCTGTACATACATACCCACTTCTATTTGTACTTTGCCCCAGGAATAAAATAATTACTGTTGTAAAACACTGTTTGCACCTTACCCAGAATTCATCTATGAACCCTGGGAGAGAGGGATGTAAAATTGTGCCAGCTGGCCTTTTGGCTTTGACTAGCCAATTAATAGGTGGCTGCCAATTAGCTGTTCACACTGGAATAGTTAAGAAAGAAAAAGTCTTCTGACATGTAAATTAGATTCAGCATCTATTGCTTATTCTGATCGTTCTTTGCTTCATGGATCTTAGGGACTATAGTTGGAAAAGAATCAATACATCTTGTCGTCTGTCTCTCTGTCAATGCAGGTTTAGTTTTCATTATATGTTTACAAAGTGCTGTCCAGTTTACTTATGTCTCAACTGATATCTCTCCTAATCTTTTTCCTTAGGTATTTAATCAAAATTTAAGCAGATTCTTCTTTCTTAAAGGTTTGGTGTTGTTTTTTTTGTTTGTTTTGTTATTTTTTTCTTTTTTTCTTCACAGTCAGCCTAAATGTTCCCTCTGTTCATTTATTCTCTTGCCTCATAACACTCCTCCATCATGGCTTTGCTTTTCCCTTTCCAGCTGCTGTCCTTTGCAGTCAGACACAAGTTTCTGTATTCACAGAATCACAGAATCACAGAATGTTAGGGATTGGAAGGGACCTCGAAAGATCATCTAGTCCAATCCCCCTGCTGGAGCAGCATTACCTAGACCATATCACACAGGAATGCATCCAGGCGGGTTTTGAATGTCTCCAAAGAAGGAAACTCCACAACCTCTCTGGGCAGCCTGTTCCAGTGTTCGGTCACCCTCACCGTAAAGAAGTTTTTTCCTCATATTTATGTGGAACCTCCTGTGTTCCAGCTTGCACCCATTGCCCCTTGTCCTGTCAAGGGATGTCACTGAGAAGAGCCTGGCTCTATCCTCATGACACTTGCCCTTTACATATTCCATTAAGTGATGCAGTTGCACTTTCTTCTTCCCCTATTGCCAAGAAATTACACTATCTCTCATCAATACACATGCACATACCATCATTCACAAAAGAGAAAACTCTGCTTCCTGAAAAACAGTTCTTACATATAGATACCTGCACTTCTATTAATTGTTGTTACTAGGCTTGACTCAGGAACTTAATATGTGACTGTATTCTAATTTACCAGATTTATTCTGATTGTAATAGAAGCTCTAACTTTCAATAGATTAAATAATAAATTTGACTTCTAGTTTGAAAATGAAAAATGCAGCTCATTCCCTTACAGATAAGATATCACGAGAATCATCAGCCCTTTAAGGCCATGTAATGAATTAGAAAAGACTCTTTTTTCTGAAAACTCTGAAATATTTAAATTGCCCAGACACTAGGATCCTTGTGCTAGCAAAGCTGGTTTTCACTCTATTGCAGTCCTAAAGTGTTCTTGCATTCTTTCATAACAGCTGGAAAAAAGCATCTTTTGAAATACCAACCAGGTAGTCTTGAGGATAAATAACTGCTCACCTTGAAGTTTTGTGTAAACATATGAAATCTTAGCATACGCAGATACTTTGGGCATGAAATTGACATGTTTCTGACTATCTGACCATAAATGGTAGCTGTGCTAAGAATCGCCACAGTGATGTCTTGTGTTTTGCGGACTCCTGTAACAAGATGAATCATTTGTGCCACATCTGATACTATAGTTTTCAGAGATGGCAATTTGAGGTAATAGATCACATTGACTTGTTTAAATCCAGTAATTTATGCCTCTACCTAAAAGCAATAATCCAAAATGTTGCTATATGACCACCTGTTTGATAAGATGACTTGTTTTAATACGAAGTTTCTAAATTGATACCCACATTTATAGCTTTTATTCTCTGAGAAAATTTGCTTCAAAATCTTTCTTTTTGTGGTACTCCTCAAAATTTAACAAGACTGCCATTCTCAGTTAAACCGCCTGTGAGTTAAAAAAAAGAATTTAAGATTATTTTCCTGTGGTCACACATTCAAATCATAAGAAGATTAACCAACTGTCTTTATCCTTGAAACACTGTTAGAATAATTAAATAATGAAACATAACAAAATAGAATAATTAAATAATGAAAGCTTACATACAAAGAAGATGCCTGTTCGTTTCTGTCTACATATTGTGTTCAAATTCCTGCTTCCTATTCCCTGTTTTGGAATGGAAAATCTCTTAATCTTCCTACTAATATTGTTCTATTGAAAGAAAAAAGACGTATATGTATATATAAACATACATACGTCTATGTACACATATGTATACTTACGTATTTTTATATACGCATGTATACACACAATACACACATGCATGCATACAAATATAAGTATATAAATATACATATATAAAATATATATATTTATGTGTATAAGTATATCTATGTGCATAAATATATCTGTATGCCTATATCTATCTCTCTATCTGTCTATCTGTTTCCTAGGATCCTAGGCAATAGAGAGCAGGGCAACACAAATGAGGATGTATTCACTAAAAGAGAATAGCTGACTTCCAGACTTTGATACCTGGGACAATTTATCTGAGCTGAACAATTGTATCATGCAGCATGCACCTTTTACTAAAATTTATATTGAAATTTCTTTCTGATATCTATAATTTTGATGTGCACAGTTGTGTCTGGATGTTTTTTATTCCAATTTTATGTATGATTTAAAATCTTCTCATCAGCAGGTTTGTAAAACTGCCTTGACAAATATTCATGTTCTAATACCTCTCATGAACTCGTTCTATTTGTATTCTGCTTTTTTCCTCTTCACTGATGCAATTATTCTGTGGCTTACTGAATTCCAGTTCCAGATTCAGTTGAATGACACCCTTAAAAGTTTGAAACATATAATTTTGCAAATAAGTACAATATCAGTATGGTTCTATGCTCAACAAGTTCCATACAAAATAAGCTTGAAAGTGACTTGTTCCATGTTTTGTCATATAACGCTCTAGTTTTCTGTTCAAATGTGGGTAACATATCCAACTGTTAGAGCAGGGAAATTTTCTGCTGTCAGAATGACTTCCTATGTCTCAAAGCTAATCTCTTCTATCACTTTATTAACTCTTACTATTTCCTTCTTCATCATTATTATCAGAAATAATATAATTATTTTAAAAGATACTCAATTCCTAGAAGCAGTTAAGATTCACATCTTCTATTACATAAAAATATTTTTATTTTTCTGTTAAATTTACACTATGTCTGCATTTCCTCATACAAAACATCTCTTCCTTATGCCAGATAATCCAGGTTCAGAGCCAAAGTTTTGCTGATTATTTCTCTGCAATTGAAAAGAAAAAAATGCAAGCAGGTGCCTCACAAAGAAAAACCTGGTGCTTCTCAGAGCTTCTGAATGCAAAACACCATATTCCTCTCTTTCAGTACACTCCTCTTTTGAGAAGCATTGCTCTTCCTGAGGGAAATTTGCTATGAGCATTATCAGAGTTACAATTTTAGCTGTCCTTTAGGCAAACCAGCCACCAATATGGGAGACTTGTTTTCAACAGCTTGTGTTGTCTATCCAAAAGTCTTTGATGGGAATAAAACTCTTCATAATGTAGCTCAGGATAGAATTCATAGCAGTCAAGAGCATGTTTTCAAAATAATTGTCAGTGTTAAAGAAGATAAAACAGGATACCTGCATAGTTTTATTTTTGTTTTTGTGTGCTAGACAGCCATAAAGATTTAAATTGTATTCCCACTGGCCCCATTAGCTCTTTGACTTATAATTGTAGAGCAAACTAATCTTAAATCTAATCCACTTCAGACTTTTGAAGCTCCAAATCTTGGGCAATATAGGAAGAAAAACTAATGGTTATCATAACATTAAAATCAAAAACATTTTTTATATTTTCTGGGATTCATACATCTCTTTAGCTTTGAGGTACTAATTAAAAGAATTCAGACGCCTCTAAAGAAAGACATTATAAAAAATTATTCCTGTTATGAAAGCCTATATAACTTTTATACATAAGAAAAGAACCAAACTCAAGAAATGAAAACGTCCATTATGTAGTCAAAACTATTACATAACATATGATTATGAAGGCATTATAAAAACTGATGTCTAGTTAAATGCAAATGAAGCAGCATATATGATAAATAGTTGAATAAAGCAAGCTATTTGAATCTTCATCCTAGACCATAGGAGAAAATTATTCTGGTAATGCAATCTGTATTTAGACAAAGCACTATGACAGATTTTTTGCCTTATGCTTAAGGCATCTAAGCTTACATGTGAATATGTTCTCAAGGAAAATTTAATGCTGTGTGATTTTCTCTCCAATACCTCAGAGTATATCTTCTATACATATGTACTTTTGCATTGCAATTTTTTATGTATTTTTGTACAAGTAAACCTTACATACTTATTCTACACTTTATTAGGGTCATGCAATTCTTGTTGGTATGCTGAAGAACATCAAGTGCATGGTGATTCTTATTTCACTTCTCGTATGTGACCTTTACCTACTAGAGATTGTATTCTGCATTCTCCTCTTTTTGTGGAATAGGTTGACTTTTTAGTGACTTTTCATGTGCTGATTCTACTACTCAATACTGAATGTACTTTAGTAACAGCCTTTGGCTAGATCGATTTCGGGTTTCTACAGCTGAACTTCTCAGCTAGTAAAAGTGCAGTGTCATATGTTGGAATGATGTTCCAAAACAATCACCCAAAGTTATAAAATAAATATAAAACCCTCCCGTATCCGTTAAATTGCAGTATCTCAGTGATGTGTGCAGTCTGCCTCTTTAGAAGTAGAATTCACTTCCCACACAACAACACAAAGTGTAATTTATTAAGCTTTATGTAATGTGAATATATACAGATACAATAAAATAAAATTGTCATGATTTTACTGGATTTATAATGATACATGTTACATGGAGTGTCTGAGATATTGAGATAGCTCTTGAAAAAATTCCCAGAAGGTTAAGTGGTGCTAAAACATTTTGAGGTGAGTAATTTTATTTAGGCCAAGTTTAAAAATTGTTTTTGAAATCATAAATATTAACTAATTATGTGTTTGCATTTTCTGTGTTAAAGAAAAAAAGTAAATGGCTTTGGGGAGGGCAGGCAGAGGACTTACGGTACTTCCTACTTTACTCAGATTTGATAATCCACAAGAATTGCTTTAGTTGCACTTTTTTATTTCTGGCCAGTTAGTAAACAGACAGGTAAGTGCACCTTTGGCACACCAAATCCACTCTTTAAGTAGATTTTCACTGGTGACCTGGGTGATATTTCCAAAAAGCTGTGCATGTAATATCAAATAATTACTATGCAATTTAGTATTCTATGCAAATAATTTGTGGTCTACAAAAAAAGCCATAGAAAGACTTTAATCTCTGAATTCAAACATGAGATAGCCAGAAGGTACAGTTATATATGTATTTTCTTTCACCTGCAGACAGAAAATTTCCTTGCTCTAGACACAATATATTCAAAAATCTTTCTGCTGCCCTGTTTACACTCAATATTGTACTCAGTTATGTTTGACTAGTTAATTTCAGCCTGTAAAACAGCATTCTGAAGATTGTATAAACCTGCAGCCATTGATTACTAATAAAAGTATGGGATATGTAGCTGTCAAAACTTCATTTCATAGTTCATCATACACTGAACTTTTTGCATAGTTTATTCATTTCTACACAACAGACAATACTCATCAATTAAAGGTATCTTGTGAAGATTATTCTGTGCTCTGTCCATATTAAGGATGTCTGCTGTGGATACTAAAAATTATTTTAGCCAAAAATATGTCATGAAAAGAGTTGAAATATAAAAAGAAAAAACAGTTCATCCTTACTTCACTATCAAAATAAAAACTACAGTTAAAATAAACACTAGGAACACTTTAGTTTAATAGATGTCTGCTGAAAGCTAATGTCATTATTACAAATAAACTTTGTTGGTTCTTGACTCAAACTCTTGTTTTAGTAATGTTCTAGTACTTCTGGTTTTAGTAATTAGCACTACAGGGAATGATACTAGTGATAAGGCCCTCTGTATCACCTCTTCCCAGTTTTTGGTGCTGCTCTAGGAGAGCATAAAAATAAAATTTAAACAAAAAAAAAGTGTCATGCAAGTAATTTTGCTGAGTTATCTGTTTTCTTTATTATGCATTCATTCATTACTGATTTCACAGAATCACAGAATCACAGAATGTTAGGGATTGGAAGGGACCTCGAAAGATCATCTAGTCCAATCCCCCTGCCACAGCAGGATTACCTAGATCATATCACACAGGAACACGTCCAGGCGGGTTTTGAATGTCTCCAGAGAAGGAAACTCCACAACCTCTCTGGGCAGCCTTTTCCAGTGTTCGGTCACCCTCACCGTAAAGAAGTTTTTCCTCATATTTATGTGGAACCTCCTGTGTTCCAGCTTGCACCCATTGCCCCTTGTCCTGTCAAGGGATGTCACTGAGAAGAGCCTGGCTCCATCCTCATGACACTTCCCCTTTACATATTTATAAACATTAATGAGGTCACCCCTCAGTCTCCTCTTCTCTAAGCTAAAGAGGCCCAGCTCCCTCAGCCTCTCCTCATAAGGCAGATGTTCCACTCCCTTAATCATCTTCGTGGCTCTGCGCTGCACTCTCTCTAGCAGTTCCCTGTCCTTCTTGAACTGAGGGGCCCAGAACTGGACACAATATTCCAGATGCGGCCTCACCAGGGCAGAGTAGAGGGGGACAAGAACCTCTCTTGACCTGCCAACCACACCCCTTCTAATCCACCCCATGATGCCATTGGCCTTCTTGACCACAAGGGCACACTGCTGGCTCATGGTCTTCCTGCTGTCCACTAGGACCCCCACGTCCCTTTCCCCTACGCTGCTCTCCAACAGCTCTGTCCCCAACTTGTACTGGTACATGGGGTTGTTCTTGCCCAGATGCAGGACTCTACACTTGCCCTTGTTATATTTCATTCAATTTCTCCCCGCCCAACTCTCCAGCCTGTCTAGGTCTCTCTGAATGGCTGCGCACCCTTCCGGTGTGTCAGCCACTCCTCCCAGTTTGGTGTCATCAGCTAAATTGCTGACAGTGCACTCTATTCCCTCATCCAAGTCATTAATGAATAGTACTGGTCCCAGTATCGACCCTTGCGGGACTCCACTAGACACAGGCCTCCAACAGGACTCTGTCCCATTGACCACCACTCTCTGGCTTCTTTCCTTCAGCCAGTTCACAATCCACCTCACTACCCGATCATCCAGACCACACTTCCTCAGTTTAGCTGCGAGGATATTGTGGGAGACCGTGTCAAACGCTTTACTGAAATCAAGATAGACCACATTCACAGCTTTACCATCATCTATCCACCGGGTAACATCCTCATAAAAGGCTATCAAGTTGGTTAAGCATGATTTCTCCTTGGTGAAGCCATGCTGAGTGCCCCTAATGATCTCCCTATCCTTGATGTGCCTAGAGACAGCACCAAGGACAAGTTGTTCCATCACCTTTCCAGGGATGGATGTGAGGCTGACCGGTCTATAGTTCCCCGGGTCCTCCTTCTTGCCCTTTTTGAAGACTGGAGTGACATTTGCTTTCCTCCAGTCCTCAGGCACCTCTCCTGTTGCCCACAACTTAGCAAAGATGATGGAGAGTGGCCTAGCAATGACTTCCACCAGCTCCCTCAGCACCCGCAGGTGCATCCCATCAGGGCCCATGGATTTATGGATGTCCAGATTGCTTAATTGGTCCCTGACCCAGCCCTCATCAACCAAGACAGATTCCTCCTCTATCCTGACTTCTTCTGGGGCCTCAGGGGTCCGGGGCTCCTCAGGATAGACTCCAGCAGTATAGACAGAGGCAAAGAAGGCATTCAGTAACTCCACCTTCTTTTTATCCTCTGTCTCCAGGACCCCCACCTCATTCATCAGTGGGCCTACATTGCCTCTAGTGTTGGTTTTATCTGCAATGTATTTGAAGAAGCCCTTTCTGTTGTCCTTGACCTCTCTTGCAAGGTTTAACTCCAAGGAGACCTTAGCTTTCCTAGTTGCCTCCCTACATCCTCTGACAACAGACTTATATTCCTCCCAAGTGGCCAGCCCCTCCTTCCATGATCTGTACACTCTCTTCTTCAACTTGAGTTTGCCCAGAAGTTCCCTGTTTAACCGTGCAGGTCTCCTGGTACCCTTCCTTGACTTCCTACCTGCTGGGATGCTCTGATCTTGAGCTCAGAAGAAGCAGTCCTTGAATGCTAACCAACTATCTTGAGCCCCCTTACCTTCTAGTACCCTGTCCCATGGGATTTCCCCTAGCAATTGCTTGAAAAGGCCAAAGTTGGCCCTACTGATTTGCTGAATCAGTAGTCCACTTTTTTTGTGGAAAAAAAGCCTGGAGCTTTTTTGTTGTGGAAAGCCTTGGTGAATATTGGATATATAAAGTAGCCAGAGTTCAATACCCTAAATTACGAAGAGAAGCCGGACAGAAATGGTTGGAGATTTTCTGCTGTCAGCATTTTTTGTCCATATTGATTTTTATAAGAAATGTAAAATACTAAGAAAAGATTTTACTTCAGTGACTTCTACTTAACTTATTAACCATATGTGGTGCATTGACCCCATCTGTCAGCTCAGCCTCCACCCAGTCACTCACTCCCCCCACAGTGGATATGGGGGAGGGGATTGGAAGGGTAAAAGTGAGAAAAACTCACTGAGTTAAAGACATTTTAATCAATGAAGGAAAGAGAAGAAGGGGAGAAGAAAAAAAGAATGATGCAAAGGCAATCACTTACCACCTCCCACCAGTTGACTGATGCCCAGACAGTCTGCAAGAAATGGTTAGTTTGGAAAAACTGCCTCCAGTTTTATTGCTGACCATGATGTTACATGGTATGGAACATCTTTGATCAATTTGGATTATCTGTCCTAATCTCTTGTCCATTCCCAGCCTACACGCTGAGGGGCAGCGTGAAATACAGAGGCCTTGATGTTATGCAAGCATTGTTCAGCAACATCTAAAACATTGGTGTGTTACCACCACTGCTTTGGTCACAAATCCAAAACAGAGCATCATATGAGCTATTACGAAGAAAATTAACTCCATCCCAGCAAAACTCAGTACTCTCAGGACATTATCACATGAGTATTGTGAAAGTGATGAATAAGGATGAACATTTGAACTATTGTCTGTGTGCATATCTGCACATGTGTGTGATTACATTTGGTTATTCTTCTTAGTCTTTAATCTACATATTGTAAAATTAAATCTTTTTGGTTGAAAGGAGGCCTGCAGTTAGAATAGGATGGAAACAGCTGAAAATAACATCTAATGGGAGAAACAGTATTTTGCAAGAGGAAAAATTCAGATTTGATTTTTTAAAAGGATAGTTAACTACTAATAAACTTCCCACAAGAACATATACTACTGTCTGTGGAGTAATGTGGCACGGTGGAAATTAAATTATTTTAGGAAGTCGGGGTACAGGTGCTGGTAAACTGAAACTAGTTCCTTCATAGGCATAGAAGATCACAGTGTGCTAAATAGAGATACCTCCTCAAGCAGATGTGTTTCTACAAGATCCTAAGACTCCCCTAGCTAGGGTGGATATAAGAAAACCATATCAATTTCAAGAAATGAAAATATGGTGTCATGATGCAAAGAATCAAGCTCATGCATCTAGATTGGAGGTAGTGCTATGGAAGATGTAGACTTGAAAAGGAAGACTGTAAGAGGAAGTCTTAGGTGGGTAATTTGCTGAGGATGTAGTGCAGAGCTGTGGCTAGAAGGCTAACAGTAGCAATCACTACATAAGCAGGGCAATGCTTAAAAAAAACAAAAAATGGAAGGTGTAGGTAAATATGCCTGCAGTGAGAGACGCCATGATCTCAATCTGTTTAACTTGTCGAACAGAAAGTTAAATGGTGACTTGATCACCAACTTAAAGAACCAATACAGAAAACACAGAGTCACAATATATGTACAGAATAATGTATATTACAAATAATTTATTTGCTGTTAATTATAGTTAGGTAAATTTGGAAACATAATCTAGTTATGTGGTTTTTTTCTGGGTTTGTGTTTTTTTTTCTTTTAAAGAAGAAAAAGAAATTAATCCTATAAAAACCAGATGATATTGTGAAAGACATAGTATCACAGAAACAGTAATTAATTTGTAGAAGTCTTGACTTATTTTGCACAGAATGTTAAAGACTGGACCACTTCCAAGGGGCTCAATTAGTTTAATTAAAATAATGTGACTGTAAGGGTGGTGCAATGTCATAAGTCATTGGTTATGACTTTGATGGAAGAAATAACATACTGAAATGGTGATGATATAGGTAAAGAAACAATTATTCCAATCATCTTCTTTCAGGATAAACAGTAGAAGCAGATGAAATTCTTTACTGGAGTGAAATGTTCAAAACAATAACAGCCAGTGTGTGAAACACCAGCACACACAAGACAGGTCTGAAGTTAAGCTGTCTGCATCAAGGGATTGTAAGCATTTTAGGCTGAATACAAATGTAGAGAACTGTGTGCTAACCTTATGGAATCAGTAGGATTTGAGAGCCTAAGCCGGCAGAATTGGACAAAGATACACAAGGTGAGAACAAAAGAGGCACTAGCAGCTGACGAAATGGAGAAAGAAGCTTCTTGACCAAAAAAAAAGAGAAAAATAGTGGGGGCAAAAGGCCTGCAACTGTGAACAGAAAAATTTTTGCTCCTCTTTGTTTTATTCTGCTTTGAAGAAAAGAATAAACAAACATGATTGCCTGAAATATCATTTTTTCCTTCTCACAGAAATATCAAACCTCCAAAATAATGGCTAACTGCTTGAGATACATGGCTACTTTTTAACTCTCATTTCTTAAGAATTGTCTTCTCTAAGAATTATCTTCCTTTAGATGCATTTTGAATCCTGTTATATTGTAATATGCATTATTACAGTACAATCTGCTGAAATTTTGACATTCATGAAGTACAAAACTCTATACATCATTGATGACAAGAAAACTGATTAGTGCTGAGTTAGTTGCTGCTATATTTTTATCTTACAATAATTAATAGTTAAAGAGAGACAAGGAATAAATTTTAGGATATATAGCTGGGCTTCATGAATAATACGGAAAGTTATGCAGAAAGTCTAGAAACATCTTAGGTTCATAAACCTATCTTCATTTAGGGTTAGAAATGTTACCGGATCGAATGGAGCTCAATATTATGGGGAATCTTGTATACAACTTAAAAACTTGGCAGTTGCTGTTCTACCCTTTAAGATGACTGAGTCATAAAAAAAGGATCTGAATACTTATTAACTTTGTAAGGGGGGACGCTAGAGTTTAATGCATGGATTACCTTTTATGTAAAAATTCTTCCGTGGAGATGTGTTAGTATTCCCAAAGCTTTTCTACAACTTTCTGAAGAGATCTGTTTCAGTTTTAACCCTGTATTTAGGATATATCTTGTGCATTATCTGTAGCTAATTGGTGAGGGATAGGATATTTTTTATCCTTGGTGTTGTTCACTTCACCTAACTTCCCAAAGATTGGCTGGAACTGTGGGACATTCTTGCAAATCTGTAGTGGTGAAATGTTTTTCTAAGATAAAATAATATATCATTGAATTGTCATGGCAGAATGATACATTTGGACCGTTATAAGTATAAACAAAGTAGATTAATAAACCGATTTTTGACATTTGTGTTTCTATAAGTGGGAAAAAGACGTTCATTATGAACTTTGTGACCAGTTTGAACAAATAAAACAATTTAGTGTTTAATGTATTTTGGTGCATAGCCACTAAAATACAGATATTTTAAGGAAGTTGTCAGACAAGAGTATTTATAAATCTACTCTTTGTAGGACAGGGCAAATATACAAGTTGTAACTTATTTCTTCTTCCACACATTCAGGCAATAGTGGGAAAATCTTTGGTGTTTTTTTTTTTGTCATCCTCGTAGGGGTTTTCCTGTACGTTAGAAATATCAAAAGCTTTTCCAAGTGCCTTAGATATAGCTGGTGTTCAGCGTAAAGTACAGTGCAGTTCTTGAATGTAATGAAAGTCAGCTTTTTTACTGCAGTGGTCCTCTTGGAGATGTATGAAAACAAGTTATGATTCTAGGACACTTTTTCCATTGGGAAGGGGGTGCCTAATATTTTATTTTTCTTTTTTTAAGCTGTCTCAGATAATTAGGATTATGTTCATATAATGTTTATAGCTTCCTGTTTAACTTACATAGTCTGCTTCTGTTTTCTTCTTTTCTTTTTTCCTCTCTCTTTCATAACTGTAGGCACTCTGAGAATGTTGCCAGGTAAGCATAAATAGCTGCAGCCTTAATAATGCACAGCTTAATGAGTCTGACAAAACAGTGTCATTTGGTTCAGATTAAATATATCCTACCTAACACCAGTCTTTCTGCCATATTATAGAGGCTTGGTTAAGTGAGAAGGGGCACGATCTTGTGCTATTGAGCAGTCTGAGCAACCCAGGCTTTGAGCAAGGGTTAAGCCCAGAGCTAGCGACCTTGGACTCGCCTTGAGCGGTGCAGGGCGGGGGGCTCCACGGCGCCTGCTTCAGCGGGGGGGGGCGGTCACGGCTCTGAGTATGTAAATCTATAGACCAATCACAGGCGCAATCGGGATGTGTGATTAGCATGTACTCAGCTTACAACCTATATACCCGCTGCCTGCTTAACGAATAAACGGAGAACTTCCGTACTCACATTGAGATTGTGTCGTTACTCTGGACCGTCGCACAGCACCTGCGAGCGCGCCCCCGTTTTTCCCCTTCTTCACCATATAAACTTTAAAAATGCATATTTCCAACCTATAGTGAATTGTTACCTGTTTACTGGGTTTAGTTATTATACTGTACTTTTTGAGTCTTTCTTAATATAAGTGTGGTTGTCAGTCTTCGAGGTGAGAGGTGTGGGTTGTTTTTTTCTTTTATTGAAGCCAGGAAAGTGAATACAGTGTAGCAATACAGGAATCAGAGAGTTAAAGTTTAAATGTAGGCTTTAAGCAAAAACTTAGAGAATCTAGTATTAACAGTGGAGGTAATAATTCACTGAGGAACAGGACACTATGACATGGCCTAGGATGCTATGACATGAAGTAGGAACAGAGAAAGCTGAAAAATGCTAACATATATAAAAAGGGGAGATAAGAAAAAGGATGAGCCAAGAAATCAAGTATTCTTACCAAGACACTAGGAATCCTTGCCAGGTACATAGGGAAACCATCCAAATTAAGGAAAGTTCAAGAGTTTATGAAGATGATGATGAAAGGACACTGGGTTCATAAAGCTGAAGAACGGAACGACCCCTCAAAATCTCCCCAAATTGAAGACCACGCCTATAACTCCGCCTTAACTCCGCCTGCTATGAATATTATAATTAGATGTTGCAATAATATGAATATGCATGAAAAGATGTTGTAATCTCTTATGCAAATTGTATAAATAGTCTGATTTCTAGGTACTGCTTTGGAACTCTTTTGTCCGGCACGAGCCGGGGGTTCCCCAACATTGCCTAAAATAAATACCTCGCTGCTTAAAGACTAAACTTTGTCTCTGAGCAGTTTCATAGAGCCTTTTGGGGCATAATTTCGGCATCATTATGGCCTAAATCATTTGATTTACTTGTAACTGTAAAATAAGATTTCTCTTACAAATGGAATTATATTTCAGAAAAGACTGAGATAGGTGATATGCATGTAAACCGGCTTTTAGAAAATGGAAGAATAGATATAAGCAAGAAGTAAAGAGAAAAAAAGTTATACTTTACTCAGAGTTGGTCACAATTTTTCTGTGATAGGAAAAATACTGATTCAAGCTTAATGCAGCATTCTATAAAGAATCCTGGCAAGCCTGTTTGACTTTCTTGGTGTTCACCTGTCAGCTGTCATATAGGATGCCTACCACCTACCTAGGAGATGGGCACAATTTACATCGAAAACAAAAACAACAAACAAACGAAAAATTTTTGTTTGGTCAAAATATAATTTTAAAAAGTTTTCATTTAGTTTTTTGATTTTCCTGACTTTGTATGACATCTCGGAATAAATAAAAACAGGTCGGAAAATATCAGCTTGTTTTCTTTATGAAGGTAAAATTTTCATTCCATGTAAGTTTTAATTTTAATTAAAAAATGTACTAATGACAGGAGATGATAATGTTTTTAGCTCTTTATGGGTAAGTTTTATGCCTAAATATACTCACATTACAAAAGCTTTTTTTTTTAAAGCCTGTCCAGAACTGACAAGAAGAATTATGTACCCCTGATGCGTGTTCTCAGTGGATTTAACTTTGTTGTCTGTTTTGTTCAAGTTGAATCTAAAATTATCTGAAGTGAAAAGATGGTAGAGCTATGGTCTGCATTAAAGAACCGCACTGTTTTTTATTTACAGACAGAAAAGCTACTGATTTATCTTGTAGTAAAAATTTGATGGAAGACACTTATGAGTATCTTACCTTAAGATCACCTAATATTAAAAGTAACGATACTAAAATCAATATCATTTTCAATCTAACTTTGTAGTAGGAAATGTTAAACATGGTTCTACCCAGTGTGTGTGGGGGTGACAGTTACAAAGTATCACAACTGTAATTCATTTTTATAGCATTTAACAGCACTATACAAGGACCTGATGTCAGTGCTACTACTGCTGTTGCTGGTTAGTTAGATTATTTTAAACCATATTGCAGGAGTGTGTAAAATATGTCAAATATTTGCAGAAAACCCCATAAAATATGTAGTTCTTTAATCTTTTAACTATGGGGTGAGCTGTGGAGGGTGGATAGGGAAAGGTATGAAATTTCACTTGCCTTACTGTAGAAGGAGGTGGAAAGCTGAAGTACTCCTCTGCTCTTGAGTTCTACACATGCATACAATGGCTGATTATACAAAATTCATGCAGATGTCAAAACTTCTTTCTTGAAGTGTGGGGCCCAGAACTGAACACAGTACTCAAGGTGCAACCTCACCAGTGCCGAGTACAGAGGGACAATCACTTCCCTAGACCGGATGGCTACACTATTCTTAATAGTGGCCAGAATGCCATTGGCTTTTTTGGCCACCTGGGCACACTGCTGGCTCATGTTTAGCCGGCTGTCGATCAACACCCTCAGGTCTCTTTCCGCCAGGCCACTTTCTAACCACTCTTCCCCCAGCCTGTAGCACTGCATGGGGTTCTTCTGGCTGAAGGGTAAGACCCGGCACTTGTTCTTGTTGAACCTTGTGCCGTTGGTCTCGGCCCATCTATCTAACCTGTCCAGATCCCTCTGTAGGGCCTTCCTACCCTCCAGCAGATCAACATTCCCACCCAGCTTGGTGTCATCTGCAAATTTGCTGAGAGTGCACTCAATCCCTACATCTAGATCATCTATAAAGATATTGAACAGCACCGGCCCCAAAACTGAGCCCTGGGGTCACTGCTAGTGACCGGCCGCCAGTTGGACTTTGTCCCATTCACCACTACTCTCTGGGCTCGTCCATCCAGCCAGTTTTTAACCCACCGAAGAGTCCACCCATCCAAGCCCCGAGCAGACAGTTTGTCTAGGAGGATGCTGTGGGAGACAGTGTCGAATGCCTTACTGAAGTCTAGATAGACTACATCCACAGCCCTGCCCTCATCTACTAAGTGGGTCACTTGGTCATAGAAGGAGATCAAGTTGGTCAAGCAGGACCTGCCTTTCATGAATCCATGTTGGCTGGCCCCAATGCCCCGATTGTCCTGCGTGTGCCGTGGTATTTGACCCAGAACTCTGTTTTATCACTCTATCTATTCCCTCACCAAATCCAAAATTGTCCTAGGAATAGCACAGTGCCTCTGTGGTCAATGTTCACTGATCAAGCTCTATGGTTTGCTGCAAATATTGGCATAGCCATAACTCTACATCTTCCCTGTCCCTTTCTCTATGATTTGTTCCTGAAGGAAACAAGATTTAGCAATCCTTGTAGATATTTTTTCACAGGGACATATTTCTACACGTCCTTGAGAAGGCATACATCTGATCTTTTTCCTGTATTTACAAATAATACCTTCTTGCTGGTCTGGAGAGAAGATAAGGGGGCCTGTAAGTACTAACAATCAGTTCAATTCTAGATGCTATAGGAATGCTACTTTATTTGAAGTAAACAGATCTAAGGTCAGAAGGACGGGAGGATTTGTAACGGAAGCCGAGAAACCGGTATCTGATTTATACAGTAACTTTGTCTGTAATCTTCCCTGAATTATTGGTGTCTTCCTTAAATTGTTGATTTTATGTACATGATTTATGTAATAAATGATATTACATAAAATCATGAATCTGTTTTAAGGACAATTCTTAGCACTGGTACAAGGAATAGTGAAATAACAAAATGGAAACAACAGCTAAATTTTTTAATTTTTTAATTTTACTTTTTTAATTTATAATGGTCATTATACTATTACGAGATCTTTGGATGTAAGAAGTCAGTGCCTGTGTGATAGGACAGAGATAAAGAAACAGTCTTATGAAGGAAGACAGAGTAAGAAACGGGAAAGATAGTTAGGTTATGTTAACTACTTGTCATAGTTTGGCCTAAAACAGAACCAATTTTCCTTTCAGTGATTTTTACTTTCAGCTAAGTCTCTTCTCAGTAACTGCACTTTCTGAAACTAACTGCACATTTTGCAGACAGTGTCTGCTTCTAGGACTGATAATGCTTGAAGTTTGTAGTTATTACTGAGGCACCGATAGGGATGTTATGCAGAAAGACTCTTGCTTGTACTTATTCCTAGAGAAACCAAGGTCACTGCTAAATTCCTCACTAATTACAAGTGAAAAGCCGTAGAAGGGTCACATCTTCAGGGACAGGAGAGGTGACCCAAAATTGACCAACGAAGGTATTCCATCCCATACACGTCATTCTCAGTATAAAGCAAGGGGATTACGTAGATCTCGCTCTCTTCTTCTATGGCCGGTGTCCAAAGAGGACTGTCCATTTTTCTCCTGCCCCCGATCCCAATCCTTGCATCCCTCAATCCAGTTCCCGTCCCTCGCTGGGCCAGGTCTGGGCCTTCCTGGAACCTGCCCTGCAGTGCTGGGTGTGACGAGACCGTCATTGGGGGAGCTCAATCTTGGTTTTGTATATATTTGTATATATTTAATTATTACCATTATTATTATTATACTCTTTTTCGTTATTATAGTTCATTAAAACTGTTTTCATTTTCAAACCGTTAAGTTTCTCTCCATTTCCTCATTTCCTTCCCCTTCTGCGGGGAGAGGAGTGTTAAGAGAGAGCGTCTGTCATTGGTTTAATAACCAGCCCAGCTTTAAACCATTGAACTACTCTGGAATAGCATTCCAGTGTATTTGAAGTAATTTCTTTAGACGTGAGGTCATTTGTAACAAGGCTTTTTTTTTTTTTAAAAAAAAAAGAGAATTTATTAACAATGTTTTGACTATGACGTCTGCTTAAGGAGCATTTTGTAGAAGGGAGAGTAGTCTCCTCTGGAATATTTTTAAAAGCATCTTTTTGTCAAAATGTTGTAACACTTTATTTTCCTCTTTTAGAACATTGTTAAATCAATTTTTTTTTGTTTATGATCTGTGTGTGAATGTAAGTCTTTTTAAGGATAGTGTAATGTTTTAATTTCTAAAATCATTGTGAAGCCTAGATCTTCCAAGAAAGTTTCTTAAAAAGCTTAAAAATTCCAGGAGAAAACAAAATTGGCTACTCATTGTAATTCTGAATATGGACATTATCTTCTATTCTGTCTCATATTCCCAGAAGTAGCTATTAGTTATTGCTTAAATTGCCAAACATGAGATATTTAGCAAGACAACCAGATAATTTAGCAAGACAACCAGATAATGAACTTGGAAACTCAAAAGTATACAGAAGCAGACAGCTGTAAGCTTAAACACAGATTTAAGTAGCTAAATGTGAGCTTATGATTTTCTTTTGAAACACTCAATTTGAAAACTGGCTTCCCTGTCAATATAATATGAACAAAATAGCCTTCAGTAAAAATCCCCTCTTTTTTTCTTTTTTTTTTTTTTTTTAACTGACAGAAACCCCAGGATGTGGAGAAATTAATAGAGACAGAATAAACAGAGTGATGCTGAGAAAGCCTTTGAACTTGACTTTTCAAAAATATATTTTTCATTGTTCAAAGTAGGAGTTAATGAGGACTTAATATGAGTTTTTCGCTCCAGCCTGAAGTGTTTCTGTGTGGCTAATACACAAAATATATTTCAGGTGAAGTACAACATAGTAGTTTTTACTGAAGTTTTATGGATTAGGATTGCACATAATGAGATCTTTCTTTAGTAGTTTTTTTTATGAGATCACACATTTTGTGCAAGCATATCTATGTACTGTAGAACATATGATTCATGAAAGAACTTTTGTTATCCAAATCAATTTTTATATAATGAAATGGTAATCACAGACTTTTTTCATTATCATAACCATCACATGTATTTAAAAAAACATCGCCATTCTAGCTTCAATATATACTTCCCAGTAAATAATCATGACCTACACAAAACATCTGAGACTAATAAAAAAAGAATACTGAAGGTGAGAAAGAGTAATTACAAAATAATACAATATTTATTGACAAGGTGTGGTTGTGTGTTATGCAATAAAATAAGACTACCTAAGTGTGCTATGATGTTGCCGTAAACTTTGAGCTGTATGGGGCAGAGGGCCGAAAACCTTATTTAAATTCCAAACCCAAACCAGCAATATTCTACTATTAAAACTCATCAGCTTCCACCTTATGATCTTAAGCCATTCACTGATAAATTAGAAGTTGCATATATGAACAACTAACTGTCTTCTACATTAATATATGTACATTTTTATAACTGGTCCAAGGAATCTACTCAGTTTTGGCAAACATGGCTAAAATGACCAGGTCATTCATCACATAGTAAAAAGTCCAGGTGCATTAAAAAAATCTTTCAGAATGAATGAATGTATTGAGCCAGCCACTTCTTAAAAGGCAGATGATACCCCATGTACAGATTGAAGGGGAGGTACTGAGAGGAAAGGGAGCATATTTTGCGGTTTTCCTTCCTTCATAAATCTACATAAAAGTGATATTATGAGAAAGATCAAGGAAAGCTTATCTGCATGACAGAACACTACCTATAAGCAATATCCATACCAGACAAATACTTCATAAAATATAACAATACTTTCTAATTAACAATAAATCACAAAATGGCTGATAGTGTAAATGCATCTGAAATTATGAATTGTCTGGAACAGAGCAATGGCAGGAATTCCGGAATGGTAAGAAAGGTATCATTTCCAAGTTTGCCAGGCAAACCAATATTATCTACCCCAGCTGATAGATAAATGAGTAAGGAAACTGAAAGACCCTTTCAATTTTAGGATAAGCACATGACTAAATTTAATGAATACAAAAAGTTTGATTGCTTTAGACTATGTTCCCTTTAAATATTCCATAATACATCTGCAGGAAAAGGAACCCAACTTTATACTGTTACCAACAAAAATATCCACACTCAACAAAAAGTTAAAAGTTACTGAGAAGCTATAATTGAAATAGCATTTAGTTTGCTGAGTTTTCCACTGACACTGTTTCAGTATTGTTTGCTTTTTCCATACAAAAAACCCCAAGCATCTTCATTAAATGGCTCTGACTTACCCAATATAACTAATACTAATAACATTGTTTCGATAAATTGACACAGCACATATTTTTCAATAACTTGGAAGACTGAGACCTTCTATTACTCCAAGTTCCTTGAATTATAGTTTACTGTGTAACTGGGCCAGTTGAAAGGGATAGAACTTGTCACACATTGAAGTGCTATTTCTTATTAGCAAGAGTCTTCCTTTGGGGAAGTTTTTCTCTGTAGAGTAGCATCTTAATGTATCCACTGTGTTAACGCTAAATATCAGAGTCAATGTTCTACTGAATTGTAAAGGTTTTTTTGATGGTCTTCCCACAGAACAGTATGAAAAAAGGTGACAATTATATTGTACAGGCTGGGAAAAGACAGACCTGTCTCTTCCGTCCTGAAGGGTTTAGCGTGTTAAGAGAGCAAGACAAAGGAAGAGCTCAGTAATTCAGAGTTTGGAAGTGTACAGTAAAGAAAAGCACTTTATACAGGTTATTTAAGTCCATAATTTCAAATCTTATTTAAATAATCTTATCTAATTTAGCAAATTATGTTAAATGGTCAAAAACTAAATGATTACACAGTAAGGAAAATTACCTTGTTATCTATTACTAAAAATACAATTATGTAGATGTTACTTTCTAGATGAAAGAAAAAGAATCCAATTCTTAATAGGAAAAACAAATCTATATTAAGGGATTCATGCACTTTGTGTCTTTCTTGTCAAAGTAAGTTTACAGGTTTTTTTGTTGATAGTGTGCAGAACATGGGTTGTAGCCTCTCTTCAATATTGAGCCAAAGGACACACGGAAATAAATTTTCCCACTCAGGCTTGAAATGGTTAAACGTCCACTACACAGAGACTGCTCCCACTCAAGGGATGATTTTTCAAATTTATGGGAAACCCCCCTGCATAATATGTAGCAGTCCTGCTCCCTAACTCTTCTGCATTCTACGTACACTTTTTCCTTCCTGTCTTCCTTTTCCTAGGCATGCTAAGCATTCACAGAAAGAATTTCTTCGCTTTCAGGACTTCTCTGAAAACCCGTCAGTCAAGCTCCCCTGGAATATATATTAGAAGTATTTTAGGATAATGAATAAATAATAACAGAAATGGTATGAAACAAGTTGTCCATTGGAGGGGGAGGGGAGCATCCTACCTTGTATCAGAAACAGTGTGGCCAGCAGGATTAGGGAAGTGACGTCCCCATCTACTTGGCACTGGTGAGGCTGCCCCTTGCATACTGTGTTCAGTTTTAGGCCCCCTGCTACAAAAAAGACATTGAGGTGCTGGGGCATGTCCAAAGAAGGGCAATGAAGCTGCTGAAGAGTTTAGGGAACAAGTCCTATGAGAAATGGCCAAGAGAACTGGCGTTGTTTAGTCTGAAGAAAAGAAGGTTCAGGGGAGACTTTATTGCTCTCCTCAACTACCTGAAAGCAGGTTGTAGTGAGCTGGGTGTTAGTCTCTTCTCAAAAGTAACAAGCAATAAGATGAGAGGAAAAGGCCTCAAGTTGCACCAGAGGAGGTTTAGATCAGTTATTAGGAAAAATTTCTTCACCAAAAGGGTTATCAAGCATTGGAACAGTCTGCCCAGGGAAGTGGTTGAGTGACCATCCCTGGAGGAATTTAGAAGAGGTGCAGATGTGGTGCTTAGGAGCGTGGTTTACTGGTGGACTTGGCAATGTTAGGTTAATGGTTGGACTCGATGATCTTAAAGTTCTTTTCCAACAGAAATGATTCTATAATTCTATGGAATGTGTTTATTCAAAAAGAGATTTCTTAGTTTTTCAGGAAATTAAATTTCATACAGATGCTGAGGACTTCTGAATTCCATTTGTGACATACTGAAATCAGAACAGAGAAATAGTTCTTGTCATTGTAGGCTTCCTTCTGAATGCAAGTGTATTCACTGGACTGATATTTCTAGAACAAAAAATAATCTGCTGAGTCAGGTTTGATTCAAATACTGAGTAGGTCTTTCTCATTTTTATTCCTATTGTTTAATTGCTCTTGTTTCAAACTCATTGAACCTCAGGTGTGTCACAGGATTAATAGTTCTTTGCCTATGTCCTCCATTCCCATCTTCCATGAGTGAAATGAACTAATAACCAATTTTGAAAATATTACCAAACAGAAAACTACACCACAACTGATCTGATTTCCAAATCTGATCAAAGTTTGTTTGACAGTGTCAGAATACAGTTCATCTTCATTTTTTCTGAAGTACACATCATCTTTTTGTGTGTTCTTTGGAAATTTATTTTCTTAAAAGGTTTCCATCTGTTTTGTTCCAAAATGTATGGTTTTCATAAACCTCTATTGACAAACAGAATAAGAGAAGAGGTTGACAAAGCTGGTGGTAGCATAGTAGTGTTTTTAAACTAAAAGTAAAGAGACTTAGTATGCCATGGGTCTTTACCATAAAATATCTTAAAATTGCTCGGGAGCAAGGCATGAGTGAGCAGTTCTTTAATTTTGGAATAAATAGAGCTTTGTTCTAGATTCTGTCTCTGATTGTGACTGATATCCTCAGTGAACAATAAAGAAGATATTTATATATATAAAGAAGGTATTTATAGATATTGTTTTCATTTTTATTTGTGAATTTATTTCCTACTATTTTAATTTGGTAACTATTTCGCACAATGTTCTTTGGGCTTCCATTACATTAACTGATTAAGTACTGTTTCAGCAAGTTTTTTAATTTCATTTGAATGCTAGTCTAGTCCTTAAGTTTCATTGAATAAAGCTTCCAGATACTTTTAAGGCATTTTATAACTTTGCATGGAACATGAAATATTTCGTACTGAATATCTTTGCTGTTACAAATCCTCTCGTCTTACTCTTTCTGTACTGAATGAAGACACAATGAATAATCTTTTTTTAGATTGGTTCTGTGTTGTCCATTCCCAGACACATCCCTTTCTCAGAGCATTATCTGCTGCTTCTATATCTTTCCTGAAATTATATGGTTAAACTGAAAAACAACATTCAACATAAGGAGGTACCTAGTGACTTATACAAGCTTAATGTCATCAGAATATTTTATTTACTGAGCTCAAACAGTCCCCATACTGATGTTGGAGTACCTTAATATTAAGTTATGTTCACTCACAGAATTACTGAGTGAACAGAAGTTAATTATTACTTGTGGCTCCCCAGTTCTTAAGCGCTTTTTAATTCATACCAGTGTTGGCACTGTGGTTATTGTCAACTTCTTTTAGTGACCTCATCCAAGTGTGTCACTGAAAATCAAAGTTAATTGTGTCTTCTGCTTCTGCTCTACAGTCATTCTTTCATAATATATTTAAAATAATTTAACCATATATTTTTCTTGCATTTCAAAATCATGGTGCTTTGTTATAACAGCACGCATATCAAGGTGCTTTTGTTTTGCTTTATTTGATTGCTTTTTTATTGTTTTCCCTTTTCTTCTGTGATAAAGCTCAATGGTCCCATAATTTTCATGCAGTCAATTAAATAGGCAGCTAGAATTTGGGTCAGATGTCTAAGAGCTTCTCTCTGTGTGTCACAATGTCTGTTTCCTCAGGAGTCTAGAATATTTGTGCAAATGTTCAGTACCTGTGCACAAGGGGAATATTAGTTGTGCAACACATGGCTCCTCACACTACATGCTGTATGTTTGATTCTGAATCTCTTGGTACACAGATGCCTTAAAGCTGTACAAAAAGCGTGCTGGTGTTCCCATCTGAATATGTTTCCCAGAGATTCAGAGCCAGCAGAAAACTCAGAATGAAAATCGTATATTTACAAAAACTCGAATGTTGATTTCTCTAAGCACCTGGCACTTTAAATTCCAGGAAAATTATTATGAAATGTAAAATTCTAATCATGTTGTGATTACAACCAACTCTAAACTAAAAAATGTGGAGTGTTTCTTGAAATAAACATGAAAGCCTTTTCATGTTGAAGTATAGTATTTTACTTTTGTAAAACTTTAACCAGTCAATTTGCAGAGCAAATGAGTAACTTTTTCTGCTTAAAAATCGGCCTTAAAGATGTGTTCTTAGCTAAAAACACTTAAACTCTCTTCCTGCAGAGAAAAATGATAAAGAACTCCTTTTTTTTTTTCCTTGTGTGGTTGGTGTGATTTTTCTGTATAAAACTGTGACAAGAGCCAAATTCAAGAAGCATTCCTTTCTTCAGAGTCTGTCTTGGCCAGTTTAGACTGCCCTTCTCAGAAAATTGGTGTCTACTTCTCTTATTTATTTCTTGCAAAGCTTACAGCATGCATAATATATAACAGTGTCATCATCTTATTTAACAAGCTTTAATGGGAAAGGCAAGCTTTATTACATTAGCCTCAAAACCCTTCTAATATTATGCAACATTACTTTCAACAGCCAAAGCACTGTAACTTTTAAGTGCTAGGTGGCACACAGCTGTTCAGTCTGCCGATAGCTCAGCTTATTCACACTTAAGAGGTTATTACTGTGGTGCCAGGAGAAGAAAAATCTACATTACATTTTGCTTGGATGATCAACCTGAAATTGAGATTCACTGTGAAATGCCTATATTTAACTGTTATTGGCTACTGTATATGCAACAGAAAAGCCATTGTATTCTGCTCCTTTGTCCACAGCATAAGGGACCTATTTCATGGAGCTCACCGCTTTTTACCTACTGCCTGTGAGCATGTATTTCCTTTCACAAAAAAATGCAGACACTTTCTCTAGCTTTCTCAGCTTGTGCAGAGCACTCCAAGCACAGTGACCCAAGCGATCTGGAATTTGTCTGTAAACACAGAGAATGATATGTTGTATAGGTCTCTCAAATCTGTTATTACACAAAATCATTCAAGAGTGATCTTGATGATGAAATTTTAGTCAGGATTTTGAAATTTATGACAAAACCAACTTCTTATCATTTCTATGTCCAGTTCTATCACACTCAATACTCCCTTGGTCTCTGTCCTGTCCACAGGTTTTTTTGGATTATAAGTCTGTGTTGTTCTGATTTGACTTTGACATTTCTGCTACAGTTTTAAGGAAAAACTAATCTACTCAAAATTATTATTTTTAAATGAACCAAATCTAGTCGCTAAATTTATTTTCTGGTTTCAATTTTACAATATTAATTGGTAACTGTTGGTTATAAAAGTTGTGGAGAGATTATTTTGAAAGACTTTGGAAAATATAATAAGTTTTAAGGTTTAAATAATAAGGTTTAAGGTTTTATTGAAGTTCAAAATTAAGTTTTGCTTATGAAATTTCTGCATAAATTATTCATAGAAGACCATAATGCATGAATAATTCAAGCAGCATTTTTAATTAGATGCTAAAAACCCTCTGCAGCAGCCTGTCATTGCTTTAATGATCTAGAAGCAGATCAAGTTTGAAAAACAAAGAACTTCTGCTCAAAGTCAAATTAGCAGGCAGTTATTAAACCACTCATTGCAATTGAACTGCTATCAATACTGTATATATCCAGAAACATACAGTGCACTATGATGTCTAATGCTTATGAATTGCTAATAAAATAGGGTACAAACAATAAGATTTTTAATGAAAATACAGTGCCATTTATAAGTTGTTATCTTCATTGGAAAAAATGAGCCATGAATAATGAGATTTTGAGGCCTAACATTAAAGAATAATGGAGTACCGTATATTAAAACAAAATAGCCATTGCTTGTTTCTATTAACAAACATCTTTGAGTTCTCGTAAGAGAAAAAATCCCCTTTCTTTGCATCTTGGTCTTCACCTCAGGCATTAGAATTTCTTTAATATCACTATTAAATCTTTCATAAAAAGGTAGGAATGGAAGAGCGCTAGAAAGTTCTTTTGCAAAATCACCCTTCTTATGGAATGGTCTGCCAAACATGGTAAATACTAGTCTGAATCTTTCCTGTTCCCTTTAATATTGAGCATTGTTGTATCTTTTTAAGGAAGTATGTTCGAGGTTGTAAAAATTGTGCTACAAAGTTCTACCTAACATCAAGGCTGTTTCCTCCTAAATAAACTCAAACATATTGTCTCTTGCTAGTATGGAAAGAAAAGAACAATATTGCTTTATGTTGGGGTTTTTGTTTCTTTGTGGCTTTTTTGGTGGTGTTTTGTTTTTTTGGGGGGTGTTTTTTTGTTTATTGTTAATGTTGTGTAATAAAGACTGCTATGTCTCAGTTCCTCTTTATTTTAAAGTGAAATTTGTAAGTTTTTGTTTTCTTGACCTGCAGTCATTTTACTTCCTTTATCAGTGTGAGTCCTCCACTCCTGTATACATAAGGATGGTTGCCCACTGTGTCTGCAGTTTAGCTCATCAGCCTTGACAAAATGCAAACATCTAAGAGGCACCTGGGTTGTTTTCCATTTTTTGGCTATTCTGAAGAAAAGTGTGTTCTTACGTAGTTTCATTTTCTACTTAGTGCATGCTCCGGATATTGTCTCATTTACCTGTTTTTTTTGTCTCGTTTTTTGGTTTAATAGTAGGAGGGAACTTGATTGCACAGAGTAGTGCACAGATGTAACACAAATCTTTCCTTATGAATGATCATACTGTTATCATGTGTTTGTTAGGGAATGATCAAATCACTCAACGAAAATGTTTACTGCTTATTTCTGTATAAATAAGTCAGTATGAACAAAGTTGGGAAATTCCAGACAAACAGCTTCTCCAGAGACAAATTGCTTAAATTCCTTTTACTCGTTGAGAACTACTCATCAGATAACTATTATAGTTGCTATTTCAAGATCTTGTTGAAAGTATGGACACCAGAAGAAAAACTTACAAAGTTTTATGGAAGTTTTTTGCTGCACACCTCTGGGACCATTTTCAATTTACCACCTGCCACTGAATAGAAGCCTCACACTGTTAACGTCAAGGTCTTGAACCTTTTTTCTGCCAAGACAGAGGTATTCTAACCCATGAAGCTTGTTTTATGAAGTGTTCCAGCATTTCTACAGAGCATAGTGCAATCATAAGTCAATAATTACATAAAAACTGATGCAGAAAATTTCTCAATATGTATCCTCCTCTATGAAGAAGAATAAATATTATTTGGCTTACAGGTCACAGTCTGTGCTGTCCTCTAACCAGTGGCTGTTGGTTTTTTTTTTTTCTTTCTTTATGACCCTTAGAAAATTACGTACTTTATTTCAAAAGTGAAATTAAATCTAATGATAGTACTACTAATTAAGTAATATTACTGTTCATAAAATCAAGTCTGAAGAAAGCTTAAAAAAAAGGAATGAAATTGTGCTAGGGACATGGAAGGGGAGACATTATGATTTAATGGTCTAAGCTGTAATGAGATTCTTAAACAGCGTTGGTAGGTACAAGCAACATTCAGCAAAGTGAAGTTTAATTGCAAGGTCTAAAGTATACACAGAGCTGCTGTTCAGTCCTGCATCTAAAGATTCCTGTGGCTGCCAGGCTACTGGGAAATAAGAGTGAAAAACCAGAAAGTGTAGGGTACGAAGTTGAGAAGTCTGCTTGTAAAGAGTAGTGGGAAGAAAAGGGAAAGTAAAAATATGTAGCTGAGATATTTAGCAAATCGTTTTTGTTTTGTCTTGTTCTATGGAAAATAAATTAAAACAAAAAAAACAACTCTGCAGAAAATCAGTAATTTCCCACAGGCAACTTCTTTTCACAGATGGCTCAGGGAAAACACAAACACCAGCTCTTGTCTTTGTTCTCACTCGAGTGCTGTTTAGGAATCTTGATTCAATAACTTTCATTGGCAAGTAACTCTTTGTTTGTATTGAAATCTTTCAGCATGGATAGCTATAGTAGAGCATCTGTCCATAACACAGATTGATTCTATTTCATCTCTGCTTCAACCACAGTATCAGAGCAAATTTTATAATAATTTTACATATTAACCACATGTCCTTTCTTTGCTTATCGCCAGCCTTTCTTCAGAGGAAAGTAAGAAACAAATAAACTATAAATTATTGAAGGAAAAATAAATACTTATGTTGGTATGGAATTTCAGAAAATAATCAGCATTTAGTTTCTGAAATTGATGCTCAAAAAGATATACCACGGAGTCTGCAGCTTTTTGTCTTTTGATCACATATTTTCTGTTTTTAACGGAAGTCCAGTTTGACACCTGTACTTTTTTCCAGGTCTTCTGAACAGTTTTTTTCCAAGACAAGATCCAACTCTTTAGTTCCGACTGTTCTAGCCTCTCAGCTGAACAATATTACAAAGATCTTCATAATTATCAAGAGAAGTAGCACCTCAAGTGCCTGACTAGCCATTTTACGGGAAAAGTGTCTCATTTCAAAACAGCTGTTTAAATGTTCTCAGTAAACGTATCTCTGTAGAGAACATCCACACACAGCATATACATACACAAATATATTTAAATAAAAAAAAAATATGTCATCTTCATGCCTAGAAGGCATTAATATTTTCCCATTTGTCTCCTTTGGTCATCAAATATTAATATAATTTGTAGCTCTAAATAAAAAGAAAGTTAAAAAAGTAAGTACTTCCTCGTAGGTTCAGAACGCTAAGGAATTGTATATATTTATACAAAGACTGGGATTCCAGGGAAGTGTATGATGTATTTAGCAGCGAGATGAGAAATGACATAGTTTACACTAGATGTTTGATGGTCTAAACCTGCTGAATTTTTGAAGAATATATTAAAAATACCAGGCTGTCAACACAACATGAACCGGAACTTGAGAACTCATTCTGGCTTAAACACATCTATTTGGCTCCAGGACTTAGGTAAAGTGAATCCTCAATAGAAAAGGAAAAAAAAATCCCAAAATTATCTGCTATTTAATATCTCCTTAACTGGTTTCTGAATTGTGGATAATTCTCTCTAGATAGTGCTAACAGTTAGATAAGATGCTGCATGTCTGACAGTTTAAAAAACATCATTATTTACGTAGGTTGAAAAGTAACACTTGCCCATAAAATTGCTTGCTTAGTAGTTTTATTAATTCCTATGATTCTACTTTTCTATCAGATATATTTCACACTAATGACACACTATGTATTTAATTACTTCAGCTGTAATTGGTCTTCTGGCTTTTAAATATTATTTGCATCATGCCTCCATGATCCTATTATGTATCTTCTGTATAGCGTATGGCAAAACAGATGCAAGGCGATCATAAAGTCAGGATATTAATTTCATTTTGTAAACTTACTCTTAGGATAGAACTAGGAGAAGATCTTCTAACATTTCAGTGGTATCTGCTGGAAACATCCCATCACTACAGGAAAGGCTTTCCTTTGTGCAGTGCTCATTCAGGTTAGCTTTGATGTGTTGTTATTTTACTACAGCCTTAATCTTGTGACAGCTTTCTCTCCGTCCCTCCTCAAAATGATTACTCTGTCTCATAATGACTGGCAATTTTGTGCCAACTTTGCAGATGAAAGCAAATATCTTTGTTTTGGAAGTAGCTGAAATAATCTTTCAAATATTGTCCTGAACTTGTGATGTATACAGGATCGTTATTGTCTGACAGTGTAGTAGAAGAGAGTCAGTAAAGCTGAAGGAAGACTGAAGGAAAATGCAGGAAAACTATGTATGAAGCATCAACAAGGTCAAGGAAAGGAGAAGGTGTGGGACTAGAAAATCACTGTGCGAGAAGATTACACATAATAAAGCTTGAGCAATGGTGTAACTGAAAAAGTATAGCCTGTGTTCAGGGAGAAAAATGAAGCCTTCCTGAATAAGTGTTAAAAGGAGTCAATTAAATGTACCCAGGTATATCCTTAAGACTGTTTTTATTGAGGTACAGGCAAATGGCAAACTGTGAATTTAGGAATTTTTGTCCTTAAATGGAAAGTTAGAGGTTCACATTATGTGCCTTTCTGGGGATATAATTAGAAACGAGAACCTGTCTATGTATGTAGACTTAATACACTTTATGAACTCAAATGCTGCTTCTGGCTTGTGTCTCATTTTTTCTTTGGAATTTAAATCAGGTTGTTTGTACTGGTTCAAGTTATAGAATAATTTACTACTAACATGACCACTTTTAATTAAACAAAGTACTCTGCATTGTGGGTCAGATTACCCTAGTTAGCTAGACTTTTGCTGAACAGTATAATTGCTCTCTTAGCATTTAAGGTTTTGGTTAAGGTGATAAGATTATTCCTTCTGAATAATTTTTCCATGCATTCTGTCTTTTGACTTTTTCCTTCTGTCCAGATCTCTGTTTCTTTCCTACACAGTCTTCTAGCGCTCCCATCAATGCTGATTGCAGATAACTTGAATTAGTTGTGCAGTGAAGCCACAGTGGACACTGAGTTTGGAAATGCAGGAATAAATCAACTTATATGATTGCTGCTACCTTGGAGGATGTAGATGAAACAGGATAGAAAAATTCATGGAGACTTGATTTCACAACTGTTTCTGAGTCACTGAGGAATTAGATCATAATATATCCTTGATAGAATGAGCAATAAATTACTATATTGTGATGAGGCAGAGGAGGAAATGTGCAGCTTAGGGAACTCACAGAAGGTTTGTTTTTTTTTTTTTTTTAAAAAAAGATACTCATGTTGTATAGCAACTTAGCAAATGTGAAATGGGATGAATGTTTGCCCAAAATACCCTTTAAGGGGTTGTGTTATGGAGAAACCAGCAGTGCTTCCAATAAGGAGTAAAAGCTGCAAGTTCATAGTAATAGTCAGTGCACAGGCAACGGTAGCTGGAAGGAACGGTGAAGGAGACGGAAGTATACCAAAGCTTAAACTCTTGCCTCCAGGCTCTCACATGAACTATATCATCTAATGGTACTCTGAGACCTTAAAAATTGCAGAAAACAAAACTGAAAGATGTGATTTTGTTAAAATATTAAGTAAATATTGGGAAGGTTAGATGAGTGGGGGAAATAATGACTGCTGAGTTTTGAGCTTGTCAAATTTATTTAGTTTTATTATTTTAATCTGCTTAGAAGTTTTCCTGAAGAGGTGGTGCAGGTGTTTCAGTTCTTTCACAGCAAATGAGCAACGTCATTTGCCTTTTCTCTGTGGTATTATATAATGCATAATAAAATCATGCTAACAAAATGCTTTTCCAAGATCATCTTAAAAAAACACACACAAATTGTAAAAATGCATAGAACTTTGCAATCATTTAGCAGAGGGCGGTGTTTGATTTCACCACTTCAGCACAGCAAAAAAACAGAGCTGAAAAATTGCCCCATAATATGCCACTCCACTAGAAAGCTACAGGGAAACTCATTTATTTTGCTCTCTTCTCAGCAGGGATGCAATGCAACTAAAGTACAAGATATTCATCATATTAATTTCTTATGGCAGTTTAGTGTATCTTTCAGCCTGTATAATTTGTATTGCTCCTTCAGTATGGGCAATGAGTATAATGTGTAAAGGCATTTGAAAGATCTTTATTTACCGTATGTGTTAATTACAGTCAATTTATGTGATATGGTATATTTTGTGTCATAAATTTAAATTGTGCCCTGGCAGGCAAAGAACTAACTGTCTGGGAGGTTATGTTACCATTCTATTATTGTGGTTTTCTCTGCTACGGCTTCTTCTGTAGTCAGAAAGGGTCCAAGCTTAAAGGAGAGCAAAATGTGGCATCTATGTGGGTTTTGTGCTCTCTCAATGACTAAAAATCATTGACAGAAAGCAATAGTATGAAAATTATCTCTGCAGAAAAAATAATTGGCTTAATTTCTCCTTTTTCTTTGTTTCTGTTTCACTCAAAGAAACTATTTTTAATAAGGTCCCATTCATTATACAACTGGCATTTTACAGTGAATAAATTTCAAGCTGTCATTTGCTCTGCCTGTTCACCGGGATTTGAAAGTTTCATTCTGCCTTCAAATGCACTACATTTTAAATTTTTTCTTCCTGATATTGCCCTGTCTTTCTTGTTGAAAGAAAATCCTCAGAAATCCTCAAATTTCAGACTCCATGGCCCTGTGAGAGCAAGGACTGTCACCATTTCAATGTTTTCACTCATTTTATGGAAACTACAAATATTCTTGGACTCTTAGTGCTCTAGTTAGTTGTGTTCAAAAGGCAAGCTGCCCTGATCTAACAAATAGCAGTCATGACTGCCAGATAAAATCACAACTGTAGGGACCTGTATGTTAATTTCAGGAAGTAGATTACAGGGTGCAAAAGACCATTTTATTTGTTAATACATTCTTAAAATTTCAAAATTATTTTTTTTACAGAATTTCCAGTTTGGGTCAATAATAAAAATTTTTTTGTTGTAATCTACTTTGGAACTGAAAGCAGCTAAGATAATCTTCCACAAAAGGAAACCCTTCTTTTGGCTAGCCCTAGAGGTGACCACTCCCATCTTTTAATCATTTGAGAATTCTGCAACAGGAGCGCTGAGGACATCATGGCACCGTAGGAAAGTTGTTCCCAAGAAAAGTCCAATGAATATTTTTTTAAGGGCCTGAATAACTTGAAGACATATTTTGTATAAATGTAGTAATGACACCTTGATAGAAGCCCTCTGTTTTATCTTGATTTTGCTTTCAGTATTGGTCATTGATACTGCATTTCACAGCTCAGTTTTTAAAAAATAATATCAGAATCATTTTCCCTTGTAAATGGTTTTATGTCTCCTTTCCTTCTACCTTTCCACTACAAAACTGCTATTCATTTTATATAATGTTTAGCTATTAGTGCAAAATAATGATTTGTGGACAGTTGGATCTAAAACTGGATTTTATTGTATTTCAGTAAACAAAACAGGTGATTTTCTTCAAACATGATCTTGTCTCAGAGGCATTTCTTTTTGATTAACTTATTCTTCATTTGTATAATCTAGACATGAATACCTTACTGTTTCTCTGAGGACATTGCTAACGTCTGCTTCTGTTTTAAAGTTGTAATAAGTATCAACATATCTAGAGCGTGTCTACGCTTATAAGTAGTAATGCCTTGATATTTCTCTTCTAAATAGTTCAGATAGTTCTAATGTTTTATTATTCTGACTATGAATAAAAAAACCAAACCCATGGAACATAAACAAGAAGACAGTGCTTACCTCCTATAGGGGAAAAAATGGACTAGATAAAGGGAGCTATGTAAAATGAGCCGGGTGTTGAAAATGGGAAGTAGCAAAAAATAGGCAAGTTGTCTTAAGTAAAAACAGGGAAATTGTTTGGTAAACATGACATGTAATATCTGACGTGAACCGATCTGCAAGGTGTAACTCAAAGCACAGATGCAAGAACAAGCCTCATTTCTAAAATTTAAATAAATGCAGAGTGAACCATGGGGAAGATACAATTGTGCCTGTGTCTGTGAGTTTTAAAGAGGGTGTTTGCTGTTTGTTTGCTTGGGTTGGTTTCTTTTTTTCCCTAAACTGTAAACTGGCTGAGAAACAAGAAGCAAAAAGATGGTTCAAGAAGTGTTTACCCAGTCTTGAAACATCGAACACTTGGCCCAGTTTGATATTCTTGCATCCATATGGCAGAACTTAAGTTTTCATTTAAAAGTAAATGTTCCTAATCTCTTTGTCTTCTCCAAGTTTGAACCAATTAAAAACTGATGGAATGTCACCTTTATCAGTCGTTAGGTACCTTGAGTTAATGACGCTGAAACAGAGACAAACTTCCTTCTGTCCATAATTTTATTTAAAATATTAATCCTGAAATTTAATGATGGTAGTTAAATGTCAGTGTAAGCCATATAAATGATAACTATTCTCAAATGTTTCAGCCTAAACAGCTAGGAATGAGTACTCCTTGCTGAAATGATATACAAAATAGCTACTTCAATAGAAACATGAATTTCTTGCTAGTCAGATCTGAACAGTAATGTTACAGCTTTATAAAGGTAGGAAAAGAAAAAAAACCTTACTCTATTGGAATGGGAAATTTGAATTATGGAATTTTTTGATCTAAGTTTTTGTTCCTCACCTACAAACCGTCATATATCTCCTGCTTTTGACCCCATAAGCTCCCTAAGAAGGTAGAAAACAAATAAAATATACTAATATTATGAATGTTGAAAATGTTGTACTGATTTTCACCACTGAAAAACTCCTGGAAAACTGATAATCTAACGTTTACATTACCGTTTGAAGAGTATGTACTATCTCCTAAAGCACGAGGGCAAGCAATAATCAATGAGATAAAGTCAGATACTAAATACGTGCTCATTAAGTGAGCACATATTAGCCCAAACATTGATGAAACATAGGGCCAAACAAAAAATTATAGGTGATCATGAAATGTATAGTTTGTACGTTAAGGGATGTACACAAGGTCTTCAAATTAAAAATTCATCCTTGCATTTTCTAGATTTTCAGTTTTCATTTCCAGTTTTTGCAATATAATTACAATTTTGCTCCATGGTAGTAATATTTAATATTATTTAGATATTTTGGTTTTATGTTTTAATACAACTTGCTTTTGGAAGTTCCTGTTAATTCTGTTGTTTCTGGAGGAGTCATCATGGGTACAAATTTTTCCCCAAGTTCAAAAGGATTAAGAACTCTATGTCCTGTAATTCATCTTGAACTGCTCAATTATTTTACAAGATTCAAACACAGTGCAGCAAAAGCAAAAATTGCATGTTTGCACAGTCTCTCTTTGGTTAGGTGTTCCAGGTATTGTATGTAATAAGACCATAAATTACAATAACATATCAAAACATGTTGACTAAAAGTATTACATCTTAGGTCTTTTTTGTCACATCCCTTGAACTGCCCTAAAGCATTTTGGTCTAGCGCTAACTTTTCATAGTATCCCATAATAAAGTTGACTGTTAAGGAAAAAGAATAAGGTGACATCAAACTGGCATTAGAATATTAAGTAATAATGTAAGTTATGTTAGTTTGGGACAATAATTTAATTCTTATTAACTCTAATGAGAATTAATTCTAATTCTTTAAAATTCTTCCCCCTCACAAACGTTGAGTTTTGTATTGCCAAACTAATTTTATTATTTATGATCAGGTACATGCCTGGCCAAATTAATTGTAGGCATGCTGCAGGTGTCCTGCTGTTGCTTTTCTTGTTATTATAAGTGACTATTCACGTTTAATAAAATGGAAAGCATCTGTAGAGAAAAGATTTGTAAAGATAAACTTTGTCCCTAGATTAAAAAACTTAAAGCTGCGGTATTTTGCTTTATATAAGACTCTCATCTTTGGGAATTCTCAGCTTTTTAATACACTAATCTAGACATACAGCATTTTCCTGTAGTGCATAATGTCCTGACATGGCAAAGAGTGAGATACAGTGAAATCAAGGTAATTATTCAAGTATTTTATTTTATTTTATTTTAATATCTCATTTTATTTGTAAGTTGTCTTTTCTCTAATACAGTTTCATAATACTGGCCAAGTATCTCACAAAACTTTATCAAATAATACGCACAACAAGTAAGGAAATACAAGTCCCTCTGCTTTAGGTATGGGATGCAAAACATCCGGTTATTGATTTGTGTAGTATTTCAGGAGTCTCTGAAGTGATAAGCAGAATCTTGATCACCATGGTTAGTAACCTTGCAAGTATACACTCCTTTCTCTCAGCTAATTTAATTACATTACAAATATAAAATAAAGGTGTATTGTATGTACATGGCAAGGTTTTGGTAGTGGAGGGGCTACAGGGGTGGCTTCTGTGAGAAGATGCCAGAAGCTTCCCCAATGTCCGATAGAGACAGTGCCTGACGGCTCTAAGACAGACCTGCCACTGGCCAAAGATGAGCTAATCAGTGACTGTGGTAGCGCCTCTATGATAACATATTTAAGAAGGGGTAAAAAAAATGCTGCACAACACCAGCTGAGAGATGAGTGAATATGTGTGAGTGAAACAGCCCTGCAGACACCAAGGTCAGTGAAGAAGGAGCGTGAGCAGGTGCTCCAGGCACAAGAGCAGAGATTCCCCTGAAGCCTGAGGTGAAGACCATGGAGAGGGAGGCTGTTCCCCTGCAGCCCATGGAGGTCTACAGTGGAGCAGATATCGACCTCCAGCCCTTGGAGGACCACACGCCAGAACAGGTGAATGTGCCCAAAGGAGGCTGTGACCCCACAGAGAGCCCACGCTGGAGCAAGCTCCTGGCAGGACCTGTGACCCATGGAGAGAAGCCCACATTGGAGCAGGTTTTCTGGCAGGACTTGTGACCCTGTGGGGTACCCATGCTGGAGCAGTCCATTCCTGAAGGACTGCATCCCATGGAAAGGATCTGTGCTGGAGCAGTTCTTGAAGAACTGCAGCCTGTGGGAAGGACCCATATTGCAGAAGTTCACAGAATCACAGAATCACAGAATTGTCTTGGTTGGAAAGGACCGTTAAGATCATTGAGTCCAACCATTAAACTAACATTACCAAGCCAACCACTAAACAATATCCCTAAACAATATCCTTAAGCACTACATCTACTCATCTTTTAAATACCTCCAGGGATGGTGAGTCCACCACTTCCCTGGGCAGCCTGTTCCAAAGCTTGATAACGCTTCAAGTGAAGAAATTTTTCCTAATATCCAATCTAAACCTCCTCTGGTGCAACTTGAGGCCTTTTCCTCTCGTTTTATAGCTTGTTACCTGGGAGAAGAGGCTAAAACCCTCCTCACTACAACCTCCTTTGAGGTAGTTGTAGAGAGTGATATGGTCTCCCCTCAGCCTCCTTTTTTCCAGGCTACACAACCCCAGTTCCCTCAGCCACTCCTCATAAGACTTGTTCTCCAGACCCTTAACCAGCTTCGTTGCCCTTCTTTGGACTCTCTCCAGCACCTCAATGTTTTTCTTGTAGTGAGGGGCCCAAAACTGAACACAATATTCCAGGTGCAACCTCACCAGTGCCGAGTACAGGGGGATGATCACTTCCATTGTCCTGCTGGCCACACTGTTTCTGAGGTGTGCTCACTTCTGTGGTCCAGTGCCAGTGTAAGAGCAGGGCAGACCCTGCAGCCTGACATCCCCAGAAGCTCTGTCTGGTAAGCTGCATCAGTTGTGGCAGGTGCATAGCTTAGAGAGGCCATTGCTCTCAACCATGTGGATACCATTGCTCCCTGGTCAAGTTGGCAGAACTTTAGCGCCCTTCCTCCACACCCTTCTGCGTGAACTGCCACGCCATGCCCTTCCTGACATGCCACGCCCTGTTTGTCCACCGTATTCGTGGTGTTCCAGGTTGCTGGCTGCCTTTACTCCTGCCCCCCCCCAGGTCTCATCAGCCACTGTGGCACGAGCTGCAGGTTTCTGGTGGCTCTCTTGGCTCCCTGTGAGAATCCTACAGTTCGGGAAACCCTCCTGTGAACCTTGCTAGGGCGCTCCACTGCAGATTGTGCTGACACGAGAGCTGTTCCCCTTGGTGACTGATGTGTTGTACTCAACAAATTTAGCAACAGAAATTTATGGTCTTAATCTGGTCATCATAATTCACATTCAAATAGTAAGGATGTTTTTATCCTTTCCAATCTGCATCCACTTTGTGAAATTCCTGAACAGACTATTCAGAAGGTGCTGTGTACTATGATTGCATCCAAATAAGATCTTTAGCTGATGACAAACTGATTTTCAGGTTTGAAATCAGCTTTGCTTTAAAGAATAATTTCAGAAAAAAAATATATTGTATATGAACCATTCTAAGGAGATATATTCTTCATTATGTATGTACTAGCAAAACTGAAACTTCAGATCACTTAGGAGTTTATTTCTTTTGCAAGTACTTTGAATGATCATGATAATAGTTATAGAGAGGTAGTCTCATGTATCCAGAAAGTAATTAGGGTTTGTGGAAGGACTTAATCAGATATGCTGGAATCAAGCTCTTCACTACACAAAAGACATATTAACATGTTATTTTACTGTGCTATTATTCGAATGGTAGAACAGGATGTGGCACAGAAGAAATATCCACTGATTGGAAGAACTTGCTTTTTCTGCTCTAGGTGAGGTAGATGTGATATGACAATCAGGAACGAGGTCTTATGGCCTGATGGCTTTCTGGACGTTGAGAATGGAGAACCAGTGCACTGATGCACTGCCAGTGAAGGTCCAGCTGCTGCAGGCTGCATACACAGATTGAACGAACACTGCCAGTTCTCAAGCAGTTACTCTGTGGTGAATTAAAGGAAGTAGAGTTGTCTTAGAAAATGCCCAAAACTTCCCCAAAGGCATAATTAACTCAGGTTAACATACTCCTTTGAACCGTTAGCCACAAATAGGCAGCAACTGAACATCAAAATGAGTGATAACATACGCCTGTTTGAAGCATATTTGGAAAATGTTGCAATATTGATCTTCATCAATATTTCAAGGGGTGGTGAGACCTTTTATGTTCATAGGCCAATGTTATTACACAAACATATGCTGAACTTAAGACACTGCCACCACAGCAGAGTCATCCTTGATCGCTTATGGCAGTTACAATAATTCTGATTGTGGTGGCTTGACTCCGACCAGGAGCTAAGTGCCCATCGAGTCGCTCCCCCCTTCTCCCAGCATAGTGAGGGAGAGAGCTGGAAAGATAAACATGAGAAAAACTCATTGGATGAGATAAAGACAGTTCAGTAAGTGAAGAAAAAAGGGGGAAATACCCCCAAAACAAGTGAGTGATGTAAAGGCAATCACCACGTTGCACCTGCAGACTGGTGCTCACCCAGTCTGCAGGCAAAGGCTACTTTAGAAAATTTCTCCTCAGTTTTCATTGCTGAGCATGACGTTATGGCATGGAATATCTTTTCGATTCAGCTGTCCCAGCTCTGCCTCTCACAACCTTTTCCCTACCCCAAACCTACTCTCTGAGGGGCAGTGTGAGAAATCAAGAAGGACTCAGTGCTGTGTAAACACTATTGAGCAAAAGCTGAAATGTTGATGCGTTATCAATACTGTTTTAGTCACAAATACAAAACACAGTACTGTGTGGGCTAATATAAAACAAATTAACTCCTCCCTATCCAGACAGTACACTGATTAAAGATCCTGTTTGTACTGTGTTTCACTTAAACTACTTTTACACAAGACCAAAAGACATGTAAGAAATACTGTCTTTTTAAAATTTTTAGATGGTTTAAGAGTTCTGATTGAAAATGGCAACTCTGTTGGTCTCATATATTTGGATTTTCCCAAAAAGCCTTTATTAAAGCATTCAGAAGACACGGAATTAACAGGACACATTATAAAGTTCAAAAACTTGATATGAAACAGTGACAAAGAGAAACTATTCATTAGGAGAAGATACGAAATTTTAGATTTTTGTTACTCACACCCTTCATGTTTCAAATGTCTTCAGAGCAAAATAGAGAAATATTTTATCCACAGTGAAGTTCTGCTAGTCTCTTTTAGATCCATTCATGCTATTTTTTTTCTCTTTGTGATTCCTTTCTATACACAGGTTATTGAACTTGGGTTTTTTTGTAATTGAGTTAGGGAATTTCTTCAAAACCATGTGAAGTTTAGTAAATGTGAATATAAATATGCTGGGTTTGTTTACTTTCCTATTATACCTATTTAGTAGTAGTACTAGTAATACTTGAAAAATTATTAAACAGTGACAAACACAGCCTATTATTTCTACGTCACAATAAAAGACACTAATATTCAGATAAATACTTGTTTTCCTTGTGTTTCCAGTAAAACCTATGGTTTCAGAAACCTGACAACGCACCCATATATAAAAATTTATCTGAAAGGGCGGGTAGTTAAGTTTGCTATTATGCAGACATGTCTGTCTTCTCAGATATACCAGCAGTGACCTTTTCAACACTCCTATTGCATGTTTTATCAAAGAACACTGTCTTTTCTGAGATCTTGCTCATAAGTACAGGCTATGAACTCAAAGCTTTGCACAGTCTGTGAAACTGGAAATCCAAGTGTTATTCAGCACAGTCTAATGCAGCTTTCAGCATGCTAAAGAGAACTGATGACACTCGGTTTCCTAAGGCCCAAACATCTGTCAGGCTAGCATTATGTGAACCTGAAGAAGACTTGTACCAGGGGACTGAGAATGCAAAAAATAAATCCTCTCTCATAAGGGCATTTGTCATCTTTTTGAATTGAGCATTTGCTAAATTTCATAAATCTTTGAGAACAGAAGACTCTGGGACTTATCTTAGGACTGTTTTTTTTCTTTTTTTTTTTCTTTCTTTTTCTTTTTTTTTTTTTCCCTGCCAAAACATAAAGTAAAAATATTTTCAATGACTAAAATGAAAACCCTGCATTTTTTCAATGTTTCTCAAGAGATAATAGTTTTCTAATTGGATGTATGTAATTCTCCCAACATTAAGTAGTTTCATTGAGGTAGCTCAAGGTTAGTCCTTACTCCAAAGCACAAAAATATCAGTATTCCTCAGAGAATGAGTTGGAGGAGTTTTTTGTGGTTTTGGGTTTTTTTTTAAACATCTTTTACTACTATCTTCTTGCTTAAGCTTTTTAAATAGTTGATATTTTTTTTTCCCCAGAAATGGTTCATTTAGAGCTGACCACCTAGCACAAAAACATTTGGAGGAGGGGTAAGATCCTAACACAGTTACAGATACCAGAAAAAAACCCACAACAATAATGACAAATTCTCATCAACATTGTTTTTTTTTTTTTTGCAGACCTGGTCAGCATTGCCTGTGTTTTCACCTAGTTCTTTTATTCTTAATTATTAAATTAATGTCAGATGGGTTTGAAGAATTAAACTTCAAAATAAAAAAAAAAGCTAAACAACAAAATAAATGGACTCTATGGCACATGAAAAAAGTAGTCAAGGAAATCACATTCATGTAAGCTGAACCTTCAGATGATTGTTTCTCTTCACGTATAGCCAGTAGATTATGCCTGCTGCACTGTGACTTGAATGACAACTTTTTGTACTGCTATCACTCTCCATTTGTAATAGGCTATTTTGAACAGTGTTAGTTGTTATGTCACTGACAGAGATTTTTCTTTGTCTGATTCTTTACTAATGCAGCCCTTTTTTTGGGGGTGTGCTTGCAATATTTTGAAACATGAAGAGTTCCCCATAGCTTGAATGAACCAGGATGGATAAGAATGCAGGTATTAAATTTAATCCAAGCATTGGAGGTAATCACAATGATATAATTTTTTAATTCACATTGCATCTTCTGCTTTCTGAATTGCTGGGACATAGCAAGCTCAGTTCATTCAGATGTTGTCATAAGGTCTGAAAGGAAACTCATACTGTGGTCTTGGTGAGCAATAGCTGTTTTTCCTGCTATTTGACTTGAAGCCAATAAACTTTATATGTCTCTTTTTCTGCCCCATTGCTCATTTACACATTTTAATTTCTATAGGATCCTTGAAAACTTAAAAAATTAAATAGATGCATATCCCTCATCACCTTATTCCACTCCATTGCCTTCTTATTATCATACTAATTGATTACTTGCTGGGTGTATAACTGAAGCAAAGCATAATAATTGTTCATCTCCTTCTTTCATATCAGACACAAATTAAGGCAATAAAACATATTTCATCATATCAGAATCAGTCTTTAAAGAGATAGTGAAATGTGTTGGCCTCTTTGACTTTCATGGAGATGGATTTCATCTACTGTTCCACACTACAGAGAAAACGTATGCAGAGACAACAGAAGTTGTCACTCATCAAAATTAATGTATTTTTATCATATTTAAAAAAAAATAATAAAAAAGCCTTTTGGTATTATATGATGAGACAATTTTCCCTCTACAGTCAGTCCTTGATCCTTTTGCTGAGGCATCATCTGGGTGTCAATTAGTGTCACTTTCATTACACTAGGAATTTCCCTTGTATGGCCTACCAGCACTGCAAATACATTCAGCCTATTCATTAGTTCAACAAAGGTCAAAAAAGTCATCCTTGAAGAGTTAATAAGTAATGACAGGTTTGGTCAAACTCAGACATGACACATAGTATTGGAATCTGTGACTTAATAAAGTAAGTTTATGCATACTTAATAGCAACCTGTGTTCTTTTTTTTTGCGTTTAATGACAACTCACTAAATATGTGTCAGGCACCCCAGGTGAAAGAGTTAATAGGGTTTTTCAAGGTACATAGTTCTATAACTTACTGCTAAGAAGGTAAGACTGTTTTCAAAAAAATGTAATGGATCAAAATGTACTGGTAAAGCCTTTCCAGTACATTAATTTATTCAGTGACCTTGCAAAATTACTTGACATTTTAACTTATGTTTTCAGAATGCGTTCACAGACTCCTCTCCACCAGTTTTTGACAAAAGACTACGTGTATAAGAGATTTTATTTCGTGTTACCAAAACTTGTGGTTCATTAGAAATATAACTAACCTTTAAGAATTAAAGAGTATTTTAATTGTACTATAAAGAACAGGAAGATATAAAACCAGGAAATAATTATCCAGGTACTAAAATAAAATCATAGAATCATAAAATCATAGAACCATTTTGGTTGAAAAGGGCTTGTAAGATCATCGAGTCCAACCATTAAACTAACACTACCAAGTCCACCACTAAACTGTGTCCCTAAGCATTGCCTCTACTCGTTTTTTTTAATACCTCCAGGGAAGGTGACTCCACCACTTCCCTGGGCAGCCTGTTCCAGTGCTTGATAACCCCTTCTGTGAAGAAATTTTTCCTAATATCCAATCTACACCTTCTCTGGTGCAACTTGAGACTGTTTCTTCTTGACCTATCACTTGTTACCTGGGAGAAGAGACTAACATCCGCCTTGCTACAAACTCCTTTCAGATAGTTGTAGAGAGTGATAAGGTCTCCCCTCAGCCTCCTTTTCTTCACACTAAACAACCCCAGTTCCCTCAGCCACTCTTTGTAAGACTTGTGCTCTAGACACTTGCCCACCTTGCGCCACCTTGTGCCCTCCTTGCCTACCTCTCTCCCCCAGGTGCCTCTGAGAAATAGATATAAGGCCCTGGTGGAATACAGCCAGTCCAATGGGGATGTGGTGGGTAGGCAACCTATATCAGAGGTCTCACCACAGTCAGAAAAACCTGTCAGACGTATAGCAACCTCTTCCTCAAGGAAAAGAAGAGCTCTAGTTGTTGGAGACTCCCTCCTAAAGGGAACTGAGGGCCCAATATGCAGAGCTGACCCCCATCACAGGGAGGTCTGCAGTCTGCCTGGAGCCCGAATCAGGGATATCACCAGGAAACTCCCCAACCTGGTGAAGGCCACAGACTACTACCCCCTGCTGATCTTCCAGACAGGTGGGGAAGAAGCTGCATCCTGTAGTCTGAGGGGGATGAAGAAAGACTACAAGGCCCTAGGACGGTTGGTGAAAGAGTCTGGGGCACAAGTTGTTTTCTCCTCCCTCCTTCCATTTTCAGGTGATGACGTGGGATGGAATAGTAGGATTCTCTCTATTAATGCCTGGCTACAAGACTGGTGCTACAGGCAGGGCTTTGGGTTCTTTGATAATGGCTGGTTTTATAAGACACCAGGCGTGACCGTAATACATGGGAAAGGTTTATGTCGTAGGGGCAAAATCGTTCCGGGACAGGAATTAGCAGGGCTCATTTGGAGAGCTTTAAACTAGATTCGAAGGGGGATGGGGTAGTAGCTGGGCCTGCACCACTGGGGCAACGCTCTAGTGTTGAGGTAGACCAGGAGGCCTCCCATCCCCCTGGGGTGAAATCGGTGTGCTCAGCTCGCTCCCTGAAATGCCTGTACACCAATGCACACAGCATGGGGAATAAACAGGAGGAGTTAGAAATCCGTGTTCGGTCGGGGGGGAATGATTTAGTGGCAATTACAGAGACTTGGTGGGATGCCTAGCATGACTGGAATGTGGTCATGGATGGCTATGTCCTGTTCAGGAAAGACAGGCCACTAAGGAGAGGTGGTGGAGTTGCTCTTTATGTGAGTGAGCAGCTAGAATGTATTGAGTTCTGTCCAGGGGCGGATCAGGAGAGAGTTGAGAGTTTGTGGGTGCGAATTAAGGGGCAGGCTGGCAGGGGTGATACTGTTGTGGGTGTCTATTACAGGCCACCGGATCAGGATGAGGACGGTGATGAGGCCGCCTACAGGCAGCTGAGAGCAGTCTCTCAATTACAGGGCCTGGTTGTCATGGGGGATTTCAACTACCCTGATATTTGCTGGGAGACCTACTCAGCCAGCCATCCTCAGTCCAGGAGGTTCCTCCAGTGCATTGATGATAACTTTCTGATGTAAATGGTGGATGAGCCAACTAGGAGAGGAGCGCTGCTGGATCTTATCCTCACTAACAAGGAGGGTCTGGTTGAAGAGGTGAAGGTTGAGGGCAGCCTTGGTTGTAGTGACCATGAGATGATAGAGTTCAGGATCTCATGTGGCAGGACCAGAATAGCTAGCAGAATCACAACCCTGGACTTCAGGAGGGCCAACTTTACTCTTTTCAAGCAATTGCTAGGGGAAATCCCATGGGACAGGGTACTAGAAGGTAAGGGGGCTCAAGATAGTTGGTTAGCATTCAAGGACTGCTTCTTCTGAGCTCAAGATCAGAGCATCCCAGCAGGTAGGAAGTCAAGGAAGGGTACCAGGAGACCTGCATGGTTAAACAGGGAACTGCTGGGCAAACTCAAGTTGAAGAAGAGGGTGTACAGATCATGGAAGGAGGGGCTGGCCACTTGGGAGGAATATAAGTCTGTTGTCAGAGGATGTAGGGAGGCAACTAGGAAAGCTAAGGCCTCCTTGGAATTAAACCTTGCAAGAGAGGTCAAGGACAACACAAAGGGCTTCTTCAAATACATTGCAGGTAAAGCCAACACTAGAGGCAATGTAGGCCCACTGATGAATGAGGTGGGGGTCCTGGAGACAGAGGATAAAAAGAAGGCGGAGTTACTGAATGCCTTCTTTGCCTCTGTCTATACGGCTGGAGGCTGTCCTGAGGAGCCCCGGACCCCTGAGACCCCAGAAGAAGTCAGGATAGAGGAGGAATCTGTCTTGGTAGATGAGGGCTGGGTCAGGGACCAATTAAGCAATCTGGACATCCACAAATCCATAGGCCCTGATGGGATGCACCGGTGGGTGCTGAGGTTGCTGGTGGAAGTCATTGCTAGGCCACTCTCCATCATCTTTACTAAGTCGTGGGCAACAGGAGAGGTGCCTGAGGACTGGAGGAAAGCAAATGTCACTCCAGTCTTCAAAAAGGGCAAGAAGGAGGACCTGGGTAACTCTAGTCCAGTCAGCCTCACCTCCATCCCCGGAAAGGTAATGGAACAACTTGTTCTTGGTGCTGTCTCTAGGCATATCAAGGATAAGAGGATCATTAGGGGCAGTCAACATGGCTTCACCAAGGGGAAGTCATGCTTCACCAACTTGATAGCCTTTTATGAGGACATAACCCGGTGGATAGATGATGGTAAAAGAGTGGATGCGGTCTATCTCAATTTCAGGAAAGCGTTTGACACGGTCTCCCACAGCATCCTCGCAGCTAAACTGAGGAAGTGTGGTCTGGATGATCGGGTAGTGAGGTGGATTGTGAACTGGCTGAAGGAAAGAAGCCAGAGAGCGGTGGTCAATGGGACAGAGTCCTGTTGGAGGCCTGTGTCTAGTGGAGTCCCTCAAGGGTCGATACTGGGACCAGTACTATTCAATATATTCATTAATGACTTGGATGAGGGAATAGAGTGCACTGTCAGCAAGTTAGCTGATGACACAAAACTGGGAGGAGTGGCTGACACACCAGAAGGCTGTGCTGCCATTCAGAGAGACCTAGACAGGCTGGAGAGTTGGATGGGGAGAAATTTAATGAAATATAACAAGGGCAAGTGTAGAGTCCTGCATCTGGGCAAGAACAACTCCATGTATGAGTACAAGTTGGGGACAGACCTGTTGGAGAGCAGCATAGGGGAAAGGGACCTGGAGGTCCTAGTGGACAGCAGGATGACCATGAGCCAGCAGTGTGCCCTTGTGGTCAAGAAGGCCAATGGCATCCTGGGGTGTATTAGAAGGGATGTGGTTAGCAGGTCAAGAGAGGTCCTCGTCCCCCTCTACTCTGCCCTGGTGAGGCTGCATCTGGAATATCGTGTCCAGTTCTGGGCCCCTCAGTTCAAGAAGGACAGGGAACTGCTAGAGAGAGTCCAGCGCAGAGCCATGAAGACAATTAAGGGAGTGGAACATCTCCCTTATGAGGAGAGGCTGAGGGAGCTGGGTCTCTTTAGCTTGGAGAAGAGGAGACTGAGGGGTGACCTCATTAATGTTTATAAATATGTAAAGGGCAAGTGTCATGAGGATGGAGCCAGGCTCTTCTCAGTGACATCCCTTGACAGGACAAGTGGCAATGGGTGCAAGCTGGAACACAGGAGGTTCCACATAAATATGAGGAAAAACTTCGTTACAGTGAGGGTAACCGAACACTGTAACAGGCTGCCCAGAGAGGTTGTGGAGTCTCCTTCTCTGGAGACATTCAAAACCCGCCTGGACGTGTTCCTGTGTGATATGGTCTAGGTAATGCTGCTCCAGCAGGGGGATTGGAATAGATGATCTTTTGAGGTCCCTTCCAATCCCTAAAATTCTGTGATTCTGTGACACTTCACCAGCTTTGTTGCTCTTCTTTGGACTCTCACCAGAACCTCAATGTCTTTCTTGTAGTGAGGGGCCCAAAACTGAACACTGTATTCCAGGTGCAGCCTCACCTGTGCTGAGTACAGAAGGATGATCAATTCCCTCGTCCTGCTGGCCACAATGTTTTTGATACAAGTCAGCATGCTGTTGGCCTTCTTGGCCCTGTGGTCACACTGCTGGCTCGTGTTCAGCCACATATTGATCAACACCTCCAGGTCTTTTTCTTCCAGGCAACTTTCCAGCCACTCTTCCCCAAGCCTGTAGCAGTGCATGGGTTCTTGTGACCCAAGTACAGGACCTGACACAGCCTTGTTGAACATCATACAGTTGGTCTTGGCCCATTGATCCAACCTGTCAATATCCCTCTACAGAGCCTTCCTACCCTCAAGCAGACCAACACTCCTGCCCAACTTGGTATTGTCTGCAAACTTACTGAGGGTGCACTCGGTCCCCTCATCCAGATCATTGATAAAGATATTGAACAGAACTGGCCCCAGTACTGAGCCCTGGAGAACACCACTTGTGACTGGACGCCAACTGGATTTAACTCCATTCACCACAACCTTTTGAGCTCAGCCGTCCAGCCAGATTTTACCCAGTGAAAAGTACGCCCATCCAAGCCGTGAGCAATCATTTTCTCCAGCAGAATGCCATGGGAGATGGAGTCAAAGGCTTTAGTAAAGTCTAGGTAGACAACATCCACAGCCTTTCCCTCATCTAGTAAGTAATACATGCAAACATTTTATTAGAAAAAATACACTTGCAACATATGTCTAAAAAATAAGAGTACACATCAGACAAAGACGAACATTATCTCCCATTAATTTATTTTACGGCTAAATATTTAAAATTTATCTATTCTGTTGTAGCATCTGTCTCTTGCAATCATCTATCTCAAATTTTGTATTTCACATTTTATGATTAACATGTTGTTATCACTTTTTCTAGGTCCTGAGTTGTACACTTTAGGGGAATTCCATTTTTGAGAGCATGCATCAGAACATGCACTTCATCCCAGCAACCATCAAATGCCTCTTTTATGAATTTGTAGCTTTTTGAGAATACAGTTTAAATATTGATAAAATCTGGACTTAACCACAAAAATACCAGGGAAGCAGCTTACACTACAGTATAGATCCTCAACAGATGCTGTTCATTTTTATCACCAGTTCAAGTTTTCAGAAAGGCTTTCTAGCCCCTTTTTTTCTGCTCATTTTTGACTCTAACACTGGTCATTAAGATGTATGCAACCTGCATCAATCATAGAGTCAAGGGCTATATCCCCTTCCTATCCCACCACCATATGTAGTTGCAGGTTTAAAATCTGACCTATTTTTTGTGTCTTATGGCTATGTCTCCCACCAATAATAGTCACTTTGGTAATCAGCTGTGGCCACTGACCACACTTCTGTGGTAGATTCCTGGCATTCCCAGTGCAGTAACTGCCTGTTACTGTGGTGCTGGAATGAAAAGAGATATATTTGATTGTTAGCATAGCAAGTTGACAAATGAAAGCCTTTTTCAGTGATATGGCAAATTTATTTTCTTTTGAAACTGCTGAAAATGCACTGTTTTAGCCTGAAAATGTCTCCCAAATATACAGATTGAAGACCAGGTAAATAACACTTAATATTTCCCCAAAGAAGAAAATCACAATACTTGTTTCTATGGAAAATATTAGCTTTATAATTTTTAGTAGCTGTTAGCAGTCTAAATATAGGGCTCATTGCTAGCTCTTTTTTTCTCTCTCAAAGTCCATACATACATATTTTCAAGATTATATTTGTAGTTATCTTCTGTTTATGCCTATTTCCCTATGTATCCTCTCACTTTTCACTGTAACGGCACTTAAAAATAATCTAGCACTTTTGCTCTCAGTTGCTGCAGAAGTACATGAGAGGATACATTTGGTTGCCTTTGGTCTGCCTTTGCTATTCACTGCCTTCACAGATTAAACAAAATATTAAATTAAAATTAAAATTATGTGATTTAACATATCATACAAGTGTTAAGGAGCTTATGACATCTCTCTGCCCAAAATGTATATTTTTTTAACATATTGAGTAAAAGAAAGCCTTAAAAATATTGTTTCTTACTATCTAAAAGAAGAAAATGAGAAAAGTAACACATTATTTTTATTACAGGTCTGGTTAAAATACTAAATCAGATACTGGTACCTTAAAAATACATTTGACGCATGTTTTTGTTACTGTGAAATCATTACTATTTCAGGATGCAAGTGGAGATTTGTCCTCTAACCGTCACTATCCACGAACAGATGAAACTGGTACTAAAATTCACTTCAGATGCAGTATTTTTATCAAAGGTATTCAGTAAGAGTGAGACCATAGTATTAGAAATTTGGTAGGGATTCTGTTCTTTTTTATTGTCCTATAAATAGCTGAAACTTTGTCCAGTAACTCAGAAAATTTTAACTTCCTTAAAACTGTAGGTGTAGTATCATAATTTTTTGGCAACAAACAACATTTTAGTACTATTGGACTGACCTTATGTGTTGTTCCCAGTGTGTGCTGTTTTTTTTCCCTGAGTTTACTTATGTTACAACTTAAAACCAATATTTTAATTACTGTTTTATTTATTAATCTAATTTTCTTCTTCATAAGAGAACAAAAGTTGTCTACACCTGTGATGGTAGAGAGCCCCTGGGAAATGCAGTGGTTGTGGAGAGACCCAACAGCAGTACAGTGAAATGCCTGTCCTGCTTGTAACTTCAGAACCAATTTATGCAACAAGACCAGGAGTGGTCCAATGGGCTGAACGAGCTGGTGCCCACAATGAATCCTAGAAAGGTGAATTCATCCCATAAAATGCTAATACAGAGCACAAAGAGAATAAAGTTAGGAAATGGAAACACTTCCTTTCTATATGATATGAACTAGAAATTTAAAAAATAATGGAAGTTCATAAATGGAAATTTCACTTTCATCACAGAGCCACAGCATGACTGAAGCCTTGTTGGCTATGTTTATCAGTAAAGGACAATAAAATGCACTTATATTTCCTTCTGCTTTCTCAGTTCCAAAATATAGTAGGAAGTAACAAGAAGATACTGTGTTTATTCTTGATGCTTTACTATGACTTTTTTTTTGGTAAACTACCCAGGAATCATTTTCATTCTAAGACACGTCAGAGTATTTTAGAAGACTGTACTGCATTGTACTGAATCGTGATGCTGCTGTAAATGACTGATGTTGTCAGTATTTACTTCCCTTATGGACTTTTTCACATTAATGAATTTCTTTAGAAGTATTGACATTTTTCATGCATTTTTTTTGATGGGTAGTTCTGTTCTTATTTAAGCAAGGAAACCTGTAAAGACAGCTCTAATGTTTCTTTTTACTTGTATGACTTGATCCTCATTGTTCTGACATAAATTCTTTTGTGGTACATGTTCCATGATTTTTCAGATTCATGAAAATAAATAGATAGATAGATAGACAGATAGATAGACAGACAGACAGACAGACAGACATAGATATGCTGGCTTCCTAGTGCCCTGCCAGAGCTTCATTATTCACTCTTAATTTACATTTCTTCCCACCAGGAAGCTAGTCTGAGTTCTTCATACACTGATTGATTGAACTTTATTGAACTGTTATTTACGGTCAGTTTAAATACTGTGCCCCTCTTTCCCTATCTACATAGTTTCAACAGAGGACAAAGCATTCAGGCTAAGACCTTTACTAAAGGGCTCTTTGTTCTAGTATATTTTCCTCCAGTAGGGAAAAGTTCAACTGCTCCACTCCTAGCACTTTTTTGTCGTCTTTGGTAGTCCCTAGAGTCATGGTGAAACACTGAGATTTGTTTTGAAGAACAGCAGATATTTACAGTGGGAAAAAAAAAAAAACAATAACTGAAGAACAAAAGTTTAAAGAACACAGGTAAACATTAGGAGCACAAAACTTCAAACTATGGTAGGAAAAGATAAATACATGAAGAAGCGAGAATCATGGAGGAGACAAATTATAAACAATAAGAAAACAGTAATCATTTCATATTTAAGAAGCTGAAAATAAAGAGAAAAAAGAAGCCTGACCTGGGTTTCAGAGCAAATTCTTGTAGCTTGGACTGGTAAGAAATAAGTGTGCGTTGGATTTATTGACAAGCTCTCTTATGACTAGATAAGGTATTTTTTCTTCTAGAAAGCCACTGACTGATTCGTGGAGCATATTGTTATTAACCTTAACTGTGTCTATTTTTTCAAATCCCTCTTGGGGCCAGGAAAGCACAATCATCATATTTGGTTCCTTTAAGTGGAAATCATCACACATAAATAAACAGAAAGTTCTTTTGTTTAGAATTTTATTAGTTTGGATGTATGAGAAACATAAGTACCTTACCAATACGTATGTTATGTTAACCCATCAAAACTGGGACTATTTGTATTTTACATATTTGTTCTTACACATTTTTATATCAGTTTTTTGCCTTTCCAGGCACGCACTTATTTCTGTTTTATGTTCACTGGCATATTGCCCAGGAATGTAAAGAAAAAATAAGGACTCAAAAGTTTCAGTTTTGAAACTTCTGAAAGGCAAACTATCCCAATACCCAGAAATTTTGATCATATTATCACTATCTAATCTTCACTTATGTAACTCCATTAAATTCTGAAGATGAAAGTTATTGAAGAAAATTAAAAAGTGTAGCTGAGCTAAATTAAAGTAATTGACAGTGGAAGATGAAAACAAATCATTCAGCCAAGGATCCACTGTTAAAATAATACTGGTCAATACTATTATCTTCCCCATCTTTTCCTCTCCCATCTTTCCTTCATTATTTCTTTACCATCCCAGCTTCCGTAGTTGTTCTTCCTTTTGATCCTATCCATCCTTCAAAGACCATGTTATCATTTCCCCTTGCCTTATCTAATTAAACTACCTGAAATCACTGTTTTACCTTCCTTACCAAGCCTGTCCCAGACTTAGTACAGTTTTATTCTGTCTTCTGTTCCAACAATATGATGAGCTTCCTTGTACTTGACCAAGATTTCACTCCATTTTTTCCTTGACGTCCTACCCTACTTTTTGGTTTTTAAACTATTCACTTTGTGTCCTTGTCTACTTTCCTCCAGTGTCTTTTTCCTGCGCTCTATGTCTTTGTCCTTTAAGCGTGCTTAAGGGTTTTGCCTTTCTCTGCCTCTTTTCTTTCTCAACACTTGATACAACCTTGTCAATGTAACATTTCCCCACTCTCTGAAATAATAATTTGCTGCTTAGTTTCTTACCTCTTTCTTCCACTCTGTATTTTCATTTTCTTGGTAAGACCCTTGCATTTTTGTTGCTAGCTTTCTATTGTTTGCCCAAACAAGAGGATGAATGTATAGCATAGTTTATGGTATTCTTAAGAAATGCTGACTATACAAGATTATTCTGTGTTGTGTTAACTGCAAAGTCAATCTCATAATTTTTGACTAGAGTAACACATAAAAAGACATATCAAAGCTTTAACAGTTGATTATATGAATAATTAGATTGCAGAATATCTTTCAAATATAATAAATTGTCTCACAGAGAGTTCTAATCTTGTATTCATGCTTAGCCTAATATACCTTTAAGATAAAGTAAAATGTGAATACAGCAGGTCTGTATAGGAAACGGAGTGAATTCTAGCTGAGAAATTTAATCAAAATTTCTTGCTATCTGCACACAAAGAGAACAGACTTGGGTTCTCATCTGAAGATCAGGACCATCACACAGAAATCTTCACACAGTCTAAAGCTTCCTCAACATGTCTTAGCTATAGCTGTATGACTATTTCAGGCAAAGTCAAACAAGTGAGTTTAAATCACTGTTTTGTAGCTTAAAACAAATTATTTTTTTCTGAGAAGAAATGATTAATATGCAATATGTGCCTTCACATCATCAATCTTCAGATCTTGGCTGGATCTGATTGTAGGATGGTTAGCTAACTATGGAAGGTACTGAAAATAGTTTAAAAGAGTTCTCATGAAGCTAGTTACAGGTAGGTTTAAGCTGAGGAGCAGGCAGTACCTTCCTGCTATTGAGTTTTATTCATTCACTTCCTGCTTAGACAAGGTGATATAATGGTCATCTCGTGGCCAGACTTGATGTTTGGCAAGTGTTGATGAACTTACTAACTGGTGACAGGTAGCTATGACTGCAGCTTAATTGATTGCATAGACATATCCTAAGAGTTTATTCAGTCAATTTTAATAATGTTAAATTACCTTTATTGCAAAACAGTCTTTCTTCCCTTTCTCTCCTTAACTATTGACACTTCATCTTTTCTGTGATCCCTGCTTGTCACCCAAATCACCATAGGCTATTGTCTTGGACTGCCACTGGTTATTGAATTATTTTTAAGAGCGATCATCTAACAGAAAAATGTATGTTTCACAAAATGCATTATCCTGCTTCAAACTTTCAGCCATGATGAAGAATTCTTATTCTCAGTTGGGAAAAATTGAAATGATGGAGCACCAGCTGCCAGCACGTTGCCACACATTGACACTTCCATTTTCTTTCATCTTTGAATATCACTGCTAGGTTAGAAACTATGGGAGTATCAAGTACTTTCAATTTAAAACTTGATACTACCTCACTTTTGTCTAAACTGTAGTAACGACGTAGTGTTCATTTGCAATTCTAGTTTATTATATTGTATAATCAAATCGTTACAGGAATTTTGACTTTCCATGTCCCATCAGAGTTTTTTTCATAAGTTTGGCAATATATCACAGGCTACTAAAATACAATGTGGAAAATCAAGAACACTCCTGAAAGTGTTATTGCTTAAAAAGCTACAAAAGGCAATCAAACGTATTTTTGCAAATATCAAATTGGAGATGATTAAAAATACTTATTCTTTTGTATAGTAGGATAAATTTATTGTTGCTATTTTTAATGTGCTTCCTGACACAATACTTTTGGCATCAAAAACTGTGTTCATTTGCAAATAGTCATAATGCCAGCCTACTTTCCAAGGAAGTGTTTTTTCATATGCCACTCGGTTCTGTGAAGCCTGAAGAGAGTGATGTTATCATTAAAATAATCATTGTTATAATTAAAATTGTCACAAATAGTATAGAATTTGTCTGATGTAGTGAAAACTAAATTGATTTTAGGTTCTTTGGAGCTATCACCTTACTCTGTTAGCCTGTCAGAGTTTTCAAAACGGAAATAGGTTTGCTATTCTACTTTACCCGATTAGTCTGTTTTCACAGTCTCTGTCTTAGCGAACAGTTTCTCTTAAGATCATTGTAACAGATTTAAAGTTCACTGTAACTATTTAGGAGTGGTATATGATCTACCTTTTGTTTTGAATACTGAAATTAAAATATAATTTAAATGGTTACAGGTTAGGAAATGAGTTAGTGCATTATTGGAAATGCGTCTTTGGACTACAGCAGGTGGAGACATAGAGTTGTACATATATCATATTTAAGAGGTAATGGCTGGACTTGTCCACCACTTCCACTTGACAGGTATTTTTGTCAAGGAAGGAAACCTAAGATTTGAAAAACACGTAACAGCAAAAGACATAGTCTTTTGAAACGAATGATTTCCAAAGAGGTAGCAGATTTGCAGCAAACAGGTAATTTATCTCAGATGAAATTAAGATGAAAGTAAGAACTCAGAAAAAAATGGACTGCACAAAGTGGGTCTGCCTTGGTTACTTAAGTCTACAGAACACCTGGTAGGTAAAAAATGAGGCCTTTCCACATTAATTTATTCTCCTTGAAATGCATAATAAGTATTCTTCAGAACACAATGATGCCACAGAAACGTGCAGATTGCGAGCTTGCAGGATAGGAGGTGAATCATATGCATCCACATGTAGAATGCAATATCCACAGTAGAAGTCATTGGTTCATTGCTCAGATGTTTAGCCTGGGAGTGGGAGAAGACTCTTTTGTACCAAATAGGAATAATGCCAGTTCCGGTAGAAATAAAAGATACAGAACATAATGACTGAAGAGGACTTGTGAGGAGATCCAAAAAGAAAGGAAAGAATAACCCTGAACAACTGTATTGGTGGCAATAGTGACATTGTGTTTGCTTTGAGTTACCAGGTGTAAAATAATTTTCCCTTATTATTTTTCATAATTCTGTATTTATTTCCTTTTGTTTTATTCATTGATATTAGATAAAATATCAACATTATGGAAAAAGATTAAGAAGCAGAAGACGAGTCAGATGATAGATGTAGATGGGGGGAAGAAAAATAAATAAAGAAGAAACAGCTGAACTCTTAAGACATATCAATACATAGTTAATGTGTTTGCTTTTTCCTACACATATTTTATGTATTGTGGAAAAAAAAAAGAATAAAATTTGTTTCAGGTCTCAGAGGACATATCAGAAGAGCACTAAGACTTCTGGGTGTTGCACATCAAGCAAACCCTCTAGCAGACATTTTTATAATGAAGTCACTACTGCTTGTTTGTAAGAATTTGGTAATACAGCAGATATTAATAAAGGTTAAATTTTGTTTCAGGCTTGCACTGAAAACCAGGTGCAGTTGTCACTGTTAAAAATAAGTAATTACTGTTCATCTTAGGAAGAAAAAGTTGGCAAGATCCCACAGTGGCAACGGGACTCCCTTGTGGCTGATGACTGAAACGACAAGTTTTGTATCTGTTACTCTCCCAGCTGTGCTAGGAGGTTTGGGTAGACCTTTGATTTTCTGAGGTTATACTGCCCAGCTTTATTGTTTCAATTTAAATAATTTTTTTTTGCTTACATCAATTTAATCCATTCTCAACCATATTTAGAACATATACACAGTATTTGCTTTCTAATATTTTGTAGTAAAAAAGTCTGTGGAGAGTATCTAATCTCAGAGGACTTTTATCAGTGGCATACATATCATATTTCATATGGGAAGAAATAGTAGGTTGCTTGTTGTACTGAATGAGGGATCTGAGATGCCACAGAGAGAAAGAAGCACTCAGGGACACAATCATAAGGGACGTAATTCATCATCTGGAAAAATCTCTGTGGTGAATGTTTTTCAATACTATCTAGCAATTGCAATGTTCAGACAAAAGCAACATGTAAATCTAGAGGAAAAAATTCCAGTCCTACGAGCTGAATGCAGCAGGTTGGTTGTTTATTAGCATTCCAGAGTGCTAACATATGCTGTAGGAAGATAAATTATAAGTAATATTTCCATTTTTAGGCTTGACCCTAATAAGACCACAAAACAGTAATATGCTCATATTCTTCTGCATCTTTATTTATTTTTGCAAATCTGACAGACTGATCATAACCCACTCAACCCAGAAACTATCAGAAATATGTATAACAGCATACGGAATAAACTTGTAGAAGCATTTGATTTCCCTTGGAACAAATGGGAGATTGTTCTTGATTCTAGTCCTTGGTAGACAGATAGATTTAAAAGAAACTTTGCTCTTGCCAATTTATGTTGAGGATTAGAGTAGCCTCAGATAATACTTACATTTGTCATGTGATGCATGGGGAGAGAGGTGTACTTACGAATATGATTCATATATTCTAGGGTGCAAAGTAGGACATGCTGAAAAAAAGGAAACCAGCTGAAAATCTGGTACTTTTCCAGATCTAGCTGTTGAATTCTAACCCTGAGAAAATGAAAGCGTATTTTGTGCCTGGGTTCAGGGAAGACCGTATAAACTATAGACTGCAGATTTTGATAGCCAGAGCACATTTGGCACAGAAGCAGGTCCATACTGATAGCCATTATTGATCTTATTTTTCATGTGAGTTGGGGATAAAGATAGAGGTACAATAAATAACATGGGGTCAAACCACAGGGACCACAGAAGGGGAAAGGGAAAAAGTTGGAGCAAAGCCGCAACTGGGAACGTGGTAGAAATGTGGGGTTGGGGAATGTCACGAGGAAGCATGGGAGGAGTGGGCAGGTGCTGTGCCGAGGCGAGAGGCACTGCACCTCAAGCTCCCTGTGAGTCCAATTTCTCAGCAAGTCTTGTCTGAGTTACTTCTGATGGCTTTGGTCTCCTTCTGTTCTTGATGTTAATGTTGTCATGTTTGCCCAAGACTTGGTCCATGAACAGGGAGGAAGAGCTCTCCACTCACTGAAAGCAGGGCTCTGGGGTCAGCCCAAGCTGCTGAGATAAGGGACCAGGTGGTAAAAAAAGGACCAGGAGTTGAAGGCCCCCTGCTGCCAATTTTCCTGAGGCATGATAAATACTGTTCTCTCCATTTCTTATCCTTAAATAAACATTAACCAAATATGGTTATTACCTAGTTCAAATTTCTGTTCTGAGAGATTCAAAACAAAGTAATTTGTTATAAGAAATCATCTTTTCCATCCACAGAAAGATTACTTTATGTCAATAGATGATGCATTTTCATCCCCTGAAGAATCTGGCTAGACTGATAATTTTTCAACCAAACTAATCATCACACAAGATTTGGGAACAAAGTACTACTTTTGTGGCTAGGAGGCCTTTACAAGCTGCAACATTCTATGCACATCTGATGTCAAATAAACCCCTTTTATGGACCAAATAGAAGCTGTATTTGGTGTTATTTGACAAACTTATTTGGTCTGCTGTATGCTATACATCAGTCATTCCGTAAAAAAAAAAACAGCCCATCTACATTTCAAAGATTGTAATTGGGATAATTTACCAAAGTTTCGCAGATTCCCTCTGCATAATCTACTCACACAATCTTAGGATGAACTGTGTTGCCTAAACACCTCATTGTGAATTGCATTCTTGCCTAAGCAGAGGGGAATTACTGGAAAACTAAGGGGAAGGGTTGAAAACTACAACGTAAATGGAGTGATGAATTGGTCTAAAAATAACAGAAAAGGAAATAATGATAATTTGACATTATCTTGAACCATTTTCCCTAGAAAGCTGCAGTGCTGCCTGCTGAGAACCACAAGGGATTAAACACATAGAAATTGTGAAAAACAGCTATACTATCTCAAAAAAACTAGATCACTACATCCCAAGAGAAGCTGGTCTACCTCTAAATTTACATGTGCTCATTTGATTCTGAAAACAAAAGCTGTAAATACAAACCTGTAAACATTGTTTGTGATATGCTAAGGCTTATACATTATTCGAGTTAATTTATTCTTACTAGGAGAGAATCGTTTTACTTATGATACAAAGCAATACACATCATAACTATACTTTGTGTTATTCTAAGCTTCCAAGGCACTTAAAGTTTTATTTTCCTAAACACTCTTCCTATCACTATTCATACGTAGATAAAATCATGACCATGGATTAATTTTGACAAAACCAGTGAATTAACCTTGTTCCATTGATGGCTGTCCATCTGAGGCCAAACTTTCGTATACATTAACATTTGTCATTTACTAAACAAATTCAGATATTCTGTAATTCATCTAGCTACAGCTAACACCTAAAGCTCTTTATGTTACATGACTATAAGGACTAGGAGCACTCTCACTATTACCTTTGTAGGTGTAGCACTTCAGAATGAGTAATCTCATAACAGAAAATTGACAAGAGAAATGTTAAAAAGCTCTAGGTTAGGTTTAATATTATTGTGCTTTTAACTGCTGCTAAATGTGTAGGTATATACAGATATTATAGTAGACGTACTTATTATACAAAAGGACATAGCCATTAGTTAAAAGTTTGTTACTGGTGCCCGCTAAAACACTATTGAGAAAATTTAATGGGCTCATTATATTTTATATACATTAAATATCTGAATAAGACTTTAAATAGAGGGAGCATTTTTCAAGGAAGTTTTCTTTTCTGCATGAAAAAGTTGTGAACTCTGAGTTTTAGTATCTGGAAAGGAGGTTGTTTATTATGCTATATGATGTATGTATGTTTTAATTTCAAGGCCCATTACATTAGGCAAAAGAATGCAACGGGCCTTGTAATATCTCCAGCTGTAGGCTCCAGATTTTTTTATTTTTTAAAAAAGCTATAAATCTCAGGAGATTGTACCAAAATACTTCATGAAGGATTTGAAACATAACTCTTGAAATATCACTGAGTCTCGGTGCACTGGATTCCTGTTACGTGGACTGCTAATGATGTCCATTTGACTTATTTATATGTACACAAAATTTATGTAAAGTTCTTCCTTTGTCTGAGCTCCACAGTTCAGCAAACCCTTATAAATTTTTCAAAATTTCTTGTTGACCTTTATTTATATATTTCATGTTTTTTCCTCTTATTCATTAAAACAGAAGCAGGTTCTGAGAGATTCTCCTGCAAGACAGATAGATAGAAAAGCATAATATATTACTTAAAGCTAGTCAAAGATTAAAAGGGAGTGTCTTTGTGTATTTTCTTTTCTTTGTGTCTTTTTGTCAGTATGCAACCAAATAGGATGAAGCTAACATGCTTTAAAACACATCCAATGTAAAAAAAATGATAAACACTTAATTGTTAGTTGTGTCAAAACTCCTAAGTAAATGTATGTCAAATATATATTGTTTCATAAATTCAACTTTGCAATGTCACAATGATGCCTTCAAAAAGTGACCTAAAGAAATTACTTTGTTTTTTGCATACAAACATTTTTGCTTTAGTATCTAAGTTTAAGGTTCTTGATCCTTGGCAGAAAAAAAGTAACAAAATGAAAACAATTTTATATTTTACCTTCATATTCTGCTTAAATGGGACACAAAGACTGATCACAGGGATTATAAAAAGTTACTCATAAATCTGTCATAATTCTCTTTTCTAGAAGATAAAGCAAAAAAGAGACAGAAAGGAAAAGAAGTACAGGAGAATTTGCCTCTGGTTTTATCTGTCTCAAGGTTCTCAGGTTCCATTTAGTCTGAAATATCTCTTAAGTTCAGAAATTAAGACCTAATGGAACCAGAGATGTTCTATATAAAGGAATGGTAAAGCTCAGATACCTTTCTTCCTATTGTCAATGTCAAATCAAATAAACCACTGAGAGGTGCTAGTCATTTTAGCCAATTCTATTCTTATTTTTCAAGCACCTGGTGCATAATTTTAATTAATTTTCATTCCAACCCAAATAATGTCCAAATAATGTATTTGAGATTTTATCTCAAGTAAAAGCATTTTATCTTTTGGATTTGATTAAATTAGAGGGGAGGATATATTTAATTATACTAGATATTATATTTTAGCATCTGCTGGTTTTGGCAAGCCATTACTTTGGGGTAGAGTTTATTATTTGCCTTACAGTATATTCCTCTGTGCAAAAGTGCCTTGTCATGTTCAAAAACAGTAGAAAAACATTCCCTTAGTGACCATGCCAAAATGCCTGTTCCAAATGTTGGCAGTTCCTAAAGTTGCAACAGGGATGCAACTTTAGGAAGGGAACAGAACAGAGTCCAAGAAAAATTATTTTTGTCATTGTATTTCAATCATTCTTAGTTGTAACTGACATTTTCCACACAGGTATGAGAATAGACACTTGAATGTGCAATATTTATGGGAGTATTCAGGAAGTATTTGTCTTATAGGCAGAGTTCACAACCTCTCCACACTAAGTTGACCTCATCTGTTTAATGTTAGACTTTCACATCATATGTTGATAGCATCACATTTCTATCATTTCTCAATCAGTGCTTTGACTTTTTCTCTTGTACAGGAAGAAAGGTATTCAACAACTACAACAGAAGGTAGTGTTGGTGTTATTCTCCTCTAGGGGAAGTGTCCATGTCCATTTTTAGGATTTTCAAGTAACCAGAGTAATCATCAAAGAATGAAGCAGCCTGTAAAATGTGAGAGCTCTGAGTGTAAGAAGTTTGCCTAAAGACGAGAATTGTAATGCTACAGTGACTTGATGATTTGTGCAATTCCTTCAATGTGTCCAACATATTAATATGAACACCCAGGAAAGGTATAGTTTTAGTCTTGGAGCAACTCTTACAGAAACTAGAGAACAGCATACCATAGAGTTTCATAGCTGGATTATCACTTGAATAGTAAACTCATTTTGGTGTTTGATTGGCTTTGTAAACATCTGCAGATGTAGAAATGTCAGGTACATGGAAGGTATGATTTAAAAGGAGCAAAAAGTTTGTAGGTCTTTCTTACAGTTAGTACTGAGACGATTGAATCGTGCTCATGGTTGCATTTAATGTTCCTAAGCATCTACTCAGATAACAATGTAGTTCCTTATTATATATGCTTTTTAAGAATGGTGATTGTTTGTCACTGTGTTTTCAATGTGCACTTTATTTTATCTTATAAAGTGCATTTTCAAACTTTTATTCTAAGAAGGAGATAGTGGTTCTTACTTTAATTATGATTTAATTTCTCTAGTATTTTTAAAGATCAAAATGTTGAATCTATATCTACCCTCATATTCAGTATGGTAGATGTAATTTTTTAAACTGTAGTAGAATGAAAAAAATGGTGGGGGAAGTATGTCTATACTAGGAAAATATGTGTCTGGTCTAACTTTATGCCCCGTAAGCAACTGTGTCCAGTTCTGGGCCGGGCACTTCAAAAAAGATGTTGAGGTGTTGGAGCGAGTCCAGAGGAGGGCGACCAAGCTGGTGAAGGGTCTGCAGGGTCTGACCTATGAGGAACGGCTGAGGGAGCTGGGGTTGTTTAGCTTGGAGAAGAGGAGGCTCAGAGGTGACCTTATTGCAGTCTACAACTACCTGAAGGGAGGTTGTAGTGAAGTGGGAGTTGGCCTCTTCTCCCGGGCAACTAGCGATAGGACAAGAGGACATAGCCTCAAGCTTCGCCAGAGGAGGTTCAGGTTGGACAGTAGTAAGAATTTCTTTTCAGAAAGGGTTATTAGACATTGGAGTGGGCTGTCCAGGGAGGTGGTGGAGTCACCATCTCTGGATGTGTTTAAGAAAAGACTGGACATGGCACTTAGTGCCATGGTCTAGTTGACAGGGTGGTGTCAGAGCAACGGTTGAACTCGATGATCCCTGAGGTCTCTTCCAACCTGGTTGATTCTGTGATTCTGTGAATCTGGGAGAAGCACTTATACCAAAAAGCATAACAAAAAAACACATTCTCTTTTCAAGAACATTAAAGCTGGTTAAAATATCAACAAAATTAACTACTGGATTTCAGATCCCAGGTAAAATAATCAAGGACAATGACAAGAATGTCAAAAGCAGAAGAGAAATAGGTTTAAAGAGTGAGAAGAGGAAACAAGACTGTAGTGGGATAAAGAACTGATGTAGATAACGGGATAGGGAAAAAGTAGATAAAAATGTTAGTGTAAACTATAATTTCCTCAAGCTTTACAATTTGTCTGGATAACTAAAAGTTAAGAAGTTTAATTCAGCTCTCATAAGCACATCTGGTCTTATCTGAACCTCTTGTTACAAAAGTTTGTTGAATAGGTCAAAATCAAGTATATTTTATAACATTTTCAGTATTTCTTAGATTTTTTTCACTCATTTTTCAAACTGTTTCCTTAATAGAAAGACTTCAAAATTTATGTCAGAGTATTACTCATTTTTCTTACTCCTAATAAAAGTTTTGTGGTTGGTTTAAGTTCTGAGATGTGTTATGAGTCAATTTTTATCTTTGAGTAACAGGTCACTGCTACTGAAAAAAGGTAGAGATTACTTTTACATGTCCTGCTCCTCCCTAAGGGAATGAAGTGCTTAGTGTTAAACAATGAAGCAGTACATTCCCATCTCTGTTATGAAATCACCTCTCACCTTATTCATAGGAAAAAGCAATGTTTTGCGAGTTTTCTTTCTAGGTTTGGTAGATGCTAAAATGAAGTCCTATATTTCCTGAACTGTTAATAAACAAGGTTCTTCCTTCAATTATAATATAAACTGTGACATCAGAAGATGATTTATCTTCACTACTAGTAAAAGAATTGAAATAATTTCATCACACACTGTTACTCATGAATCATTTCCTACTTCAGTGTGGAAACTGCCTGTTAGAACGCAGGAGATTTATTTTCTTTAAGTAGCTGAGTTCTGACAGTTATTAAAGGAAACTTACAGAAGTGCAGCTTTAAGGATTACTGATTATTAGCAATATCTAATCAATACTTGTAGAAATGATTAGGAACGTAGTTCTGCATTGCACAGCCACAGAGGTAGGAGAAATATTGATTGAGAATGCCTCAGCTCTCTCCTCCATTGTGCACCTGCTAAGAACAATTGTGGGTGGCATTTTTAAAAAAAAGTCTCTTTTCAGCTTCTATAAAGTATTAAATTCAGTGCATCTTTAAAGAAGGATTTGAATCTCAAAATTGTAGCTTAGAGTTTTAAGTAGCTTAAAGTTTTATGTCATTAGTACAAATTCATAAGATTTGCAAGATTTTAGGAAATGCCTGCACTATTTAGGTCTCCCAGGAAGGTGAAGCATTTGACTATTATTTTAATAATGTGAAGCTATTTTAATCTGTGGCTTCTGCCTTTTTCCTTACCTTGTGGCTAACAAAATAATTACAAGAGTACATGCAAATAACCAGTTTTCCTATCTATCTCCCCACAGCAAATATAACTTCAGTTTTGTCATTCCAAAACCTTTGTGGAATTCCTTTAAATGTCTTCAGTAGGTCTTCAGTACTAAAAAAAACCCAAACAGATGAGTGAAAGCCAGAGACATGTTAGTTTACCAATTATTAACAAAAAAGGCTCAGCGATGCTTTAGTGAAAGACATTTAAAACTCCTTAAATTTAGCTGATAATGTCCCTTTCTTACTTTTGTAATTACACTTGAGAAATATGATAACATTTTGATATAATTTTGTGCTTAATTTTTAGTTTTACATCTTTAAAGGTAAATGAGATAAGAATGGCCTCAGCTGGTCGAAGTCAGTTCAGTTTGACTCTAGCTCGTGCAACGATGCCTAATGGATGATAATCTAGCTCTTATTTTTTAGGATTGTGTTTACTTTTACAGTTCTGACTCTTGCTTGGACATACTCTAGGTAATGCTCTGTGGGTTGGATATAAGCTGTAAAACTGTTATATCAGGTCCACTTTCTTCTCTCTAGTAAAGTGACTAGTCAGGGGTCACAGACTGAAAATGAAGTGTTTCCACTGTTGGCGTACAGCCCAGGGTAGAATCAATCTGCTGGAGTACAAGGAGGGTTGAGGTGGCTGTGTCAGTAGTTGCAGTGACCTAATCACACAGCTAGTGCAGAAGCAGCCTGTTGTGTTACAATCTCAGATACGTTGACCCTCTCCCCTGTCCTCTGCTGGCCCACCGGCAGGCACTGTGCAACATGTGCATGCAAGCAGCTGTGGCTTGTACATGGTGCAGAGAGAGGTGAAATCCAGGATCACGTGGACCATGCTGAATTGTTCTCACTTGCAAGGTGAGAAGACAGGCTGGAAACATGGCCATAGACAGAGCTGAGTGAAACAGCATGTGTCAAGATGAGGGAGATGAGTTCAACAGCTCTGTTAATGATCTGGAAGAGGCAGGAGACAGCAAGACTATTCAATTTGTGAACGATACTGAATTTGGAGAAATTACTGAGGACAAGAATATATTTCAGGAGGATTTTAAAATTATGGGCTGATGAGAAAAGAAGATTCAGCTTAGAAACTGTGAAGTAAAATATCAGAACAACAAAACACCAAGGAAATACAGGGCCTGGGAAATTTTGAAATATCTGGGGAAAAAACTGATACCAGAAGAGATGGAGGGGAGGGGGGCAAGAATGTGTGGAATGGTGAAACTGTTCAATTACTGAATTTATGAGTCTGAAAATTACAAATAAATTTGTAATATTATTGTTCAAAATAAGCAGTTGTAGATTTTTTTTCCAGTTTAAACTCATCTGTCTTTCCATTTGTAAATAATCATTCAAAGTAAAACCCGAATCTTTAACAGGAACAAAATTCAAGCTTTTCCTCTATTGTGACTTACAGGAAAATTGTACCTAACCTATACTCCTCTTCAGGGCTGGTGGGAAAGGAAGGCATCTAATTTCTTTTCACAACCAACTCCTGCCCCATCAGTTCTCTGTCTGTCTTGAATTCTTCTTAGTCTACCTGGATCAGTTCAGAGTATACCATTTACATTTCATAATGTGGGAAGACTGATTATTTTGACATCAGTAATGAGGAGGAAGAAAACAATCACAAAAAAGTGAAATTATCACAAGTAATTAAAAGGAGTAAAAATAAGTGTTTGAAGCCTATGATAGTGCAAATCCTGGTGGTTCAGTAATCATTAGTTTATAAACACAGGAATAAAGAACTACTATTTCAGGTTTCCAAAACAACATATCGCATCACAGAGCTGGAAGGTAAAGTCTTAGATTAAATGTAAGATGAGGATGTAATGTCATTGAATTGCTCAGACCCTGCACCACATATCAGAGATCAAAATCTGTTTAAAAAGCCAAACATGAAATATATAACTAAAAATGTTAACAAAGCTTTTATTCAGTGGCAGTGAAGAAGCACAATATTTGTTACGGGAATTAATAATTTACAGTATTTTATTTTATATGTGAAATGTAATAGGCACACATCATATAATTATACAGAGCTTAAAAAATATTTACTGCAGATTTTATTTTCATGCAAAATGTTCTGCATTTTCTTGCAGGGATAATTACAGTCTGATTTAAGTCCATATATAATGCTACGAACATAATCTTTACTTATTCAATGAGAAAATTTATACAGTAATTTCTTAAAGTTTGAATTTGTTATTTTATATATAACTTAAAATCATATAAAGTAGGAGCAGTGCTGTCACTGAGTATTATGTTACTCAGAGGAATGCATTGCTACTTATTTTTCTTAGAGATTTACAGTAATTATCAGTAGAAAATACTGGAAACAGAAGATAAGCTTACATTTTTTACCACATGGATTTTCAGTATGTTTCCTCTTAAGCCAGCACAGATTTGTCAAATATCCCAGTAGGTGGAAGTTTCAAGAACTTATCTATAAATTTTGTAGCCATATATTCAGTATAATTGGGTGCTTGTTGACATTACCTTTGGATTATGTGAAACCTTCTGCCTTACAAACAATTTATCCTTCAAGGGAGATTTGATATGAACAAATCTGGATCTCTAATGAAGAGTTTCTATTTCAGATGGATCATGCTATTAAAGAACTTGCATGACAAATTCAGATTATCTTTATCTACTGTCTTTCCTTAAAAAAAGAAAATCCATTAACTGGAAAACAAACAAACAAAAAACTACCCCATACCCCAGAAAAAAAAATCTTAATTTATTGCGAAAACTGAGGATTTAATTTTCAAAATATTTTTCAGAATTTTAAGATCAACCTCAATCACCTAAATGCACTGGTTTTAGAAGTACTGAGTATCTATAATACAGTAATACCTGAGAGATGCTGAACAACTTTGAAAATCTATCAGTAAACTAGATTTCAGCTTCCTTGTTTAAAAATCTTACTAATGTGAATTAATGTAGCTCGCTTTGCTTTTTTAATCTAAATTTTCATCTTACAAATTAGTGTTCTTCAGGCTATGAATAAGACTGTCAATTTGCCTCCCCTCCCCCTCATTTTTCATTGGTCTACTGATTACAAGTTATTTTTTCCTTAATACCTCTTAATTAGATTATTTTTTCATCCGTTCTCATGTCCCCACAGCTGCTGCCCTATAACATATCTGTCAAAGCAGGTGCTCTGCATTCATTTTCAACACAATTTGAGAAATTTCTTTTAGAGTAACTTTGTAAGTAGAAAATTATTGATTATTAATCAATAATTGTTATAAATCTGTTTAATTTCCTACTTGATGTTCTCCCATGATATTTATTATCAAGACATATAGAAAACTTTTTATAACTTTGACAGGTTTCCAGATTTATACCCATATGTTAAGAAGATAATAGCAGCTACAAAAGAAGACTGGTCTTGGCCTTTATATTTTAATGTTCATTAATTGACTTCATGCTGGAGAAGTGATTCCTAGGTATCTATTATTTCCATTTCCTTGTTCTCACTGACTTGCATATTGCTGGCAGAATTTTGTAAATAGCTTAATCCTATATAACCTTTTGCCTTCTAACAAAATGTTCACCTTTGGAATTGCGAGAGGTAGTTTTATATCTATTTTTTCACAGTTGATTGGAAATCTATCAGCACTATGCAAGTATTTTCTGCTTGCACCTTGTTTGAGCCATTAAAACTACTTTTACAGCAACATCTCAAATTAATTTCAGTTTGGTCAACATTAATATTGTTATCTTTGTTTCTATCCATTAATTCAGATGTGTTCTTCTACTTTCACTGCAATTGCTGAAGATTAGATTGTTTAGAAGATGAGAAGACAAGACAGCCTGAGGCAGAACCATTTTCTGAGAAGTCCAAAGGCACTTTATATAGTGACCACTTAACAAGGAAAAACAGCTCATAGTAAACTAGTTCTAATTTACCTCTATCTGTTGATCATATAGCACAGTTGTAGCTTCTTACCATATAAATTGAATCCAGTTCCAGTCCATAGATTATTTTCTAAGCACTAATTCCTAATAGATTACTCACAGGACTAGTAAATTAGGTGCCAAAGAATGAAGAAAGAGACAAACAAAATAATCCCTTGATTATTTTGATGAGCATTTAACATGGAAAAACTTAGGGGACTGGAAAGCATAAATATATCTACAGCACCTGTCCTGGTTTCATGGGGATAAAATTTATAGAATCACTTTTCTGTTACATTTTGTTTCAATTTTGTGGCCAGCTGTGGTATGGTGATCAAGGCCATTAGCAGTTAAATCCAGGGCAGCTGACCCAGACTGGCCCACAGATGTATTCTATAACATTCATGTCACATTCACTACAAATGGGAAAGCTTGCTAGGGATGAGTGGTGTTCTTTGCTCTGCTCTCCCCTCCTCCCTCTCCCTTTCTCTTTCTTCTCAATGATTGCCATACCTGGAGTGACTTGCCATCACTCTGTGGGCTAAGTATAATTTTGTGTCTTTTGTATTAGTATTGATATTGGTTTTCTTGTTTTATTAAATCTGTTTAAATTTCATCCCACAAGTCTTCCTCCTTTCCCCAGTTCCCTTTCTCAGCTGGGGAGGTATCTTGGGTGATAGAACAACTGGTTATTGTTTAGCCCTGGGTGCGGGCTAAATAGAGAAAATGTCCTGGTACTAGAAGAGTAAAATAATCTAAATATCTATTTTCAGGGAACTTTTTGTTCATTAAACTTGCTGATAATCACCTCCTGAAAACTGGATGAGACCCTGGATCCTTTCACAAGTGCTAAATACTGTGATCTTGGAAAATCCCTTGTCTTAAATGAAAGGACAATTTATCTCTTCTTCCAGTATCTGGATTATCTAAATTCCCAACACTATTTCATTAACTATAAACATTTGACTTGTTATTAACATTGATTCATTTAAGACTACCATTACAAAACCTCTATGCTGTTGGGAAGTTGCCACCTCTTCTGATTATCCCATAAGAAAACTGTAGGAAACACTATCAAAAAAAAAAAAAAAAAAAGCATGCAAAGAATATTAACCAAGTATATGGATGTTAAAGTCCTTTTCCTTTCTCAAATGAACATTAAACATTTCTTTCTGATTAATTAATTCTGATTGGTAAATCATACCTGGCACAGAAGAACTAAGAAATTGGTGCAGAAGACATTCACTATCCCAATCAAAACTTCATTTTATGAGTTCGTAGACATGCATTTCTCTCCTGCCCTGTCAGTTCTATGTACTTAGTCTGGTATCTTAAACTGGTGAACTGAGCACTATAGAAATGAGACATAGTCCTCATTTGAAAGATTTGTAGTCTTAAAATCTGTCTCCAGAAAGAAGAAAGAGGAAGACCATTCCCCAAAATATGGTTTATTGACCTATATTTCCATAATTGGTTACTCAAACAGCTTTTTTTTGAATGTGAGCCTTAAAAGCAGGTATTTTTATTTGTACACCGAACGTCCTTCAACTTGAGAACAGTGAAATCACATAGTATAAGGGTAAAACTTGGAAAAGCTTGCATTTTGATGGTGGTCTTTGGCTTCTTTAATATTACATATAAAAAAAAAATGAATAATTGTTTAAGGATTAGCATCACTGAAATGCTCATTCATACAGAAAGATAACAAATTTCAAGCAGTTTACTTATGGGGCAACTGAAGTTTAAGATAATGAGGAGTTTGCATTTGATCGATATGAGTCATGTTACATGTTTTAAGTCAGAAGAGTATATCGATCACATCAGAGTACTAGGATCATAAGTGAACCACCACAAACAAGTTGTATATAGAACCAGGCCAGATTATTTAATTATTCTGTTGATGTTACCACAAAGGAAATATTAATCATATGTGTTGGTCACTGGACGTGAAAAATGGCATATTAAATACAGCAGAAACACATATACGAAAACAGTACCATTTTTTCTTTTCTTTTTAAATAAAATTTGAAAAGCATTTGTATCATGATTTCAGAATTATGCCCATATCTTCAGTAATTCTAGGATCACAGTCTTAAAGAATAAGTTGCAGAAGGGAAAGATAAAGAGCCAATGATTTTTAAATTTCTTTTCTTAAAAAACCCCAACTTTGCATTCAGGACAGTCATAGAAAGTTCATCTGTAAGTGACTCTTTTTCAGAGGCGGACATGTGAAAGGATTTTAACGGCAGTCCTGATCAGAACGGGGTAGGCTAAGTGTGCACTTTACAGATAAGTTTATAGATGTTTGTCGTACAAATGGCTGGGCCTATGCTGGTCATCTTGACTTTATAACCAGTGGAGAGAAATAAGCACTTTGAGGATAGGAAAGATCTCATTTTGAGCTACTGCTTTAGGACAAGATGAATCACCTTGTAGAAATATAATTTTTTTTTATCTGTGGAGTCTAGACAACTAACTCACACAAAGTTTTCCATAATAAATGTTAACTATTTGGTAGGTGGATCAAATCACACCTCCACCACAACTACAAGTTATTACAGTAGCAGATATCCAGTAAGAAGATAGAGTTCTAGTTGATAATGCAACAAGTTTTCTCAAAAACAACAACAAAAGAGAATTAAAACAGTAGAAAAGGAAGGTTTATTCACTCTAATAAATAGGAAAAGAAGGGACTTTTGCCATACAGAGAAATAAACAAACAAACAGAACCTTTCAAGGAGAACAATGCAGATCATGGAGAGTAAATACCCAAAACTCAAAAGTAGAGAAGTGCTTGAGCCCTTCCTCACACAAGATTGAGTGACTATATTATGACCATGATTATCAGATATTATTAAGGAGTTTTTAAGAATTTGCTTTAAAACTCCAATGCAGTTTTGATTTTTATCAGGAAAGTACTTCAGTTGCTGCATACATTACAAAGGTGGAGCCTCAGGGAAGTTATTGAAGAAAATTAATAGGATACTTTAGAACGTTACTGCTTATTGTTTGAACTGCTAAATATCACTGTATTTCTCATTAATTATTTTGGTAAAATATTGGTTTACTTATTTATCTGGACACATCAAAAGTGGTAGCTGTAAAGCACAACTTGAGGCCAATATTATAAAAGAAAAAATTTATTTTCTATTAAAAATTGCAAGGTTACAACCTTAGAATATACAGGCAGATATAAGTCTGCTCCCAGATTTATATCCCTTAGGCAAATTAGTGAATAGCAATTTGATTCTCATTTGCTTAGATCATGCCTTTTCAAATTTAAAAAAAAGATACAATTTCTGATTGGTTTTAGTTTAAATCTACAGCTTAAAGTGCTTAATGGGCATTTAATGATAGCCTCTAAAAACATCAGAGTAACAGTAGCTGCTATGTATGAGTTGTAAAAGTTTAATAAGGGAATGTTTAACAGCACAGATGCCTCCTGACATCTCTCTTCCAAGCTGCTCCCAAGTCCGGATAAGACCACTGATTAGGACAATACCATTGATTATTCATGTATCTGTGTTTTTCAGATATTGTTTCAGGTGATTTTTGTGCTTAGCTGCAAAGCAATTTTAACACTGATTTCAGTGGGAGTAGAACTGAGGCCTTCTGAAAAGTGTCTATAAAGACCATATGGGTACACTTGGATGACCTGTTTCAGGGTGTTTGAATAGTGGCAGCAGACTGTTATAATACAAATGTTTGCTGATTTATCTTATTTCTTGTACTCTTTATAGTTTCACATGGGAAACTTGATTTTAGTAAATTAAGAACCAGTTCTTAACTGCAAATATATAATGGAATTTAATAATAATAAGGGATAATTAATCTCAAAAAGCAATAATCAGGTACTGGATTTTTTACTGAATGTGTCATTACCTCATGTCCAAACCATCTCACCTGTGCTAGAACAGTCTAATGCATTTTCCTTAAATTCAGCCTGGTAAAATGCACTCCAAACCCACCCTGAGGATCATATATTTAGCCTTTTAACATAACAATCAGTTAAAATACTTTAAATGTGAATATCAACTCCTTAGCACAATACCAGAAACAGTAGGAAGACTTTGTATACTCTGACACAAAGGCAGTTATAAAGTGAAAATTATCATATATTTTATGCCCAGTGACAAAACTAAGAAAGTCCCTAAATGTAAGCCAGTCCATATGAGAGTATTTAAATACATATCTGAACTCAGTTCTAGACAATCAGCAGAGAAGGAAACATACAGAACTGTAATAAATTGAGTTATCATGGGACTGCATGTTCAAAGCTGCAAGTTGAGGAACAGAAAATACAAAAGATGCATGCATGTATTGAGTTTGCATGGCAAGTTTTGGTAACGAGGAGGCTACAAGGATGTCTTGTGAGAAGCTGTTATAAGCTTCCCCCATGTTCAATAGAGACAATGCCAGCTGGCACCAAGACAGACCTGCCACTGAATAAAGCAGAGACAATCAGCGATGGTGGTAGGCGCCTCTATGATAACATATTTAAGGAGGGATAAAACTACTGTGCAACCGCAGCCAGAAGAGAGGAGTGAAGATATGTGAGAGAAACAACCCTGCAGACACTAAGGTCAGTAAAGAAGGAGGGGGAGGATGTGCTCCAAATACCAGAGCGGAGATTCCCCTTCAGCCCATACTAAAGACCGTGTTGACACAGGTTGTCCCCTTGCAGCCCATGGAGGTCCATCGTGGAACAGATATCCACCTGCAGCCTTTGGAGAACCCCATGCCGGAGCAGGTAGATGCACCCAAAGAAGGCTGTGACTCTATGGAGAGCCTGCGCTGGAGTGAGCTCCTGACAGGACCTGTGGAGAGAGGAACCCATGTTGGAGCAGGTTTTCTGGCAGGATTTGTGGCCTCATGGGGGGCCCACACTGAAGCAGTCTGTTCCTGAAGGACTGCACCCTGTGGAAAGAAGACATGCTGGAGCAGTTAATGGAGAGCTGCAGCCCATGGGAAGGACCCATGTTGGAGAAGTTCATGCAGGACTGTCTCCTGTGGGAGGGATCCAACGCTGGAGCGGGGGAACAGTGTTAGGAGGAAGGAGCAGCAGAGACAATTTGTGATGAACTGACCGCAACCTCCATTCTTGCATCACCCTGTGCCACTCGGGAGGAGGCAGGAGAGAAACTGGGAGTGAAGCTGAGCCCACGAAGAAGGGAGGGGTGGGGGGGAATGTGTTTTAAGATTTAGTTTTTATTTCTCATTACCCTACTCTGATTTGATTGGTAATAAATTAAATTACTTTAGTTGAGTCAAGTCTGCTTGCCTATGATGGTAATTGGTGAGTGATCTCTCGCTTTCCTTACCTTGACCCAGGAGTCTTTCATTAAAGTTTTTCTCCCCTGCCCAGCTGAAGATGGGGAGTGATAGAGTGGCTTGGTACACACCTGACTTTCAGCCAAGATCAACCCACCACAGGTCTATGGCTAAACTAACTACAAAGATTGCATGACTACTTAGGCTGGAGTAAATGCATTGAGGTATGCATCACATGCATACAAATCTGACCCAGAATCCTCTTTTGCTTATTCTTCATCTATACATGTTTCCTAGACAATAAGGTTTGTGTTTGTTTGTTTGCTTTTTTTAGTTTTTTTTTACGGGAGATTACTGGGAAAAAAAAAATGAGTCATCCTCACTTCCTACAGTCTCTTTGTTTTGTTCGGTTTTGTTTTGTTTTGTTTTGTTTTTAACAGAACAACTTTCCTTTAGAACACCAGTCTGCACAGAGCTAAAAAGAGGATTTTAGAAGAGGTGTTGAGGGCACTAAGGAACTATTAGTTTCACATGTTAACTGTCCTGTTTTTCAATGTTTCATAAGCAAATATTTGCAACGTTTCAGTACAATTTCTTCGTCAGTGTACTTACTAGGAACTGAATCTTTGCTGATGATAGTTCAGAAAATTCATACTTTGGGATGATCCATTCATTTACCAAAGTTCAGGTTTTGTACAGAACTAAGGTGTATTGAATCAAACTGCTTGTCCAGTGAAGCTGAGCTGGAATAGTTGCTTCATTTTATACATTGCAAAATAAAATCCCAGCTAGAATGACCTTTGAAAAAGTCTATGTGATAAATTTATTCTGTTAAAGTGAATAGGTGACAGATTAAAATTTTTAATGTTATTTCATAAGAAGATCTCTACACCACTGTCTCATTACTGTTTCTTTCCTTAATATCTCATTCTTTCATGTTTTAGAACTTTTTCCCTTGTTTTCTTTGGTTTTGTACTCAGAAATATTGGTATTTCTTAATCAAACACAAGTTTTTCCTTTCATCTCACTGATAGCTGGTCAAGGCCCTTAGTGGCTTTGAATTTGATATCTGACTTTTCTGAGTTTGTGCCCACAGTTACATTCTAGTTTTTAAGGCTTTTAAAATAAAGTGAAGACTGCTTTTAATCAATGTACAGTTACTCGTAATACAGTTATTTTTAGTTCTTCCTGCTTCTACAGTACACTGAGCAGTATTATCAACTGGAGATCCTCGTAGGTAGGAAAATGGGCAATAGTCAGTTTGTGACTGGCATTGTGATGGACTCTTTACTAAAAATTAGTTACAAGCTGTCCTGTAGTTAATCTTCCAGATACATCCTTATCATTTGTGTTCTCAAAGGTTGCTGTTGGATTTCCATCCTGAACACATGGGTGATCTCAGTAGGTACAGATCTATGGCTTCCACAGCTTATAAAATAAATAATAGGAAACCGTGCTTCATCTTGTTTAGCCTGCTATGACAAGCCCTATCATGCCTCTTAATTTACATTTGTGGCACAATTTCATTAGTTCTACAAAAGCGTAGCATTTCTCCCTTTGCTTTGTTATACTCCTCATGAGTATAACAATTCTCCTTTTGTCTCTCTCCTGACATCAGGTGTACAAAAAGTTCGTTGACAATTTGCAGAAATAATCACAGTGGATCTCAACAAAATACAGCTTGCATTCAAAACTTGGTCTCCAACAAAACTCTATTAATATAAAGACATTTGGAAGCATTTGGAAATGTGAAAGCATAAATTATTCAGTAGACAATAAATGCAGAATCAAAAAGTCTGTAAGAAATGAAAATGATGTTAAATAGGGTCACTGTAAATCCCATATTTGTGATTATCGATTGCCTAGCATGCTGACACTTGGCACCTAACCCAACAGTTAAGTTTAGTGCAGCCAAAATCTCCTTCATTGGCAACAATGTTTTGAAATTTCCTCTTTGTGTCTACCCTGTCCTGCAAAGTCCACACCACAAATCCATCCATGCTCCCAAATATGGCTACCTGGTCTTGCTTTATTACGTCAGCTGAACACCTGGTTCCTTCTTCATAAAGGCAGCCATGGTACTTCATTCCAGTTCAGTCCTTTTCCAGGATAATACTGACAGGTACACGTACAACTTATTCCCAGTAAGATTTAGAATTCCTGGATCAGAAGAACTCCAAGACAAAAAGGTACCAGAACAGAGAATTTATTCTTTCAGAAGACATGTCACATTTCCTCAGCAATTTCAAATTTCCTACCTCATCTGTACCTGTTACTTGTTTGTTAGTAGTAAGATGCTTTGCTAGCCTATGCTTACTGTAGTCTTACCTCACTTTTTTGGGGGGGGGCAGATGAAGTATTTGTACAATTAAAAAATCCCACAATAAATAGTAACAATGTATCAGATAAAAAACTATCTAGAAATGCTTTACTCAAAATGTGCATTAATTCTGCCAACAAAATTTATGATGCTTTACAGATATACTAGTGCTTCCTTTTCAGGATAAAGAAAGGATTTCTTTTTCTTTTAAACTTTTGAATTCCTGAATTCCCATGCGTAATTATAGATAAAACACAGAGACAATTTTAGTAGATCTGGTTTTCCGTTGTTTTGTTATGTTTTGGTTTTTAACTATACGTGTTTTGGTTGTTTCATACAGGGGAAAAATAATCACAAGGAAGATTCTGCAGAGTTAGCATTGGAATGCTAGTTTTATTGGACAGTATTGGAATATCCTGGAAATTACAGAATGCAGTGCAGACCCAGGCTTTAATGTTTGCTCCAAAGCATGCTACAAGCTAATTTGCTATGTAAATAGCAGCATGACAATACATCCTCTTACTGATGGTGCGTGTGGGTAATGCTCCAGTATGAAAATACGAGAAAAGTGCTTTCCTCACTTGCTATGTTTCAAGGGCTGCTGGAGGTGACATGCTGCACAGAAATGTTACTTGGTGTAGTGGTGCATGATTAAATACCACTGAGAAAATGTCATCCACTTAGAACATAAGTAATGGTGATTTACTCTCCTTTACCAGGCAGAGAATTATTCATGTTTACTAATTGTTGAATAGGTTTTTCTTGTGCCCAGTGGTTCACGCCGTACAGGAAGTCCACTCTTCCAGTCTGAGTGCGGTCCAATTTTCCTTTCCTCCTAACTTAGGTAATTACCAAAGGATTTTGTTAGACAAAACTTGGGTGCAGCTAAAGGAAGAGTGTTGCTTGTCTAAAAGCTTTTGAGAGCAAAGAGAGCTCTCTAATGTGTGTCTGTACGTCATTTTGCTTATAATTAATACTAATAATGGACAAGACAGGAGGACAGAAAGAGAAATAAGATAAACACAATTAAGAATGAGATAAAGCTTTGATAAGATGAAGAGTACAATATTCAAACAAAATAAAAAAAGCAGTAGTTACGAGTAGGAAAGAAGTAAAGTATAAGTATCTATACTTATAAAATTAACAGGCATAACTCTATAAATTGAAAAATTCTAAAAGTTATGAAGTATATGCTTTCTCTGTGGAACAAATCCTGCCTTTTTTACCTTCTTTTGTTTTGAGCAAATCCTTTGAACCTCTTGTGTAAAGAGTTCTCAGAAGAGCAGCTCCTTTAATTCTTGATGTGTTACTGCACTTTAAGATTTTTTCCCTGATGTGTTAGTGTTCTTTTTTCAGCTCATTGCCTTAGCAGACTGTTGTGTTAAGTTTGTCCCTGAAGTTGTTATGTTCCTCTGCTGCTTGGTATACAACTTTTGGACAGTTGTATACAACTAGAAATACAGTAAATAGTCACTCTGGGGAAACATGGGTTTTAGGTAACTGGTACCAAAATTTTTCCCCTTAGACCATAATAGTCAATTAAACCTGTATTGTAAAGTTGAAAAGTATAATCTCAAAAAGCTGTGGTATTAAAATAAATTTTTCCAGGACAGTTTTAACAATTTTCTGCTGAACCTTTTAAACCATCAGAACACAGACCTTTCTCTGGAAAACTATCATTTCTTCTCCTTTAAATGACTGAGGGATGATCCCACCACAATAGGAACTAGTTATCCTTGTGAGTGGTAAAGGATATAAATTTTTAAGCATGCATCCAATTGTTAGCAACCTGTAAGCCACTTAGACATGCACAAGTCTATGGGGCAAGATGGGTTTCACCCAAGGGTACTCAGAAAGTTGGCAGAAGTTTCCATAATTTATCAGCAGTCCTGGTTAACCAGGGAGGTCCCAGTTGACTGGAAATTAGCAAATGTGATGCCTGTTTACAAGAAAGGCTGGAAGGAGGATCTGGGAAACTACAGGCCTGTCAGTCTGACCTCGGTGCCATGGAAGGTTCTGGAGCAGATCATCTTGAGTGCCATCATGGGACACGTATAGGACAACCAGGGGATCAGGCCCATTCAGTATGGATTTATGAAATGCAGGTCCTGCTTGACTAACCTGATCTCCTTCTATGACAAGATGACGTGCTTACTGGATGAGGGAAAGGCTGTGGATATTGTCTACCTAGACTTTACTAAAGCCTTTGACATGGTTTCCCACAGCATTCTGCTGGAGAAACTGACTGCTCATGGCTTGGACAGATATACCCTTTACTGGGTAGAAAACTGGCTGGATGGCAGAGCCCAAAATGTTGTGGTGAATGGAGTTAAACCCAGTTGGCATCCAGTCACAAGTGGTGTTCCACAGGGCTCAGTATTGGGGCCAGTTCTGTTCAATATCTTTATCAATGATCTGGATGAGGGGATCGAAGGCACCCTCAGTAAGTTCGCAGATGACACCATGTTGGGTGGGAGTGTTGATGTGCTTGAGGGTAGGAAGGCTCTGCAGAGGGATCTCAACAGGTTGGATAGATAGGCCGAGGCCAACTGTATGAGGTTCAGCAAGGTTAAGTGTTGGGTCCTGCATTTGGGTCACAAGAACCCCATGCATGGCTACAGGCTTGGGGAAGAGTGGCTGGAAAGTTGCCTGGTGGAAAAGGAGGTGTTGATCAATATGTGTCTGAATACGAGCAGCAGTGTGCCCAGGTGGCCAAGAAGGCCAACAGCATCCTAGCCTGTATCAGAAACTGGGTAGCCAGCAGGACAACGGAAGTGATTTTCCCCCTGTACTCAGCACTGGTGAGGCCACACCTCAAATACTGTGTTCAGTTTTGGGCCCCTCACTACAAGAAAGACATGGAGGTGCTGGAAGGTGTCCAAAGAAGGGCAACAAAGATGGTGAAGGGTCTAGAGCACAAGCCTTATGAAGAGTGGCTGAAGGAACTGGGGTTGTTTAGTCTGGAAAGAAGGAGGCTGAGAGGAGGAGACCTTATCACTCTCTACAACTACCTCAAAGGAGGTTGTAGCGAAGAGGGTGCTAGTCTCTTGTCCCAAGTAACAGGTGACAGGACAAGAGGAAATGGTCTCAAGTTGCACCAGGGGAGGTTTAGACTGGATATCAGTCACTCCAGTCTTCAAAAAGGGCAAGAAGGAGGACCCGGGTAACTATAGACCAGTCAGCCTCACCTCCATCCCCGGAAAGGTAATGGAACAACTTGTTCTTGGTGCTGTCTCTAGGCACATCAAGGATAGGAGGATCATTAGGGGCAGTCAACATGGTTTCACCAAGGGGAAGTCATGCTTCACCAACCTGATAGTCTTTTATGAGGACATAACCTGATGGATAGATGATGGTAAAGCAGTGGATATGGTCTATCTCAATTTCAGGAAAGCATTTGACACAGTCTCCCACAGCATCCTCGCAGCTAAACTGAGGAAGCGTGGTCTGGATGATCAGGTAGTGAGGTGGATTGTGAACTGGCTGAAGGAAAGAAGCCAGAGAGCGGTGGTCAATGGGACAGAGTCCTGTTGGAGGCCTGTGTCTAGTGGAGTCCCTCAAGGGTCGATACTGGGACCAGTACTATTCAATATATTCATTAATGACTTGGATGAGGGAATAGAGTGCACTGTCAGCAAGTTAGCTGATGACACCAAACTGGGAGGAGTGGCTGACACACCAGAAGGCTGTGCTGCTATTCAGAGAGACCTAGACAGGCTGGAGAGTTGGGCGGGGAGAAATTGAATGAAATATAACAAGGGCAAGTGTAGAGTCCTGCATCTGGGCAAGAACAACTCCATGTATGAGTACAAGTTGGGGACAGACCTGTTGGAGAGCAGCATAGGGGAAAGGGACCTGGGGGTCCTAGTGGACAGCAGGATGACCATGAGCCAGCAGTGTGCCCTTGTGGTCAAGAAGGCCAATGGCATCCTGGGGTGTATTAGAAGGGATGTGGTTAGCAGGTCAAGAGAGGTTCTCGTCCCCCTCTACTCTGCCCTGGTGAGGCCGCATCTGGAATATTGTGTCCAGTTCTGGGCCCCTCAGTTCAAGAAGGACAGGGAACTGCTAGAGAGAGTCCAGCGCAGAGCCACGAAGATGATTAAGGGAGTGGAACATCTCCCTTATGAGGAGAGGCTGAGGGAGCTGGGTCTCTTTAGCTTAGAGAAGAGGAGACTGAGGGGTGACCTCATTAATGTTTATAAATATGTAAAGGGGAAGTGTCATGAGGATGGAGCCAGGCTCTTCTCAGTGACATCCCTTGACGGGACAAGGGGCAATGGGTGCAAGCTGGAACACAGGAGGTTCCACATAAATATGAGGGAAAACTTCTTTGCAGTGAGGGTAACCGAACACTGGAACGGGCTGCCCAGAGAGGTTGTGGAGTCTCCTTCTCTTGGAGACATTCAAAACCCGCCTGGACGCGTTCCTGTGTGATATGATCTAGGTAATCCTGCTGTGGCAGGGGGATTGGACTAGATGATCTTTCGAGGTCCCTTCCAATCCCTAGCATTCTCTGATTCTGTGATTCTGTGATATTAGCTAAACTGCAATAACCGTGCAATCTTACTCCACAGTAGGAAAAAAGTATTTTAGTTCACTGCAAGTTACTGCTGGGTAAAATCATACACATAGTCAATTATCAAGGACTAGCTGATCCATAATAATTTGCTACCTAGATGTAACATGTTCATATGTCAAAACAAGAGATCTGAGGAAAAACATTGGTTTGCTTATTAAACCCAAGTGAATTGGCTGTCCCTGTGTTAGGCCTGTAGAAATAAAGTTCATTAGCCCTTGAAGAATTTTTTTGGTTAGAATTCATCTCAGTGTAAAGCAGCCTCACAATTAAGAAATTTTCTGAAGAGCTGTATATCCACTCAGCAGAATGTTTCTCTAGGCTTTTTATTTGAAGCAATTGTATAATGGCAAATTAGAGAAGGAAAAATAGTTTACTGTGGCTTTCAAATGTATTGCAGTGGATCATAAATACAGTGCTACAAGTACTCTGTCCTAAAACAAATATATGTTTAACTCTAATTGTATGCTTTATCTTTTATACATTGCCCTGTGATTATATACAAATTGGACTTAAAAAGAAAGTCTCAGCTTGAAGTACAGAATCAATTCCAGTAAAAGGAGGTACAGCTTCTGTAAATTTCACGCAGTGATGTTCTTTGACCCAACATTTAACAGCAGCCAAAATAAATATGCTAATTAGACTTGCCACACGAATCTGGAACTCAGAGGAAGCATTAATAGATATTATTATTAATATTATCAGCTATTTTTAAGAAGCTGTGTTTTTCTGAATTTATCTCAAACTGGAAAGTACATGCTTTGTTGGAATTTCTTAACATTTCTGTTCTGTCTGCATAATTATACCTAACTATTCACTCTATTCTAACTATAAATCGTCACTGCTAGTTTTTTTTAGCTGATCTTTGAAGCATGTTACGTGCAAAAATTTTGGCTGGAAAAAAAGAAACATAATTGATTCAAAATATGGAAAGCATCTCATCTGTTATTTCAATTGTCCACAATGACATGTCAATGTCCTTACCTACTCTGAAGTTGAGATTACCATTAGAATCACTGAGCGCAAAATAGAAAACAAGATTTACCATATTTTTTATTGATGCACCCATGTCAGATAAATAATAGTATATAGATGTTTACAATTCACAAAAACCTTTGTACATTGCATTCCTTGAAACATGTATGTTAGAAAATTCTTGTCCATGTTCTATGGTTTAGTAAAATGAAAAAAGGATCAAATCCATAACATTAATTGTTGACTGAAGACTGTTAATTAAAATAGCTAAAGTTTAATTTTCCTAGTTCTAGAATCACCTAGTTCTTTCTTCCTCTTAGATTCTTATTTTAGTAACACTTCCTCTTCTGTTGGTTCTGTGATCTCCCAACATAATTGATACTTTTTCCTTCCATCAGTCCTTGATCCTTTTTTTCCTGATGTAAGAACATAAAAAGGACTCAACTTGATAAACGCCACTGTCCGGTGGATAAACCCCATGCCAATGTCCAGTCTCTGACAGTGGATTTTTAATGGAGAACCATATAAAACAAAGCAAGCAGTACATTAGCAAACACTTAAAGTCTGCAGGGATATACAATTGAGAGATTAGAACTATTACTAAATCATGGATTCACAGTCAAATATTAGGTACTTTGTTTTGCAGAAAATTGGAACAAAACAGCTACTTATGGCAAACATTTATTCGATGAATAAATGTTAAGCACAGCATTTTATTTTGCTCCAGTTTCAACGACTTTTTTATTACTATGTCGCTATTTTCACCACTGTGCAGCTCTGTTTTTTCACATTGCAAGGCTTGTTTTCCACAACAAAATATTATGTGCTAGCCTATAGAAATATTTTTCAATTACTTTAAAAATAAATATGCCTCAGTTTCTCACATAAGCCTTTGATAAACTTAAGACTTTAAGTAATGCAAATCCAGCTCACATTTATTTCAGTGTCTTATAAAAAGGATTCAATCATATTAGAGTAAAT